>NC_055990.1:145620137-146257280 GCF_018446385.1 Zingiber officinale | reverse complement strand
TTTACCTCACATATTTTTATTCGGACTTTGTTCTGTCTCAGGGAACGAGCTAGCTCCATTTCCTAAAGGAAATCAGGGATGATTGGGAAAAAGTTTTCTTCTGAATATTTGGTTTCATACATAATCAAAATGTGGGAGACAAAAGAAGAAAAAAAATTCTAACCTCCAAATGTGAGGGAGAAAGGATGCCTTCCAATTTCTGCAGATCCCTTAAATGCATAAGCTCATGATCTTCACGGAAATTTTGGAAAAATTCCCGAGCTGCAAACTCCACACAATGTTAAAGTATAACAAGTCAAAAGATAATTGTAGAAAACATAGTGAAAATTGTACCAATTTGACACAAACTTGAATAAATAAGAAAACTGATGAAAATGAAAGCATAAGATTTACCATCTTGCATATGACCTTCTGCCACGAGATCCATGAAGCAGTGGATATATACTGGATAGAGTACACGAAGGAGCTCATGCTAAAGAATGCAAAAAACAAAAAAGGTTACAAACGGATAGGTAGTACTAATAGCTAGACAAGCAGCAATAAATACCATAAGTCATCTACCATTAGCCAGTGTAATTTTTAAAATTTTGACCAAAGGTAAGAATATGGCATCGAGCAAACAAATAAGCACTACGGCAGTATAAGTAGCAATATTCAACAATTCTTGCTAGTATGAGAAAAGTTTATAAACAAGCTTTGAAGTAGTGAAAATGCACTTGAAGTGTAAAACAAATCATTTTATACAGGTAATTGCAAAGTATATGATTCTCAAAGATAAGTGCAACAAATCTTGCAGTACCTTGTATAGATCCAGTGAACAATGGGCCCATGATCTTAGCTTGCTATAACCATTTTTATATCGTCCTGGACTATTTTCCAATCTGTCAGACAATAAGTGATGATAAGTACATGAAATAAATCAATCATTTTTAAACAAAGGTTCTAAAATTTGCTAAGCGCTATTCGGGAGCCAGATCAGCGCCTAGGCTGCTTAGGCGGGGACTAAGCGCCGCTAGGCGGATTCCACGGAATCACCATAAATTATAATAAATCACATTCTATAACTCCAACACAATAACATCAAATTTAAAATGAGTTCAAAATTACACAACTAATAAAATATCACAAATTTATTCTACTTCTCCATAATTTTCAACAATTTGTTCTTCATCAGATACAAACTCAATATTATCATTGTGATCCTCCTCTTCTTCGAATGCAAAATCATCCTCGTGAAGTTCTCTCATTCTAAAGCTTCTTCAGGGTTGTCTGATAACATGACATTTCCAAAAGATGAGGCTTTGGTCAACCTTCAATTCAATCGCTTCCAAGTTGCTCAGTTGAGGAAAGATCAAACAACAAATTTTTCTTCAAATTAATTTCTCCAACCTTTTAACTCTCCGATTTTTCAGAAATGTGGGTTTCTTCATTCGCTCTCATTTCTCAGTACAATGAAGATGAAGTTTGGTGTTAGCCGCTAGGGCGAGCCAACAAATAGATTTTCTTGTTGGACCAAAGTTTAGGGCTTATGAAACTTAAGCCCAACCCCCAAAAAGGGTTACATTTTAGTTTTTTTAATTGAGTTTTAAATTTAAAAACTCAAACTAAAAAAAATCATGAAAACCCTGCACTATTTCCACAATGCCTAAACGATTCGACTGATTAGTCGGCACCTGGGGCCGCCTAATCCCGCCTAGGCGCCAAGGCCGCCTAGGCGGGCCGATTAGCATGTTTTTGGTGCGGCTGGCTAGCGCCTAGGCGGCCGCCTAGTCCAATTTTTAGAACACTGTTTTAAACACAAAGAAAATTAACACAATCCAGCAACATATTCATTCTACAAGTGTAGCAACAGTGAAGGATATATATAACTTGCAGAGGTCTCTTCGTATGACAAGATAGATGAAGTAACAAAGTGGTTGAAGAATGAGATAAGAGAATATGTTGGAAGTAAAATCTGAAAGCTTTGATGTTTGTTTAAGTGGTAGAATATACACAGAATTGTCAACCACTTTTCCTGGCATATGCAAGGTTCATAACCTATGAAAATCCAAAAAAAATTATAGATGAAAGTTTGAATGCTAAGTAAAAAAAATCAGATACACAATGCAAAAACTAAATTGTTAATCAAGTGGATCAATTTGCTTCCCTTTATAAACTTGTTTGTAGTGAAATTGTCACATTAAATGTTCTATCAATGATTATGCACAATATCGAAGCTCAACTACTCCTACATAACAGAACTCTTGTTCTATGAAAGTAATCAGAATCTTGGTTTCACGAATATACATAGGATATGTATTGCAACTATAAAATCATGTCAATAATGAGTTTAACCTCCTCTTAGTTAAGATTGGTGATCATTGCAGAGAAATTTACTATTATTAAGCACCTTAACCAATTAACAGTACGCTTGTGCTCAAAATGCTAAAGTGATATCAAATAAAAAGCTGTAGTTAAGGAACATAATGTATCAACTAAACAAAGAAGCAAAGCCACTCCGAATGAAATTCTATTTCCGTATATAGAGCAACGAGGAACAACCATTCGTGTTCTCAAAATTTAGAAGGGAGGCGGAGTGCGGTCGGAGTGCGAAGAGTGGGATATCCGTACCTGGACAAGGGGAGATCGGAGTGAGAAGGGAGGCGGTTCTGCTGCTCTTCCTGAAGAGCAAGCTCGGTCTTGGTGAAACCCTTCTTCCTCAGGTACGTGAGCACCGCCTTCTGAAGCTCCTCCTCCTCCATTGCAGCACCGGAAGCCGGATCGCGTTCGAGATCGTAGAAAAGGATTTACGGTTTTGTTTCAGGGTTTAAGGTTTAGGGACAAGCTTATTCCACTCTGGGCTCCTCCGCTGGCTCCTAGGGTTTCGTTCGAAGACTGAGGCGGAGGAGATCGTTGAGTGGAGTCGAGCCCAAAACCGGTGAGCCGATGGGGTGGTCACCGCCTGCATCGTGTACTGTGTTTCTGGAGTCCAATAAAAGCCCATTATTTGATGGCCCAATTGGCTATAACGAACTTGAAGTTGCAAATCCCAATTTGAATTGATTCTGTTTTTCCTAATGCGGCTCGAATTTAGCTTTCGTATTTACGCTCGAGTTCGGTTCATACTAAAATTAAATAACTTATAATGAGCTCGAGTTCAGCTTAAATATCTTGTTTAAAAATTAAATGAGAATTTAGTTCGACTTCATTTAAGATATTTAATAATTATTATTATTATTATTATTATATATATATATATGACACTGTGCGACTTATAATGCGCAACTGTTACGTTGGCACATCGCGACGTGGACACGACTTCTCTTTTGCTTTTGAGTTTTGCAGACCAAACACATTTAATTTGTCATTCTTTTTCTTTTTTATTTCTCATGTAACACGTTTTTGACTTTTTCATTTTTTTTTGCACGTAGCACTATCTTCTTCGCTTGGTTCCTCTTCTACTTCCCATCCTCTGTGAGACTCCTTGTCTTTGCTTGGTTCCTCTTCTACTTCCCATTCTTCATTTTTGAAATTAACAACGGCTGAAAAATATGAAATTACAACTGTTGAATCTAGTGTGTGAGCTTTATCGTTTAAATGTTCAGGACAGCAAGTAATGTATAAAAATCATGTTTGTTATGATCATTCTTATTTCTATTTCCATGAGCCTTTAGTGGATGCATTCTTTTTGTCTGTTCCACATGATAATACTGTGTTAGATTACTGGCAACATTCTTTTTTTTATGTATATTTGATTTAGAATATTTTTTCTGGCTATATGATGATGATATGCAGAGTCTCATTTCATCTTAATCTGAAATTTCCTAGCAATGTATGAAAATTACGGTAGAGACCAGTTATACATTTCTCAAGTTGTAGATGCACGAAAGCCAAAATATAGGATGAAATTCTCATCAATAGATGAGGTATTTTCATTCTATAACCAATATGCACGTGAATCTGGATTTAGTACCAGGATAAATAATAGCAAGAAAAATAAAATGACAAATGAAGTTGTGTGGAAAACATTTGTTTGCTTTAAAGAAGGCATACGGATGATCAACGGAATAAACAAGCAAAAGATGATCAACGGACAAGGGAAAGAGCACGTTTCGAAGTTAGAACGAGTTGTAAGTCGAAGATTTCACTTGTCAAGAAACAAACCGGGCATTCATGGGTTGTCACTAACTTTATAGAAGGTCATAATCATCCACTCTCGACACCTTCAAAGATGCATTTGCTACGCTCACATCGCAATGTTTTAGAAGCAAAAAAAGTATTGACTCAACGATTTTCAGAGGTCAATGTGCTAACTTGTCAACAAATAAGATTACTAGAGATAGGGTATGGAGGGCCCGAGCAAGTAGGTTGCACAGAAAGAGATATTAGAAATTTTTTAAAAAAAAACTAAGGGATCAACAAAAGGGTATCGATGCCGAAAAACTAATCGAGCTATTTACATCTGAGAAAAAAAAATTCAGCTTTTTTCTTTGAATATGAGACTGATTCAGATAACAGATTCAGTAGGTGTTTTTAGGTTGATCATGTATCAAGAACGACATATAGTGTATTTGGTGATGTAGTTGTATTTGATACAACGTATAACACCAACAAATATGGGTTGATTTTTGTACCATTTGTAGGAGTTAATCATCATCACCAGATAATTATTTTTGATTGTGGCTTTATAAGTGATGAGAAAACTGAATCTTTTGTTTGGCTATTCAACAAGTTTATAGAAGTCATGCCTAAAGGTGCACCAAATGTGATCATCACTGATTAGGATCCTGCTATGATAAAAGTCATTACCCAAGTTTTCCCTCAAACAGTGCATCGATATTGTTTGTGGCATATACTGAACAAATTTTCAGAAAAATTGCATCCTTTGACTTTTCGTGACTACTATCAAAATATAAATAATGTAATTAAAAATTCTACAACACCTGATGAATTTGAGAATTCATGGGAAGAGGTTATCAAGTGTGCTAACTTGGAGAAAAATGATTAGTTGTCTTTGATGTATGAATTGCAACATAAGTGGGTGTCAGCTTATTTTACCCATGTTTTTTGTGCTGGAATGTCAAGTAGTCAGAGATCTGAAAGCTCACATATATTTTTCAAGAGATATGTCTCAAATAAAAATTTATTGATGGACTTTATCACCCGTTTCAATAGGGCACTAAGACATCAAAGACACAATGAGCTAGTTGCAGATCATATTGATTTGAATGAGCATCCTAGGGTTAAGACAAATTGGCAAATGGAAACTCAAATGGTTAAGTTATACAAAAAAAATGGATGGAGTTTCAAAGTGAAATGAGTGAGAGTCATAGTTATTATGTGCAACAAGTATCTATGGAAGTTGACTCAGTAGTTTACCATGTGATGAATTTTTAAAGTTGTTCTTACTCCAAACCAAGGTTGCTTACGCATGATAAACAGAGGGACAATATATTCTGTAGTTGTAGGAAATTTGAGTTTGATGGCATTCCATGCAGGTATATGTTAGCTTTTTTCATATCAACCAAGTATTTCATTTGTCTGATAAGTATATACTCAAACGATGGACACGAGATGCAAAGGTTGGAGCAATATATGCTTTGGAGGTACAAAATTTCATTGATGATCCAGATAGGGTTTTGATGTCAAGGCACTCAAGGTTATCCTGTAAAGCTTCAGTATTAATTGATGATGCATCTTTGACTGATGAGGGGATAAACTTCTTGGATGAACAATTGGATTGTATCTACAGTAAAATTCAAAAGATGAACATTAGTACAACATGTGATAATAGAGGTTAAAGGAAGAAATCTATGGATGAGTCCCCTAATATTATGGATCCTTCTTTAGTAAGAATAAAGGGATGTGGGAAAAGATTGAAATCATCAAAGGATAAGTCAACCTCAAAGTCTCGGTTATGTCATGGATGTGGACATTGAGGTGTGTCATATGATAAGCATAATTGTCCAAATTTGCAACAAGGGTATGTGTCAATTAATTCTCTATTTGCATGATAATTTTATTTGAAAATTAATTACCTTTATTAAATTGTATAAATATGACAATGTGTTGATTGACAAATCAACTTTGGATAATCATCATAACAACGATGACGACACATACGAAGAAGAATTGACATCAATAGTAGGCAAGAACTATCAAAGTTTAATTTAAAATTACTAGTAGATTGATTGAGATATTAAAAATAATAATTGTCTTTATTATTGTAGGTTCTAACAATATACGCTAGCAAATAATTTAATGGCATAATATTAAACAAATTCTAAATCTTGGTCAATACAAGAAAATTCGTATTGAAGGTTTCTTTTTTACTTTTGTTAATTATGTCTATTTAGCTCCATAGAAGATGCATGTACAATTTATTTTTAATTTGTTAGCTATTACACTTATGTTAGCTTTAGTTGTGCTTATAGATGCTCATGGAGTAGTTGCATAGATAAACACATAAATTTGAAGTTGCGGCATCTAAAGGTGGAGAAGACGATGAAGTCCCAGACCTAGTGCTTGGAGAGACATTTGAACCAACTTCATACTTTTCACATTTCAACAGATTGTTATGAACTCTTTAATTATTTCTGTATCTGTTTAAACAAGCTTCATATGTTTCACATTTGTATAGGCTATTGTGAACTCTTTAATCATTTTCGTATCTGTTTAAACAAGCTTCAAACGCCTGTACATTTGAGTAGACTTTTGTGAACTCTCATTTTTGTATCTATTGTGAACTCTCATTTCTGTATCTGTTAGCTTTTCTCCAATTTTTTTCTCCTCATTATAGAGTTGTTGGAAAGAAGTTGTACGTGCTATTGTCACCTAAACATTCTTCTCAAAGTAATAATCTAGAAAAAAAAGATTGCTTCTCTATGTAGCTTTGTTTTTATCAATCATTCATATAATACTGTAAATTACCTCCTTCAGAAACCTAAAAGAACTAACCCATAACTGACTTAATTCACTGGCTTAAGCATGATTCACTCCTTTCTGAAACTTGATTCATGATCATTGCTTGAGGTTTTGAGCTTTGAGAATGCTTTAGTCAGGTTAAGTGCCCAATGTGATGATTTTGAGGATGATATCAGAAAGAAAACTTATTAAGTGCAATTAGAGTATGCATGTATGCTCATGAAAGCTTTCAATGAGTTGAATATAACAATTGGCGAGAACCTACATAATGCAATAGTCAGTCTGACAAGTATTCTTCAGGTCTTTAGGGCAAGCCTCGCCATGTACAAGTGCTTTGGCAGCAGGACAAGTAGTAGCATTCAAGATGTTTGAGACAATCAAATGGAAGCCTGTGATAGATGCATATGATACCACTAGAACCACATTAGATGACATTCAAGGAAATATTGAATTAAAGGATGTCTACTTTAGCTATCCAGCTAGACTTGATGATCCATTACTAAATGGATTGTCTTTATTAATTCAAAGCGGAACTTCTGTTGTCTTAGTTGGAGAAAGTGGAAGCGGAAAGTCAACCATAATTAGTCTAATAGAAAGATTTTATGATCCACAAGCTGGTGAAATTCTTATAGATGGAATCAATCTCAAGGATTTTCAGTTGAGATGGATAAGAGGGAAAATTGGCCTTGAGTGCCAGGAACCAGTTCTCTTTGCATCTAGCATTCGGGAAAATATTGCTTATGGCAAGGATGGTGCGGCTGTTGATGAAATTAAAGCTGTTGTTGAGCTAGCCAATGCTTCCAAATTTATCGAACAACTACTTGAGGTGTGTATTTTTTTTTTATAATCGTTTGCTTTTTTTCTATTTATTTGCATTGTGTGCCTTCTTTATACTATAAGCTTCATACTATATTCAGGGTCTTGACACCTTGGTTGGAGATCATGGAATTCAACTCTCTGGCGAACAGAAACAAAGAGTTGCAATAGCTAGAGCTATTCTTAAGGACCCAAAAATATTATTTCTAGATGAGCCAGCAGTGCTCTTGATGCAGAATTTGAATTTATCTTGCAGGAAGCGCTTACTCATGCCATGCAAAATAGAACCACTGTCATTGTTGCTCATCGATTGACCACAGTGAGGAATGTAAACACAACTGTTGAAAGAATGTAAACACACTGAAGTTTCTTCACATAGAACAAGATCAACTGCACTTTCAATATACAAAAATCAATTGTATATAATGGCAACTTGAGCATATGAGGAAGATCTTTGAATACATTTTTGAAGCACATCCCATGTTAGTGCACTTGTAATATGTTTTTGAAGCACATCCCATGAAGTAAGTCCACAACTTAATCACATTACTTATAACAACAAAGATAAAACAATTTAGATTAAATCATCATTTTAATTTCGATACAACACTTGCAACAACTCAAATTAAAATTAGTGTTTGAAATTCAACTCATATAATGACTTTAAACAATATGCCTAATCATCATCATTATCATCACTGATCATAAGAGAATATAACTGATGCTCTAGCTCTTTTAATGCATCTTTCAACTTAATAATTCTTTCAATTTTTGAAAGTTTTCTCTCTAAATCTGAACTTGACCTTGAACTTGAAGTTGCACATGATATTTTATTTTGACTAGATAAAAAGGAAGTTGGTGCAGATTTTTTTTTCGAAGTATTCCTCAAAAGCTTTTTGTGTCTCCTCTCTACTTTTGAAAGATTTGTGTATGGCGCCCTTAAAGCCATTAACATGATCAAAAGCTTCTACCCACGTTTCATAAATTCCCGATTCACGTCCAACAAATACAACATATGTTTTCTCTTATATTTTAAACAACATTCAGAATCTTATATAAACAAAATATTAGAACTTAAACGAAATGATTTACCATAGATTGTATATAAAGAGTCGAAGTTTTGTAAGTTTCTTGTAAATTGTAGAACCAAAAGAATATAAGTTATCAAAGAAAAAGAGGCTGAAATCCAATTATTTGTGCCCAATTTATAGAAAATATAGTCTGTCACAAAACTCATCAACTGAGTGCATCGATATTACACATTAAGCTAATAAATTTATTATGTGCATATGAGACATGTCATCATTAGAGGAATTTCATAAATAACTAGTTGGTATAATATTGATGCAACCAATAGACAAAACTATAACCTTTCCCACCTTATATAATTGAATTTCCAACATCTCAATTCCTATAATTGCAACAGTTGCATGGTGTTAGTTTCAATTTAACATTTCTCTAGTAGTAACTAAATTTCATTCATAACACTTCATTTTTGGAAGAGCATTCATAACACTTCATTTGACTAAGGAACCACATTCATAATACTTCGTGCAGATAAAAATAAATAAATAAAGACTTTATAATTTGTTTGTGCAGATAAACTATAAATATTACAACTGTAACATGTGGTCATTGTATTGTATGATTTAGCTAATCAAATAAAAGATCTATGTTGTGACCAACTAATTAATGGTTAAATTATACATAACAAAAAGATTAGTGTTATTAGAAAAATGTAATTATCATGGACAATGATTGCTCATGGAGGATTTACAGGAACGTGCAAGAAGAATTCATCCTCTGATCATGTAGTGTTGTGGTGGTGGTGATCGCCCAAGGGCGCACAGTAGGTGATGAAAGTAACACCATGCATAGTCTGATCAACTCTGATCATCGTCAGTAGGTGGTGGTGGTGATCGCTCAGGGGCGCGTAGTGTCTGAAGGATATGCTCAAGTCTGGTAGTCAGGTCATCCCTGAGAGCAGTCATCTCCCTCCCCCCCCTCCCCCCGCAGTGCGCTAAAATCATCTGTGACTGCCCGTCATATCTGTGCGAAAGACTCCTCGAGATGAGTGAGTTGATCCTAGAAAGACTGTGAAGTTGAGGGTCGGGCCGAGGGTAGTGCCGGTGAAGAAGGATGCTCAAAAATCTCTGCATCCGTAAACTCTAACCACTCCCCTCCCTCGACTGGGTAATAAAACTCATCTCCGATTGGAATGAATCCCTCGGCTAGAGCAACGCCCTCGGCTGGAGCAACAAACTCATCCCCGGCTGGATCAGCTGGCTGGGGCTCACCTCTCCAGGCTAGGATCCCCTGAGCAGTGATGTCTATATGCACTAGAGAGAATTGACGCTGACTGATCTCGTCATATGGGTGAGGGAAGTAACCCTTCCCCGGGTCGTGTCTATCTCTAAGGCCGAAAAGATATATGTCAAAATATGATAGTAGGGCATGTGGACCTCAAGTCTAGTGACGAGACTCGATGCACGTATGATGTTCTTTTTCCTAATTCCCTCAAGTGTAATTTCAGGATTTTCAACATTTTTAATTAAGCACTCAGTTTTTGAAAATATGACTGAGTACCCCGAGTCACATAATTGAATAATACTAAGTTAAAATTCAGTTGATCAACCAATAAAACTTTTTGAATATAGAAATCAAAACTCAATTGGATATTACCTATTCCGATTATCTTAAGTGTTCCGTCGTTGCCGAATGCAACTGACCCTAGATTCTTGAATTTTAGCTTAGTAAATTTCAATATGTCTCTAGTTATGTGTCTAGAGTATCCACTATCTAACATCCATTAATCCAAATCTTTATGCTCCATTGATCAGAGTAATACACAGCGAAAATAAAATAATAATGCAAACATGCGAACACCAAGAGTTTTATTTGATTTGGAGCCTGTGACGACTCCTACTCCAAGACCCATGCTTATTGAGCGTTTACTTTAAGCAATCACTATCAGTTCAGAAAATTATAGTTTTGAATTACAATATTAAAGTAATAAAGAAAATTATACCAACGACTTAGAACAGTAAACTTGAAGCTTCTGGTCATCGGGGTTGAGCTATAGCTTTGTCGAATCGATCTTTGAGCAGCTCACGGAAGACTGATTATCAGATTTCATTGTTTTCTTACTGCTGGTCGAACAAGCATATATAGCCTGTTGAGGGGGACCTCAACCTCATTGAGGGCGCCTCCAATCCCTCGATCAGCCGCGCATGGATAAACCATGCTTCGTCACTGCTTATCCTCCTGAGGGTGCCTCCAAGCTCCATGGAGGGCACCCTCCATTAGCATCCAGGGCGCCCTCAACCTCCATGAAGGGTGCCCTCTATCCAGCGTCCAGGGTGCCCCTAAGCTCCATGGAGGGTGCCTCGGGACTGTTCATCCGAGGCTTTCTTGTTCACTTTACGTCTTGTAAAGTATGTTAGTCTACAAACAAAGTATACCCTGAACAGAGTTAGAACAATAAAATAAGACAAATAAAAGTAATTTTGAAAGTCACCGGACTGTCCGGTTCTGACTTCAGATTTTTCCTCCAGAAACCCTAGGTCGAACCGACGCCTATTGTTCCCTCACCGAGGACCACGTCCTCGCATACTCCACTCAGGAAAATTTACATGTTGCCAGTTGATCCTCCAGACCAACTGGACTTTTGCTCAGCGTCCGAAACTTCCAGTCTTCATGCTGGACGTCCGCTCCATGACCCGTCCAATCTTCCACCCGATTCGCGACACCAAGATTTCAACCTAGGGTTATCACCCCCTAAGATTTTGTTCGAAGCTCTCGACCCACCAAGACTTTCCGCTTAGGATTACCACCCTCTAGGACTAAGGGTTACCTCCCCCTAGGATTTTCCCTTTGCCTAACCGCAACTAGGACTTTTTCTCATCTGGTTCGGAGATTAACTCTGGAGATTTATACTCTGATTCGAACTCAGGTTCGACTCGGTCTTCTGGTTCTGAAGGAATCTCATAAAACTTTATCACCTTCTCCCAAAGCTCCTTAGCATTATTGAACTTTCCAACTCAATCAAGCTCTGAATTTCTTAGTCCGCATAGGAGAGTATATATTGCTTTTGCATTTGCCTCGAATTTTCTTCTTGTTTGTCTATCCCACTTGTTACAGGTGATGGGTACACCTTCTTCAGTGAGGAGAATAAATCAGATCTGGACTATGGTCCATATCTCCACTTGGGTTTTCAGTTGGTGCTCCATCTGGTCTTTCCAATATCCGAAGTTTTCGCTGGACAAGAGTGGTAGGCATGCGGTGCTTTTACCATCTTGGTAGGTCATTAAAAAGGAATCTTGCACACAAAGAAAAACAAAAATAAATGTTCCAAGACTTGGTCTTGGATTAGTAGTGCGGGAGAAAGATAAAAATAATAATTCACTAATTTCGAGAAAAAATAATAAAATATTATTTCAAACTTTTGAAAATGCGATATTTCGCTAATGTCGACCAATGGTGAACAGATGAAAATGAATTTTTTGAAAACAGTTTTGGAGGGAAAAACGAAAGGCCCACGTGGCTTTCGACCAATTGTAGGATCGAAAGCACTAGAGGAGGGGGGAATAGCACTCGTGACTTTTACGTTCGTTTCAGAAAACTTGGTTCAGAGTCTGTGGCGACTCCTACTCCAAGGCCCACGCTCATTGAGCGTTTAAGCCCTCCATGGAGCTTGGGGGCACCCGGGATTGTTCATCCGAGGCTTTCTTGTTCACTTTATGTCCTGTAAGGTATGTTAGTCTACAAACAAAGTATACCCTACAAAACAGAGTTAACACAATAAAATAAGACAAATAAAAGTAATTTTGAAAGTCACCGGACTGCCCGATTTTAACTTTGGATTTTCCCTCGGGAAACCCTAGGTTGAACCGACACCTACTGTTCGTTCATCGGGGAACGCGTCCTCACCTACTCCACTCAGGAGAGTTTACCTGTTGTCAGTTGATCCTCTAGACCAACTGGACTTTTGCTCAGCGTCTGAAGCTTTCGGTCTTCATGTTGGACGTTCGCTCCACGACTTGTTCAGTCTTCCACCCGGTTTGTGACACTATGATTTCAACCTAGGGTTACCACCCCCTAGGACTTAGGGTTATCTTCCCCTAGGATTTTCCCTTTACCTAACCGTAGCTTGGACTTTTCCTCACCTAAGGTTACCACCCCCTAGGACTTAGGGTTACCAACCCCTAAGGTTTTCCACCTACCTAACTGCAGCTAGGACTTTTGCCTAAGTACACTTAGGACTTTCCTGCAATCTCATCAAACTTATTAGATAACAAGATAACCTAACTTTGAACTCTAAATGTTATTCTAAATTTGACACGAAATCTGATTTTTGGCAAGTCAAACTGCACCCTTAGTCCATTGAATAGACTACCCTTTTTTGTCCTGAAGGTCATTTTGAGTAGTTGGTTTTGTCTTTTGGTCTTAAAGTAACTCCTAAATTTTTCAACAAAAAATGGATGATATCTTATGACATGTTTCTATGTTTACTTGTGTCTACATAGATGATATTCTAGTTTTTTCTAAAACTAAACAAGAACATTATGCTCATATACATATCATTTTTAATTTATTGAGAAACATGATCTTGTCATTTCTCGCAAAAAGATGCACTTAGCCATAACACATATAAAATTTTTAGGTGTTGGAATAAGACAAGGATAAATAGCACTACAACCACATATTTCTGTAAAACTCCTTGCTTTTTTAGACAAAATGGAAGACAGACATTACAAGCTTTTCTAGGTCTCATAAATTATGAAAGACCTTACCTTAAGGACATTGGGAAAATTAGCAAACTTCTATACAATAAAACATCTTTGACATGACAAAAATATTTTAATCATCAAGATATAGCCCTAGTTCAATAAATTAAACATCTAGTTAAAACTATTCCTAAATTAACATTACCACTTGACTCAGATTATCTAGTTATTGAACAGATGGATGTGAAACTGGATGGGGCGAAATTTTATACAAAAGACATCCAAATATGAACCTAAAACTACAGAAACATTATGCAGATATTGTTGTGTCCAAAGGATGTCCACATATCTCCACAATGACATGATATTGTCCACTTTGAGACTAGACCCTCATAGCTTTACTCTTGGGCTCTCCCCAAAAGACATCATGCCAATGGAGATATCCTACATCCTTTTAAACTCATGATCTTTACCAAATCTTTTCAATGTGGGACTTTGATTGAATTCCAACAATCCTCCTCTCAAACGAAGGACCATAATTACTTTCATAGTCTGAGCCTCCCCGCAAACATCTGATCACTCTGACTTGCTTTGGGTCTCTCCGCAAGCATCCGCACCCGATCACCTTGACCTGTTCCGGGTCTCCCCACAAGAATTCAATCACCTTGACTTACTTCGGGCCCCCCTGCGAGAATATGGTCACTTGACCTACTCGCCTCCCCACAAGTATCCGGTCACCCTGACCTACTCCAAGCCTCCCCGCAAGCATCTAGTAACCTTGACCTACTTCGAGGCCTTTCCCACAAGCATCTGGTCATCCTGACCCGCTCCAGACCTCCCCGCGAGTATCCGCTTTTAGTCACTCTTGACCTACTTCAGGCCTCCCTGTGAGCATCCGATCAACCTGACCAACCCCGGGTCTACCCTTAACTTCGTTCAAGGTCACCCCATATTACATCTGATCTAGACAACGACTCTGATACCAATTGCTGTGCCCAATGGATGCTCACATATCTCTACAATGACATGATATTATCCACTTTGGGCCTAGGCCCTCATGGCTTTGCTCTTAGACTCTCCCCAAAAGGCCTCATGCTAATAGAGATATCCTACATCCTTTTAAACTCATGATCTTTATCAAATCTTTCTAATGTGAGACTTTGATTGAACCCCAACAGATATGTCTTTAGAAAATATCAATAAAAAGGACATTTAACCTCCCTAGACTATGAAATATTTGTTGTTATTTATTGTTTTGAGGTTTTAGATTATTTATTTGTAATAAGCAAGAAATCAATATAAGAACTGATTGTGAAGTCATAGTAAATTACAGTCAACAAACTAAAGAAATAAGAAAAGGCTTAGATACCAAGCGCTGACTAAAATTCACAGATATTATTATTAATAAAGGCTTAAGAATTCAATGGGAATATATAAAAGGAATTAATAATTCCTTAGTAAATACATTGTCTCGATTATTATATTAACTCTTATGTTTGTTATAATAGGCATATGAATAGACCAAGGAAAGTTTGTACTTTTGCTACCAAAACTATGTATTTTGGTAATCAAGACTTACAACAATTTACACAACATGAAAATCAGTTCCATTTTCTTGATAGAAAAAAACTTGATTACATTCAAAATTATCTTCTTGACAACATTTGGCACATTCCCACAATACCTGGCAGCTCAGGATATAAAATTGATGTCATTAATGCACTTTCCAACTATTTCCTCACTACAATACAAAAACTAGCTGACAAGAAGTTTTCTTGCTATGTGGTTTTCTCCAGCATTCATGTAGGAGTATAATCTACTTGAGAAGAACTAAAAGAACAATTAGCTAAAACCTTCTTCTACAACTGTTGGTTACTTAACTTTAGCCCAACTAAAAGAACAAGCTAAAACTATAGCACTATAAAGGGCATCTAAGGCCCACTTATTGGGTCTTCCTAACACTATCCTATTGATACCCTAAGGTAATTTTGATATGATCAACCAAGTCAGGTTAGGTCATGTTGGATTTTTAACCCTGTATCTAAGTGTACAGGAACTTAGGAGCATAGGAAGTCAAGTAAAAGACACAGCTAGTGAGAAGGATGACACGGGAGAGAGCCGATGAGCTCAATGTGTCTGAGGGACGAAATGTTGTGGAAGAGTACGTGGGCAAACGAGAAGGGAGCGTGCGGTGTTTCTGAGGGATGAGAAGCCAGAGTGGAAGGTTGCTTAAGGAAACGAGCAAAAGACGCAGCCAACGAGAAGGACGGCACGGGAGAGAGCTGACGAGCTCGGTGCATCTGAGGGACGAGTCACTGCGGAAGAGTACGCCGACGGATGAGAAGGAAGCACACGACGATTTTGAGGGATGAGAAGCCAGAAGCGGAAGGTTAATCGAGAAGGCCAGAAGTTAGGTTTAAGTGAGCCCTATTTCAGATGGTCGAGATCACCCAAGTGAGCAGAGTTGGAGCAGAAGATCCGGACCAATGCGAGCGGAACTAGAGCGGAAGACCAGGACCGAAAGTCAACAAAATGTTGATTCTTTTGGTCTGGGGTGCCTGGAACCCTTTCGGGCGCTCGGACCGTGATGCTTATCTAAAACACATCAAATGCGATATGTTGCGACGGGCATAAAGTTTTATCCCACTCCAGACACCTGGAAGGGTTCCAGGCACCCCGACCAAGGCTATAAATACAGCCCTGGTCCCAAAAGCCAGATAAAGGACTTGAGAAACACTTGTAATTGATTCTAGCTTTGTTATTATGAGTCATCAACATTGTAAGAGGCTTCTCTGCCTGAAGGAAACTTTGATAGTGAGTTTCAACTGCCTTGGATTAACTGTTGAAGCAATCTAGTGACCTTAGGTTTTAATGTTTGAGCAAAGATTTAAGATAGGTTTATTATTATATTTGATATGCATTGTGAGTGTACAGGATACATGTACAATAAGGAAAGTCCAAGTGTGATCTTGGCAAAGGAGGAAAGTCCAAGGATGAGTCTTGGAAGTGTAAGTCCAAGCATGTAGTCTTGGCAACGTAAGTTCAAGTGTGACTTGGCAATGGATGAAGTCCCAGAGGCGCGACCTCTTAGCAAAGGAAGACCCGACAACAATGACAAGGCCGATGGAAGCTTCAGAAGGCAAGACATGAAGGATGGGGAGGCATCTGAGGGACACAAGGCTGATAGAGGAGGCTAGAAGGCTAGGTCTATGTTGGTCGGATGAGGGCGAATGCTGAGTGAATTTACTCGGGGGTTAATTCCTATGATTAGGATTTTACTGTAGCGTTACTGTAGTAATCCTGTAGTATTACTATAGTAGTACTGTAACAGTCAACTGATATTTTCATCAGTCGAATGGTAGCCGACCGTTGACTTGTAACAGTCGAATTTCACTTAGGACCAGTCGACTGGTGGTTGTACCAGTCGATTGGTGTCGAGAAACACAACTAGGTGTTTCCTCCTGAGCTCTATTTAATAGAGCTCAGGGTGCTTGGCCAAGGTTGATGAAATTAGTGGTGGTTAACCCTAATTAGAGTCTCCAAGTGCTCAAGTGATATAGCGTGCTTGTACGAGGTTGTGGTGAGGTTTCTCCACCCACAAGAAACTACGTGAGCTAGCCGGAAGTTCTCCGGGGAATCATCCACTGACAGATCGGGATCGTCCACCTTACGGATAGTCGTGGAGTAGTAGCTTTATCTCCGAACTATGTTAAATCAACGTGTTAGGTTTGCTTTCTATTGTTAGTATTTGTTTTTGTATTCCACTGTGCGTACTGACCATTGTAGGAAGCCACATTTTGGGTGAGACGCTATTCACCCCCTCTAGCAGACGTCAAGTTCCCAACAATTGGTATCAGAGCGGGTCACTCTTTTACGGACTAATCGCTGAGGGAGCAAAGCGCTAGAGAAAGATGGAGTCTGAAGGCCCTCTAGGATGGGATATCTGAATCTCACCTCCATACAATCGAGATGATTTCGAGTATTGGAGGAAGCAATTGGAGACGTGGTTTCAAATGAATTGGAACCAATGTATTGTTGGATCGAGAACCGCTAGAGGAGGGGGGTGAATAACGCTCGTGGTTTTCACTCGGTTCGGAATCGTAAAACTATCGGAGTTAAAACACGCAGCGGAATAAAGAACAAACACAGAGACACAGGGGAATTTACTTCGTTCAGAGCCTAGATCGACTCCTACTCGAAGGCCCGCGATCCTTGATCGCTTTCCGTGGGCAACAACT
Source organism: Zingiber officinale (assembly GCF_018446385.1). Taxonomy (NCBI): domain Eukaryota; kingdom Viridiplantae; phylum Streptophyta; class Magnoliopsida; order Zingiberales; family Zingiberaceae; genus Zingiber; species Zingiber officinale. The sequence continues at coordinate 146,239,597 of NC_055990.1, read as the reverse complement.
ATAATCTCGATAAGGTTTACAAGTATAACAATTTACAACTTAATTTAAACCAGAAATCTTATACCGACAACAATGGATGTAAAAGTGAAGCTCCGGGTCGTCGGTGTCAAGTTAAAGCACTTTCGGGTCGTCGATTTAGCAGCACGCAACAAGAGGATCACTTGAAATGTGTTGTACTGAGCTGCTGGTCGAAACCCTCTTATAAAGGGTGTTTAAGGCGCCTTGAAAGCCATCTAAGGCGCCTCCATGCTGGCCGAGTCACACGCTGCGATAAGGGCTGAACTGGTCGAACCTTATCAGGTTCAAGGCGCCTTCATGCTTCCTCAAGGCGCCTTCATCCACCGGTCCAAGGCGCCTTGAGCCTCCTTCAAGGAGCCTCCAAGCCTGCTTCGCAGCCAGCTCATCTTTTGCACCTAAGGCGCCTCTAAGCTCTATGGAGGCACCTCGGACACTGTTCATCTGAGGCTTAACCTTGTTCTTTCGTACCTACAAGACATGTTAGTTCCAAAACACAAACATATCCTGCAAAACAAAAGTTAGCATATAATATAATAAATATGAAGTTTGACAGTCATCGGACTGTCCGGGTCTGACTTCGGATTTCTAACCGGAAACCCTAGATCTACCCGACGCCTATTGTTCCCTCTACGGGGAACGCGTCCTCACCTACTCCACTCAGGAGATTTACCTGTTGCCAGTACGATCCTCCAGATCGACTGGACTTTTGCTCGGTGCTCAATGCTTCCGAACTTTCTGCTGGACTTCCGCTTCTCGGCTGGTCCAATCTTTCACCTGGTTCGCGACACCAAGACTTTCCACCTAGGGTTACCCCCCCTAGGACTTTTGCCTGAAGCACTCGACCCACCAAGACTTTCCGCATAGGGTTACCACCCCCTATGACCTAGGGTTACCACCCCCTAAGGTTTTCACCTTGCCTAACCGCAGCTAGGGCTTTTGCCTAAGTACACTTAGGACTTTCCTGCAATCTCATTCAGACCGTTAGATCACCACACATCTTAACTTTGAATCCTTTGTCATTATCAAAACTTAGGTTCGATCGTCGGATGCTTCCCGCACCAACAATCTCCCCCTTTTTGATTATGGCAACCCAAATTCAAAGTTAAGTAAAACAAATGCATAAATATTAAAAGGTTTTAAGTGAGCAAGCTTAAGTATATAAAAACATAACTTAAGCTAACACTTAAACTTTTGTGACGCTCCCCCTTAATACAGGGCTTCCTTTTTGAATATTTACATTTGAATTTTTCTACTCTCCCCCTTTGCCATTTATCAAAAATAAGCCAGTTTTAAGCAATTTTTTCTTATTGAAAAACAGATTAGGCTTGAAAGACTGGATAAAAGCTAAATTGACTTCGGAAAATCTTTCACCTAAGTTTAAAATGCTAATATATAGTAGATTGTGAAGGACGATTTTAGCCACTTTTGAAACTTAGTTGTTTTTGAAATATACTTAGCTAAAATTTGAAAATCTTAAAGAAAATTGAAGTCTCTTTTTACTTAGCAAAAAAAATATTTTGAAATCAATGATTTTTAATACTTTTAGGTAAGTAAAAATGGCTTAGTAAGAATTTATAAAAACTAAGTTTGAAAAAGTTGGAAGGTTTCTATATGAACTACTTAGCTTAGTCTTTTGCAAACATTGAATTTTGAAAATAGAGCTTAAGTTAAAAAGACACTTAGCTTAATTTGAATAAAACAATACTTATTGTTGAAAATATAGGAGTAAGAACTTTTTAATTTTTAGGACGAAGAGGGAGAAACTAAATATTTAATTTAGTTTATTTAATCAAATTGGTTGGTCCTTAAGTCCAAGCATGAGTCAAAATTTGTTTTGATCAGGTACCAGAGCCCTAAAGTACAAGTATGCTTAATCTTAATATTTCCTTCACCAACTGTCTAACCTTTAGCTACTTGCTGATTGCCTAGAGGGCAGCAGTTTTCACTTGGTTAGTCGAGTTAAGTCATTTAGTCCAGTTAGATTTGACTAGAGCTGGAAGACTTGACTTGATTACTATTAATAAAGTATTTAACGCCTAGACTCATATTGATGCACAGAAATAAGCATTCTTGAGTCCAGGCTGTACTCTATGCATCTCACACCATTCTATGGTTTTCAAACACAAGCAAGGTATACCTAGGTGTTTGTGAGATGCTCTGGCTTAAATCTAGGGGAAGAGGATTTCTAGGGTAGAGCCTAAACTAAGTCCAATTTTTGAAAAGTCTAAGAAAAGGGAATTTTAAAATAATTATTTTTCCTATATTTTTAAAAGAATAAGAGAATGAGTTTTGAAATAAGATAATGAATTTTGAAAATTAACATCTATTCTACCCAGCACATTCCTATTTGTCTTCTAAGTGCACTGAACTCAAGTTCAAGTAAGGGTTTTGTGAAAATGTCAGCTAGGTTTGATTTGGACTCAACATAGTTGAGCGCAAGTTCACCTTTAGCTACGTGATCCCTTACAAAGTGGTGCTTTAACTCTATGTGTTTAGTTCTAGAGTGGTGAATTGGATTTTTTGTTAGATTAATTGAGCTTATATTATCAATTAATATTTTTGTATTCTAATTGATAGTCTTTTAAGGTATGCATCATCCACAAAAGTTGAGAGGCACACTCTCCTAGGGCTATGTATTCAGCTTCAGTGGTGGATAGAGCAACACAATGTTGCTTTCTGCTTGACCAACTTACTAAGTACTGACCTAGGATTTGGCAGCTACCACTTGTACTTTTTCTGTCTAATTTGCACCCGGCATAGTCTGAGTCAGAATAGCCAATCAAGTTAAAGGTGCTAGTTCTAGGGTACCAAAGTCCTATATTGAGGGTGCCTTTTATATATCTAAGTATTCTTTTAACATATGTTAGATGTGATTCTTTTGCACAAGACTGGTATCTTGCGCACATACCAACTACAAATATTATATCTGGTCGACTTGCAGTTAGGTAGAGTAAGCTTCCTATTATACTTCTATAGTACTTTGGGTCTACTGACTTTCGTTCTGGGTCAGTGTCAATGTTGATGTTGCAAATAATTTTGAAATTAAGTTTTAAAACATTTTTAAAATAATTTTTTAAAAGATTTTTCAAATAATTTTGAAATTAGGTTTTAAAAGATTTAAAATGATTTTTAAAAGATTTTTCAAATAATTTTCAAATTAAGTTTTTAAAAATTTTTTAAAATGATTTTTAAAAGATTTTTCCAATAATTTTGAAATTAAGTTTTAAAACATTTTTGAAGTAATTTTTAAAAGATTTTTCAAATAATTTTGAAATTAAGTTTTAAAAGATTTTTAAAATGATTTAAATGATTTTTTAAAAAAAATTTCAAATAATTTTGAAATTAAGTTTTAAAACAGTTTTGAAATAATTTTTAAAAGATTTTTCAAATAATTTTAAATTAAGTTTTAAAAGATTTTTCAAATGATTTTAAAAAGATTTTTTAAATAATTTTGAAATTAAGTTTTAAAAGATTTTTCAGATAATTTTGAAATTAAGTTTTAAAGGATTTTTAAAATGATTTTAAAAAGATTTTTCAAATAATTTTGAAATTAAGTTTTAAAAGATTTTTAAAATGATTTTTAAAAAACTTTTTCAAAGATTTTTCAAATAATTTTGAAGTTAAGTTTTTAAAAGATTTTTAAAATAATTTTTAAAAGTTTTTTTCAAATAATTTTGAAATTAAGTTTTATTTGAAAAAATAATATTAATTACGAATTTGAATTTGAATTAATCATGAATTTAATTTTGAATTTCAATTAATTATAATTATGAATTTAATTTTGAATTTATGTTCCTTAGTCATCTCACCCGATCTAAATTTTCAATCAGGGACTCTTATAATTTTTATAAGATGAATTGAGATTCAATTTTAGGATTATGTTTAACTTTGTGTTAGATTCTGGTTTAGCTTTGAGTTCAACAAGTAAGCATTCTTTGGATAAACTTCTGAGCTATGGAGAGTCACAAGGAACTCATTAAAGTAACCATGCCTTCGAGGTTTTCCAAATAGTCCTACCCATTGAACTTAATACTAAACCTTGGTCTAACTAGTTAGGATCCATTTAAGGGTAGCTTCGGTCAGTTCCACTTGGCCAAATGCACCAGGTCGAAGTCATATCTTCCTAGACATGCGATGCCCAAGCTTCCCTAACGTACTATCATCCAAAAACTTCACCAGTACCGTGGGTCAAGTTAAACCTAGCCCATTTTAACTAACCTTAATTACCCTGCCGGGTAGTCTACTCTTGTTTACCCATTTCGGGTAGATTAAGTTCGGTTATCCAGTCGGGTAGTTTAGTTGCGGGTGCCAGCTATTCTGGATCCTCCTTCTATTTTTAATTAAATTTTGAATTTTGAATTTAATTTTGAATTTTTAATTAAATTTTAAATTTTAGTTTTTAAATTTATTTTCAAATTTTTTAATTGAATTTTAATTTAATTTTTAAATTTATTTCTGAATTTTGAATTTTAATTTTTTTAATTTATTTTCGAATTTTGAATTTTAAAATTTGAAATTATGTTCATTTTATTAATATTGTTTTTCTTTTTGCTCCCCTTGGATCATAGCCTCGATATGGTCTATCGAGGTAGTGTATTTGATCCTTCGGGATCCAATATTGACCAAGTCCAACTTGATTAATCAATTTGGACTTGGGGACCCATGCTTGGACTGTTTTTCTATTTGTTCTTTCTACAAGAGATAAGTAGGATTTATATTTTCTTTTTGATTTAAATCTTAGGCCAGTTCTATTGTAAACGGCTCTTTGTGTCCCAAGAATTAGGTCAAGATTCTTGGAACCTAAAGAAAACCGTTCTAGTGTTTTCTCCAGATCCTTGACTTGAGTTTTCAGACTAAAGTTCTCTTCTTCAAGTTTTTGAACTTGAGTTGAGTTTCCAGTCTGAACTGGTTCAGTCAAAGATTTAGAGTCAGTCACTTCCTTAAGGACAGCTACTTCCTTTAGAAGTGACTTAATTCTAAGATTCGACTTAGCTAATTTTCGTAATAAATAATTGACTAAGTTATTGAGTCGAGGGATACTTACAGAGGGATCGGGCCCTTCGGAAATGGATACGGATCCATGGCTTCGCTCTGACTCGGCCTCCGACTCGATCTCGCTCTCGGATTCGTCGATCTGGTCCCGGGCCATCAGCGCAAGTAAACTCGTCTGATCGAGTTCGTCGTCGTCGTCTTCTAAGGAAGATTCGTCCCATGTCGCCTTTAAGGCCTTCTTCCTTCTTTGCTTCTTTGCATCCTTTTGATTAGGGCAGTTGGCCTTGATGTGCCCCTTCTGGTTGCACCCGTAGCAGATCACTTCGAACTTTACCTTAGAACTTGGTTGGGCCTCCTTGGATTGGACTGCCTTCTTTAGGTCCTTCTTGTTGAAGCCTTTCTTCTTCTTGTAGAGTCTCTTCACAAGGTTCATGAGCTCGGTTGTTAGTTATTCATCTTCATCATATGAGTCGGGTTCTTCTTCTGACTCTGGTTCAGTTCTTCGTCGTGATCTCGATTCGCGCGTTCGACTGGTACCTGCAACCAAAGCAACCCCCTTCTCGGTTGGCTGTGCATTAGTCTGCTCATGTAATTCAAACTCACAGAATAATTCATCTAACTTTATTGAAGATAAATCCTTGGAGACTTTGTAGGTATCTACCATTGATGCCCATAATGTGCTCCTCGGAAACGAGTTTAGTGCGTACCTTATGACGTCCCGATTCTCTACCTTTTGCCCGATTCCGTGGAGAGAATTGAGGATGTCTTGAATGCGCGTGTGTAGCTGGCTTGCCGTCTCATTTTCATGCATCTTTAAGTTATACAATTTATTGAATAGTAAATCACGCTTACTTACTTTGGTATCGGAGGTCCCTTTGTGAAGCTCGATCAGCTTCTCCCATAGCTCCTTGGTGCTTGAGAATGGACCGACGTGGTTTAGCTCCTCCTTTGTTAGTCTGCACTGGAGGGTACAAGTTGCTTTGACATTTGCCTCCACCTTCTTGATTAATGCAGGTTCCCAGTCCTCGCAGGGTGTAGGATTGCCGTCTTTATCCATTGGCAGATCGAAACCAGTCTTGACGATCATCCACATCTCGAACTGGATCCCAATCCACTTCTTGATTAATGCAGGTTCCCAGTCCTCCTTTGTTAGTCCGCACTGGAGGGTACAAGTTGCTTTAGCATTTGCCTCCACCTTCTTGATTAATGCAGGTTCCCAGTTCTCGCAGGGTGTAGGATTGCCGTCTTTATCCGTTGGCAGATCCAAACCAGTCTTGACGATCATCCACATCTCGAACTGGATCTTCAGGAAGTTCTCCATTCTGCCCTTCCAGTAACCAAAGTCCTCTCCGGTGAAGAGCGGGGGACGGACAGTGCTATAACCCTCTTGTTGGGTCATTTTAGATCAACTATGAAGAAAATAAACGACAAGAAAATTTCAGGACTTGGTCCTGGATTAGTAGTGCGAGAAGTATTTAAAAGAAAAACGATCTCGAGTGGTGTTGCACCAACTTCGAGTAAAAATAGATTCGAGAAAAGAATTAGAATATAGCTATAAAGCTAAATTCTAATTGACTCCGAAAATCTGAAACTACCACGAAAAATTGTTTTGAATGGTGGTTGCACCAATTCAAAACGACCCCGCTCTGATACCAATTGTTGAATCGAGAAGCGCTAGAGGGGGGGGTGAATAGCGCTCGTGGCTTTCACTCGGTTCGGAATCGTAAAACTATCGGAGTTAAAACACGCAGCGGAATAAAGAACAAACACAGAGACACAGGGGAATTTACTTTGTTCGGAGCCTAGATCGATTCCTACTCGAAGGCCCGTGATCCTTGATCGCTTTCCGTGGGCAACAACTATAATCTCGATAAGGTTTACAAGTATAACAATTTACAACTTAATTTAAACCAGAAATCTTATACCGACAACAATGGATGTAAAAGCAAAGCTCCGGGTCGTCGGTGTCAAGTTGCAGCACTTTCGGGTCATCGATTTAGCAGCACGCTGCAAGAGGATCACTTGAAATGTGTTGTATTGAGCTGCTGGTCGAAACCCTCTTATAAAGGGTGTTCAAGGCGCCTTGAAAGCCATCCAAGGCGCCTCCATGCTGGCCGAGTCACACGCTGCGATAAGGGCTGAACTGGTCGAACCTTATCAGGTTCAAGGCGCCTTCATCCACCGGTCCAAGGCGCCTTGAGCCTCCTTCAAGGCGCCTCCAAGCCTGCTTCACAGTCAGCTCATCTTTTGCACCCGAGGCGCCTCCAAGCTCCATGGAGGCGCCTCGGACACTGTTCATCCTAGGCTTAACCTTGTTCTTTCGTACCTGCAAGACATGTTAGTTCCAAAACACAAACATATCCTGCAAAACAAAAGTTAGCATATAATATCATAAATATGAAGTTTGGCAGTCATCGGACTATCAGGGTCTGACTTCGAATTTCCTGTTAGGACCAAAAGTAGCTAGAGGGGGGGGTGAATAGCTCGTCGCGTTCGCTCGGTGCTCGGCGTTGCTTGTTCCTTCAAATATGTGCAGCGGAAGATACAGAAACAAACACACAACGCTAACACGGTTGGTTTTACTTGGTATCCACCTCACAAGAGGTGACTAATCCAAGGATCCACACCAACACACACACCCTCCACTAAATAAAACTCTCCTTTATGGTAACTACCAAGGGCAGAGAAGCCCTACAAGACTCAATACAAGAAGAGAGGGAAAGGATACAAGAAATACAAGCTTACAAGCTTACAATGAGTACAAAACCCTAACCCTAGCTTCTCTTCTTGGCTTTGATCCGCCTCTTGACTTGGAGGGCTTCCAAGATCCTTCAAGAACTGGCGATCTGAGCTTTGTGAGCGCTGTGGAGGAGTTGGCGAGAGCTCTGGAGTGAATCGGAGAAAACAATGCCGCAGCCATCGAACGCCTGCAGCTATAAACGATGTCAACGGTCGGATCCCGATCGATTCGAATGTTCCCAATCGATCGGGGAGGCTTTGGATCGATCCACGGATCGATCCAGAGCGCCTCTGTGCTCTGGAAACGCGCCTGGATCGATCCACGGATCGATCCAGCGCTTATCGCGCGAAGCAGCCGCGTCCCAATCGATCCACTGATCGATTGGGACCTCTGGATCGATCCACGGATCGATCCAGAAGCTCTTCCAGAGGCTCTCTGTTCGCTGGGACAGGTCTGGATCGATCCACTGATCGATCCAGCACTTGATTTTTGTCCAAAACCAAGTCCCAAACCTCCCAAACCAACATCCGGTCAACCTTGACCTGTTGGTATGTCATGCCTAGCATCTAGTCACTCCCTTGACCTGCTAGGACTCCCTTACCAAGTGTCCGGTCAATCCCTTTGACCCACTTGGACTTTTCTCTGTGCCAAGTATCCGGTCAATCCCTTTGACCTACTTGGACTTTTCTTTCATGCCAAGTATCCAGTCAATCCTTTGACCTACTTGGACTTCCCACACCGGATGTCCGATCATCCTTGATCCATCTGGATTTTCCTTGCCCGGCTTCACTCACGGGACTTTCACCTAGCTTCACTCACTAGGGTTTTCCATCCGCCTAGCTTCACTCACTAGGACTTTCACGACTTCACCAGGATTTCCATCCGCCTAGCTTCACTCACTAGGACTTTCACCGCCTGCTTCACTAGATTTCCATCCGCCTAGCTTCACCACTAGGACTTCCTTACTACCTTCACTCTACACTCCTACACCGGCTTCACTCACCGGGACTTTCATAACGCCTAGCTTCACTCACTAGGTCTTTCATTTTGCCTAACATCCCGGTTAGGACTTCATCAAGTATCCAATCAACCTTAACCTACTTGACTCTTCTTCAATCAATATCTTCTCAAACATCTAAACCCAAACCAAGACTCACCTTGGTTACCCAGTCAACCTTGACCGAGGGATATTGCACCAACAATCTCCCCCTTTTTGATGTTTGACAATACCACAATAACACTTACAATCCCATATGTAAGTTAGGCTAATCCCATAGCCTCCTTCTTCATGCCACTAGGTAATGAAGGCATAAATTAAGCTCTTCATTCCCCCCCTAAGAGGGCAAACTCCCTCTAGGTAATGAAAGCCTAACTTACTCCCTTTCATGAGTCCTTTCATTCTCCCCCTATGACCTTCCCATAGGTAATGAAAGCCTAAACTTAATCATACATTCTCCCCCTATTGGCACACATCAACCCATCGTTGGACACACATCAACCTATGCTCCAATTCTGGGCACACTTCAACAAATCCATTTGTTGAAGACTCTCCCCCTGCAGAGTTGCTCATCGTTGTTCACAACCTCACTCGTTGTGATCAACACGATAATGAAGGTCCCATACCCTTCATTTATCCTTAACTTCTCCCTCTATGTAGACAACTACCCAACCTTGAGCATTATCTACTACTTGAGTGTCCACTTGAAATAATGAGGATATCCACTCCTCATTTCTCCCCATTTCAAGTTTAAATGCTCAACCTTGAGCAAGTTCACAACAGAAGGTTAACCACCTTCCAAGGTTCATGAAAAATAATTTTCATGTCTTTAAAGAGTCCCTCCCCCTAAAGACATGGTGGTAACTTCTGTCATTGCACCAACAATGACTTGGAATCCCTAAAACATTAGGAAACCCAAATTTAGAAGTTTTGAGGTTCAAATATTCAAAATTTGAAACAACCTCAACCTAAACTTCTACTTAGTCTTCGTTAGCCAATCCATCCTTGTTTTCAACATGAAAACACCCTTTGTATGTATACAAATGTATTTAAGGGGTTTGGAATGGTTACCTAGACTAAAAGAGGTTCAAAGATGCTGAAATCAAGCCTTCCCAGCCAAAATCAGCAACTTGGATCGATTGGAGTTGGGTTCCAATCGATTGAACCTTGCTGAATCGATCCACTGATCGATTCCGATCGGCTGATCGATCCAGCGAGCTTCTGCTCGCGGGAATTGCCGTTTGAATCGATCCATGGATCGATTCAGGAACTCCAATCGATCCATGGATCGATCGGAGCTCTGATAGTTGCTGAAATTCCATTTCAGTCAACTTCAGAAGCCCCTAGAAAATTCTACAAAAATCTAAAAATTATGAAATTTCGTATAGACATTATTTAGGGCATACTTAATCATGGAAAAATAGCTTTCTATGAAAATACATCATATTTTCAAAGATTGACACAAACTTGAAAACTTGCAAAAACTTTAGTGTTTTTCTTCAAGTTTGTGTCTAACTATTCAATGGTGATTACTATCAAAAGATAGCCTTCACCAAGGTTTTCCAAAAACATTTTAAAAACATTTTCAAAACCAATATCCCATCACATTCCTTGGGCTTAATGCACATGACTTGTACATTAGCTTTCCCAATGATGGGAAAACACATAACTATGTGTTTTGATGAACCTAAAACTCAAAAGAATGCACTAAATCAACATCTTGAGTTTTGTTCATCATCCTAACATCTCACTTGTATATAATATGCACTAAAACACATACAAGTCACCTTATAGTCTTTGTGAGATGTAGATTTTGGTTTTGCCCTAATCTAGGATCATGCATATTTATCTAGGCATTTTAGAAATGTTAGACATCCACCTAGGATGTCACTTGTCAATAAGTGTCGTTAAATGTCATTCGTCCTTAATTACAAGGAATTAAACTTAATGCATGATTATGTTATGGCATACATCAAAAGAAAATAATTTTCAAAAGAAAATATCCTATTACTACATGATGTATGAATGTCATGACATGGTATTTTTGGATTTTTCATAATAAAACATGAATGCAAGACTAGACATGATGTCATGGCATATGATGGGCAAACAATCATGGCAAGATTTAGCATAAATAAAATATACCTAGATTAACTATCTAAGTATCCTTAAAGTCTTAGCTAAACTTACACCTTAAACCTAGATTGCCCTAAAATGCTACAAGAGAATGCCAAAGCCTAAATTTGGCATTTCTAATTTCCTTGATTTAATGTATGCCAATTGAAAATAAACACGTCCTCAAATGTTGGCATATTCCATTTTTCCACAAGAGTAGCACTTTTAAATTAAGGCTTAGTTTGCCTTTAATTTCCTAAGAACATACCAAAATCCCAACTTGGTAGTTCTTGTGTTTTCTCAAATTTGTGCCACTTTAAAATAAAATCAATACTTCTCCAATTTGGCACATTTTACTCTTTCAAGGAGTAAATAATAATTCCATTTCATTTTCAAAAGTTAACAAAAACCTTGAAAATGCTCCTTGAGTGTCAATTTCCTCAAAGTTGGGTTAACTACCCTTCTAATCGGAGTTGACACTCTCTAACCCATCTATGGGGTAGAGAAGATGCTCCTAGGAACCCAACACCTATTGGTGCTCCTTGGATGCTCTAGGTACTCACTAGGATAACTTCCTAGATACCTTCCTAGTGACCTTGTTGGGCTTCTTAGAAGCCTTGGTCACATTTTCTAGGTCAACTCTAGGGATAACCTCCCTTGTGACCTTGTTTGTGACTTTCTTAGACTTCTTAGAAGTCTTAGTCACATTTATTGCAAAAATACTCTTAGGGATGACTTCCCTAGTATTCTTGGCTTGACCACTAGACCTAGGGTTTGTTCCATAACTATATGGAACTCTATGGTAAGAGGGCACATCCTTCTTAGCCTTTGGTTTGTATCCCAAACCTCTATGGCCATTGGATGGCTTTTGTACCCCTAAACCTAGGTTATGCTCATTTTGCCCTAATAGGATATTTTCCATCCTTTTTAGGGTCTTTTCCATTTTATCAAGTCTTGACCTCAAGACTTGATTTTCTCTCACTAAGTCCTTAGTATTTGACCCATGAGCATTTTTGTTTCTAGGCTTGTATCTAAAATCCTTAGAGTTTTCGCCTAGATTTTTACCTACAATCCTAGCCTTAGGTGTAGTAGTTTTAGCATGAAAAGCTATATGTTTTTCTTTAACGCTATCATGCTTTCTATTTTCATGGTAAATAGCATTAAAATGATAGAAATTTGACCTAGCATGCTTTTTACCATTTTGTAAGGGAATAGACTCAATGAAAGTTACCTTCCTTTTTACCTTAGAGGCTCCCCCTTGACTAGAGCTTCCTCCATGAGCCTTGACCACCTTCTTCCCCTTAGGGCATTGACTTCGGTAATGCCCCTTTAGATTGCAAGAGAAGCACACGATGTGCTCCTTGCTCTTCTTTGTTCCGGGGATGGTCTCCTTGGGCTTCTCCTTGCCCTTTTGTGCCACTTGGCCCTTCTTCTTGGCCAATTTAGGGCATTTGCTCTTGTAGTGCCCACTTTCCCTACACTCAAAACATATTATATGATTTTTATTTTTAATTGAAACATTTATACCTTCTTGTATAGGGATGGCACTTGCTCCTCCATTTGATATTTCTTGAATTTCGGAGGTGGCACTCTCTTCTTCTTCTTCACTTGACCCGGATGTAGAAGCTTCTCCTTCTTCTTGATCCGGCGTCACCAAGAATTGCTCCCCCTCAATCCTAGAGGTGGAGGCTTCATCATTTTGAACGTGAAACAAGGAGTATGCTCCCTCCTTGTTCCCTTCGGTGCATTCCCTTGAGGATGAAGCTTCTTGGATTTCCTCTTCTTCGGAGGTTGAGCATCTCTCAACCTCGGAGTCCTCCTCTTGGTCTTGATCCAATGAGTCGCCCTCTTTGGATTCTCCTTGATTTGATACAGTGGAGGGGATCTCATGAATTCTTGCCAATTTGCTCCAAAGCTCCTTGGCATCTTCAAACTCTCCAATTTGTTCCAAGATGTTGCTTGGCAATAAATTGACCAAAAGCTTGGTCACTTTGTCATTGGCCTCACATCTTTGGATTTGGTCTTTGCTCCACTTGCTCCTTTTGAGTACTTTGCCCTTGGAATTTGTGGGAGCTTCAAAACCTTCCATGAGAGCAAACCATTGCTCTATCTCCATCATAAGAAAATTTTCGATTCTTGATTTCCAAGAATCGAAGCTTGTAGATGAATATGGTGGAGCCACCCTTGTGTCAAATCCAAGTCCATCTTGGAATTGCATCTTGAAGTTGAGCTTGATAAAGTCTTGAACTTGAAGAATTTGCTTCAACTTCTTCACCCTCTAGCTTTTCTTGTTATGCTTGACCCTTCCGGCGATGATTCCGGTGAAGAGCGGCCACGCTCTGATACCACTTGTTAGGACCAAAAGTAGCTAGAGGGGGGGGGGGGGGGGGGGGAATAGCTCGTCGCGTTCGCTCGGTGCTCGGCGTTGCTTGTTCCTTCAAATATGTGCAGCGGAAAATACAGAAACAAACACACAACACTAACACGGTTGGTTTTACTTGGTATCCATCTCACAAGAGGTGACTAATCCAAGGATCCACACCAACACACACACCCTCCACTAAATAAAACTCTCCTTTATGGTAACTACCAAGGGCGGAGAAGCCCTACAAGACTCAATACAAGAAGAGAGGGAAAGGATACAAGAAATACAAGCTTACAAGCTTACAATGAGTACAAAACCCTAACCCTAGCTTCTCTTCTTGGCTTTGATCCGCCTCTTGACTTGGAGGGCTTCCAAGATCCTTCAAGAACTGGCGATCTGAGCTTTGTGAGCGCTGTGGAGGAGTTGGCGAGAGCTCTGGAGTGAATCGGAGAAAACAATGCCGCAGCCATCGAACGCCTGCAGCTATAAACGATGTCAACGGTCGGATCCCGATCGATTCGAATGTTCCCAATCGATCGGGGAGGCTTTGGATCGATCCACGGATCGATCCAGAGCACCTCTGTGCTCTGGAAACGCGCCTGGATCGATCCACGGATCGATCCAGCGCTTATCGCGCGAAGCAGCCGCGTCCCAATCGATCCACTGATCGATTGGGACCTCTGGATCGATCCACGGATCGATCCAGAAGCTCTCTGTTCGCTGGGACAGGTCTGGATCGATCCACTGATCGATCCAGCACTTGATTTTTGTCCAAAACCAAGTCCCAAACATCCCAAACCAACATCCGGTCAACCTTGACCTGTTGGTATGTCATGCCTAGCATCTAGTCACTCCCTTGACCTGCTAGGACTCCCTTACCAAGTGTCCGGTCAATCCCTTTGACCCACTTGGACTTTTCTCTGTGCCAAGTATCCGGTCAATCCTTCGACCTACTTGGACTTTTCTCTGTGCCAAGTATCCGGTCAATCCTTTGACCTACTTGGACTTCCCAGCACCAGATGTCCGATCATCCTTGATCCATCTGGATTTTCCCTTGCCTGGCTTCACTCACCAGGACTTTCACCTAGCTTCACTCACTAGGGTTTTCCATCTGCCTAGCTTCACTCACTAGGACTTTCACCTGGCTTCACTCACCATGATTTCCATCTGCCTAGCTTCACTCACTAGGACTTTCACCTGGCTTCACTCACCATGATTTCCATCTGCCTAGCTTCACTCACTAGGACTTTCACCTGGCTTCACTCACCAGGATTTCCATCTGCCTAGCTTCACTCACTAGGACTTCCTTCTGCCTGGCTTCACTCACCAGGACTTTTCTTCTACCTGACTTCACTCACCAGGACTTTCATACTGCCTAGCTTCACTCACTAGGTCTTTCATTTTGCCTAACATCCCAGTTAGGACTTCCCAGTCAAGTATCCAGTCAACCTTGACCTACTTGACTCTTCTTCAATCAATATCTTATTGTCAAACATCTAAACCCAAACCAAGACTCAGCTTGGTTACCCAGGTCAACCTTGACCTGAGGGATATTGCACCAACATTTCCAACCGGAAACCCTAGGTCGACCCGACGCCTACTGTTCCCTCTACGAGGAACGCGTCCTCACCTACTCCACTCAGGAGATTTACCTATTGCCAGTGCGATCCTCCAGATCGACTGGACTTTTGCTCGGTGCTCGATGCTTCCGGACTTTCTGCTGGACTTTCGCTTCCCGGCTGGTCCAATCTTTCACCTGGTTCGCGACACCAGGACTTTCCACCTAGGGTTACCCCCTAGGACTTTTGCCTGAAGCACTCGACCCACCAAGACTTTCCGCATAGGGTTACCACCCCCTATGACCTAGGGTTACCACCCCCTAGGATTTTCACCTTGCCTAACCGCAGCTAGGGCTTTTGCCTAAGTATACTTAGGACTTTCCTGCAATCTCATTCAGACCGTTAGATCACCACACATCTTAACTTTGAATCCTTTGCCATTATCAAAACTTAGGTTCGATCGTCGGATGCTTCCCGCACCAATATATATTGCTTTGGAGGAACCATTTAAAGCTCCAATGGATAAAAAGGGAAAGCGTTTTTGACCTCAATATTGGACCGAGGAGCAAAGGAAGCAATCAGAGACGGACAAGGAGGTAACTAGAATTTTAATTAATTTATTACCTCCTAATGCGGTATTGAATGTAGGTGAATATGAGAACGTAAGCGACCTTTAGAAAAAGGTAATTATGCTTCATGAAAGTCCTACACAAATCTAAGAAGTGGAGGAGCCCAAGGAGAAAGGCTCATTAGTCCAAGAAGAGAAGGACCAATCGGATGTTGACACGGGTTTAACATCCGAGGAGGAGAAGGAAGATGAGGAGGTATCATCCACATCTTCAAGGGAGGAAAAAGTGGAACCATCCACATCTTCAAGTGAAGAATAAGAAGAGCAATCCAAGGAAAAGGAGATCTTGGAGGCTCAACCCTCCACCTCAAATACCAAGAAGAGTGCAAAGGATCACATCAAATGCTTTGAGTGTGGTAAGATGACTCACTATAAGAGTAGGTGTCCTTCGCTCAAGAAGATAAAGGAGGTAATCCCACAACCTAGTAAAGTTGCTTTAAGAATTAATGTGGGTTGTAGGGATAGAGCCAAGGAGAAGAAGCATATTCGATGCTTCACATGTAGTGAGTGGGATCACTACCACACAAAGTGTCCAAGAAGAAGAGAGCTCAAGAAATTGGTGCACTTAAAGAAGTGGGAGAAGAAGAGAGCTTCAAGGGTGAGGGAGGTAAACCCTAACTTGAATTCAAGTTCAAATTCAAATTCCTCCATGCATGTTAGAAATAATATGAATTATTTTCCCATGTATATTTATGGTTTTAGATATAATGATAGGAATAGGGTTAATGTAGATGATAACCCTAGGAAATCATTTTCAAATGATAGACCTAAAAGGAAACAACCTATCTTGCCTAAGGAGAAGAAGGTGGTTGAAAACCTAGGCATTAATCCCAAAAAGGGGAGACACATGCCTAGGAATGATAGGTCTAGGAATGTCCATGATGGACATGTTAATTCTAGGGTTAGAACCCTAAAATTAGAAAATCAAGCCTTGAAGACAAAACTTGAGGAAATGGAGAAAATCCTAGAGAGGTTCATTATTGGACTTAAAGGACTTGACATGTATTTGGGTGGTCAAAGATCCAAAAATATCAAGTTGGGTCCCTCCAAGATCAAAATGAGGTCAAGTGCTAAAGTGACACATGACATTGGTAAGGGAGGTGTGACCAAAGACAACGGAAAGTCATCCAAGGCTAATAAGAAGGAATATGCTAGGGTGACATATAATTACGGCAAGGATGAGGTGTCCAAGGTTAAGAACAAGAAGAAATTAACTAAAGACAATGTGTCTAAAGTTAAGAAGGTGAGTTTTGTAAGCCAAGTGTCACCCGAGGTGCACCGAAGTTGCCTATCTATAGTGGATGAGTCACCTAGAGAGGTGGCTAAGACAAAGAGCTCTAGGAGGAGTTTAAAGAGTCTTTGGGATATATGATAAATGAATCTCAAGCAGACCATGCTTGGGACTCAAAATGAGTCATCAAATGTGTCAAAGTAGTTTAGAGACAGACTTGAGTCTCAAATTCAAGAAATTGGCACAATTGAGTTGAGTATCATGCATGAAAATATGAAAAATATTTCATATTGCATGAAAATTAGTTTTGGATGTATATATTCCATATAAACTAATGCTAGGGATGCATTATAGTTTAGTATGTGCAGATATATAAAGAAGAAGCTAAAACTAGAATTTTAGGTCAAGGTTCAATTGAACCATTTAGCTAGTTTTGAATTTTATGTCAATCTTGGGATCTGTAATAAATATATTTATATATATATTTTCCAATTAGACATGGATAAAATAGACCTCTCTACAAAATTTGGAATTTTTTGGAGATCTGTAAAATTTCTGGTGCATTTCTGAAGTTGGGTCAGAAAGGCCGATTTTTGCAGAAATAGAGTACCAGTCGACTGGTACAGTTACCAGTCAACTAGTAACAGTAAAAATTTTGAGCACAGAATATCTCTGTAAGCTCATTTTGATGATTACAGTCGACTAGGGCTTATGGCAATCGACTGATATAATCTGAAAATATTTTTCAGCATTAGAAAATGACTAAAAGAGTGGTAAACATGTATGTAATCTTATGGGGGATTAATACATGATGTTTATGATCATTAGAGGTGAAAGAATAAAATAATTGGGATATTGTTGGAGCTCTTTTTGATGTATGACAAAGAGGGAGAAGTTTAGGTTTAAGTGAGAAACTTACATACCTTTGCAAGAAATCCTAACTCAAGGGGGAGCTTAGGTGAAGGGGGAGCAATTGCTCATTTATTTGCAAAAGAGGAGAAGTTTGCCTTTTGCGGGGGAGCTTAGGTGAAGGGCCTATGATTAGGTTCCATGATTTTTGCATGTGTAGATTGCATTTTATTTGCATTATTATTGCTATATTATTTTCCTAACTTAAATGAGTTATCAAATATCAAAAAGGGGGAGATTGTTGGAGCAATCTAGTGACCCTAGGTTTTGATGTTTAGGCAAAGGTTTAAGTTAGGTTTATTATTGTATTTGATATGCATTATGAGTTGTAGGATACAGGTACAATAAGGAAAGTCCAAGTATGATCTTGGCAAAGGAGGAAAGTCCAAGGATGAGTCTTGGCGGTGTAAGTCCAAGCATGTAGTCTTGGCAGCGTAAGTCCAAGTGTGACTTGGCAATGGATGAAGTCTTGGAGGTGGGACCTCTTGGCAAAGGAAGACCCGACAACAATGACAAGACCGATGAAAGCTTCAGAAGGCAAGACGTGAAGGATGGGGATGCATTCGAGGGACGCAAGGCTGATGGAGGAGACTAGAAGGCTAGGTCTATGTTGGTCGGGTGAGGACGAGTGTTGAGTGTGTTGGAATGTATACTAAAAGTCTAGCTTTTTGTATAAACGTTTACTTAGAAATAAGAATCATATTGGTCAAATATCTACATTTATAAGCTAAGTGTAGTTGTTCAATTAATTTATACTGTAGATAACATAGTGTGTGGCGTCATACACAGAAGATAATGTTATCAATTCCTTATAAATTATAAACAGTAGCTCACGACTGAGATGAAAAGAAACAAACCATTGGAATAGTCATAGTGTAATTAAGTATTAGTTTATCTTGACTGATAAATTACACTAGTACACTCTAAGGTTGCGTTTGGTAGGGTGTAATCTGCCTTGTAATGTAATCCAGATTACATTACAAGGCTGATTATTTTGTTTGGTTTCATTTTTAACTTGTAATGTAATGTAATCTGGATTACAAAATGTAATGAAGTTTTGTAATCTGGATTACAAAACAAACACATTGTAATCCGATTACATTACAAGGTCATCTTTGAACAAAAATTTGAATGTCAAATATATCCCTAGTCTGTCGTCGCCCATCTTCACTCGCTGGCACTACCACCGCCCCCGGCGGCTGACGACCGCCGACGGCCGGAGATGGCCGACGGCGACAGCCAGCGACTGACAGCGGCCGGCGACTGGCGACGGCCAACGACGGGTGGCAGCGGCCACCGCAAGCTCCGACAAAGATGTAGCGCCCGCCGGTAGAAATAGTAGGATATTTTTGTCATTTTATAATAATACGAATTACATTTCTTATAAAAATAATGGACACCAAACAAAAGAATGTAATCACCTTTGTAATCAAAGATTACATACATTTCATTACCAAACGTAGTAATGTAATCAAGATTACATTACATTACATTACAAATTTGATTACATTACAAGCTCAATTACATTACGCCCAACCAAACGTAGCCTAAGTGTATTGAGCAGGACCATTTAAGGTAAGTTCTTTTTATACTGACTTAATAAAAGAACAAGACCTTAGTTATTATGAAAGTGTGTACTCTTAATCCTAATATAATAATAAGCACATATATTTAATATTTATTTCTTTGATTTATCAAAGGGTGTGATTTAGCACGATAAATCAATAGGCCCGATAAGTTGGGAAATGATATTACTTATAGTGTATGTTGTTGATTATAAAAGGAAACTGTGTCCTAATAATCTAGGTTGATAATGTCCCCAAGAGAAGCTCATAAGGATTGTCATGTTAAACCCTGCAGGTGGACTTAGTCCGACACGACAATAAGGTTGAGTGGTACTACTCTTGGACTAAGATATTAATTAAAATGAGTTGTCAGTAACTCAATTAATTAGTGGGCATCTGGTGTCAACCATATTACATGTCACGTGGTGCATCAAATTAATTAAAATTGGAACGTTTCAATACTTAAGATAAGAGATGTAGTATGGAGTCTAAAGTCGTATTTTTTTCCAAGGATAACTAGAAAGTGTGTGATAATTCTAGAATTAATTCCAATTGATTCCTTACATCCACAAGATTAATTAAGCCTTTCACCTTCATTCACACTTAAACCGAAATTCATCTACAATAAAAAATAAGATCAAGGAAAGTTCATTCTAATCTAAACATGATCCATTTTCTTCTCATCAAATAAGAATCAATTATTATCTCTGAAATTCACAATCACAGTAATCATGAAACTCAAGAGTTAAATCAACTTGTAGATATCAAAGTATCATCCAATGTACAATTACAATCTAATTCAGCAACTAAACCCAAAGGCTCATTGACAATAACATTGTGCAAAGATAAACAATCAATCCTCAGGTTTAGCACCCAACTAGTAAACTCAATCACAACAACAAGTACTCTCCAAAGCTCAACACATCAATATTGAATAGAAATTACATTCTAGGGCTCAAGTTTAACATTAAACATTCATGCTAGATCATAGTCATAAGATCAATTGTATTGAGCTAAAATTTGTAAACGGAACAAAACTACAAACAATTAATTAAACAAAACTGAAAGAAAAAGGTTAGAAATTAACTAAACTACAAACAATTGAAACAGATTTTAGATTGCAGACTCAACAATAACAAAGTTGTAAACGGAATTCAGAATTGGATTTGAGAAAGAAATTCAACAAAATGAAATAGCAAGAAAAATGAATCAGATCTGAGGATCTGAGCAAGGTGATGAACATTTTAACCTAATTTATAGAAAAGCAAAGAAAAGAAACGTTTCACACACACAAATCCTTGACGCAAGCTTTCTTCTCCCTGCTGTCAACAGAATTGCCTCAGAGAACGCCCTTGCGCCAATCAGCAGCAGATCTCGAGCTTCCAACTAATCCAATCGATCATTCATAGCCTCAGAGAACGCCCATACAACTCACACCCGATTGGAATCCACATCGCACGAAGAGACAGAGTTGGAATCTGGAATTTGCCCATGCCAATCGATTGATCAGATCGATTCCAGCGTTGCGGATGGAATGGAGAACGTGAGAGTGATCGGAGCCTCAGAGAACGCCCATCCAGCTCCGGTGATGATGGAAATCGCTGATCGGAGAATGCCCCTACACCCAGATTGCGAAATGGACAGAAACCAAACCTTGCGGACTGGGAAACCCTCTGCCGCTCACTGCAACCACGGACGGTGAATGCCGGAACTCAGGGATTGCTGCCGGTGAAGATCGCTAGCTCATGGATCTCGAATGGAAGAAACAGGAGCTACGGCGACGCAATGTAGAAGACAGTGAACAGTGAGAAAATCGCGACCGAGCCCATCTATGCACTGTAGCTTCTCGTGGGATTTAAACCTCTCCTCAGATCTGATCGGACGGATGGGATGCTTCGGAGCTAAATCAACGGTGAAAGATGACCTAAAATCCTATCCAAGTGTACCGATCTTCATCTACGGTTCAGATCTGCTGATCATTAGGTCGGATGGACCAGATGCTTGACGGATGGCTCAGATCTCTCCAATCTTCAATGGACTGTCCAAATCAATCCAAAGCTTGATCACCTCGTTTAGCCCTAGATTTGAGCCCAAATATGGTCTGATCTGATCGGGTCCATGACCCTTTTGATGCCTACAAAATAATAAACAAATATTAGCATCAAATACCATGAAAATAGGTTAATTTATAATTAGGCCCAAAATCAAATGTAATTATGAAATGTAATGCAAATATAAGTTTAAGCTATGAATAGACCAATAAAAACATACATTATGATTCAAAATAATATAGCTAAATCATGATTATCAAATCCCCCACACTTAGTCTTGGACGTCCCGTTCAAGTCAAGAAACTAAAAATCATCTCCACACAAATTCCCTAGCAATACCTAAAAGATGGTAAGAAGTAATTAACTAAGGTCATCTTAAAGATCACAGACAATCATGAATATAATCCAAACAATAATCAGTAGGTATGGTAGTTTCAATCCAATTGAAAAATTAAGCAAGTTGCAATCTCACAAGGTATTCACCTATTCTAGCCCTCACACTCAAAAATGCATATAAGTGGAGCTCACTCAATGTCACTCACAACATTTCACTACCATAAGCTTGCTTATTTTCTACTTCTCCGCCACCATAAACAAAGCATACATGAATCAAAAGGATTTTATCATGAAAAATTGAAATGGATCAAGAAGAACAATTAAAGTGGATGAAATAGACAAAAGAAAATGCATCAATGAAGAAAATGAGAAGATAAGAGTATTGGAGGAATATACTTGATAAGTTGACCAATTTGATGTATCAAGAGATGAATACCATTTGTCATTACCAATTCAAAGTATCAAGCTAACCTCTCCTTCAATTTGATGTTAAACAAAGAATCTTGATACCCTATCTTCCATATTTGATACTCTTTTGATGTGCCATTTTTTCAATTTTCTTCTTCACTGTTTTTGCACTTCAATTCCACTTCATTTAGATACTTAAAACAATCTTGAATTACCTTATAGAGTTCCCTCCCCCACACTTAAAATCTTGTCCGTCTCGGACAATGAAACATATCATCCTTTCCAAAAACTTGATAATTCTCTAGCCACTGATTTTTCTGTTTCTGTCTTTGGCAGATTCAATAAAGATGTGCATCTCTCTTGCATTGTTGGAAAACCAATTCAAACTCCATTAATCACCACTAGCAGCTTTGATCACAAAATTCAGCATTAATCACTCACAGCTCCAAAATCAGTAAGTCAAAATTATTTCTGCAACTCACCTATTCAGAATTTGAAATTACTACAGGTTATTGAAGTTCAGGAAATCTAATAGCTAAGTTTAGGTTTTCAAACTCCTCAATAGAATCACAGCAAAACAAATTCAGAGTATCAGTTTTCTGGACCCACTTCAGAAATCAGTTCATAACTTTTGTTCCTTGCACCTCTAAATTAGGCAATGAGACTTTTTAAGTGTCAAAGTTTAATTTCTTCAGCAAATGCAAACTAATTCCCATTTCAGAGCTCCTTAAACTCAGAAATCAGCAGGGAAATTCACAAGCTCAACAACTTCCTGCAATTGATTCAGCTGCTGGAATTCCTGCGCACACCGCTTCAAAATCAGAAATCCATTTCCAGAATTTCAGTGCTTGAATCTTGACTCCTTTCATTGACTTCCTTCTGCTCAGAAACTTTTGGTATAAATCTTCACCCATATGAATCAAAAGTAAATGATGAATTCTAGTTTTCCAGATTTCAGTTCAGCAATGAATTTAAGTTCTTCCACAGAAACATTTATTTGAAACTCATATAGAGGAGTTGTCTTTGCTCAGAAATTCCATAGAAATTGGCACACAATAGTCAAAATTAATACTTCAGTTTCAGAAATATTGTTAATGTAAATGATTGCACAGAATTCAGTTTCAAAACCTCAGGTCATCATATTCATAGAAATTGAAATTCAAATTCTGTCTGTATTCAGGAGTTCACTTCCGGGAAATCAAATTCAGCAAAGATTTGATGAAATGAACAGACAACATCTTCCATTAAGTTACAGAAGTCTAATTCAGATCTTAACAAGTAAGATTCTCTACATTTCACAATTCAAAAGCCTAGTTTAGCAAGAACTCAACGAATTGAGCTGTCAAAGGTTTTATAATTAAGAATTCAAATTCAGGCAGATGAATCTATCTTGCATCTAACACTTTTTTCCTAAACCTCTCGAGAGTTGCTTGAACTTCACATAGGTAGGGAACTGGAACAAGTTTTATGGAATTCCAACAGCATCCCTTTTTACAATTCTGTTCTTGCCATTCCATCTCTCTTCTATTTTTTTTAATCATTTCTGATTTTTTGATGACAAGAACAGTGCTTTAATCGACTCCCAATAAAGATAATTGATATTCCATTCAAACAAACCAACCAAATTGTTCCTCTCAATCGAATTGTATTTAGTGCATTCAAACCAAAACTGACCAATCACAAAGCTTCTATTTCTGAAATTTCCAGGGCATCATTTGACTGTCTTACTAATTTCAAAAACATCCTGATATTTTCTCAGTTACAGGTTTCTAACAATTGCAGATGAAAAATTTAAGATTTAAATAGTTAACCATTCAAGTAAATCTTTACTTTTGAATTCCTGCATTTCTGCGAAATTCCAGCATTACCGCAGCACAATCTACCCTCAACTGTGCATTTCAATTCTTAGTTTCAGAATTGAAATTTCGAGAAAACTTCAGCTTAAATTATTAGGAATGATTCCACTATTTTTCTCATATACCTTATTGAAAGGAAGGTCATTACTAATGTTAAGCATTCACACTAACATTTCAAAACACAAGAAGCTTGAAAAGAATAACACCTCACTTGTCATGTTCCTCACTGTTGTAAAACTTCAGAATCTGTATGCTCAGTTTCCAGCTTCAATGAATGTGAAGGACGTTTTCCAGGTTTAGTATCAGAATTTACTTCACAAATCAATTTTAGAATGCAGGGCTAGATTCTGAAATCTGTGGTTCAGTTAACTTCTCAATCAGAAGTTGTTTAACTGAAATTCCCTTGCTTATCAAGCATCCTTCATTGGAAGAAAAGTTCTATCGTATCCCAGGTATTAGGGATTTAACTTCCATCTCAAAGCTTCTTCAACAACAGCTTTATTTAAGTTTCAGAACATGGATGCAGATTTTTTTCTTCTGATTCACAGTTCAGTTTCAAATGTGTTATAAAACTTCTGTATTACCTGCAATTTCAATGTCACAGCCCATGTCTAAAATCAGAATCCTTGCCATAAGCATTCCAGTATTAGATTTACATCAGTAGTATTCTAAATTCAGCATAACATGACATTTGTAGCTGCAAATCTCAAAGCTTCACTTAAACTTCTCACTTGTTTAAATATTGTACTTGATTTATGATACACTTTTGGCACAAAATCCTGCATTTCTGCTTCTACATCTAACAGTAGCCCTCAATTTGCTGTCAATGGTCCTATTCTGATATCTACTCCTGTTTTGTAAGCATTGAAACTATAGTTGCAATGTTCAGAAACAATAAGAAGCTGAGTTCATTTTGCTGTTACTTCTGCTATTGCTTACTTTTGGCACGAACAAGGTGAAACTACTGCAAATTCTCAGAAACAGCAATATCAGAATAGCAGTCTGTATTTCCAGGTTGCTACTTCTTTGTAAATTCAGTCTTTTCAGCAAACATACTCTTTTATCTTCAGTTGTTCCATTGTAAAGTTTAAATTTTAATCCTTGAATGAGTATCACTTCACACTTGAAATCCATCTCTGCCTTTACATCTAGCATTCAATTTCAGTTTTCTGACTTAAGCTTCAGAAATTCTTGTTTATGGAGTTTCAGTTTCAGAATTGAGCAAACCAAGTTTCAGAGATTAGAAACTATTAGAACCTTGCCCGAGGAATTAAACTTGATAAAGAATTTCATTTAGCAATGCATTGGTTAGAACTTGATCAGCAACTACAGATTCTTTCTGCAGATTTCTGAAAACTGGAGACACAGTCAAAGATTTCTGAAAACTTGATAAAGAATTTCATTTAGCAATGCATTGGTTATGAATTCTGCACTTAATTCCTGATCTTTAATTACATTACAAATCAAAGACTTGCTTGAACTCTTCACTGATCAAGAAACATTGTAACAGCTTGATACACAGTCACAACAACTTCTCATTTCTGATATTTCCATTTCTGTAGATTTGTTACTTGTAGAATTTTCTGAATTCCTATCAATTCTGTTTCTCTTCCAAGCAACTTCAAATTCAGAAATCAGATTCATCATCTTCTTCCTTCATATTTCTCCTAGAGTTTGGAATGTATCAACATAGTATCGAGTTTCAAAATTCAAAGCAATTGTAACTTGCTTTTAACATGATAAAACTCAACAAATGGATTCATTTAGCATACAATCTTAAGAGCACTTCATTCTTGACAATTTTTTTTCTTTTTCAACATTTTCTTTTCTAGTACAGTAGCAACTCCATCTTTAAAACCTTTAACATTTAACACCATTGCATCTTCCAAATCTCCATCATTGGCTTGAACTTGAATCCCATTCACAAATGAATCCTAACATTCAAAAACACTACACACCTCCCACACACTTAATCCTTTATCATCTTGCAAAATCTAACTCATCAAGTATTCAACCAAAACACTCAATTAAAGAATGTCAAGCAAAGATTATCAAGAATTAAAACGCTAGATGAGAATGTAATAAGAAAATTGTGAGGAAAGGAATTGGAAAGTATGAAGGGGAACAAAATTGATAAAATCCTCAATTTCCATGCACACAAATGCTATTGTGACTTTGAAAAGAAACTAAGCAAGTTCTAGAGTTTCAATTGCTATGAGTGCATGCCACACAAGAGAAAATAATAGTGTATAGGCTTAAAGTGGTCCTCTCTAAGTAATTTTCATGCAATCTAACTTAATTAATCAAATTGGAATCCACTACCTCATTAACCAATATCAAGTAAGAAAAGTATCCAATCATGTACAATGACCTAAAATTGATGATCAAATTTAAGAAGCTTTTACCATCTTAAAGATATTACTTAGAAAACTCCCATGGAAACTTTTATTCAAAAATGCAAAGTATGAAGCAAATGAGTGGAAGTAAAATGCAAAATGCAAAGTATGTAACTAAAGAAATGCATAAAAAGAATTTTATTAACAAAACATGAATTAAAATGCAAGATAAAGCAAAATTAGAACCAACTCCCCTTAAATTTCGGCGGTCGAAGAAGATTTAGCAACAAAATCCACACCGGTAGAGGTGTAATTGTGGTTCCACTAAAATTCTTTTTATTCTTCATTTTTCCTTTCAAAGCTTTTTCTGGCGGACGGAGGCGATTCAGTTCAAGCATCCACTCCGAGAGCTTGTATTCTCCTACAACATCATTAAAAGAAAAGACCTCCCACACGCATGTGGGATAAAAAGAAAATAGGAGAATATTAGTTTTGATAGAAGATATGTCAAGAAATGAATCACAACTAATAAAATCAACAAATGGTACCTCTATTGAATTTTTTGATAAATCACAAGAAATACTCACCTTGTCATCTAGAAAGGTACCTAGAGTGGTGATTGTTACCTCCTCTTCATCAAGATATAGCTCAAGCTCTTGTTCTGTTGAATGTACATCCTCATGTAGTGATTCTTGGGTGCTTGGCTCCATAGCACAAGTTCTTACACTTACATCTTCAACTCTTGGTGATTCTTGAGGTAATGCTTCCAGTAAACATTCTCCTACACTTAAATCATCTTCAAAAATATGTTCAGAACTTGAATCACTAATAACATCTTCAACAACAATATCAGTAGGATCAGAAATTTGCATAATCACATAATCATCACAAAAAATATTAGAAAAATCATGTGAAATAATGGGAGTAGGGTCAGGCCTGACAGAATTGCTACTTTCCATCTCTCCACTAGAATTTTGTACTTGCAGCTGATTGATGGATGATGCAATCTGGTCTAACTGTAACTGTAGGTTCTGCATCCTTGAGATTTGTTGCTCTTGATGTTCATTCATTTGTTGCATAATCTCCCTGAGTTTCCATGTTGTCTCATCCATTCGAGGTTCGTTTTGTTGAAAAGGTTGTGGGGTAAAAGATGTTAAAACTTCTTGAAACCCATATGAACTCTGGTAGGCTGGATATGGCTCAACAAATTGTCCTTGTGCATTTTCACACCTGAAACATGAATGGTCCACCCAATTAGAATTAAAACCATTTGAAAATAACTCATACCTATTTTGTTGATCCATATATGGGTAATATTGATACTCAGGCTGAAAATGATAATTCTCCATTCCACCTCCAAAATTCTGAAAATATGGATCCATGCTAAAGAAATCTCCTATTATTCACTACAACACTAAAAATCAAGATTAGAAGATTCAAGAGCATAAAGTTTCAAACACATGGAAATATGAACAGTAAAAGCACTTAAAAATTCAAGAACAATCCAACATGAAAATACAAAAAGAATAAGCAATCAAATCAATCAACATGCTAACAAATAAAATCAATCAAATTCAAATTAAACACACATTGCTAGTTATTCCCCGGCAACGACGTCAAAATTTGGTGTCAACCATATTACATGTCACGTGGTGCATCAAATTAATTAAAATTGGAACGTTTCAATACTTAAGATAAGAGATGTAGTATGAAGTCCCAAGTCGTATTTTTTTCCAAGGATAACTAGAAAGTGTGTGATAATTCTAGAATTAATTCCAATTGATTCCTTACATCCACAAGATTAATTAAGCCTTTCACCTTCATTCACACTTAAACCGAAATTCATCTACAATAAAAAATAAGATCAAGGAAAGTTCATTCTAATCTAAACATGATCCATTTTCTTCTCATCAAATAAGAATCAATTATTATCTCTGAAATTCACAATCACAGTAATCATGAAACTCAAGAGTTAAATCAACTTGTAGATATCAAAGTATCATCCAATGTACAATTACAATCTAATTCAGCAACTAAACCCAAAGGCTAATTGACGTGCAAAGATAAACAATCAATCCTCAGGTTTAGCACCCAACCAGTAAACTCAATCACAACAACAAGTACTCTCTAAAGCTCAACACATCAATATTGAACAGAAATTACATTCTAGGGCTCAAGTTTAACATCAAACATGCATGCTAGATCATAGTCATAAGATCAATTGTATTGAGCTAGAATTTATAAACGGAACAAAACTACAAACAATTAATTAAACAAAACTGAAAGAAAAAGGTTAGCAATTAACTAAACTACAAACAATTGAAACAGATTTTAGATTGCAGACTCAACAATAACAAAGCTGTAAACGGAATTCAGAATTGGATTTGAGAAAGAAATTCAACAAAACGAAATAGCAAGAAAAATGAATCCGATCTGAGGATCTAAGCAAGGTGATGAACATTTTAACCTAATTTATAGAAAAGCAAAGAAAACAAACGTTTCACACACACAAATCCTTGACGCAAGCTTTCTTCTCCCTACTGTCAACAGAATTGCCTCAGAGAACGCCATTGCGGCAATCGGCAGCAGATCTCGTGCTTCCAACTAATCCAACCGATCGTTCATAGCCTCAGAGAACGCCTATACAGCTCACACCCGATTGGAATCCACATCACATGAAGAGACAGAGTTGGAATCTGGAATTTGCCCACGCCAATCGATTGATCAGATCGATTCCAACGTTGCGGATGGAATGGAGAACGTGAGAGTGATCGGAGCCTCAGAGAACGCCCATCCAGCTCCGGTGATGATGGAAATCGCAGATCGGAGAACGCCCCTGCACCCGGATTGCAAAATGGACAGAAACCAAACCTTGCAGACTGGGAAACCCTCTGCCGCTCACTGCAACCACGGACGGTGAACGCCGGAACTCAGGGATTGCTGCCAGTGAAGATCGCTAGCTCATGGATCTCGAATGGAAGAAACGGGAGCTGCGGCGACGCGATGTAGAAGACAGTGAACAGTGAGAAAATTACGACCGAGCCCATCTATGCACTGTAGCTTCTCGCAGGATTTAAACCTCTCCTCAGATCTGATCGGACAGATGGGATGCTTTGGATCTAAATCAACGGTGAAAGATGACCTAAAATCCGATCCAAGTGTACCGATCTTCATCTACGGTCCAGATCTACTCATCATTAGGTCGGATGGACCAGATGCTTGACTGATGGCTCAGATCTCTCCAATCTTCAATGGACTGTCCAAATCAATCCAAAGCTTGATCACCTCGTTTAGCCCTAGATTTGAGCCCAAATGTGGTCTGATCTGATCGGGTCCATGATCCTTTTGATGCCTACAAAATAATAAACAAATATTAGCATCAAATACCATAAAAATAGGCTAATTTACAATTAGGCCCAAAATCAAATGCAATTATGAAATGTAATGTAAATATAAGTTTAAGCTATGAATAGACCAATAAAAACATGCATTATGATTCAAAATAATATAGCTAAATCATGATTATCAGCATCCAACATCTTAAACACAGGGAGATTAACACACTCATGATAAGAAGGAGCCCAAAATGTAATTTGGGATTGGTGCGGTAGTTCAATAATAATTCTTTAGTGGAATGAATTATTATTGATGAAATTAAGTTGGGTGTTCGGGGCGAACACGGGAAGCTTAATTTCATCGGAAGACCAAAATTAATTTTTCCTCTCGGTCCCTATCGTAGCCTCTTATTTATAAAGTATAATACCCACCTATACCCACTTTCCTACCCAACCTTAGGTGGTCGGCCAAGCAAGCTTGGGTCGGCCAAGCCAAAGGTTGAGCCAAGTCAAGGTGGTCGGCCCTAGCTTGGAGTCCAAGCTTGGTGTGGCCGGCCATGTAAAGAATAAAAGGGATTTTATTTAAAATCTTTCCATATGTGGAAGCCATGATTTTAAAAGAGAGTTTAAAATTTAAATTTTTCCTTTTATAACTTTCTACAAAAGATTAAGTGAAAGGTTTGATATCTTTCCTTATTTGTATTTAAAAGGAATATTTTAATTTTTGATAAAACTTTCTTTTATGAAACCATCCTCATGATTTTAAAAGAGAGTTTTAAAATTAAATCTTTCCTTTTATAGTTTCTACAAAAGATTAAGAAAAGATTTGATATCTTTTCTTATTTGTATATTGAAAGGAAGATTTTAATTTTTGATAAAACTTTCCTTTTATGAAACTATGTTCATGATTTTAAAAGAGGGTTTTAAAATTAAATTTTTCCTATTATAGTTTTTACAAAAGATTAAGAAAAGATTTGATATCTTTCCTTATTTACAGATTGAGAGGAAGATTTTAATTTTAAAGATAAATTTCCTTTTTAGAAATCATCCACATGTTTTAATAGAGAGATTTTAATTTATAAAAGTTTCCTTTTATAACCAACCATGAAGGAAATTTTATTAGAGAAATTTTTATTTTAAAATTTCCGGAAACAAATTAGGAAGTTTTAATTTTGTGTTAAAACTTTCCTTGCTTCGAGCAATGAGGTGGCCGACCATGATATTTAGGAAAAGGAAATTGGTTTTAATCAATTAAAATTTTCTTTTTCATGGCAAAGAAAATAAGGAAGGTTTTATTTAATTTTTTTCCTTATTTTCCAAGACCAAGGAATATAAAAGAGGGGTAGGGGTGCCTTCATGAAAAAGAACTATATTCTATTTTTCTCTCTTTTCTTCCTTGGTGTGGCTGGCCATCCTCTTCTCTTCTTCTCTTCCTTTTGGTGGCCGAACCTCATCACTCTCAAGGAGACTCTTGTGGTGACCGGATCCTACTTGGAGAAGAAGAAGAGGAAGGAGTTTCTTGCATCCCTTGGAGCTTGGTGGTGGTGGTCGAACCTCTACATCCTTGGAGGAGTTTTGGTGGTCGAAACTTGGTGAAGAAGAAAGAAGGGCTTGGGTGGTTCTCATCTCGGTAGGTCGTTGCCCACACAACGTCCGAGATAAGAAGAGGAATACGGTAGAAGATCAAGACGTTATTGCTTACAAAGAAAGGTATAACTAGTAATTGTTTTCCGCATCATACTAGTTTTTCTTTGTATGAATTCCAAACACAAGAGGCATAGTTATAAGCCTAGAAATAAAACTGCTCAAGAATTTAAAGAAAAATCAAAATCTAGGGATTTATGGGAAGAAAATCAAGTCTTGAGGTCAAGGTTTGATAAAATGGAAAAGACCCTAAAAAGGATAGAAAGTATCCTAAAAGGGCAAAATAAGCAAAACCTCGGTTTAGCACTACAAGGGTCATCCACGGGTCATAGGGGTTAGGGATACAAACCTAAAATTAAAAAGGATGTGCCTTATTACCATATGG
This sequence comes from Zingiber officinale, assembly GCF_018446385.1. Classification (NCBI taxonomy): domain Eukaryota; kingdom Viridiplantae; phylum Streptophyta; class Magnoliopsida; order Zingiberales; family Zingiberaceae; genus Zingiber; species Zingiber officinale. The sequence continues at coordinate 146,208,127 of NC_055990.1, read as the reverse complement.
TTCCATATAATTATGGAACCAACCCTAGGTCAAATGGTCAAGTCAAAAATACTAGGGAGGTCATTCCTAAGAGTATTTTTGCAACAAACGTGACTAAGACTTCTAAGAAGTTCAAGAAAGTCACTAAGAAGATTACAAGGGAGGCAATCCCTAGAGTTGATTTAGAAAATGTGACTAAGGCTTTCAAGAAGCCTAACAAGGTTACTAGGAAGGTATCTAGGGAAGTTATCGCTAGTGAATACCTAGAACATCCAAGGAGCACCAATAGGTTTTGTGTTCCTAGGAGCATTTTCTCTACCCCTTAGATGAGTTAGAGAGTGTCAACTCCGATTAGAAAGGTAGTTAACCCAACTTTGATGAAGTTGACACTCGGAGAGCATTTTCAAGGTTATTATTAATTTTTGAAAATGAAATGGATAACTAAGTTACTCTTAGAAAGGGTAAGATGTGCCATAATGTGAGAAATTTGATTTTAAAATTAAATTCGCACATTTAGGAAAATCATAAGAACTACTAAGTTGGGATTGTGGTATGTTCTTAGGAATTAAAGGCAACTTAAGCCTTAACTTAATTTGTTACTCTTTAAAAGAGTAATTTGTGCCAAAAATTTGAGGAATTTACTTAATTTAAATTGACACAAAATTAGGAAAATCAAAAGAAATGTCAAAATTTAATTTTGGCATTTTCTTGGGAAATAGTGGGCAATCTAGGTTTTAAATTTTAATTTAGCTAAGGATTAAGGATACTTAGATAGATAATCTAGGTATTCTATTTATGCTAATTTGTCATGTTTTGTTTACCCATCATATGCCATGACATCATATTTTGCATTCATGTTTTATTATGAAAAACACAAAAATATCATGTCATGTCATACATACATCATGTAGTCATAGAAAATTTTCTTTTGAAAATTATTTATCTTTGATGTATGCCATAATACATCATGCATTGTTTTTAATTCCTTGCAAACTAAGGACAAATGACATTTATTAACAAGTAACATCCTTGGTGGATGTTCATAACCTCAAAATGCCTAGATAGATATGCATGACCCTTAGATTAGGGCAAAACCAAAGTTTACATCTCACTAAGATCTATAAGGTAACTTGTATGTGGTTTCATACACATTGAATATAAGTGAGATGTTAGGATGATGAGCAAAACTCAAGATGTTGATTTAGTGCATTCTTTTGAGTTTTAAGTTCATCAAAACACATAGTTATATGTTTTCCAATTATTGGGAAAGCTAATGTACAAGTTATGTGCATTGAGCCCAAATAACATGGTTGGAAAGTGGTTTTGAAAATAATTTTAAAATGCTTTTGGAAAACCTTGATGAAAACTATCTTTTGATAGTGATCATCATTGAATAGTTAGACACAAACTTGAAGAAAACACTAAGGTTTTCCAAGTTTTCAAATTTGTGTCAATTTTTGAAAATAGAAAGTATTTTTATAGAAAACTATTTTTCCTTAATAATATATATCCTAAATAATGTCTACATGAATTTTCATGATTTTTAAAATTTTGTAGAATTTTCTAGGGGTTTCTGAAGTTGACTGAAATGAAATTTCAACAACTTCAGACCTTCAATCGATCACTCGATCGATTGAAGGGTCTCAATCGATCGGGCGATCGATTGAGAGTGAGCTTCTTGCGAATAGAAGCTCACCAGATTGATCCACCGATCTATCCACAACCCTTGAATCGATCAGTGGATCGATTCAAGCAGGTTCAATTGATTGGGACTCAACTCCAATCGATTGGGGATGCTGTTTTTGGCTGGGTGAGCTAGATTTCAGCATTTTTAGTCTATGTAACCATTTCTTACCCCACAAAACACATTTGTATACATTTAGGGGGAGTTTTCATGATGAAAACAAGGACGGATTGGTTAAGGGAGACTAAGTAGAGGTTTAGGTTGAGGTTTGGTTTCAATATTAAATTTTTGAACCTCAAAACTTCAAAATTTGGGTTTCCTAAAGGTTTAGGGATTCCAAGTCATTGTTGGTGCAATGACAGAAGTTACGTGCATGTCTTTAGGGGGAGTTACTCTTTAAGGACTTGAAAATCTATTTTTCATACACCTTGGAAGGTGGTTAACCTTCTTTAGCGAAAATGCTCAAGGTTGGGCATTTGAATATAATAGAGAGTGGATATCTTCATTATTCAAGTGGTGTATGCTCACGGATGAGCATTTGATGACAATGAAGGGTATGGACCTTCATTTGAATCGTATGTGAATATACCAAGTGGTATATGCTCAAGGATGAGCGTTAAGAATAATGAAGGGTATGGGACCTTCGTTATTGTATTGTGAACAACGAGTGAAGTTGTAAACAATGTTGGGTAACTCTTCAGGGGGAGAGTTTTTTATGTGTGCCAATAGGGGGAGAATGTGTGGTTAAGTTAGGCCTTCATTACCTAAAGAGGGAGTTTGCCCTCTAGGAAAGGGGGAGAATGAAGAAAACCCTCATTCATACATTGGCATGAAGGAAGTTGAGGCTATGGGATTAGCCTAACTTAAAGGAGGTATTGTCAAACATCAAAAAGGGGGAGATTGTTGGCGCAATATTCCCTAGGTCAAGGTTGACCTAGTTGACTGAGCTTGAATTGGGTCAAGCTCGAGTCTTGATGTTTGGATTTCGATGTTTGGCAATACATGGAGACAAGACATGGAGATTGCAGGTGCAATTGTTCATGTGGGAAGATTATGAAGAAGAGTCAAGTAGGTCAAGGTTGACTGGATACTTGACTGGAAAATCCTGGTGAGTGAAGCCAGGTGAAAGTCCTAACTGGAAGGTTAGGCAGACTAGAAAGTCCTGGTGAGTGAAGCCAGACAATTATGGAAAGTCCTAGTGAGTGAAGCTAGGCAGAAGAAAATCCTGGTGAGTGAAGCCAGGTGAAAGTCCTAGTGAGTGAAGTCAGGCAGTAAGGAAAGTCCTGGTGAGTGAAGCCAGGCAGTTGTGGAGAGTCTTAGTGAGTGAAGTTAGGTAGAAGAAAGTCCTGGTGAGTGAAGCTAGGTGAAAGTCCTGGTGAGTGAAGCCAGGCAGATGAGAAGTCCTAGTGAGTGAATCTAGGCAGAAGGGAAGTACTGGTGAGTGAAACCAAGCACGGAAAATCCAGGTGGATCAAGGTTGATCGGACACTTGGTGGAGATAAGTCCAAGTGGGTCAAGGATGAGAAAAGTCCAAGTGGGTCAAAGGGATTGACCGGACACTTGGTGAGGGAGTCCTAGCAGGTCGAGGGGGACCGGATGCTAGGCATGATGTGCCAACAGGTCATGGTTGACCGGGTGTTGGTTTAGGGGACTTTGGACTTGGTTTTGGACAAAAACAAGGAGCCGGATCGATCAGCTGATCGATTGGGTGAGTCCCCGCGACAAAGGCTTCCCCAATCGATCAACCGATCGATTGGGGAGAATTCTCGATCGCACAGAAAGCCTCCCAATCGATCGGCTGATCGATTGGGAGCTACGATTTTGCGTGATAAGCCCTGGATCGATCAGCCGATCGATCCAGGCAATTCCCAGGAGCACAGAGGCGCTCTGGATCGATCGACCGATCGATCCAAAGCCTCCCCAATCGATTGGGAGCAATCCAATCGATTGGGATTCGACCGTTGGCGCCGTATTTAGCTGTTGGCGAGCGTTTCTCTCTGGATATCTCTCAACTTTCTCCTCCAGTGACAACAACAACCACAGAGCTTCTCCACAGTCACTCTCACGCCAGATCTTGAAGGTTCTTGGAGGCATTTCCAAGTCAAGAGGCGAATCTACAGCAAGAAGAAGAAGATAGGGTTAGGGTTTATTGTGTAAACTGTGTAAGCTTTCCCTTGTATTTGCTTTTCTTTGTTTCTTGTTGTATTGAGAGTATTGTAGGGCTTCTCCGCCTTCGGTAGTTACCGAAAAAGAGTGTTTACATAGTGGAGGGTGTGTGAGTGTGTGGATCCTTGGATTAGTCACCTCTTCTTGAGGTGGATACCAAGTAAATTCCTAGTGTTAGCATTGAGTGTTGTTTCTTTGTATTTTCCGCTGCATTTCACCACAAGAAACAAGCAACGAAGAGCACGAGATCGCGCCGAGCTATTCACCCCCTCTCCCCCTCTAGCTACATTTCGATCCCAATAAAGCCTTCTTCCTCCTTCTCTAATATTCGGCCACCACCACCACCAAGGAAAAGAGAGCAAGGGGAAAAGAATAGGGAGAGGGCCGACCACAAGAGGGAGCTCCATTATTTGCCCATGGGAAACAAGGAAAGATTTTTACAAAAATTAAAATCTTCCTCTTGGTTTTCCTTTTCTCCTTTTTAATTTTCCTTATCTCCTTTTAATTGATTGATTGGTCGACCCCTTACTTGGGCACCAAGCAAGGGTGCCCGACCCTTAAAAGAAGGAAAATTATCTTGTAAAAATTTTATAAGCAAAGAAGGAAAGCTCTTATAAAATTTTACAAGCTCTCTTTTAATCTCCTAAAGTGGATGTTAAAAAAGGAAAGTTTTAAAAAATTAAAACCAAGTTTTAAAATTTAAAACTTTTCTTCTAAAATTTTATTTTTTAACATGGTTATAAAAAAAAGGAAAGTTTTAAATTTAAAACTCTCTATTAAAAAAAACCATGAGGATGGTTAAATAAGGAAAGTTTTAAAACTTTTAAAACTCTCTTTTAAACCATGTGGCCTAATTCAAATAAGGAAAGTTTTAAATTTTAAAATCTCTCTTTTAAAACTTGTAGATATCTACGAAGAGAAGATTTTAAAAATTCAAAACACCCCTCCTATTTTGAATTATTGTGGTCGACCCCTCTTTGCTTGGACACCAAGCAAAGGGTCGACCCCTTTGAGAAGGAATTGGCCGACCCCTATAGCTTGGTCACCAAGCCATGGGTCGGCCCCCTCTTGGACACCAAGAAGGGCTTTTCATGAGTGGACTTGAGGCATTAATGAGGCTACGACAAGGACCTAGAGGAGAAATTGGTTTTGGCCTCCCGACGAGCTTGAGTATCCTGCGTTCACCCCGAACACACAACTCAAGTTCATCAACAATAACTCATTCTACTAGAGAGTTATTATTGCACTACAGCACCAATCCCAAATTACATTATGGGCTCCTTCTTATCATGAGTGTGTTAGTCTTCCTGTGTTTAAGATATCGAATGTCCACTAATTAATTGAGTTACTGACAACTCATTTTAATTAATGTCTTAGTCCAAGAGTAGTACCACTCAACCTTATTGTCATGTCGGACTAAATCCACCTGCAGGGTTTAACATAACAATCCTTATGAGCTCCTCTTGGGGACATTCTCAACCTAGATTACTAAGACATAGTTTCCTTCTATAATCAACAACACACACTATAAGTAATATCATTTTCCAACTTATCGGGCCTATTGATTTATCGAGCTAAATCTCACCCTTTGATAAGTCAAAGAAATAAATACTAAATATATGTGCTTGTTATTATATTAGGATTAAGAGCACACACTTCCATAACAACTAAGATCTAGTTCTTTTATTAAGTCAGTATAAAAAGAACTTACCTTAAATGGTCCTACTCAATACACTTAGAGTGTATTAGTGTAATTTATTAGTCAAGATAAACTAATACCTAATTACACTACGACTATTCCAACGGTTTGTTCCTTTCCATCTTAGTCGTGAGCAACTATTTATAATTTATAAAGAACTGATAACACGATCTTCTGTGTGTGACACCACACACCATGTTATCTACAATATAAATTAATTGAACAACTACACTTAACAAATAAATGTAGACATTTGACCAATGTGATTCTTTTATTTCAAAAATAAATGTTTACAAAAGCTAGGCTTTTAGTATACACTCTAACAATCTCCCACTTATACTAAAAGACTAAGCTGTCATATCTGTTGCCATACATCTGATTCCCATCCCCTCCACATGTCGATCAAAAGCTTTCGTCGGAAGGGCCTTAGTGAAAGGATCTGCCAGGTTATCCGCTAATGCAATCTTGGCGACGACAACTTCTCCTCGCTTTACGATGTCTTGTATCAGGTGGTACTTGCGTTCTATATGTTTACTCGCCTTATGAGCTCGTGGTTCCTTCGAGTTTGCAACTGCACCGCTATTATCACAATAAATTGTGATGATTTTGGGCAAACCATGAATCACATCTAAGTCCATTAGGAAGTTCCTGAGCCATACAGCTTCTTTGACTGCCTCAGAGGCTGCCACATACTCAGCTTCCATGGTTGAGTCTGAAGCACATTTCTGCTTGACACTCCTCCATGTAATAGCTCCACCTCCTAGAGTAAACACTAGCCTGACGTAGACTTACTATTGTCCCTATCTGATTGGAAATCTGAATCCGTGTAACCCATAGGGAGCAAATCATCTGCTTGGTAAACTAGCATATAATCTCTAGTCCTTCTCAGGTACTTTAATATATGCTTTACCATAGTCTAATGTCCTTGTCCAGGGTTACTTTGATATCTGCTGACCATGCCCACGATAAAACAGATATCCGGTCTCATACATAGCATTGCATACATTAGGCTTCCCACAGCCGAAGCATAAGGAACTACCTTCATGTCCTCTATCTCCTTTGATGTCTTCGGAGACATCTCTTTAGATAAAGTTGCTCCATGCCTAAAAGGTAAGAAACCTTTCTTGGAGTTTTGCATACTAAAACGAGCAAGGATTGTATCTATATATGAAGCTTGAGATAGGCACAACATCCTTTTCTTGCGATCCCTTATGACTTTGATCCCAAGAATGTGTGCACATTCGCCTAAGTCCTTCATATCGAATTGTTTGGATAACCATACCCTTATGTCCGATAACACTTTGACATTCTTGCCAATTAATAAAATATCATCTACGTATAGTACAAGAAATATCACCACGTTTCCGTTACACTTCTTGTATATAGAAGACTCATCCGTACACTGAATAAATCCATATAACTGGATTACTTCATTAAACCGAATATTCCAAGATCTTGAAACTTGCTTCAGTCCATAAATGGACCGATTGAGCTTGTATACTAGATGCTCTTTACCTTTTTCCATGAACCCTTCTGGTTGCTTCATATGGATGTTTTCTTCAAGACTTCCGTTAAGGAAAGCTGTCTTGACATCCATTTTCCAAATCTCATAATCTATATGAGCGGCTATGGATAAGAGTATCCAAATAGACTTAAGCATAGCTACCGGTGAAAAGGTCTCCTCATAATCGATTCTCTCTTTCTGAATATACTCTTTCGCAACAAGCCTTGCTTTTAAGGTTTCTACCTTCCTGTCTGTCCCTCTTTTCCTTTTGTAGATCCACTTGCATCAAATGGCTTTTACACCATCTGGTGGTTCTACAAGCTCCCAGACTTTATTAGAATACATAGATTCTATTTCGGAATTCATCGCTTTCTGCCAAGATGCTGCATCTTTATCTTGGAGTGCTTCGTCATATGTCCAGGAATCAGGTTCATGTTTACCCGGGATCAAGTCCGAAGATTCTCCCAAAAATATGAACCTCTCAGGTTGCCTCATAACCCTCCCACTACGACGAGGCACTGTTTGCGGTTGTGTATCATGTGTGACACGTGTTGCAGTCTCTTGTGGTATTTCATCTTGTACTGTTGGTACTAAAGTAAACGTGTCCTCTCTTATTTCTTCTAGAACAATTTCACTCATGGGCTTATGGTTCATTATATATTCTTCCTCTAAAAATCGAGCATTGGTGCTAACGATGATCTTCTGATTTTTAGGATTATAAAACAAACTACCTTTCGTTCCCTTAGGATATCCCACAAATAGACAAACTTCTGTACGTGATTCCAACTTGTCAGTATCTCCCTTCAACACATGTGCTGAACTACCCCATATCCGGATATGATTCAGACTAGGCTTACACTCATTCCATAATTCCATGAGAGTAGAAGGAACTGTTTTAGAAGGTACCATATTCAGAATGTGCACTGTTGTTTCTAGAGCATATCCCTAAAACGAATTTGGTAATTCTGAATAACTCATCATCGTTCTAACCATTTCTATAAGAGTCCTATTCCTTCGTTCTGCCACACCATTCTGTTGGGATGTATCAGGTGCATACAATTGGGATCGGATCCCCACTTCTGATAAGTAATTCCTAAACTCTCCAAAGAGGTATTCGCCACCACGGTCAGACCGTAGTGTCTTGATACTTTTACCTAGACGTTTCTCCACATCAACCCTATATTCTTTGAACTTATCAAAGCATTCAGACTTACGGCGCATCAAGTAAATGTATCCGTATCTTGAATAGTCGTCTATAAAGGATATGAAATATTCATAACCACCTCTTGCCTGGAAAGACATAGGACCACACAAATCAGAATGAACCAGTTCTAACACATCTTTAGCTCTATACCCCTAGGCCCTAAAAGGTCTCTTGGTCATTTTACCTTCCAAGCAGGATTCACATGTTGAAAAATTTTCCAACTCTAATGAACCCAAGAATCCATCGGCTACAAGCCTTTGAACCCTACTTAAGTTAATCTGACGAAGCCTTAGATGCCAAAGATATGTTTGGTTCATTTCCAAAGGTTCTTTTCTCTTATTAGAGTTAGAAGATGTGTTATTAATTTCCATTTGTTGTTTTGTGGGAGAAATTGGATTTAATGTATATAAATTATCAACCAATGCACCAGAACAGATAATAACTCTATTTCTTTTTATAACTACATTGTTACTGAAAGAAACAGAATATCCATCCAAATACAGTTTAGAAATTGAAATTAAATTCTTTCTAAAACTGGGTACATAAAGACAATTTCTTAAAACCAAACTTCTATTCTTATCAAAAGATAAGTAGACGTCTCTCACTGCAACAACCGTCACCTTAGTAGCATTGCCTATGTAGACGGTTATCTCTCCTTCAAATAGTCGTCGGGTTTCCTGGAACCCCTACAAAGAGTTGCAGACATGATCAGTGGCTCCCGTATCTACACACCAGGTGCTGATAGATAACACCGCTAAACATGTTTCAACTACTAGAGTTTGAGATATACCTTTATTGTTCTCTTTCCTACGAGGGCAGTCCGCCTTCCAATGTCCTGATTGCTTGTAGATGAAGCACTTTCCCTTCGGCTTCTTCATTCCTGCTCTTGGTCCTGTACCTTGAGGTTTATTCACCTTCTTTGCTGAAATAGTTTGTTTCTTCTTCTTCTTGCCTTTCGACTTAGAAGTAGAACCATTTTCAGCATAGTGAATATGAGAATTATGACGAAATAACCCTTCTGCTGCCTGAAGTTCTGTCAGTAGTTCCGCCAATAAATACATCCTTTTATTCATATTATAGTTCAGGCGGAAATTCTCAAAACTTCTGGGTAGCGTTTGGAGAATTATATTGATCTGGGTTTCCCCATCAATTTCTCCTCCAAGGATTTGTATTTCGTTCAAATAAGCCATCATTTTTAGGATATGGTCCCTGACGGGAGTACCCTCTGTCATGGTGGCTGTCATTAACTTTCTCATTCCTTCTTGCCTAGCGGCCCGATCCTGGTGACCAAAGAGATCCTTGAGATTGTTCATTATATCATAAGCTGTTGGTAAATCCTGATGCTGATGTTGCAGCACATTTGGCATTGAAGCCAGAATGTAACACCGCGCCATCTCATCTGCTTTTACCCATTTCCTATGATTCTCAATCTCCTCTTGGGTAGACTCACCATTAGGCGCATTAGGGCACTCCTCTGACAGTACAAACTTATAGCCCTCAGCAGTTAGGACAATGTCCAGGTTTCTTTTCCAGTCTATATAATTGGGACCAGTAAGTTTGTTCTCTTTCAGTATGATGACCAGTGGGTTGAAAGTCATCCTAAGAATCACAAAAGTAACTTTGGTCAGGTCTCTAAATTTAGAATAATATTTGATCTTGCGGTAAGCACAAGGGGACCCGCATGGGCAAGGATCAACGACACGTGGAGGTTAAGGTCAAAGGGGTCAACCTACGGGTTCAACCTACGAGTTCGACCGATCAGAGAGTCCTTATAGCTGCCCGGCCTAGAGAAGTCTTATGGCCGCTCGGCCAGGATCGCGCCAAGGGTGGTGCGAAGACAGCTCGACCACGAGTCGGGTTTCCAACGCTCACAAGCTGCCAAGTACAGAGAAATTGCCGAGCCGAGCAGCATGTCCGCTTGGCCGAACTACAGCTCAACCAAGGAAGCATTCTTGCTCGGTCTGCCACGCCTTCAGGTCCGAGCCCTACGGGGCCGAGTGGCTCTTCCGCTCAGCCCGAAACGGACAAGGCGCGGAAGGGGACAAAGGGAGCAGCTTAGGATATCTTTCTCGAGACGTGGGTCACCAACAGACAGCATGGTTGGCGGTTGGACCAGACAGAGAATCATACGGTGGAAGTTTCCACTATCACGTCAGAGATATGCCCGGGCGATTGCGGTATGGCGCTAGACATGCTTTTCTGACACGGTCATTCCAGGTATGCCTTGAGGAGCTTGCACGCTTTGGGATATGTGTATGCATTGTTAGAGTGTATACTAAAAGCCTAGCTTTTGGTATAAACATTTATCTAGAAATAAGAATCACATTGGTCAAATGTCTACATTTATGATAAATGAAGTTGTTCAATTAATTTATATTGTAGATAACATGGTGTGTGGTGTCACACACAGAGGATCATGTTATCAGTACCTTATAAATTATAAACAGTAGCTCACGACCATAATGGAAAGGAACAAACCATTGGAAGGTCGTAGTGTAATTAGGTATTAGTTTATCTTAACTATATAATTACACTAGTACACTTGGAGTGTATTGAGTAGGACCATTAGAGGTCGTTTCTTTTATACTGACTTTATAAAGAAACAAAGACCTCAGTTATTATGGAAGTGTGTGCTCTTAATCCTAATATAATAACAAGCACATATATTTGATATTTATTTCTTTAATTTATCAATGGGTGAGATTTAGTTCGATGAATCAATAAGCCCGATAAGTTGGGAAATGATATCACTTATAGTGTGTGTTGTTGATTATAGAAGGAAACTGTGTCCTAGTGATCTAGGTTGAGAATGTCCCCAAGAGGAGCTCATAAGGATTGTCATACTAAACCTTGCAGGTGGACATAGTCCGACATGACGATGAAGTTGAGTGGTACTACTCTTGGAGCTAGATATTAATTAAGTGAGTTGTCAGTAACTTACTTAATTAGTGGACATTTGTTATCTTAAACACAGGGAGACTAACACACTCATAATAAGAAGGAGCCCAAAATGTAATTTGGGATTGGTGCGGTAGTTCAATAATAGTTCTTTAGTGGAATGAATTATTATTGATGAAATTAAGTTGTGTGTTCGGGGCGAACACGGGATGCTTAATTTCATCGGGAGACCAAAACCAATTCCTCCTCTCGGTCCCTATCGTAGCCTCTTGTATATAGAGATTTATACCCACTGCATACCCACCTTCTTACCCATCCAATGGGGCCGGCCAAGCTAGCTTGGAACCCAAGCTAGGGCCGGCCAAGACCAAGTGGATGAGTCAAGTAGGTGGCCGGCCAAAGCTTGGGTCCCAAGCTTAGGTGGCCGGCCACTAGAATATTAAAAAGGATTTTTATTAAAATTATTTCTTATGTGGATATCATGATTTTAAAAGAGAGTTTAAAAAATTAAAAATTTCCTTTTATAACTTTCTACAAAAGATTAAGAGAAGAGATTAATCTCTTTCCTTATTTGTAGATTAAAAGGATGGTTTTAATTTTTGGTAAAAACTTTCCTTATTTGTAAATCATCTACATGTTTAAAAGAGAGTTTAAAATTTGAAATCTTTCCTTATTTGTTGATTAAAGGAGGATTTTAAATTTTAAGAAAACTTTCAATTTTAATCATGTTCATGATTTAAAAGAGAGTTTAAAATTAAATATTCTCTTTTATAAGTTTCTACAAAAGATTAAGAAAAGATTTGATATCTTTCCTTATTTGTAGATTAAAAGAGATTTTAATTTTTAGAGATAACTTTCTTTTTATCCACATGTTTAAAAGAAATATTTTAATTTATAAAAATTCCTTTTTATTAACCACCATGAAGGAAAAAATTATTTGAGAAATTTTTATAAATTTCCGAAAGCAAATTAGGAAGTTTTAATTCTTGTGTGAATTAAAATTTCCTTGATTTGTGGAATAGTGTGGCCGGCCATTGTATTTGTAAAAAGGAAATTATTTTTAATTAAATAAAATTTTCTTTTTCATGGCAAAATAATTAAGGAAGTTTTTAATTAAATTTCCTTATTTGCCAAGACCAAGGATTATAAAAGAGGGGGTAGAGAAGGCTTCATGGTGAACAACCTCTATTATTTCTCTCCCTCTTTTCCTTGGTGTTGTGGCCGGCCAACCTCTCTTCCTCTCTTCCTCTTGGTGGTGGCCGAACCTTCTCTATTGGCTTGGAGCTCTTGTGGTGGCCGGATACTACTTGGAGAAGAAGAAGAAAAAGGAGAGAAAGCTTGTATCGCTTGGAGCTTGGTTGGTGTTTTGTTCTTCGTCCTTGGTGAACCTTCTTTGTGTTGGCCGAACCTAGCTAGGAGGAGAAGAAGGTGCTTGGTGGTTTCTCATCTCGGAAGATCGTTGCCCACACAACGTCCGAGGTTAGAAGAGGAATACGGTAGAAGATCAAGAGGTTTTTCTACAAGGTATAACTAGTAATTTTTCTTTCCGCATCATACTAGTTATTTATGGAAATAATACCAAATACAAGAGGCTAACGATTCTAGAATATCGAATATGTTTTTCGATATTGTGTTCTTTTGTTTTTCTTTTCCTTGTGATTTGATTGTTCTTTTCGGTTAACCTAAAGTTATTTTAGGAAATTAAATATTAGATTTCTATAAAAGGTTTTGTCTAGTCGGTGGTGGTTGCTCCCATATCCAAGAAGGCCGTGTGCCTCGCCACGTCAGTACTGGGAACCGATTATGGAAATTAATATTTAATGGAATTAATAACTTAAGGTGATTTGGGTCGAACGTGTTAAGTTCCGCAGGAGATCCAAGTCAAAACCTAAAAGAACAAATAGATTAAGTTTTGGATCAAACGTGTTAAGTTCCGCAGGCGATCCAAAATTTAATTTAAAAGAACACATGGTAGCTAGGAAAAGGTTCAGATCTTTGTACAAAATTTTTGTACAGTAGAACCTCTAGGTTTTCCGAGTAGCAACCAACAATTGGTATCAGAGCTAGGGATTTGCCTCTGTGTATTTGGTATTAGTTTAATTATGCACATGTCATACATAATTTAGGCAGGATAATAGTAGGATGTGCTAACTTTGTGGATGCAGGATCCAACTATTATGGCTTATAGTTATTATGTGTGTGATTGGACCCTTGGACATGTCAAGGGCATTTTATTGTGTGCATGATTGTATTATAAAATACAGCAGAGTCGTATTTAGTTTTATTAGGATTTTATTTTTGATCTAGATACATGTACATCCTTCGAGGAATATAGGATCGAAAATGTAAAATTCTATATATGTCGTGAATCGAATCTTGCAAGGCGTGGAACTTTTGAGGACCAGAGGCGCAGCGAACAAGGAGCAAGATGGATGCGACAACTAGACCTGGTGGCCAAAGATGGCAGAAGTTAGGGTTGGTGACACACGGAGGACAACAATAGATAAAAGCCATAATAGTTGAAAATTAGATTTTTATTTATTGCTTTTATATTGTCTGTGTGTGCATGTTAGTATACATAGACTAGTATAGTTAAAAATTCCTCGTTTATAAATAACTAAGTGGGAGAGGGATTTTAAATAAATCCCATGGTCTCCATTACTGGTTTGTAAGTGATGCAAACAAGCTTGCGTTGGCTCTGAGTGCCTTCCTCCATAACGGATGAGCTTGTTTGTGGATCACTAGAATAGACTTCCAATTTTGGATGACTATAGGAAGTTAATTAAGAGCGTGTGATCTTCCCCAACGGAAGGGGCATAATCTTATTAATGGACTTAGTGTCAAGTAATGGTATACACTTAGGCATGTCTAATAGTATCCTCCCCATCGGAGTCACTGCTATTATTTGTGTGACCGAAGAAAACCAACTATTAATTTGTCAAATAAAAAGGTTGACAAGATAATAAAATTAAAAACCCCTCTTACAAATGTTTGATTTTGTATACGTCCACACTAACGTGGCATACAAAATTCACGGTGTTTGAGGTAATTTTATTTGTCATAAAGATTTATTGACAAGATAATTAATAAACCCTCCTCTTACAAATGTTTAAATTTTGTATACGTCCACACTAACGTGGCATGCAAAATTCACGGTATTTGAGGTGTTGGTGAATTTAAATAATATTGTTTGAGGAATCAATGTTATTTTAAATTCAAAGAGTTTTGACCAAATATTTGATCAAAGACAGATCAACTATTAATTTTATTCGTCATAAAGTAAAGTTGACGAGATAATAAAATTAATGAATAAAATCTCCTCTTCGATTTTGTATATACAAAATTCATGGAGATTTTAAGGAGTTGATCTTGACCAAATATTTTTGTGATTCTTAGGATGTTTGTCAATCCCTAGTAGTCATACTATAGAAAAAGATTTAGTAGTCCCAATTGTAATGATTGGAAATAGGACTTGGACATTAAGGTAGACTGTCTTCTTAGAACTAAGAACAATTTAGGTGTATTTAATTCATTAGTTGAAACATGTCTAGTGGTGTTATCTACTAGAACCTGGAGTGTAGATACAAGATGCCATTAATCATGTCTGCAATTCAGGGTTCCAGGAAACCCGACAACTAAATGAAAGGTAAATCACCGTCCACATGAGCACTACTGTAAAAGTGGTAGTTGTTGCAGTGGGAGATGTTTATCCTTTGATAAGAATAAAATATGGATTTTAAGTAATTGTCTTTACGTATCAAGTTTAGAAAGAACCTGATTTCAGTTTCTAAACTATTATAGATATTGTGTCTATTTTGATAACAAAGATGTTATCAAGAAAAATAAGGAAATTATCTATTCTGGTATGATGGTTGACAATTTATAATCCAATAACTCCCACGATGCAACAAATGGAAATTAGTAACACATCTTCTAATTTTAAGAGAAAGCAACCTTCAGAAAAGAACCAATTATATCTTTGGCATCTAAAAGCTAGGTTATACTTGAGTAGGATTCATTGGTAGCTGATGAACTTTTGGGTTCATTGGTAGTGGAAATCTTTCCAACCTGTGAGTCTTACTTAGAAAGAAAATAACCAAGAAGCTTTTAAGGGGTATGGAGTCAAATATATGTTGAAATTGGTTCATTCTAATTTGTGTGATCCTATGACTATCCAGACAAGAGGTAGTATTGAATATTTTGTCTATTTTATAGACAACTATTCAAGATACAAATAAATTTACTTAATGTGCCGCAAGACTAAGTACTTTGATTAGTTCAAAGAGTACAAGGCTGATGCGGAGAAATGTTAAAGTAAAAGTCACTATGGTAAGATCGTAGTGGCAAGTACCTCTTGGGAGAATTTAGGAGTCACTTATCAGAAGTTGGATTTCAATCCCAACTAACTGCATCTGGTATACCCCAACAGAATGATGTAGTAGAAAGAAGGTATAGGACTCTTATGGAATAATTAGATAGGTGATGAGTTATTCAGAAAATTACCAAATTTGTTTTAAGGATATGCTCTGGAAACGGAAGTGAACGTAGTACCTTCCAAAGTCATAACTCTCTACTCATATAGAGTTGCTGAATAGGCGTAAGCCTATTTTGAAGCATATTCGGATTCGGGTAATCCAACACATATGAGAGATAATGATAAGTTGGATAGGAGTTCACTTGTTTGTAAGTTATCCTAGATAAACAAAAGTAGGTTTATAGTCTTAAAAATCAGAAGGTCATTGTTAGCATCAATGACTGTTTTTTAGAAAAGGACTATATAATGAACCACGTGCTCATAAGTAAATTTGTTCTTAAGGAAATAATAAAAGACATGTCTAATCTAGTACCAACTGTACAAGATGAGATACCACAAGGAAAACTGCAACACGTATCACAAATGATACACAATTAAAAAAATGTCTTGTCGTAGTGGGAGGGTTGTTAAGCAACCTTAAAAGATTCATGTTTTGGGAGAGTTTTTGGACTCGATCCCTGAAGGACATGAACCTGATCTCCGGACATGTGACGAAGCACTCCAAGATAAATATGCAGCATCTTGGCAAAGAGTAATGAATAATAGAATTAGAATAT
Organism: Zingiber officinale; assembly: GCF_018446385.1. Taxonomy (NCBI): domain Eukaryota; kingdom Viridiplantae; phylum Streptophyta; class Magnoliopsida; order Zingiberales; family Zingiberaceae; genus Zingiber; species Zingiber officinale. Next base: position 146,191,902 of record NC_055990.1, on the reverse strand, counting down.
ATGTATTCTAATAAAATCTGGAAGCTTGTAAAACCACCAAGTGGTGTAAAAGCCTTTGGGTGTAAAAGGTCTATAATAGGAAAAGAAGGATAGACAGGAAGGTAGAAACTTTCAAGGCAAGGCTTGATGAAAAAGGAAACTTTTTCACTGGTAGCCATGCTTAAGTCTATCCGGATTCTTTTATCTATTTGGCAAGTGGATGTCAAGACAACATTCCTTAATGGAAGTCTTGAAGAAAGTATCCATATAAAGCAACCAGAAGGGTTCATTGCAAAGGGCTAAGAGCATCTTGTGTGCAAGCTCAATCAGTCTATGGACTGAGGCAAAGCTTCAAGGTCTTAGAACATCCGATTTATTAAAGTCTATGGATTTATTTAGTAACCGGATAAGTCTTGTGTATACTAAAGGCGTGATAGAAACGTGGTGGTATTTCTTGTACTATACGTAGATAACATTTTTGGTAGTTAGAAATAATATCAAAGTGTTGTCAGAAGTAAGGGTATGGTCGTCCAAACAATTCGATATGAAGGAATGTAAATATTCTTGAGATCAAAGTAATAAGGGATCGCAAGAAAAGAATATTTTACTTATCCCAAGCTTCATACATCGAAAAAATCCTTGCTCGTTTTAAGCATACAAAACTCCAAGAAAGGTTTCTTACCTTTTCAGGATAGAGTAACTTTATCTAAAGATGTCTCTGTAGACATCAAAGGAGATAAAGGAAATAAAGGCAGTTCTTTATGCTTCGGCTGACAGAAGCCTAATGTATGCTATGCACGAGATCAGAAATCTGTTTTGCCAAGGGCATAGTTAGGAGATATCAAAGTAACTCTAGACAAGGACAGTGGACTGCAGTAAAGCATATATTGAAGTACCTTAGAGGTACTAGAGATTATATGCTAGCTTACAAGGCAGTTAATTTGGTCCTTGTGGGTTACATGGATTTTGATTTCCAATCGGATAGGGACAATAATAAGTCAACCTCGGGGTTTTGTGTTTACTTTAGGAGGTAAAGTCATAACTATGGAAGAGTGATAAGCATAGGTGTTTTTCTGGACTCCACCATAGAAGTTTAGTATATGGCAAGCCTCTAAGGCAGCCATAAAAGCTGAATGACTCAATAACCTCAAGATAGACTTAGATATGATTTCTGGTTTGTCCAAAGATTATTACAATTTATTGTAATAATGTTGGTGCAGTAGCAAACTCAAAGAAACCATAAGTCTATAAGGCAAGTAAACACAATAGAGCGCAAGTACCACCCAATACGAGAAATAGTATAAACGAGGAGAAGTTGTTGCCGCCCAGATTGCATCAGGTGATGACCTATAGATCCTTTCACTAAGGTCCTTAAGGCAAGAGCTTTTGATGGGCATGTTGAAGGGTTGGGAATCAGATGTATGGCAGCAGATATGGCAGCTTAGTCTTTTAGTATAAGTGGGAGATTGTTAGAGTGTATACTAAAAGCCTAGCTTTTGGTATAAACATTTATCTAGAAATAAGAATAACATTGGTCAAATGTCTACATTTATGATAAATGAAGTTGTTCAATTAATTTATATTGTAGATAACATGGTGTGTGGTGTCACACACAGAGGATCATGTTATCAGTACCTTATAAATTATAAACAGTAGCTCACGACCATAATGAAAAGGAACAAACCATTGGAAGGTCGTAGTGTAATTAGGTATTAGTTTATCTTAACTATATAATTACACTAGTACACTTGGAGTGTATTGAGTAGGACCATTAGAGGTCGTTTCTTTTATACTGACTTTATAAAGAAACAAAGACCTCAGTTATTATGGAAGTGTGTGCTCTTAATCCTAATATAATAACAAGCACATATATTTGATATTTATTTCTTTAATTTATCAATGGGTGAAATTTAGTTCGATGAATCAATAAGCCCGATAAGTTGGGAAATGATATCACTTATAGTGTGTGTTGTTGATTATAGAAGGAAACTGTGTCCTAGTGATTTAGGTTGAGAATGTCCCCAAGAGGAGCTCATAAGGATTGTCATGTTAAACCTTGCAAGTGGACAGAGTCCGACATGACGATGAAGTTGAGTGGTACTACTCTTGGAGCTAGATATTAATTAAGTGAGTTGTCAGTAACTTACTTAATTAGTGGACATTTGTTATCTTAAACACAGGGAGACTAACACACTCATAATAAGAAGGAGCCCAAAATGTAATTTGGGATTGGTGCGGTAGTTCAATAATAGTTCTTTAGTGGAATGAATTATTATTGATGAAATTAAGTTGTGTGTTCGGGGCGAACACGGGATGCTTAATTTCATCGGGAGACCAAAACCAATTCCTCCTCTCGGTCCCTATCGTAGCCTCTAGTATATAGAGATTTATACCCACCGCATACCCACCTTCTTACCCATCCAATGGGGCCGGCCAAGCTAGCTTGGAACCCAAGCTAGGGCCGGCCAAGACCAAGTGGATGAGTCATGTAGGTGGCCGGCTAAAGCTTGGGTCCCAAGCTTAGGTGGCCGGCCACTAGAATATTAAAAAGGATTTTTATTAAAATTATTTCTTATGTGGATATCATGATTTTAAAAGAGAGTTTAAAAAATTAAAAATTTCCTTTTATAACTTTCTACAAAAGATTAAGAGAAGAGATTAATCTCTTTCCTTATTTGTAGATTAAAAGGATGGTTTTAATTTTTGGTAAAAACTTTCCTTATTTGTAAATCATCTACATGTTTAAAAGAGAGTTTAAAATTTGAAATCTTTCCTTATTTGTTGATTAAAGGAGGATTTTAAATTTTAAGAAAACTTTCAATTTTAATCATGTTCATGATTTAAAAGAGAGTTTAAAATTAAATATTCTCTTTGATAAGTTTCTACAAAAGATTAAGAAAAGATTTGATATCTTTCCTTATTTGTAGATTAAAAGATATTTTAATTTTTTAGAGATAACTTTCTTTTATCCACATGTTTAAAAGAAATATTTTAATTTATAAAAATTCCTTTTATTAACCACCATGAAGGGAAAAATTATTTGAGAAATTTTTATAAATTTCCGAAAGCAAATTAGGAAGTTTTAATTCTTGTGTGAATTAAAATTTCCTTGATTTGTGGAATGGTGTGGCCGGCCATTGTATTTGTAAAAAGGAAATTATTTTTAATTAAATAAAATTTTCTTTTTCATGGCAAAATAATTAAGGAAGTTTTTAATTAAATTTCCTTATTTGCCAAGACCAAGGATTATAAAAGAGGGGGTAGAGAAGGCTTCATGGTGAACAACCTCTATTATTTCTCTCCCTCTTTTCCTTGGTGTTGTGGCCGGCCAACCTCTCTTCCTCTCTTCCTCTTGGTGGTGGCCGAACCTTCTCTATTGGCTTGGAGCTCTTGTGGTGGCGGATACTACTTGGAGAAGAAGAAGAAAAAGGAGAGAAAGCTTGTATCGCTTGGAGCTTGGTTGGTGTTTTGTTCTTCGTCCTTGGTGAACCTTCTTTGTGTTGGCCGAACCTAGCTAGGAGGAGAAGAAGGTGCTTGGTGGTTTCTCATCTCGGAAGATCGTTGCCCACACAACGTCCGAGGTTAGAAGAGGAATACGGTAGAAGATCAAGAGGTTTTTCTACAAGGTATAACTAGTAATTTTTCTTTCCGCATCATACTAGTTATTTATGGAAATAATACCAAATACAAGAGGCTAACGATTCTAGAATATCGAATATGTTTTTCGATATTGTGTTCTTTTGTTTTTCTTTTCCTTGTGATTTGATTGTTCTTTTCGGTTAACCTAAAGTTATTTTAGGAAATTAAATATTAGATTTCTATAAAAGGTTTTGTCTAGTCGGTGATGGTTGCTCCCATATCCAAGAAGGTCGTGTGCCTCGCCACGTCAGTACTGGGAACCGATTATGGAAATTAATATTTAATGGAATTAATAACTTAAGGTGATTTGGGTCGAACGTGTTAAGTTCCGCAGGAGATCCAAGTCAAAACCTAAAAGAACAAATAGATTAAGTTTTGGATCAAACGTGTTAAGTTCCGCAGGCGATCCAAAATTTAATTTAAAAGAACACATGGTAGCTAGGAAAAGGTTCAGATCTTTGTACAAAATTTTTGTACAGTGGAACCTCTAGGTTTTCCGAGTAGCAACCAACATGCATCCCCTTGGGAGCCCTATATAAGGGCCCCAAGGCTTCGACGGAGGTATGCATTCTACGTTACTGTAGCTACAATATTCATTCTCGTCTTTCTCTCTTTCTGCCGGAGTTGACTTGAACGTCGGAGGGTCGTTGTCGGGAACTCCTTCCTGGCTCGGTTTTGTGCTTGCAGGTTCTCGCCGAAGGTTCACAGCAGTCGAAGGGCTATACGTCATCACCGGGAGCACCACGTACCTAGCATTCATCGACTCAGCACTTAAACAGGATCAAATTGGCATCGTCTGTGGGAACGCACCTGAATCCGAGCCGAGAAGATGGAAGAAGTTGGACGCCAACTCATGGTAACGCTCTCCCCCGAGGAGCTCGACGCACTCATCCAAGCCCGAGCTGCGAAGATGGTCGAGCAACAACAGAAGGCCCAAGCCGAGCGGATAGCACAACAGGCCACCTCGGTTTCTGGTGGTTGAGCGGCGATGGAGGACCGACCGGAGCAATACTCTACTTGGGCACAGAACAAGGGGCAGACCGGCGCCCCAGGAGACGCGCCGCCCACCCCTATTCCGTTTCATCGGTCACTATTCCAGACTCCGTCAAAGCTGGCCTAGCCAACCAGGGATTGCCCGATGAAGTGCCCATGCCGAATGTCAGGAAGGAGAAGGCGCCGCAGACTGAGTCATCCCCCGAGCGGGTCAATCGCTATTTCTCCGAGGCGATCTTACAAGACCCTCTCCCAAAGCATTACGCTCCCATATCGATCGGAGAGTATAACAGTACAACCGATCCGGACAACCACCTTGATAAGTTCGATAATGCTGCTACTCTCCATCAATACACCGACGGAGTCAAATGCAGAGTCTTCCTCACTACATTGTCCGGTTCGGCACAACGTTGGTTCTGGAGGTTGTCGGACAGATCAATTAAGAGCTTCAGAGACTTCCGAAAGACATTCCTTCATCAATTTGCCAGCAGCCGACGCTACCAGAAGACCAGCGTCAGCCTTTTTTCCATGAAGCAAGGGCCAAGAGAAACTCTCCGAGCCTACATCCAACGCTTCAACGAAGCAGCTATGGACATCCCCGCGGTCTCGTCCGAGATAATGATGCATGCTTTCACACAAGGCTTAGTCGACGGGGACTTCTTTTGCTCGCTCATCAGGAAGCCGCCTCGCGACTATGACCGCATGCTGAAAAAAGCAAGTGAGTATATTAACGTGGAGGAAGCGCAGGCGAGCCTGCGGCCCCAATCGAACGTAGACCACACGCCAGCCAGCAACCACCGAGAGGACCACGTGCCGAGGGGATGAGGCCACATCAAGATTCCAGGTCGCCCGCCATTCAGCACATTGCGGCCGAGCGGCCTAGACAAAAATGCAAGGTATGGACGTCCATGTTTTGCAGAATCCATCAATCAGTCACTCATAACACTAGAGACTGCCGGAATCTCCCCCCAGTCAGCCAACCTGAGCCAAGGAACTATCGCTGCCGATCACCTTCACTGGATAGGCGAGCTCATCATCAGAACGCCAAGCTGCGAATAGCTAGGCGTTCACCCGAGCAACACCACCATCAACAGCAACATCACCAGCCAAGGGCCAACCCCCGAGCCTCACAGGAGCGAGTGAGACCATCCGCTCAGGAGGAGGAAAATAAAAGCAATGCAGCTCAGGGCGAGATCAACATCATTGCAGGCGGACCGACGGGCGGTGACTCGAATCGGGCAAGAAAGTCACACGCCCAACAACTCAGGATCCACGCGGTTGGCTGCAGCCAAGAACGGGCAGCCAGACCCGAGATTAGCTTTGGTCCCGAAGACCTTGAGGGAGTGGAAGTACCCCACGATGACACCCTCATCATCCGAGCGGTAATAGCTAACTACACTACTCACCGCATATTTATTGATACAGGCAACTCGGTCAACATTATCTTCAAGAAGGCGTTTGACCAACTTCAAATTGACCGGGCCGAGCTATTGCCAATGACGACCCCGTTATATGGGTTCACTGGCAATGAAGTCCTTCTGATTGGGCATACCAGGTTGGCTATCTCGCTAGGAGAAGAGCCGCTACGAAGGACGCGAACCACTAACTTCATTGTGGTCGATGCCCCCTCTGCCTACAATGTAATATTGGGACGACCGAGCCTCAATGAGTTACAGGCGGTCGTCTCAACCTTTTGCCAAAAAATCAAATTCCCCGTAGAAGATCGAGTGGGAGAAGTCCGGGGAGATCAGCTGGCGGCTCGGCGATGCTATGTGGAGATGGTCCGAGACGAAGCAAAGTCCGCTCGGAAAACACCACGCATCGAGGTAAACGCTATAACCGAAAGGCCCCTACTTTAGTTTATGAAGAAAAGGAGGAGGTACAGATTCACCTGGCCCGACCGGAGGCCACAACGTTTATAGCCTCTGACCTGGAGGCAAGCCAGAAGGAGGAGATGACTGTTGGTGCGAGAAGCATCCGACGATCGAACTCGTGTTTTGATAATGGCAAAGGATTTAAAGTTAAGGTGTTTTGTAATCTAACAAGTCTGCTTGAGGATTTCAGGAAAGTCCTAGCTGCGGTTAGGCAAAGGGAAAACCCTAGGGGGTGGTAACCCTAGGTCATAGGGGGTGGTAACCCTATGCGAAAAGTCTTGGCAGGTCGATGGCTTCAGGCAAAAGTCCTAGGGGGTGGTAACTCTAGGTGGAAAGTCTTGGTGTCACGAACCAGGTGAAAGACTGGATCAGCCGGGAAGCGGAAGTCCAGCAGAAAGTCTGGGAGCTTCGAGTGTCGAGCAAAAGTCCAGTCGATCTGGAAGATCGAACTGGTATCAGGTAATCTCTTCTGAGGGGAGTAGGTGAGAACGCGTTCCCCGTAGAGGGAACAGTAGGCGTCGGGTCGACCTAGGGTTTCCGGTCGAAAACCTGAAGTCAGACTCGGACAGTCCGGAGACTGTCTATACTTTATTTATCATATTTATTGTGTTATGTGCTAACTTTGTGTTGCAGGGTAGTGTTTGGGACTAACGTATCTTGCAGGTGCAAAGGAGCAACCTAAAGCCTCGGATGAACAGTGTCCGAGGCGCCTTCATAGAGCTTGGAGGCGCCTCGGGTGCAAGGCTGGAGCTGGCTGCGAGAAGTTGTTCAAGGCGCCTTAATGAACAGTGGAAGGCGCCTTGAACAGATGAAGGTGCCTTGGTGAACATTGGAAGGTGCCTTGAATCTGTGATAAGGTTTGACCAGTTCGCCCCTTATCTCCGCGGCTGACTCGGCTCATTCAAGGCGCCTTGGTGAACAGTAGAAGGTGCCTTCAACAGCCTTTATAAGAGGTTTCGACCAGCAGCTCAAAATATCAATTTTCAAGTCTTCTGTCTCCAACGTGCTGCTCTAAAAGACATCCGGAAGTGCTGCTGCAAGTCTTCAACGACCCGAAGCTCCAAGATTCTGTTCTTGTCGTCGGTACAATTAGTTTTTTATTTACTTGTACTTCAAAGCTGTAACTCTTTTTCGTACTTATAGTTGTTGCCCACGGAAAGCGATCAAGGATCGCGGGCCTTCGAGTAGGAGTTACCACAGGCTCCGAACGAAGTAAATCTTTCGTGTCTTTGTTTGTACTTGTTTCTATTTCTTTCCACTGCGCTTATACTCGAACGACTTACTCTATATGATTCCGATAATCGAAAAATGAAATAGCCACGAGCGCTATTCACCCCCCCCCCCCTCTAGCGCTTCTCGATCCAATAATTGGTATCAGAGCGGGGTTGTTTTGAATTGGTGCAACCACCATTCAAAACAGTTTTTTTTCGTGGTATTTTGTTTTATTTTTTTTCGGAGTCAATTAGAAATTAGCTAAGTAGCTAAAATTCTAATTCTTTTCAAATCGGTGTTGCTCAAAGTTGGTCAATACCACTTGAGCTCGTTATTTTTTTCTTCTTCTTCCCGCACTACTAATCCAAGACTCAGTCTTGGAATAGATTTTCTTGTTTGTGTTTTTTCAGATCTAAATGGCCCAACAAGAAGGATATAGCACTGTTCGTCCCTCACTATTTTCCGGAGAAGACTTCGGATATTGGAAGGGGCGAATGGAGATATATCTGAAGATCCAGTTCGACACCTGGATGATAGTCAAGACAGTACTGCAACTACCAACTGATGCAGACGGCAAGCTTACATCCTGTGAGAACTGGGAGCCAGCCTTTATCAAAAAGGTGGAAGCCGACCCCAAAGCCACTTGCACCATCCAGTGCGTTCTCACCAAGGAAGAGCTCAACAGAGTCGGTCCGTTCTCTTCCGCAAAGGAGCTGTGGGAGAAACTGATCGAACTTCACGAAGGCACCTCGGAAACCAAGGTTAGTAAGCGTGATTTATTACTTAATAAACTATACAATTTAAAAAAGAAGAAAGGCGAGATGGCAAGTTCGTTACACGCTCGAATTCAAGATATTCTAAACTCCCTTCATGGAATCGGGCAGAAGGTAGAAAATAGGGACATTATAAGGTATGCTCTTAACTCGTTTCCTAGGAGTACATTGTGGGCATCGATGGTAGATGCCTACAAGTCTCCAAGGATTTGTCTTCCTTAAAATTAGATGAATTATTTAGTGAATTTGAACTTCATGAACAAACTAATGCACAACCATCCGAGAAAGATATAGCTTTGCTTGCAGGTACTAGTCGAACACGCGAATCTAGATCCTGACGAAAAATTGAACCGGAATCAGAAGATGAACCTGACTCAGAAGATTTAGAAGACGAACTGACCAGCGAATTAGTAAACCTCGTGAAGAAGCTCTATAAGAAGAAGAAGGGCTTCAACAAGAAAGACCTGAAGAAGGTAGTTCAATCCAAGGAGGCCCAACCGAACTCGAAGGTAAAGTTTGAAGTCACTTGCTACGGGTGCAACCAGAAGGGGCACATCAAAGCCAACTGCCCTAACCAAAAGGAAGCCAAGAAGCAAAGAAGAAAGAAGGCCCTGAAGGCAACCTGAGACGAATCTTCTTCAGAGGACGACGACGACGAACTCGATCAGACGAGTTTACTCGCACTGATGGCCCGGGACCAAATCATCGAATTCGAGAGCGAGAGCGAGTCAGAGGCCGACTCCGAACAAAGCCACAGATCCGCATCCATTTCTGAAGGGCCAGACTCCGCTGTAAGTATTCTGAGGCTTAATAATTTAGTCAATTATTTACTTCGCAAATTAGCTAAGTCAAATCTTAAAATAAAGTCACTTCTAAAGGAAGTAGCTGTCCTTAAAGAAGTAACTAACTCAAAATCCTTACCTGATCAAGTTCAGACTGAAGATTCAACTCAAGTTCAAAAACTTGAGGAAGAAAATTCGAATTTGAAAAAGCAGGTCAAGGATTTAAAAAATACCTTCGAACGGTTTTCCTTGGGCTCCAAGAATTTGGACCTAATTCTTGGGACACAAAGAGCCGTTTACAATAGAACTGGGCTAGGATATAAAAGTAAAAAGAAATATAAATCTTATTTATCTTTAATTAACAAACAAAGTAGTAAATCAGTCCAAGCATGGGTCCCCAAGTCCAAGTTGATCAATCAAGTTGGACTTGGCCAATACTGGGTTCCGAAGGATCAAATACACTACCTCAATAGACCATATCGAGGCTATGATCCAAGGGGAGCAAAAAGAAACGATCTTAAAAATTTAAACTTCAAAATTCAAAAATAATTTTAAAAATTCGACATTATAAAATTCAAAATCAAATTCGAAATCAAATTAAAATTTGAAAATAAAAATTCGAAATTAAAAAAATTCAAAATCAAATTTGAAATCAAATTAAAATTCGAAAATAAATTAAAATTCGAAATAAAAAAATTCAAAATTATAAAAATCAAATTCAAAATTATAAAATTCAAAATCAAATTAAAATTCGAAAATAAATTAAAATTTGAAATTAAAAAAATTCAAAATCAATTTCGAAATTTAAAAATCAAAATCAAAGATAGATGGAGGATCCAGACTAGCTGCACCCCCAACTGAACTACACGGTAGGGTAACTGAACCTAATCTACCTGAAATGGGTAAAACAAGTGTAGATTACCCGGCAGGGTAATTAAAGTTAGATTAAAACGGGCTAGGTTTAACTTGACCCACAGTACTGGTGAAGTTTTTGGATGATAGTACGTTAGGGAAGCTTGGGCATCGCATGTCTAGAAAGATATGGCTTCGACCTGGTGCATTTGGCCAAGTGGAACTGACCGAAGCTACCCTTAAATGGATCCTAACTAGTTAGACCAAAGATTAGTATTAAGTTCAATGGATAGGACTATTTGGGAAACCTCAAAGGCATAGTTACTTTAATGAGCTCCTTGTGACTCACCATAGCCCAGAAGTTTATCCAAAGAATGCTTACTTGTTGAACCCAAAGCTAAACCTGAATCTAACACAAAGTTAAACCAGACCCTTAAATTCAACAACAATTCATCTCACAACAATTATAGGATTCCCTGATTGACAATTTAGATCGGGTGAGATGACTAAGAAATTAAACTATGAAAATTGACTTAAACTTAAATCAAGTTAATCAACAATTAAATTATCTTTAATTAACAAAACTAAAATATTTTTAAAACTCAAATTTCAAAATTATTTTAAAACTAAATTTCAAAATCATTTTAAAACTAAATTTCAAAATCATTTTAAAACTCAATTTCAAAATCATTTTAAAACTCAATTTCAAAATTATTTTAAAACTAAATTTCAAAATCATTTTAAAACTAAATTTCAAAATCATTTTAAAACTCAATTTCAAAATCATTTTAAAACTCAATTTCAAAATTATTTTAAAACTAAATTTCAAAATCATTTTAAAACTCAATTTCAAAATTATCTTTAACTCAATTTTAAAAAATTATTTTAAAACTCTTTTCAAATTTAATTAACTTTAAAATCTTATTAACTCTAAAATAAAAAAAATAAAAAAAATAAAAAAACGCCTCTTGAAGGCGCCTACCACACGGGAAGGCGCCTCCAAAGTGCGGCGGGAAAGTTCCCGCCGCATCACCTTAAGGCGCCTCGGATTGATCCGAGGCGCCTCCAAAAGCTACTTAAGGTGCCTTAAGATGCTTAAGGCGCCTTAAGATGCTTAAGGCGCCTTCAATTCCCAACTTTAGGAAACGAACAGATTGTTTCTATTCGTTTTCTGCCGACGCCGAGCACGTCTTCCGCGTGCGGTTTCTAGCAACCAAGGTGCCTTCAACCCGTTTAATCTTCCCTCAACACTTGGCAATGCCTCCTAGGTATAATCCCAATCCTTCCCGATTAAATTTTACGTAAAATTTCTGCTTATTTTTGTCAATTTTTTGTAAAACCGTTGAAAATAGGAAGCGCCGACACGTTGATCCTTACTCCCATATTACGTTAGATACTATCTATACGTATTTCTTCGGGGAAGAGAGACCTGCTGGCCTGACTGAGTTCAGGTCAGTCTCTCTTCGGGTTCAGGACTACATGATGTATAGGGTCCTGACAGCATGTATTCTGCCGATCTCATCTCGGGATGTCCCGAAGATGAGAACTTCCCACTCATTTTACCTGTACGCCCTGTGTCATCGATTAGACATCGATATAGCCTTGCATATATTCCAGAACATTATCTGTGCATCTGGGACAGTCACTTCCAAGATAGTACACATACCCTATTGTCATATTTTGACACGCTTCTTTTCTACCATAGAGGGTATAGATGTGACCAGGGGGACAGTCATTCCCCCTGGTCAGGATCCCGTAGTTGTAGACTAGCCGGTGCTGATATCACAGCTGATGGAGTTCTAGCTTGGACAGGACGACCACAACCAACAGCTGCCCTTATCGCTCCAGCAGCCGAGGATATACCAGGCGAGGGAGAGGAGTGGGCTGATTTCTAAGCTGAGGATCTTTTCGCGGATCCTTCCTCGTCTGCCAGACCATCCACCTCAGTTGGACCTTCGACCTCTACATCACTCTCCGTCGAGGACAGACTTTCTCGACTCGAGGTCGAGTCCATCCAGACACGACGGATAGTTCTCTCTATTCGGCCTGAGATGGCTGCCGGATTTACGTCTCTTCGTGACGAGATACGACGTCTAGGTCAACCAGCACCCGAGCAGCCCTATGCACCACCTTCCGCTGATGACCCTCCAGCTGATGCTCCTCGAGTAGATGATCCTGCTATTTGATATGACTATTTTATACATTGTACTATAGATTGTTGTCGATAGACACCCTCACTTCACTACCTATTTATTTTGTTAGACTTCCTTGAAGTGATATATACTTATTTGCATGCTTAGTCAGTTTCACAAATTCTGGGTTTACTTATCATCTTTCAAAATCTAGGAAAAATAATTTTCAAAATTCCACTTTATTAGACTTTTCAAAAAGTTGGACTTAGCCTAAGCTTTCCCCCTAGAAATCTTGTTCCCCTAGAATTAAGCCAGAGCATCTCACAAACACCTAGGTATACCTTGATTGTGATTAAAAAACATAGAATGGCGTGAGATGAATAGGGTACAGCCTGGACTCAAGAATGCTTATATCTGTGCATCAATATGAGTCTGGGCGTTAAACACTCAATATACATTAATCAAGTCAAGTCTTCCAGCTCTAGTCAAAACTAACTGGACCAAATTGACTTAACTTAATTAACCATGTGAAAGCTGTTGCCCTATAGGCAATTAAGCAAGTAGCTAAAGGTTAGACAGTTGGTAAAGGACACTCAGTTTTCTAGTTAAGCATGTTTTGATCTTTAGGGCTCTGATACCTCTTAAAGTCAATATATTGAACATGATTCATGCTTGGACTTAAGGACCAACTGACTTTGAATGAATAACCTAAACCAAATTTTTAGCTACTCTACTCCCTCCTAGCCCTAAAATTTAATAAGTATTGTTTAATATTAAGCTAAGTTTTTTTAAGCCATAGCCTTCAAATCCAATACTTGCAAAGAACTTAGTTTTATTTTCAAAATTTTAAAACTGAGCTTACTTTGAAATCTAACTTTATAAATTCTTGTTTTCTTAAGTAGAGCAAAGATTTCAAAGCTACTTCAAAGATTTCTAAATAAAGATTATTGTTTTACTAGCCTTTTAAAAAAGATCCACTTTCTAGAAACTTTTTCTAAGTTTCTAAAAAAGCTAACATTATTTAAACTGTTAAATATTTTCTCACTTAGCTAAACTGTTAAATATTTTTCAAAATCTTGTTAAATCAAATGATTATTTTTACTTATTTTTTTGATATATGGCAAAGGGGGGGAATAGCAATAAAATTCAAATTTAAAATAATAAAAAAGGGGGAGCAACAGTTAAGGGGGAGCATATAGTTCAAATTTAAAATAATAAAAAAGGGGGAGCAACAGTTAAGGGGGAGCATATAGTTGGCGCTAAACTTTAAATTCGTAGGGTTTACTTTAGCAAATTTGCTTTGTTAAATGTGTTCATCTATTCTTAACAAATTTGCCTGTGTTAAAAGTATTCATCTATTCGTTTGTTTACTTAACTTTGAATTTGAGTTGTCATAATCAAAAAGGGGGAGATTGTTGGTGTGGGAAGCATCCGACGATCGAACTCGTGTTTTGATAATGGCAAATGATTTAAAGTTAAGGTGTTTTGTAATCTAACAAGTCTGCTTGAGGATTTCAGGAAAGTCCTAGCTGCAGTTAGGCAAAGGGAAAACCCTAGGGGGTGGTAACCTTAGGTCATAGGGGGTGGTAACCCTATGCGGAAAGTCTTGGCAGGTCGATGGCTTCAGGCAAAAGTCCTAGGGGGTGGTAACTCTAGGTGGAAAGTCCTGGTGTCGCGAACCAGGTGAAAGACTGGATCAGCCGGGAAGCGGAAGTCCAGCAGAAAGTCCGAGAGGTTCGAGTGCCGAGCAAAAGTCCAGTCGATCTGGAAGATCGAACTGGCATCAGGTAATCTCTCCTGAGGGGAGTAGGTGATGACACGTTCCCCGTAGAGGGAACAGTAGGCGTCGGGTCGACCTAGGGTTTCCGGTCGGAAACCTGAAGTCAGACTCGGACAGTCCGAAGACTGTCTATACTTCATTTATCATATTTATTGTGTTATATGCTAACTTTGTGTTGCAGGGTAGTGTTTGGGACTAACGTATCTTGCAGGTGCAAAGGAGCAACCTAAAGCCTCGGATGAACAGTGTCCGAGGCGCCTTCATGGAGCTTGGAGGCGCCTCGGGTGCAAGGCTGAAGCTGGCTGCGAGAAGCTGTTCAAGGCGCCTTAATGAACAGTGGAAGGCGCCTTGAACAGATGAAGGCGCCCTGGTGAACAGTGGAAGGCGCCTTGAATCTGTGATAAGGTTCGACCAGTTCGCCCCTTATCTCCGCGGCTGACTCGGCTCATTCAAGGCGCCTTGGTGAACAGTAGAAGGCGCCTTGAACAACCTTTATAAGAGGTTTCGACCAGCAGCTCAAAATATCAATTTTCAAGTCTTCTGTCTCCAACATGCTGCTCTAAAAGACATCCGGAAGTGCTACTGCAAGTCTCCGACGACCCAAAGCTCTAAGATTCTGTTCTTGTCGTCGGTACAATTAGTTTTTTATTTACTTGTACTTCAAAGCTGTAACTCTTTTTTGTACTTATAGTTGTTGCCCACGGAAAGCGATCAAGGATCGCGGGCCTTCGAGTAGGAGTCGCCACAGGCTCCGAACGAAGTAAATCTTTCGTGTCTTTGTTTGTACTTGTTTCTATTTCTTTCCGCTGCGCTTATACTCGAACGAATTACTCGATACGATTCCGATAATCGAAAAATGAAATAGCCACGAGCGCTATTCACCCCCCCTCTAGCGCTTCTCGATCCAACACTGACCAGATGTCTCCAACAAAACTACGACGTCTTCGCTTGGCCAACTCATGAGTTGCCGGGAATCTCGCCGAGCGTGGCGCAGCACGAGCTTCATGTCCGGCCGAACGCTCGGCCTGTAAAGAAAAGGAAGAGGGACTTCAGTGCCGAACAAAATGTCATCATCCGAGCTGAAGTCGAGAAGCTTCTAGAGGCCGGCCACATACGGGAGGTGCAATTCCCGAGCTGGCTCGCAAATGTGGTGCTAGTCTCCAAGCCCGACAACAAATGGAGAGTCTGCATCGACTTCCATGATCTGAACAAGGTGTGTCCAAAGGATTTTTACACGCTGCCCCAGATTGACCAAATGGTGGACTCAACCGCAGGGTGCAAACTGATATACATGCTGGATGCTTATCAGGGTTACCACCAAGTGTCGCTCGCCTGGGAAGACCAAGAGAAAGTCAGCTTCATTATGGCAGACGGTACCTACTGCTACAACGTGATGCCATTCGGACTGGAGAATGCCAGAGCTACGTACCAGCGGCTCATGAACAAGGTGTTCCGAAAGCAGATCGGGCAGAACTTGTCGGTATACGTAGATGACATACTTATTAAATCACTTCGAGCGGCCGCCTGTGTGTAGATATAGAAGAAACCTTCTGCACGCTGAGAATGTACGGAGTCAAGCTGAACCCCTAGAAGTGTCTATTCAGAGCCAAAAGCGGATGCTTCCTGGGATACATCGTCACCGAGTGTGACATTGAGGCGAACCCTAGCAAGGTGAAGGCATTGCAGGATATGCCGCCGCCTAGAAATCTCAAGGAAGTTTAGCGTCTTACCGGTCGGATAACAGCACTGTCGCGATTCATCTCCCGGACGGCCGACCGAGCCTTGCCCTTCTTCAAGATTCTGCGCCGAGCTACCAAATTCCAGTGGGACGAAGAATGTGACTGGGCGTTCGAAGCTTTGAAGGTTTATCTGAACTCTCTGCCTGTATTAGCCAAGCCCACTACCGGTGAGCCGCTCTGCATCTATTTATCACCAACCGAGCATGTTGTTGGCTCGACATTGGTACGACCGAACGGCGAAGAACAATCGGTGTATTTTCTAAGTCACATTCTAAAGGATGCTAAATCCCGCTACACTGGTCTCGAGAAGCTTGCTTTCGCGTTAGTCCTCGCTGCTCGGAGGCTCCGGCCTTACTTCTTGGCGCACACGATAATCGTTATGACGAACAGCCCTCTAGGGAGAGTTATCCTCAACCCAGAGGCATTTGGACGGCTGATCAAATGGACAACCGAGCTCAGTGAATTTGATATACAGTACCAGCCTCGAACAACAATTAAGGCGCAGTCCTTAGCAGATTTCATAACCGAAGTACAGAACACTGAGCCCGCAGCTTTATGGAAAATATTTGTGGATGGATTATCCACTCGGCTCGGAAGTGGAATCGGTATCTTACTACTTTCTCCTCAAGAAGAGCAGATGCATCTGTATGTTCGGCTGGATTACTGAGCAACAAATAATGAAGCTGAGTATGAGGCCCTCATAGCCAACCTGTAGGCTGCTCGACATGTGGGGGTCGGTCGGGTGGTCCTTTACTCGGACTCTCAACTCGTCGCCCAGCAGCTCTCAGGAACTTTCGAAATAAACAACGCACGGCTCCGGCTCTATGCGAACGCCTTCGGGAAGCTCAAAACCAATTTCGAGGAAGTTGTCATACAGAAGATTCCCCGAACGGAGAACCAGGCCGCAGATGAATTAGCAAAACTCGCGAGTTCAATATCGTCGGTCATCATCCAGCAACCGATCGAGCATGTATCTTTAGTGGCACACATCGACAGAATGGAGGGTCTCATATTCTCGAGCGATTGGAGAACAGGCATAATGGAATTTTTACGCTCTGGAACTACACCGTCCGATCGGGAGGAAGCCCAGCTACTGAGAAGAAGAGCCGATCGGTTCACCCTCATAGGAGACCAGCTCTACAAGAAGATTTTCTCCCGACTGTTGCTAAAGTGCGTCAGCTCAGATGATGCGGAATATATATTGAAGGAAGTGCATCAGGGATCTTGCGGAGGACATCCGGGCGGTCGCTCGTTGGCAAGGAAGATCCTGTTAGCAGGGTATTTCTGGTCGACCCTTCAAGAAGATGTCGCCCGGATTGTCGCCAACTGCCTTTCCTGCCAGAAACACCACTGCTTCTCCCATCGGCCAACAGAGGAGATGAAGGCATTTACGGTATCCTGCTCGTTCGACCAGTGGAGTATGGATATTGTGGGGTTTTTTCCCATGGCGATTGTGACAGCGGAAGTTCTTATTGGTAGCGGTAGATTATTTCTCAAAATGGGTCGAGGCCGAGCCGCTGGCAAGAATAACCGAGCAGATGGTCAAGAAGTTCATCTGGCAACACATAATATGCTAGTTCGGCATTCCCCGCCAGCTCGTGTCTGACAATGGGCGGCAGTTCGTCGGCCAAGAGCTCCAAGCATGGTGCGAAGGGTACGGCATCCAGCAACACTTCACTTCCTAGCGTATCCCCAAAGCAATGGGCAGGCCGAGGTCACCAATCGGGAGATCCTTCGGATTCTTCGCGTTCGGCTCGACCATGTAGGAGGGAGCTGGGTGGATGAATTGTCGGACGTGCTATGGGCCATCCGCACGACCCCAAAGGAGGGAACAGGCGTTACTCCGTTTCACTTGGTATATGGAGGAGAGGCGGTCATCCTAGTTGAGGTCGATGTGGAGTTTGAGCGGATATTGAGCTACGACAAGGACAACGCTGAACGGAGGCAACTGGAGCTGGATTTGATTGACGAGGAGCGAGCCAAAGAAGCCGTCCAACTAATGGCATACCGGCAAAGGATGAAGCAGAATTACAACAAGCGAGTAATCCCTAGAGCGTTCCAGGTCGGTGACCTGGTGTGGAAGAAGGTAAAGTCGGTCGGCGATGTGAGTAAGCTGGAGGCCCAATGGGCTGGTCCCTTTAAGGTCGTCAAGAAGCTCCGATCGGGCACCTACTACCTCGAAGATCAAAACGGACAACGGCTGGAACGGCCATGGAGCGCTAATCACCTCCAGCCGTACCGAGCTGGGTGAAAGGTGTGCTAATGTAATTATTTAAGCATGTTTTCGTTCTCTTGTACCCTTTGACTGCAGGAATGGAATCACAAAACACAAGGGTATACCGATTTCCACCGAGCGGTCGAGCTCCATCCGTCAAGCAGCGACGTTAAATCCCTGAGTTGGACCGGTGATTATAAACCCTCCGGCCCGAAGACCGTCGAGCGGCGACGTTAAATCTCAGAGTCAGACCGGCAACTATAAACCCCCCGGCCCGAAGACCGTCGAGCGGCGACGTTAAATCCTAGAGTCGGACCGGCGACTATAAACTCCCCGGCCCAAAGACTGTCGAGCGGCGACGTTAAATCCCAGAGTCGGGACCGGCGACTATAAACCCCCCAACCCGAAGACCGTCGAGCAGCGACGTTAAATGCCAGAGTCGGACCGGCGACTATAAACCCCCCGGCCCGAAGACTGTCGAGCGGCGATGTTAAATCCGAGAGTTGGACCGGCGACTATAAACCCCCCGGCCCGAAGACCGTCGAGTGGCAAAGTTAAATCCCAGAGTCGGACCGGCGACTATAAACCCCCCGGCCCGAAGACTGTCGAGCGGCGACGTTAAATCCCAGAGTCGGGACCGGCGACTATAAACCCCCCGACCCGAAGACCGTCGAGCGACGACGTTAAATCCCAGAGTCGGACCGGCGACTATAAACCCCTTGGCCCCGAAGACCGTCGAGCGGCGACGTTAAATCCCAGAGTCGAACTGGCGACTATAACCCCCCCGGCCCGAAGACCGTCGAGCAACGACGTTAAATCCCAGAGTCCGACTGGCAACTATAAACTCCCCGGTCTGAAGACTGTCGAGCGGCGATGTTAAAACCCAGAGTCGAACCGGCGACTATAAACCCCCCGGCTCGAACACCACCGAGTGTCGCTCGGAAAGAATGTGGTCTGAGAAGTAAACAAGAACAAAATTGAAAGGTTATGTTGATTCGTCGCATGACCAATACGTAGACAAAAGTCGAAAAAGATTCGGATAAATTCAGATAATACTAACTCGCCGAACAGCGAGTATACAAATGAAACTACAAAATTTAAAGGCACTCCTCACTCCAGAACATCGAAGATTGGCTCAGAGATGGTTTCCAGCAGTCCGGCCAGGTCTCTGGGGGGGACGGACGTCGTCTCCGGAAGATGGCCCTTGGCTTTCAGATAGGCAGTCGTAGCATGGATGACTTCCTCAAAGGCCAGGACAAGCCGATCGCTGAGCTTATTGCCAAATTCTTTCGAACGGACATAGTTTTGCCTCATCACTGCGAAGCGACCTGATTCGCCATCTTGGTACTCCTTGAGAGCCGCTCAGGCGGCTTCGAGGGCGTCCTGGAGATCTTTCTTATCTCCTTGAAATTTAGCTTGGTCTGCCGATCGGTTATCCCGCTCGGTGGATAGCAAGCCAGTCAATTCTTGGACGCGTTGCTCCAGCACTCGGGCCTGCACATTCTTTGCCTCCAGATCAGAAATGAACCTATTCTTCCTGTTAGTCGCCAACTTGATCTCCTAGTCGTGAGACTTAACCTGGGCTTCGAGCCCAGATACCCTGGTTTCCAGGCCAGAAGATTTATGTCGTTCGGCCGCCAGCAGTTTTTTAGTTTTGTTCAGCTCGACCCAAAGCATGGCGTACGAAGGCCCCTGAGCTGGCACCCTTCCAAAAATCTGAAGTTTCTTCAACTATTCCTCCAGCGCCGCCAGGCGGTTGCTGACCGCAGTGTTCTCCACCCAGTTCTACGCTCAGATGAAATAATATCAAGAACCAAGCAAAATAATCATATAGGAGTCTGAGAGGCATACCCCGATAGCTTGCTGCAAGTGGCTGTCACCGAGCTGACCGGGTGTCATTAGTGCATCACGAGCCCTCGCATCCTCCCATATTTTAGTAAGTGGTCCGCGGATGGTGATATGATGTTCAGGGGAAGTTGGTCGATCAACCGCCAGAACGAATTCTTCAGTTAGGAGATACAGGACAACCTTAATCACTCGACGACCGCTCGGATCAGACTGGGCTGAAGGTGAGCGACCAGACTACTCGCCGAGTGGAGCAGAGATTATGCCCGAGCGCCTAAGCCGACGATGGACTCATGGCAGAGAAATGACGGGCTGCACCTCGAGGGAAGCCGCTGGCAGATCGAGTTGTGAGGGAGTCCGATATGAGGAAATTGCCTCCACCGAAACGGGGGCTGGGTCGACTGCTGCAGAAGGAGCGTCGACATGCTCTGACACTGGTTCCACAGATGTAGCTGAATGGGCAGGAGGATCTGTTCTGCGCCACTTGCGTGTCACCAGCAGAGCATCATCGGTCGAGTACCCCACGCCCTCCGGCGTAGGATGTCCAGCAGACGAGGTAGCATCGCCGACCGCTTCAGTTGCAGGGACTCGATTGGCCGACTCTCCTACGACGGGTGTAGCTTCTTCGCTCTCACCCTCGCGTGAGCCGACCGGCTCAATGCTCAGGTCGGCTATCTCCTTAGCAGCCGCCGCTTCGATCTCAGCCGCCCTCAACCTCATTCGCTCGGTAGCTCGAGCATGCATCATGATGTCAGCTGCAGAAAATGAAAATAAATCAGTTAGATTAAAAGGGAAGAAGGATCAAGAATGCTCTTACCCATGCTGCTCGGAAGCTTTGAGCGGATCAGACTCAACCCGAACACGCACAACACGCCTTCACAAAGCAGCTTGTTGATGTTGAACTTTTGGTCGACCAGCATGTTGGCTGCATGAAGGTAGTCCGGCTGGCTCCTATATTTTCCGAGATCTGGTGGAAGCGGTACGGCGATCTGCCATTTGGTTCGGAAAGATGGCAGCTCGGGAAGATGCAAGTAAATGAAGTACTCTTTCTAGTGTTTGTTCGAGGTCGGCATTTTTTCAAAGAAAACAAGGCCGATCCGCGACTGGAAGAGGAAGGTGCCCCACTCAGACTGTTTGGAGTAGTAGAAATAATGGAAGATCTTGGGGACTAAGGGGATGTCGTGCAGCCTAAATAGGACAACCACTCCGCACAACAGCCTGAAGGAATTTGGGACGAGCTGGCCGAGCGGGAGGCGGAAGTAATTGCACACTTCATGGACGAACGGATGTAGGGGAAAGTACGGACTGGCTACAAACTGGTCGCGGAAGAAACAAATGGTGCCAGTCGGCGGGTCATGTGGCCGATCGGAGGGGTAGCTAATATTAGTTCGTGGTCATAAGGGAGTTCGAAGGTTCGGACAAGGCTCAGCGCGTCCCTTTCATCAAATCGGCTCTCCATGGTAGCATACCAAAGGCCGGGGGTGGGGTCAGACTGGCGAGAGGAACTGGCCATTACCGAGACAAGGGGCGAAGCAAAGGAGAAATAGCAGGGTCGACGGGAAAGATGACTGGAATAGTGCCAAAAGTGGCAAAAACTGTGAGAGTGCGAAGAAAAATGCAAAAGAATGGAAAGGCGAGGGGCAAAGAAGCCTTACTTAAAAGAAGGTGATCGAAGAAGGAAACGAGGGGTCGCCGGAATGCTAAAGAATGAAGTCGCTGGAGCACCAAATGTGAGTAGGAGCCCGAAAGCACGAACACAAGCAGCGGCGAGGGAAGGCGATAAGAGCATTATAAAGGTTGGGCTCGAGTGCTTCGAGCCGTTGGATTTAAGGCACAGGGCCCGAGGACCCGATCCGGCCGTGGAATTCAAAAGGGCAAGGGTCGCATCAGCCCTGACAACCCGATCGCGTGGTGTCGGCGGCAGCGTCACGCGTCGCTCACTCATAGGGGCACATTTAATGGGCTCCATTACTGAGGCGTGGCCGCATACTCGCCCTCAATGGTGAGGATTTATGCAAATCCCAAGAAAACCTTAAAGATGTCAGCATTGACCGCCGTTTGATCGGCGAGGCAGATGGTGGCAAACAAAAACTCGCCTAAGTTCTAGAGAATGTGCTGCCGAGCGGCAGGATTCCCTTCCAGGGTCCCCGAGCGATTAAGCATTTTCGGTAGAGCGACTATCAGATCTCCAGGCTAATGGTCCAATCAGTCGGACTCGAGGCCTCCTTCGACTAGACTTGAGGGAGAGACACGTGATCTGGCGGTAAGCACAGGGGGACCCGCATGGGCAAGAATCAATGACACATGGAGGTTAAGGTCAGAGGGGTCAACCTACGGGTTCGGCCGATCAGAGAGGGCTTATGGCTGCCCGGCCTAGAGAAGTCTTATGGCCGCTCGGCCAGGATCGCGCCAAGGGTGGTGCGAAGACAGCTCGACTACGAGTCGAGTTTCCGACGCTCACAAGCTGCCAAGTACAAAGAAATTGTCGAGCCGAGCGGCATGTCCGCTCGGCCAAACTACAGCTCAACCAAGGAAGCATTCTCACTCGGTCCGCCACGCCTTCAGATCCGAGCCCTACGGGGCCGAGTGGCTCTTCCGCTCGGCCCGAAACGGACAAGGCGCGGAAGGGGACAAAGGGAGCAGCTTAGGATATCTTTCTCGAGACGTGTGTCACCGACAGACAACATGGTTGGCGGTTGGATCGGACAGAGAATCATACAGTAGAAGTTTCCACTGTCAGGTCAGAGATATGCCCGGACGATTACGGCATGGCGCCAGACACGCTTTTCTGACATGGGCATTCCAGGTATGCCTTGAGGAGCGTGCACGCTTTGGGATGCGTGCACGCATCCCCCCGGGAGCCCTATATAAGGATCCCCAGGCTTCGACGGAGGTATGCATTCTACGTTACTGTAGCTACAGTATTCATTCTCATCTTTCTCTCTTTCCACCGGAGTTGACTTGAGCGTCAGATGACCGTTGCCGGGAACCCCTTCCCGGCTCGATTTTGTGCTTGCAGGTTCTTGCCGGAGATTCACAGCAGTCGAAGGGCTATACGTCATCACCGGGAGCGCCACGTACCCAGCGTTCATCGACTCAGCACTCGGACAGGATCAATATTGATTCCTCAAACAATACAATTTAAATTTACCACCACCTCAAAACATCGTGAATATTGCATGCCACGTTAGTGTGGACATATACAAATTCAACATTTGTAAGAAGAGGGTCTTACCCATTAATTTTATTATCTTGTTATCCTAACTTTATAACAAATAAAATTAATAGTTAGCTTTACTTTGGTCACGCAAAACAATAGCAGTGACTCCGTTGGGGAGGATACTTTTGAATGCGTCTAAGTGTATACCATTACTTGATACTTAGTCCATTAAATAGGATTGTGCCCCTTCAGTTGGAGAAGATCACACGCTCCTAAATAATTTCCTATAACCATTCATAAAGGAAGTTTGATCTAGTGATCCGCAACAAACCCATCCGTTGTGGAGAGAGGCACTCAGAACCAACATGCAAGCTTGTTGCATCACTTACAAACCAGTAATGGAGACCGTGGAATTTATTTAAAAATCCCTCTCCCACTAAGTTATTTAAGGTGAGGAATTTTAACCTATGCTAGCATACATCACATGCAAACACACATCACAGTAAATAAAAGCAATAAATATGGAAATTAATTTTTCAACTATTATGGATTCTTCCATCACTGTCCTTCACATGCTGCCATCCCTCGGGATCATGCCGTCGAGTCCATCGAGCTTCCTTTTCCGCTGCGCCTCTGGTCCTCCAATAGCACCACGCCTCGCAAGGATACGATCCGCGACAAAAATAGAATTTTACATACATCGATCTTATATTCCATAAAGGAATGTACATGTAATCTATATCGAAACAAAAATGCAAAATCCTAATAACTAATACAACTCCTGTTGTATTTAATATTACAATCATGCACACACAATAAAATGCCCTTGACATGTCCAAGGATCCAATCACACACAATATATATATGTCATAATAGTTGAAGTCTGCAACCATAAAGTTAGCACATCCTACTATTATCCTGCCTAAATTATGTATGACATGTGCATAATCTATTTGAAAACCAAACACAGAGGCAAACCCTAGCTCTGATACCAATTGTTGGTTTGTCCTAGGAAAATCGTACCGGTTCCACTGTATAAAAATTTTGTACAAGTGTCAAACTTTTCCTAAACAACCTATTGTGTTCTTTAGAAGTTAAATTAGGAATCGCAAATGGAACTTAACATTATTGATTCCAAATTTAACTTATCTGTTCTTAATGGTTTAGATTTGAATCGCAAGCGAAACTTAACACTATTGATCCAAATCAACCTATGTTATAAATTTAATTAAATATTAATTTCCAAAATTGGCTTCCAAGACTACATGACGAGGCACATGACATTCTTAGGTATGGGAGCATCCACCACCGGTTAGACAAAGCCTTTTAAGGAAAGCTAATATTTAATTTCCTTATATAACTCTAGATTTAACCAAAAGGAACAATCAAATCACAAATACGAAAAATAAAAAAAAACACAAACTCGAATAACAAATTCGAAAAACTAGAATCTAATGCCTCTTGTGTTTGGAATTCATATAAAGAAAAATAACTAGCATGATGCGGAAAACAATAACTAGTTATATCTTTTCTTTGTATGCTAATAACCTCGAGATCTTCTGTCGTATTCTTCACCTCCTCTTGGATGTCGTGTGGGCAACGATCCTCCAAGATCAACACCACCCAAAAGCCTTCTTCCTCCTCTAATATTTGGCCGCCACCACCACCAAGGAAAAGAGAGCAAGGGGAAAAGAATAGGGAGAGGGCCGGCCACAAGAGGGAGCTCCAACAAGAGAATAATAATTGTTATGTTATGAGGTCTCTCCTCCCCCTCTTTTATATTATTTGCCCAAGGCAAATAAGGAAAGATTTTCACAAAAATTAAAATTTTCCTCTTGTTTTTTCTTTTCTCATTTTAATTTTCCTTATCTCCTTTTAATTGATTGATTGGCCGGCCCCTTGCTTGGGCACCAAGCAAGGGTGGTCGGCCCCTTAAAAGAAGGAAAATTATCTTGTAAAAATTTTATAAGCAAAGAAGGAAAGCTCTTATAAAATTTTACAAGTTCTCTTTTAATCTCCTAAAGTGGATATTAAAAAAGGAAAGTTTTAAAAAATTAAAACCAAGTTTTAAAATTTAAAACTTCTCTTCTAAATTTTCCTTTTTTAACATGGTTATAAAAAAAAGGAAAGTTTTAAATTTAAAACTCTCTATTAAAAAAAATCATGAGGATGGTTAAATAAGGAAAATTTTAAAACTTTTAAAACTCTCTTTTAAACCATGTGGCCTAATTCAAATAAGAAAAGTTTTAAATTTTAAAATCTCTCTTTTAAAACTTGTAGATATCTACAAAGAGAAGATTTTAAAAATTCAAAACACCCCTCCTATTTTGAATTATTGTAGTCGACCCCCTCTTTGCTTGGACACCAAGCAAAGGGCCGACCCCTTTGAGAAGGAATTGGTCGGCCCCTATGGCTTGGTCATCAAGCCATGGGCTGACCTCCTCTTGGACACCAAGAAGGGCTTTTCATGAGTGGACTTGAGGCATTAATGAGGCTACGACAGAGACCTAGAGGAGAAATTGGTTTTGGCCTCCCGACGAGCTTGAGTATCCCGTGTTTGCCCCGAACACACAACTCAAGTTCATCAACAATAACTCATTCCACTAGAGAGTTATTATTGTACTACCGCACCAATCCCAAATTACATTATGGGCTCCTTATCATGAGTGTGTTAGTCTCCCTATATTTAAGATATCGAATGCCCACTAATTAATTGAGTTACTGACAACTCATTTTAATTAATGTCTTAGTCCAAGAGTAGTACCACTCAATCTTATTGTCATGTCGGACTAAATCCACCTGCAGGGTTTAACATGACAATCCTTATGAGCTCCTCTTGGGGACATTCTCAACCTAAATTACTAGGACACAGTTTCCTTCTATAATCAACAACGCACACTATCAGTAATATCATTTTCCAACTTATCGGCCTATTGATTTATCGAGCTAAATCTCACTCTTTGATAAGTCAAAGAAATAAATACTAAATATATGTGTTTGTTATTATATTAGGATTAAGAGCACACACTTCCATAATAACTAAGGTCTAGTTCTTTTATTAAGTCAGTATAAAAAGAACTTACCTTAAATGGTCCTACTCAATACACTTAGAGTGTATTAGTGTAATTTATTAGTCAAGATAAACTAATACCTAATTACACTACGACTATTCCAATGGTTTGTTCCTTTCCATCTTAGTCGTGAGCAACTGTTTATAATTTATAAAAAACTGATAACACGATCTTCTATGTGTGACACCACACACCATGTTATCTACAATATAAATTAATTGAACAACTACACTTAACAAATAAATGTAGACATTTAACCAATGTGATTCTTTTATTTCAAAAATAAATGTTTACAAAAGCTAGGCTTTTAGTATGCACTCTAGCAATCTCCCACGTATACTAAAAGACTAAGCTGTCATAACTACTGTCATACATCTAATTCTCATACCCTCCACATGTCGATCAACCTGTAGGAAGATAATCAACATATTAGAAAATTATCATTTTCCTACATGATAACAATCTAACAATCTTCCTACATGATTTTTCAAAATATCTATTTGTATTTTTATGGATTAAATTGGTACCTTAGATGATTAAATTAAAATTCCTACATGATTAGAAAATCTTACATGATTAAATTGAAAAATCATGTAGGAAGATAATCAACATATTAGAAAATTCTATGGATTAAATTGGTACCTTAGATACCATAAGGGACAAATAAGAAGAATTTCAAAGAAACATATTGCTAAGAAATTCTTGATTAATCCTGTAGGAAGGAACTTATATTGGGTACCAAATGTTGGACCCCGTGGTTATTTTGATGTGATCAACCAAGTTAGGTTAGGTCCTGTTTGTTATTTGATCCCTGTGTTTAAGTGTGCAGGAGCTTAGGAGCGTAGGAAGTCGAGCGGAAGACGCAGCTAGCGAGAAGAACGACACGGGAAGAGAGCCAATGGGCTCGGTGCGTCCGAAGGACGAGAGAGCTGCGGAAGAGTACACCGGTGGATGAGAAGAACGTGCGTGACGTTCGAGGGATGAGAAGCCGGAACGGAAGCCTGCTCGAGGAGAAGGCCGGAAATTGGATTCGGGTTAACCCTATTTCGATTGGCCACAATCACCCAAATATTCAGAGCCTCGGAAGAAGAAAACAAGTCAAAAGGAGCTGGAAAAGCTAGCTGGAGGTGCCTTCAACGAAGTGCTGAAGGCGCCTGCGCTGCCTGCAGGCTTGGAGGTGCCTTCATTGCCTTGAATGCGCCCTCAACCTTGTCCAGGGTGTCTTCAAGGCCATTGGAGGCGCCTTCGACCTGGCCAAAGTGGTTGTTTGTAATCGGATAGAGTTATATCTGGTCAAACCCCTTGGTGGCGCCCTCAACCCCTTTGGAAGCGCCCTCAAGGCTTGAGATAGAGTTTCCAGGAGCTATATAAAGACCCCTGGACCTAGAAATTAATCAATCAACTCTGTATTAAGTTCCTAGCAACTTCTGAGCATTCTTAGTGTGTAAAAAAGGCTTCTCCGCTTACAGTGAAGGGGACATTCTAGTAGAGTTGTTCGACTGCCTTGGATTAACAAGCCCCTGGGTTGTAACTAAGTTAAATTTCCTGTCTCTCTTTTATTACTGCTATTTTATCTTTTATTGTTGCTATTATTTTTTGAGTTGAAAAGTCTTAAGGAGGGTATTCTTTATTTGCAAGCAATTCACCCCTCCCCTCTTGCTGGCCCCGCTGCACCAACAAGTGGTATCAGAGTCCGACCACCTCAGAAGGACTAACCGCCGACTGAAGCACAAAGATCAAAATGATGGCCGGAACAAGCATTCATCCCCCGAAGTTCGACGGAGACTTCGCTACATGGAGACGAAGAATGGAGGTATTTTTTAAAACGGATTTTGACATTCTTCTAACTATGAAATTTGGTTTTACAACTCCAAAAGACAAAGAAGAGTATCAGTGGACAAAAAAGGAGCCAGCCGATTTCGTGGCCAATGGAAAGGCGAAATTTCGCTTGCTTAGCGTTCTGCTGCCCCAGGACGTAAGTTGGATCGGAAGCTACTACTCCGCCAAAGACCTCTGTAAAAAATTCCTGGAGCTCCATGAAGGCACTTCAGAAGCGAAGTTAGCAAAGCAGGACATTCTCCGGACCCAGTTGACAAATCTCCGGATGAACAACGGTGAAAAAGTAGCGTAACTTCAAGCAAGAATTAAGGAGCTACTAACGCAACTGAACAACCTCGGAGAATCGGTAACAAATCGAGACTCGATCCGGTACGCGCTCAACGCCTTCCCAAGGTCTCCAGAATTGGCATCCTTAGTAGATGTATATTACATCTCTAAGGACTTTGAGGTAAGTACTTTAGAAAATTTGTTTTCTACATTCGAACTTCACGAGTCTCGAATTGTAGAGCCTAAACAAGTAGAGAAGACAAACCTCAACGTTGCCCTACGAGCCGAGATGGACGATCCCGACTCCGAAGCGTCGATCGATGAAACTGAAGCAGCACTATTGGTAAGGAAGTTAAATAAATTTATTAAAACTAATAAATTTAGATCGCAGTCGAGGAAGCATCAACGCAACAAAATGATGGTCCGATGCTACAACTGCAATGAGAAAGGACACATCAAGGATGACTGCCCGAAGATGAAGAAAAAGAACAACGAAAAGGAAAAGTACAAAAGACCGAAGTCCTCGAAGCGCAAGAGTCTGAATGCTACATGGGATGAATCTACATCCTCGGAGTCTGAAGTGGAAGGCTTCTCGGGATTAGCACTGATGGCCAACCATCAAATAGTAGAAGATAAGACCAGCTCAGAAATGAGCATAGATGAAGAGGGAGGATCATTAGAAGAAGAAAGCTGCGATGAAGAGGGAGCATCAGAAATAAAGGTAAGTGAGGTACATAATCTGACTCCCAAGCAGTCCTTTCAATTCATAAAAGTTCTCACTAAAGACTTAGTTAAATTAGAAAAAGAGAATAATGAGTTGAAGTTAAATTTAGCAAAAGCATGCCCACTAGAAATGCACGATAATTTAAAATTAGAGAATAAGAAATTGAAAAATGAAATTGAAAAATGATTATGCATACTTAAATAAATTTCCAAAATCAAAACTCAAGTTATATGAAAAATTAAACTGGTACATTAGAAAACATGAGGGACAACTTAGGAAAGTTCTCAAAAGTTATGTACCCCCTAAGTTCTTTATTAATCCAGTAGGAAGGAACCTTTACTGGGTTCCAAAATCTTTTCTATACTAAATTTTTTTTGAGTTAAAGCTCTCAGCGAGAAAATTAAACATTAAAATTTCTTTATGAGGCTTTGTCTAAGGAAGTGGTTGTTGCTCCAATAACCAAGAAGGTCTAGTGCCTCGTCACGACCTGGAAGTCAAAATATTGAAATAAAATATTTAATTAACTTTCTGGTAAAGCATTAAAATTAGAATTAAATAATGCTTTAAAAAAATTTTCAAACATTTTTTTAATTTATCAAAAATATTTTTATACTCAGAAAAATATTTCATGCATAAAATTTTTACTTAGAAAAATTCCCAAATAATATTTTTTTACCTAAGTTAAAATTTCTTCTGAAATTAGAAATTTGGTGTTTAAATTTTTTTCAGAAAATTGTCTAACCTAAGTTTCACTTCGAAAATTTTCAAAAGATATCTTAAAAAAAATTGCCTAAGTTAAAAAAAAAAACCTGCTTATAAAAAATGTTTCAAAAATATTTATGTTTGTAAAATCTTTAAAATTTTCTTTAGCAATTATTTTGAAACTAATTTATTTTAAATTTTATTTATTTTAACTTAGAAATTATTTTGAAAATGATTTCTTTTAGAACTTGAACTTTTCCTTAGAAAACTTCTACTTGAAAATTATGACCCCATTTTTTTTGCTGTGATCAAAGGGGGAGAGATAGGAACAAGTTTAGGGAGAGTTAAAAATTTAAAAAAAAACTTAGTGTTGCAAATTCTATTATTGAAAATATTTATGCTTAAACTATTAGTTTAGTAATTTCTATAAATTACTGTTTGTCTATTTTTTCCCTAACTTGAACTTGGGTTGATGCACATCAAAAAGGGAGAGATTGTTGGGCCCCGTGGTTATTTTGATGTGATCAACCAAATTAGGTTAGGTCTTGTTTGTTATTTGATCCCTGTGTCTAAGTGTGCAGGAGCGCAGGAAGTCGAGCGGAAGACGCAGCTAGCGAGAAGGACGAAACGGGAAGAGAGCCGACGGGCTCGGTGCGTCCGAAGGACGAGAGAGATGCAGAAGAGTACACCGGTGGACGAGAAGAACGTGTGCGACGTTCGAGGGACGAGAATCCAGAACGGAAGCTTGCTCGAGGAGAAAGCCAGAAATTGGGTTCGGGTGAGCCCTATTTCGGTTGGCCACAATCACCCAAACATTCAGAGCCTCAGAAGAAGAAAACAAGTCAAAAGGAGTTGGAAAAGCTAGTTGGAGGCGCCTTCAACGAAGTGCTGAAGGTACCTGTGCTGCCTGCAGGCTTGGAGGTGCCTTCATTGCCTTGAAGCCGCCCTCAACCTTGTCTAGGGCGCCTTCAAGGCCATTGGAGGTGCCTTCGACCTGGCCAAAGTGGTCGTTTGTAATCGGATAGAATTATATCCGGTCAAACCCCTTAGAGGTGCCCTCAACCCCTTTGGAGGCGCCCTCAAGACTCGAGATAGAGTTTCCAAGAGCTATATAAAAGCCCCTGGACCTAGGAATTAATCAATCAACTCTGTATTAAGTTCCTAGCAACTTCTGAGCATTCTTAGTGTGTAAAAAAGGTTTCTCCGCCTACAGTGAAGGAGACATTCTAGTAGAGTTGTTCGACTGCTTTGGATTAACAACCCCCTGGGATGTAACCAAGTTAAATTTCCTGTCTCTTTTTTATTACTGCTATTTTATCTTTTATTGTTTCTATTATTTTTTGAGTTGAAAAGTCTTGAGGAGGGTATTCTTTATTTGCAGGTAATTCACCCCTCCCCTCTTGCCTGCCCGCTGCACCAACACTAAAGTCTTGTCTAACTTGAACTTTAATTTAGACTTACCGCTTTTCAGTAAAAAAATTAAACGGATGAATTTCTTTAAGAGACTTTGTTTAGAAGTGGTTGATGATCCAATAACCAAGAAAGTCTAGTGCCTCGCCACAGCCTGGAAGTCAATTAACGAAATAAATTGTTTAATTGACTAACTGATAAAGTATTAAATTGAAATTGAAATTAGATAATTCTTTAAAATAGTTACCCAATTTTTTAAAATCTTCAAATTTTTCTCTACAAATTTGTTTAACTTAGAAATATCTCTCATCTGTTTAACTTAAAGTTTTTGAGTTATTATATAAACTTTGCCTTACCAAAATTTATTTTATAAACTGCACAATTTTTTTAAGAAAAAAAGACTTAGAAAATTTTTTTGCTTGGATTTTTTTTTACTTAGAAAATTTTTTCTGCAACACTTAAAAACTTCAAAACTACTGTAAAATTTTTTTGAATTACTTATGGAACCTCATTTTTTATATGATCAAAGGGGAAGAAGAAAAAGATTAAGTCTAGGGAGAGGTAACTTAAAAATCAAATTTCTAGCTTCCTACTTTTTGTGCTTTATTGTAAAATTTATTTTTGCTTTAACTTTATTTGTTTACCCTATCTTAACTTGGGTTGCTCACATCCAAAATGGAGAGATTGTTGGAACCCCAAGGTTATTTTGATGTGATCAAACAAGTTAAATTAAGTCCTGTTGTGTTTAACCTTGCGTCTAAGTGTGTAGGAACTTAGAAGCACAAAAAGTCGAGCAAAAGACGCAACTAGCGAGAAGGACAGCATGGGAGAGAGCCGACGGGCTCGATGCGTCTGAGGGACGAAGTGTTTGGAAGAGTACACCGGCGGATGAGAAGGGAGCGTGCGATGTTTCTGAGGGACGAGAAGCTAGAGCGGAATACTGCTCAGGGAGCAAAAGACGCAGCTAGCGAGAAGGTCGGTACGGGATAGAGCCGATGGGCTCGGTGCGTCCGAGGGACGAAGCTGCGGAAGAGTACGGTAGTGGACGAGAATGAAGCATGCGACGATTCCAAGGTACGAGAAGCCGAAGTAGAAGCCGAAGCAGAAGCTT
Source organism: Zingiber officinale (assembly GCF_018446385.1). Taxonomy (NCBI): domain Eukaryota; kingdom Viridiplantae; phylum Streptophyta; class Magnoliopsida; order Zingiberales; family Zingiberaceae; genus Zingiber; species Zingiber officinale. The sequence continues at coordinate 146,159,803 of NC_055990.1, read as the reverse complement.
GCTCAAGGAGAAGGCCGAAATTGGGTTCAGGTGAGCCTTATTTTGATTAGCTGAAATCACCCAAACGAGCGGAGCCGGAGCGGAAGACCCAGACCGAGGCGAGCAGCACCGGAGCAAAGAGCCCGAACCCATTCCGAGCACTCGGACCGGTCCGGGCGCCCGGAGCGATTCCGAGTGCCTGGAACCTCTTTTTATCCACGGTCGATGTGGATGTTGACCGTTGCAAAGATGATAAAATTTTATCCTCTTCCAGGCGCCCCGACCAAGGCTATAAATACAGCCTTGGTCCAGAAGCTTGACAACAACAAGAATTACTGAGCAACACTTGTATACACTTTCCACTTTGTTTAACTTCTTCATTTTTGTGTGTAAATTGCTGTAAAGATACTTCTCCGCCTGAATGAGAAAGTAGTGCTATTCATTTCCTTGGATTAATAACCTCCCCGGTTGTAACCAAGTAAAAATTCCGGATTCCCTTTCTTTTCTGTTCATTTAATTATTTTTTGCAAGTGTTCGCTATTTAAATTAATTGTCCAAGAAGGATTTCTTTTGTAATTTGTGCAGGGTTATTCAACCTCCCCCTCCCCCCTCCTTTTCTAGCCGGCCAACTAGGGTCCAACACAAGTGAACAGTAACAGTAAAAGACTAAGTAGAGATTAGACCAAGGTAAGTCCTGTGCAGGCTAAGAAAGGAAGACTACTGTCACATTCCTAGACTATAGCCGAGGCACTGGTTCTCTACTAGGTCTTTTACAGGTGTGTGTGTATATATAAACTAATATCTTAACGAACATGTTCACGAGTTTATGAACCAAATACTATTAAGCTCGATTTGAACTCGATAATATTTTCAAGCTAGAAATCAGGCTCGAGCTTGGTTCGTTAATTTAATCGAACGAACTTTTTTCGAATCGAGATCCGAATAGCTCACAAGCAGTTTGACTCATTTACACCCCTACAGATAACGCTCACTCAAGGCCCCTCTATTACCTACCCAAGACCTTGTGAAAGGGAAGTAAATGATGATATGAGCAACCTTTTAGATGGGAAAGTTTTATTTATATGAGAATAAATCTCAAAAGATTCAAACCTACTCCTGTACTATAAATTTATCATTTAAGTATCAACTCACTTACACCCACCATGGAGGCTGAAATAGAAGCGACATGCCTCATGGATCTCGTCCCTGCATTTACTCACTGGTGCAATGCTTTTTTTTCTCCCTTCCACGCCGTGTTTTTTTTTTGGAAAATTAATAATATAAGTTATGGTAATTATATAATTATTAAAAATAGAAAATGGCCATGAAGTTCATTTATCCAACCTATTTTGATGGAATTTTACTTTCAAAGTAATTAAATGATTCCTGAATCTAAATCGGATAATTGTTTCTATTTTAAAATATCTCGAAGACTTGGGAAGTAAAAAAATAGTATGTTGTATTGCTCGGTAAGAGATTTCTCGATTTTGAAACAACTGGAAGATTTGGGCAGTAAAAAAAAGTTATATGCTATAATTTCAGGATTGGATCACTTTTTTTAATCAGCTGATTTCAGTCGCATAATCCAACCCTAAAAATAGTTAAAGCACAAAATGATAAGTTATTTCATTGCACAGTAAATCTTGTGGAATATAATCTTTTTCAGGTGCATTTCCAACTCGGTCTGAAGCTCAACTGCCCCTCGCCAACATGTTCGAAATCGAAGGAATCCCTTGCGCCCTCATTTCCTCTTGAGCCCGTTTCATTTCCTCTGGATCTGAAGCAGAAAGCGAACGGATTGAAAAAGACAGTACGAATGCTACATTTTGCATAGAGAAGACGAAGACAGCGGAACATATACCAAGCATAATGCATTTGCAAACTAAGATGATGCTACCGGTACTTGTACCATTTACATAGAGATATAGGCCGAAGCAATACTGGACGCACTATTCGGTCCACAAATTTGAAAAGGCGATGGAACATAGAGATACAGGGTGAAGTGCTGAATCAACACAAACAAACACCTCTATCTGATGAACCGAAACACAGAGACAGAAACAGAAAAGTGATCAGGTATCGTAACACGCATTTATAAACAAAGATGATGCCGCTGCTACTCATAGAGTTTACATGGAGATTGAGGGGGTCAAAGTAACAGATGAAGACAGTATTCGAGAGTGGGAAATACAAAAGGACCATAATAAATCACCATTAGATCGACAAATTCAAAAGGATGATGGAGCATGAAACACATAGCATAGGAATAGCTATTGAAACTGAAGCACATTGCACTTGTAGAGCATGAACACCTTTTGGAAGTCGAATTCAAAGCTAGTGGATCAAAACGGCATATTTTTTTACACAGGCATTCTCAATCATTAAACTCTGCTCAAATGTGCATTAGTAGATATGAATTGGTCACACTATATTAACACTTAATCATACTGTTACCAAAGGAAATCTAAAGTCTCATTTCTTTGTAAATAAAATACATAACTGCTAGAGTGCACTTTGCATAGAAACATAGAAACATAGCATGAAGTAGTGAATGAACATGATATGGAGACAATTTGTTATATAATTATCTCTAGTTGTCTGATTTCTTTCAAAAGTTCATTTGTATAGATGCTGTCTAAATAACAGATATTGCTCAGTTATGTATATGTGCAGCATTTGTGATGTTCATGTAGAAGCATGGTGAAGCGAACAAATACCATTTAGATTTGGATTGGAACAACTTTAGTTTAGAATACACTAGCTTTCTTATGTAGATGTGTTGTTCAAATTGCATATGATGAATACTTTATCAAACATACAAAAAACTTACCAATACTATCCATCAATTTTGGCATGACAAATATCACCAAAAGCGTGAAACCCAACATTAAACCCATTGGACTTTTCACTACTGACCAAATGGAAAACGGTTCCCTTATCTGTAAACAAGTATCAAAAAATCAATAACATTTTGTAAAACTAGTATTCGTGATCACGAGTAGCTTAAAAATTCTCACCTCATAGTAATGCTCCTCTCTTAGTGGCTCGAGGATCAGCTCATGAAGAACTCGCCGATTCTCTGTGAGTGCTGCATGGATGTTACCAGGGTTTCTAGCACTGATATCAACACGAACCTGAGAATATATGCATGTGTTTTGATAAAGAGGAAGCAAGCTCATGGTTTCTTCGTGTTTGAACATGTAATAGGAGAGAAGAAATATTACCGGGGAAAAGAAATAACCTAGTGCAGCTACTTCAATCAGATGTGTTCCAGCTGGCACATTGTGACTTTGAGCATTTAAGTTAAGATCATAACTATGATGCATTCACTTGTATAACCAAAATGCCAAAAGGAAACCTTTCCAAAAATAAAAAGATGTATCCTTCTACCTTTTCAAGGACACAGCAAAAGTAGTTTAACCATGAACCTACAGCAAAAACTAACAGCAAAATTTGAGGCTAACAGAAGAAGGTATATAATTGCCCAAGAGGATACAATGAGAAATAACCATCTGCTCTTGTAAAAGTGATGCTTTGACCACCATTAAGTATGACTTTGGCATTTGTAAGCTTTGGCAAAAGACCAAACTCTTTGGGAGTTTTACCTAACAAAAAAAAAAAAAGAGGCGATAATCAAAATCTTTAGCAAAGTCCAAAAAGAAAAACATCAATCAGGACACCAGGAGATGTAAAACCAGTTTTAGCAAATCATTTGCTGCATGTTCAGATGAAAGCAATATCCTATATTCATACAAATAGCAACAATAAGCAGTTGTAGATCAGTACATCACAATTATTTGTTTGGACCATGCCATGAAATAGAATTGGAAATCAAACACAAGATCTACTATATATGTGAGATCCCTGACGGCATGGTGAAACAATGTTGTTATATCATTATCATTGTGGAAGCAAAGAGGAAACAACAGACAAGAATAAATATATAACTAAATCATAATAGAATTAACAAACAACTTTAACACTGATCACTTGTTGCAAACCCAAACATAATAAACTAATCAAAACTCTGTTCAACGTGTTAGTCAACCTCCACAGTAATACTACTCCCACATAGGATTCACAGTGGCTTAGATTGTGCATATGTAGTACCCTGAAGTGCTCTCTAACAAAATGAAAGGAATTCTCAATTGTATGCTACCATATGTTTCCTTAGCATGACAAAGCATAGCTAGTGTTACAACGAATACTATTTTAAAAAACCTTTTGAGTCAATACAATTGGACAACAGATGATAAAACTTTGCTGGCTTTCATAATCTTATCTCTTCAAATTTTAAAACACTCAAAAACTATTATACACATGGCACTTGGAAAAATTGCTGCATCAACTTTTAAGAAACCCCAAAAAAAGGTCTATGGAACATACATTTGGCATATTGGTGCCAAGATTTCATGGAAGAATTTTAGTTCACAGATAAGTACAGCATAACATCATGTTAGTATGTAGTCGGCAGCATTTCATAGTGTACTAAAGCTTTCTCATCATGTTATAAAGTAATAAAGTTCAACGAATTCCATGATTGTCAAGAGTGGATTCACAATAGTAGATATGGGAGTTTGTTCAACCTAGGGGTGAGCGCAGACTTAGCTGTGAGATTGTACCTAAAAGAGGTATAAGCTACGTGGCAACTTGGGTGTGAACTAATTCCAACTGAGATGAGTCAGCCAGGCCGGGATGAGATCAGATCAGTCAATGTGTGGCTAGATTGGCAGAAGTGGTCTAGCTCAGACAAAGTGAAACTAACTCAACCCAGGTGAACCTGACTCAGAGGTGGTGATCCAAATTCTTGGCGTGGATTATGAAGACCCAGATTGAATGCAAAAGTTATCTTCCCAGAATTGCCGAGAAATAGTGTATTGGCTCTCTTGTGGTTACTTCACACCCGTTTTATAGCTTCAGGGATGGTGGCCATCCTTTCCTAGTACATGTGGTCTTCTCCTAGACAACACTCCTCAAAGTCCTTTCTCAAGCCAACAAGCTTCTCGACGTGACAGGTTGCTATTGATCTCCCTTAACCACTCGGATTCAGATCACATCCTTCCACTCTTTGCCATGCAACTTTTTAATCATACATCAATCAAGTTATGTGGGGGGAAATTGTTGTATCAATAGTGATCATATATTCGTCTTAAAATATTTGAATAAGGTTTCTACATATGAATTTCATGATGTTAAAATGCTGAAATACAACAGAAACTCATACTGAAGCTCTAATATACTTCCAGGAGTCAAGGACCGCCTAGATTAAATACTATTTCATTCACGCACCAACGTTTAGGAGGAAAGCTTACGACCATATCAAACCTACTGATACCAAACTTTAACCCCGTAGAAAAGTCTAGTGACAAGGTCATCGAACAAAAAATAGAATAGAATCAAATTTCATATTAAAGATCCCAACATCCAGTTTCATAATCACCAAATCAAATTACAGTAATTTGTCTTCCCTCTGGATTGCTCCAAAGTCCAAAGACCTAATCAAAGAGACTGAAGGAAATCACTAACCTCCCAGTTTCACCCGTCCCGCAATCCTGTACCCATCGTCGGAGCTGAGAATTGACCGATAGCCAAATCAATTGAGGAAATTTCCAGATAGGGTTCGGTTAAAGCAATTAAAATCGATTGAGAAAGGCACCTAGCGCCGTCAGCGAGGGCCAAAGCGAGGAGATGCGAATAAAATAGAACTAAAACAAGGATCGCCACCGGTGAACCGACGAAAGCTGCCGCCATTGCCGCCGCTGATCTCATCGCCTCCGGAGACGACGATCTCGCTTTATCGTCGCGATATATGCACAAAACCCCACGTAAAGTCCAAATTCCCATAATGACTGGTAGCCAATCATAGAAATACAGCACCACGATTCGGTACCCAAGTACAGACCTGTTTTGTCATTGGATGCAGCCGTTGATTTCACCGTGGAGGCCACATAAACGTAGGTAGGCCATTGATCAAATACTTCTTAAATACAGAAGCAACTATATAAATCCATCCGTAATATGACGCGTGTCACACAAACAAACGTAGCGGATATCTATAGGTCATGAATAGCAAATGTTTAGAAGTAGCAAGCAGCTAATCTTATGAAGACATTGCTTAACTCTTCCTGTTCGTATAAATGAATCGTCTGCTCCTCCTCGTTCGACGAACCGCCACTGTAGCCGATTCCGTCTCCGAGTCGACTAGCTCCTCTTCCGCCCTTGTTCCATTTTATCTGAATCATTGCATACAATTATCACTATTGATCTTATTTTATTTTATTTTTCTTTATTTAATTTCTTTCTTTCCATTTTATCATAATTTTATTTAAATTATATTATAGTTTAGTACTGTTAATTTGATTGACTCAGTGAGTCCGGCACCGAGTCGAGTCGAGTCGCCTCCGTCCGATCCATGAGGTTCATCTCTCCGTTGCGCCGCACGAATCAGCGCGCAGATCCACCTACAATGGCTTCCAACTCCACCCTCCGCCTCCCGCCGCCTTGCCCTCATCTTGCCGCTTACATCGCAGGCGGCGGCGGTTCAGAGCTCCGATCGCTCCACCGCATCCTCCGCCGGCGTCCTCCGCTCGGGCGGCCCGAGGTTTGCCGCGACCCAGGGGAGGTGCCTCGCTGCGGCGCCTGCCGCGGCGGGGGCGCCCGGTTGTACGTTTGCGTGGCCTGCGCCGCCGTATCCTGCATCCGCCATGCGGCCGAACATGCGGCGATGCGCCCGGGGCACGAGATCGGCGTCGACGTAGACCGGGTGGAGCTGTTCTGCTCCGCGTGCAGCGATCAGGTGTACGATCCCGATTTCGACGCCGCCGTCGTGATTGCGCTCACCGCGCCCGCCGCCTGCTGGGCCCCGCAGACGCAGACGAGCAGACGCACGAAGCGGCCTCGGAGGGTGGAATACCGCCGCTGGGCCCCCAATACGGGCGAGCGTGCGGCGATCGGGCGGAGATCTAACTCTTTGCTCGTCCGGGAGGGCAATGCCTCCTCTTGTTCCACCGCCACCACAGTGAATTCGACGGCTAACGCCGCAACCACTTCCTGCACTACCTCTTCCGCGCCGTTGCCTTGGGGATTGAGGGGTTTGAACAATCTGGGCAATACCTGCTTCATGAACTCTGTTCTGCAAGCGCTGCTACACACGCCATTGCTGACTAATTATTTCTTGAACGATCGGCACAATCACCTCGTCTGTCAGCGGAAGGTCAGGAAGAAAGCTCCCACCAAGGAGAGGAGCAACGGTTGGGATGCAACTGCCGGTTTGCAAATCTGTTTGGCCTGTGATTTGGACGCGATGTACTCGGCTGTCTTCTCCGGCGAACGGAAGCCTTACAGTCCTGCCAAATTCCTTTACAAGTTCGTCTGTTCCCCCCTTCAAAAGATCTGATTTTTCATTATGCAAGCTGATAATTTTTGCCACTCTGGATGAAAGCAGTCCGCAATTCTCTAAATCGATGGATGGCTAATGCCTTTACTAAGACAAAACTATGAATCACTTTTGTTGCTTGTTTTGCTTGGAAGATATAGAGAAAAGAGCAAACAGGAATTGGATTTTTTCTCTAGACATGATATTGTTTTTCTAACCTCTTTTTCTCTAATTGAAGTTTATTTATGTTCATCTAACTGACATTTGCCAAGGAAGAGCAGAAAAGATGCCAACTTGTAAAGAAAAATTTAGAATTGGCTTCTATTGAAAGCCATGCTAGCACAATATCTAATTAGTGATAATCAATGTTTTTGATGGCTTGTTTCTTAAATGGATATATTGTCCATATTCATTTATTTTATTGGAATATCTCTGGTAACTTAATATGCCTTGTTTTCAAGCAACAAGTAACTTTTTTTTTCACGTCTCAGCTGGTGGCGATATGCATCGAACCTTGCAAATTATCAGCAGCATGATGCACATGAATTTTTCATTTGTATGCTTGATGGAATCCATGAAAAGGAGCAGGAGCCATGCAAACCTTCCACCCATTGTAAGATTCATCTCTTGGCAACTACAGCATTCACTCTCAGCCATGTTTTATATTGTTCTCATTTTTCCTCCATATCTATTTCAGTTTAAATGTGATCACTGAACATAGTTAGAGAAACTCATGGCTAGAGTTTCCAAAAGATTTGCCCTTGGTAAAATCTTTGAGCGTCCTTTGTATCTGCTGTTGTCTATTTGTTCTTTGTTACTGATGATGATCTTTTGTTCATCAAATTTGCTGACTAATAGCAAAGATGTTATATTTTTTGTTTTTTTTATGATTATTGTCAATTCTCTGAAATGCTACAAAATTCCATTTAATTGGAAAGCATGTACCTTATAATAAACCCATTCTATGTAAATCACCAAACTTATTATTGATTTATTACTAGTGATAATAGAAGATTTCAGTATCGACATACTGGTAGTTGATCACAAAATCTGCTATTTCATTGAGATAAAATTGTTTAATAGCAAAAGAAGAATATCTACCATGTGATGCAGTTTCTGTTGCCATCTGCAAAATACTTTCTTTGTTTTTATACTTCAACTTCGAACCTCAGAGCTCTCAGCTTAGCTTTTTACATCTATAGTCAACTATATGTTACAGGCATAGGCTTTGACAATATAATGAAAATGGTTGTACAGTGACTGCATCACAGTCGACTGAACAATGCCAGAGGTTGCCACTGCAAGCAAGCATTTAGGGATATCGGCTTTGATAATTAGATGAAAACATGATATCCCTCCCCTGTGCCTAGTTATCATTCACCTGAAAGTTTTTGTAAGATACAGGAATCGTGATTTCATTTTTGTTGATTATTTGTGGTCACCAATTCTCAAACAATATGGGTGGAAGTTATATCTTTGTAATTGTGCATCATGTAATTGGCTCACTCTTGATTTTCATCATCATTTCTAGGTTGCATTTCCAAAATTGATATTTTTTTGGGGTTTAAGAGGAAAATGAATACTCACTGGTGAAGCACTCACATGAAAATGATAATTTCCTTATAACTTGATGCACATATGATTTGTAAGTAGTTAATCAGTTTGTCCATTGTTATAGTATTTGTTCTTGTATGTATCACAGCTCTTCATTTTTTTATAAAGAAGCTACTTAGTTGTGGCTAATACTCAATAAATAGTGTAGCTGTTTTTTCTGTTATTTACTTTGTGGTATGTACAGCCTGATACATTGTTTTCTTCTTGTTGGTTATCTGATATCATTGTGATAAAGATTTAAACCTATATAACGCCATTGTATCATGCAATTAAGTCTTACAAATGTTTGTATAAATAAATTTCTTTCCATAATCTAATGGTGGGTTTTCTACTTTTGCTTTCTTCCCTGTTTGTACAGTAAGCAGTGGAGAATGTTGCATTGCTCATAGGGTTTTTTCGGGTACCTTGAGATCAGATGTCACTTGCACCATTTGTGGGTTTACATCGACAACATATGATCCTTGTGTCGACATCTCCTTGGACTTGGACTCTAAGCAGAATTCTATTAAGACAAATGGCCCCAAACACCATATCAATGGCGACTTTATAAAGTCAACAATAGGCCAAAAATCTGGAACTTCTACCATCATGGAATGTCTGGATCGCTTCACGAGGCCAGAAAAATTGGGTGCTGACCAGAAACTCTTCTGCCAACAGTGTCAGGTGAGGCAGGAATCCTTAAAACAGATGTCGATAAGCAAGATTCCACTGGTAACTTGCTTCCACATCAAGCGTTTCGAGCATTCATTGACGAGGAAAACATCGCGGAAGGTGGATCAATATCTGGACTTCCCATTTTCCCTTGACCTGGCCCCGTATCTTTCATCCTCCATTCTCAGCGCCAGATATGGCAACCGGGTGCTGGCTTCTGAGGATTACGACTCAGATTCAGATGCATCAGTCGAGTCAGTGTCAAACTTGGAGCTGTTTGCAGTGGTCACACACAGTGGTAACTTAGATGCTGGCCATTACCTGACATACCTTCGTCTCAGTGGCCAATGGTACCGGTGCGACGATGCATGGATCACTCATGTCAAGGAGAGCATGGTGAGATCTTCTCAGGCATACATGCTGTTCTATGTACAGAAAATTCTTTACTACAAAGCGAGTGAGAATTTGGTCAGCTCTTGAAGTGTTTGTCGATAACAAGCTCCAGTTTTGACACAGGGAAAGCCTACTTACGAACAGCTGATTGCAGGCTCAAGTCTTTTTCTCTTGAAAGTCTCCTACAGGCAACCTTGATACAAGATAAAGAAATTGGTTGATAACGGAGTGTATTTTTTCTGACCCCAATGAGTTGTCAGTTTTTGGTACAACTTAACAGCCATAATAGATGTGTACTTCGGATCTTCCACACCTTCAGGATTGGAGAGAGCCCTGCTTAGTATTGCTCACCCGTTGCTTCATGCTTCAAATCATTAAAATGCTCGAAGGTTGTTTTTTCATTAATGGACTCATCTTATTGCTACTAATGACTAACTTTGCAGAGGCATCCTAATCTGTAGTGGTTTTGAAGGATCATGTATGTTAGGATGACACTGCAAGCAAACTAAGGAACACGAGCTATTGGAAGTGAGGCATTATATGAGTAATGACACATTTATTAAATCGTTTGGTGTGGTTTAGGGTTCACTGTCGATACTATTGCCTTGCCACTTGGTGTGTTTGTCATCATGTTTCGCTTTGTCAAAAGAACAATGTGATACATTTCTCGTCATGTGGTAGTGTAATTATAACACGATACCATAATTCACTATTATGATGTATTTTTTGTGATAGAACAACGAAGTTAAGAACGCAAGCCATGATCCCCTACAAAAGACCCCTTACCAACAACAAATAATAGGGCATGAGCCAGATTGCGCTATGGCAAACACAAATGAGCAATACTTCGTTTTGCAAACTTCTAGTACTATGAAGCTTGCTTGCAAGCATGAAATCTAGAACACAAACCTTGTCGTCTATAAAGAGGCACAGATATAAATAAGCAATACTCATGTTGGTAATGTTAATAGTACAAATATATGCATCAAAGACTATCACTAAAAAAGATCTAGGGGCAATTACAGCCCTTAAGAACAACAAAATTTAGAACACAAGCCATGATCTGATACGACAAACCAAGGATATAAATAAGGGATGATCATTTTGCTAAATGCTAGCGGTACAAAGTTCGAATGGATCGAACAGCTACAACAGCTATTTTCTGGCAACTTTAAGCTTCTCCTACAGTTGGCATCAAGGCTGGATCCAAGTACCTGAACGAGAAATTAACGTTGGCACACAAGTCAGTAAAGTACCATGAGTAGAAACTTATTAAGCTCTATCAATAATAAAGAGACAAAATATTAAATTGCTTCTAATATGCGTACAATGAATATCAACGTCAAAACGGGGACAAAATAGCATAAGCCCTGAGCATTTGGGTAAAGAAGATTCAGCTCGGTAAGTTTGTTGATGTGATTTAATACTGTGTGCATTTAGTATTAGTTTATTTTGATCGGAATGGACCATATGAATAATTATTTAGCTGATATTGAAAAAGCAACACATTTTTGTGGCAAAACCATACAAAACAAAAGTAATACGCAAGAATATTAAACGCATTAAGTCATGGGCAATAGGAGGGAACTGCACTGTGCATAAGATTGCTATAGCTTTGGAATCAGGGCAAGGCATGTTTGTCGCATTTATTCCGGAGCAGCTACTAAATAAAGTAATTTGAATGGAAAGAAACAAACGCCAAATTATGAAAAGTTCCTGATGTAACAGAAGCTGTGTAAGTGTGAAAAAAAGGGAGACATTATCATGCGTGACAATATATTTGATGCTGAAGGGTAGACATGACAAACTTTGGCATGCAAGGCCAGGAATGTGATGTGAGGAAGTTGTAACAGGTGAAGACAGAGATTGGCCTTAAGATTAAAGAGGTATAAAAGTTGATAAAGGTAAGACGGTCAATAAATATCGGCTTAGCAATGAAACCAAGACATTTTATAGACCAACTAGTATCCACTAAGTTTTAGCACGTTAAGGATTCTAGATGGATCAATGCCATTCAGCCAAACAGCAATAAGCTAAAAAACATACAAAAATGCAGAGATAAGTTAGAATTTAAGGACCTGAAGGTTTGTTTTTCAAAGCCCAAGCTTGTGCTGTTGGAATCCCCTACACGAAATGCCAAAGCACAAAAGTAAAATAAATGTAGCTCCAAAAACTGAAATTCAAGCACTAATCCAATACCTGTTGGACTTTTGCAGAATCAATCACAGACCCACCGACTTTCGGTTGTCCAGAATTCAAGTCCTACAAAATAGTGGTTAATGTATGCTAAGTAGCAATTACACAACTATATGGCATACATACTAAGGGAAAGCTTGCTAGTTCTTAAAGTCAAAATACACAACTATAGCCATCCCTACCAAGGGAAAGATTGCTAGTTCTTAAAGTCAAAATACACATCTATAGCCATCACTGTCAAGCAACCAATTTCCTAGAAACCATCTCCATTATGATTGGACAACAGAGATATAATAGCCAAGGTTCATCCTTGATCACAAGCACAGAGTCTCAACAAAAGGCGAGGAATAATTGGACATTGTCGGGTGCTGCAAAGAAAACTCTAACTAGACCAAAGAAGGAAATAGAATAATGTACTGTCCTGTAAATTATTATGCTTGATAAAATATCCCAATTTACAAAGAAAGAGAATTGGTAACACTGTCTCACAAGGAGAATACATAAACAATAAGATTGTTTCTTAAGATGCATAAACAAAAGAATATTTGGTCATTTTTCTTCTCATATTTTTTTAACACTATATTTTTACCCCATTTCTTAAACAAGACAACTATTTTCCACATTTATGTTGTTTTCCCTATTCTACCCAAGATATATTTCAAAATATTTCCACTAAATGTGCTGCAAAGATAGTAAAGAAAATGATTAAAATATTTTGTGTTAATCAACATAACCATCAGACTTAAAGGAATGCAGAACTTACTTGCCCATGTGGTTGGGCTCCACCAGGAGCTTGATACTAAAATAGCAAAAGTTGAGTGTAAGTTATAGGACATAAAGAATCTGGATGAACAGACAAAAATATTGACTAACCAACTGCATAGGTTGAAGTTGCAACTGTGCTTGTTGCCTCATCATCTGAGGTTGCACTTGTGCAGGCAAAATTTGTTGGTTTGGTGGAATGTGCAAGTGTGACTTGGTATCAAGTTGTGAATGGTGCTGCTGGAAAGAAAGCTTTTGTTGTTGCAGATGCTGCTGTTGCTGTTGCTGTTGCTGTTGTTGGTGTTGTTGTTGTTGTTGCTGCTGCTGCTGCTGCTGCTGCAACATAAGCAACTTCTGTTGTTGTTGTTGCTGCTGCTGCTCAAATAGTGTCAATTCTTCAGGCTTCTCCCACTGGAATGGCAACAGTTTAGTTATTTGCATCTAAAGGAATGAAAAATTCAAACATATTATTAGGTAATAGGTTACATGAGCAATTACCTTGCTCTCTTGAGTAACGCTATTATAGTAGTATTTGAATCCATCTGGAGAAGTATGCTCTGTCCAGTTGCAAGTCATAGGAACAGCAGGTGAAGAATTTACTGGAACTGTTAGAGATGACACGCTCGTAGGTACTACTGAAGCAGGTGTGCTAGTGGCTGTACTAGCAGCCTGGATGGTAAACAAAAACATTTAACATTGTAGTATTTCATCAGAATGAGGAAAGATTTAACAGTTTTGACAGATTTTATGGAAATTTAGACAGGACATTTGTCGTTGAAAGATCTTCCAAGTTACAAATGTGATGAAAGTTAGACAAGCACACGTTCCATCTAGAATTTATTTACCTGCAATTTAGAGGCCTCAGGAAGTGTCTGATGCTGTTGCATTTGCTGCAGTTGCTGTTGTAACTGGAAAATTGCCTGTTGAGATGATTGGAAGCTAGATTGTAAGGCTTGTGCCTGCTGCTGGAGCAGCATCTGAGGTAGCTGTGATGGAAACTGTTGAATAGGCTGCTGAAGCATCTGAGGCATGACATTGGATGTGCCAAACTGGGGGAGATTAGCAGTAGCAGGCATAGCTTGTGCTTGTAGGGTTGAAGGGGCTTGCTGGGCAATAGAAGGGGCAATTTGTTGAGCTAAAGGCAGTGAGGATGCTTGCCCACTCAGTCCAGGTAACTGTTGTGATGGCATGTTTTGGTTTAAGGTTAGACCACCTGAGTGAGGAAGTTGATGGCCAAGATGTTGTAAAGGTGTCTGCAAATTCAGTGGGTGAAGGTGGGACATAGGACCTTGTTGGGCATGCAGTTTTGAAGGTGGTGGAAAGTTTTGCTGATGCACCATTTGTTTTTGCAATGTTGATATTTGCTGGCCGCCAAAAGGAGGGATTGCAGCCATTGAAGAGTTGAATCCCTGCATTATGCAACCTATTGTAAATTAAAAGTTCTAAAGTTTCATCAAGAGTCAACTGGAATCACAAGAATAAAATGATTTAAGACCTGTTGTGATGAAGGTAGCACTGAAGGACTTGAGACTGGACCAGCATTTGAACCAACAGTTGGTCCAAAATGGCCAGGCTACACAACCAGATACATTTCATTCAGAAAAGAGAGAAAATGCAACTACTAGAAAACTAGAGAGCTCTGACACTTACATCTGATGGCGTTCCAGGGGGACCACCTTTGACTGGAAAGGTGCCTCCAGATCCATGTGAATTGGAATGAGAAGCTGGACCATGCAAATCAGGACTCAATGGGTTCCATGCATCAGCTGGCTTTGGCCCATTTCTTGGCTCATCAATATTAGCTGTCGGCCTGGAAACAACAATGTTTGGAATCAGAAACATACCAAGGATACATTATTGGCAAATTTAAAAATCTGGCTGCAATTTTTAGCAAACGCAGTTGTAAGAATTCTTCTTGATTTTGATTGAATCAGATTTCAAGTGTGTACCCTCTGGGACATTGTCTTTACATTCTCTTATTTGGCATGAACTGATATAAAAGTTGAAGTAATATTTGTACATTAAAAAAAGAAGAAAAAAAAACAGCGCTACAGCAAAGGTTCAGTGATGGGTGAATAGCGTTGATATGTTGGGAAAGGGAACATCAGTACTTAGCTGTACTTGAAGTCAGCATAAGCAGCCATATAAGCATGCTCAAGAAATTTAGTATCTTAATTTTAAATTAAGCTTCAATTTACATTTGTCAAAAAAAAAAAAAAGACAGCCCGGTGCACGAAGCTCCCGCCATGCGGGGTCCCGGGGAAGGATCCATTGTACGCAACCTTATCCTGCTTTTTGCAAGAGGCTGTTTTCAAGATTCGAACCCGTGACCTTTTGGTCACATGGGAACAACTTTACCGTTACGCCAAGGCTCCCCTTCTCTTCAATTTACTTTTGTCAGATAAATGAAATTATTTTTTCGAACTAGCCTGTTCAGAATCACCATTTCTGTGCTAACCCTAGAGTCATGCTGGCTAGACTTTGGGAAAACATGCTCATGCAGATTATTTTGATGGTTACGCCATCCCCTTGCAGCCAGAAAATTTTGTAAGATTACAGCAGAGAAATTCAAAACATTAACATCCTAGCATCTACAGCTCTATAAAAAACAACTGCTAAAACATGGGTATCAAAATCATCTCAGTCAGCTATATCATTACTATTTACTGAATTTCCAAAATAGCACTTCCATTTGCAGATATTAAAGAGATCCGCCATACCTGATGACTAATGCTGCATCAGATCGAGGGCTGACACCAGGTCCACCAAATGCAGGTCCATTCCTGTAACAATCAGAAGTACTCCAATTAAAGTAAAGAGATGATGAAACTTATTGGTGGAAACGATTTAACATTTGAATACAAGTGAAAACCTCTGATCAGCATTCCTTGGTCGCTTAGGATCAGCAAATCGAACAACCAATGGTTGATCACATCCCTAACAGCGAAGAAAATAAAAAGTCATGGTTAAGTTTAGCAAATGAAGCACAAGTTAATGCAAAAAATTACCCTCATCACAAAAGTTCCATCGAGAGCATTCATAGCTGCTGCTGCCATCTCTCTATTTGCAAATTTAATAAAACCACAACCTTCACAAATCATATTGAAAATCAATTATTACCAGTGATTCTATTAACTAGGCATGCAGGAAAAAACTCCACAAATGTGCATAGACATACCGCGATTGTGACCCCATGAATCTCTCATTATGTAGACATCTACAACTTGCCCATATGGAGTAAAAACCTGTCATATATCTTGTCAAATTTTTTAACAGGTAACATAGCTATCTTAAGAGACACCACCAACTTGAAAACGTAGAATATTTCAACTACATATGTTTTCCGGTTCATGTTTCAGTTTGATATAAGATCAGAAGGCCATCTGAATATAAAGAGTTATATTTAAGTGGCCCCACACATCCCAAAACCTTAAGATCTTAGACAGAATCACCCTAGACATTTATGTTCTCAGCATTCATATGTGTGGGGTAACACCAAACTGGATTTGTCTAGATTCAACTGGCCCAAAATCAGCATGTGAATGCATCTAACTTAAGTGAATATATATCTTACTGGCTAAGCAGGAATAAACTCAGTCTCTGATACCATGTAAATTTTCAATTGGCTGACCAAGTAACCCAAAAAACTAGAGCAGTTGAGCTGTCAGAAAAGAAATTAATCTATATGATTGTATTGTTAATACAAAATCAAGTTTACTGACAGAGATGATATCATAAAAGAGATATCACACAACGCAAGCCATTCAAACTTACTTCCTCAATCTCCTTTGCAGTGGCTTGCTTGTTGAGTGATGCTACAAACAGTTTGTCTTCAGCAGCAGCACCTAAAACACAAATCAGTGCACAATCAAGACTAATCAGGACATGTAGAACAAACACTTCAAAATTAGCAACAATGCATTTATATCATCCGCAAGAAACAAATCTACACAAGAAAAGTGTAGAAAAACAGAAGCAAAATAGCACATATCAACACAAGCAACTGCGTTCAGATTCGTAGAAGAATTTAAACAAAGAAAGCAATTATATGCGGGAGCATATTCATTGCTTTAGCATGGTATAACTTAATAGAGCAACTTGAGATAGAATGAATGTTTTCGGATTCTATTCAGTCAAAAAAAGAAGCTGCGATAGTATGAAAAGCCAAGAGCCAAAGTGTAAGAGTTGGTTCACCAGATTTGTTGAAAAAGCAATATATTGTTGTGCGACAAATTGAGTACATAGTATTAGACGTTGCATCTGCAATGACATGCAAGCATAGAAAACCTTTTGTAATTGTGCACGATCAGAGAAATTTGAGAAGCAAGGTGCAATAGCACAAGGTATCCCCCTTATAGATCTAACTGACTAAAAGCCATAGTAATATGTGTGAAATTATATGTAGATTGACAAGTTTAACACAAAATTAAAGTGTCAGACATAATTTAAAATGATAGGGCCATAGATGTACACTCCTTGAGATGAAATTTGTGAATGATGAGATATGGTAACAAAGTAATACCAGGATGGTTTCTGTCTCCATCAGCATATCTTACTTGAATAGGTCCTGATCCCTGAGAAAATGGATACAAAGTCAAGCCACAATGTATAAAAAGAGAAAGCTCCATTAAAATAATTGGCAGTGGAAAAGGCACTCACTCCAGGCAAAGTATATTGATTATGTAAAGCCCTGATGGCTCTATCAGCATCATCAGAAGTGGCATATTTTACAAAACAACATCCTGCAAAATAAAGTTTTCCTTTCTTGACCAAGATGAACAGAAAGAATAATTAATGGATATGATAAACATAAGATATGCACAGCAGAAATCAGGAAAACAAAACAAGTATTTAATAAACTAATTCATCTAAATCAATGAGGCAAAGGAGACTAAATGATTCAATCTTTTGTAGGTTAGGAAAGGTAGATGCAACTGAATAGGAATCATAACTCATTGGCACAGATAGAATTAAACAGGCAAGGAAGTTCGGATTACTAACAAGAGAGTTTCTTGAGATAACATTTTGTTCTGTTATCATGATCATTATTCTTTGATGACGAGATACAATAACACTTGAAAAGGAATAATCAGGAAAAAAGTCACATTACTTCAAATGCCAACACAGGCAATTAGACACTTGATAATATCAATATTACTTGGTGGCCTACCATAGCTTGAACTTCTCATACATGTGATTATACTCTTGCATACGTCTTAACAGCACATTAAGATTGATGTAGTCAAACCCAAATAGTTGGGCCAATCATACGCAAGGATTTTATAATTGTTGCTTTCTCACATATTCCAGAAGGAATCAATTTTCAACTAAACAACTGTCAGATGATTTGAAGCTCTAATCGCAACAGGCATGCAAATCAAAGCCACATTAGATAAAGACTGCAAAAAGACTGATCAGCACAATGTACCAAACAAACAACTTCCATTTTGATGTATGGGACTGTAATATCTTCTCTTTGTCCACGAACTATAACAAACGTGTAAATATTTCTAATTTCCATTCAAATTGCATGCATACAGTGATAACCAATCAACAGAAGAATAAGCATATCAGAAATTCAATTTAAATGACACAGATCCGATGTCTCAAACAACTTCACAAGTTGAAAATAAAAATGTCATCAATTAGGAATGTCGTTAGCATCAAACTACATACCAAGTGCCCACAACATAAGCTCCCAAATACAAACACAATTGCTTGGTTTAGTTTCCACGTGTAAAAATAAATGGCACATACTATATATTTGTATAGCCTTTCTCAATGGCAACATTTGCACACTAGTGGTCTATTTTAATTTCCCCATGAATTGAATGCTAGTGATGACTGATGGAACAAAAGTTCTCCATAACATTGCAACTGAATTCAGTAATGGTCAAGGACCCGCATCACACAAAGAAATGAGTATGTTGCACCATATCCAGTGAATTGCTTAAAAATAACTCATCTCTAAGCACAAAAAATTATCCGATATTCATTGTCTATATGTTTATGGATATAGCTTGTGCTCATAATTATCCACTACATCTCTATATGTTAAATAGAGCTTTTATTCGATCTTCTCCAACTGTTCACACCCTAAAGTCTAATGAACAATATAATCAATTGTCCATCATCAGCTAGTGTATCCAAAAAATAAACCATTTCTCACAGCATGATGACAGTTTTAAGTATGACAACGTAAGTTAATAATACCTACATTTGCATTATTTAGTCCAGCGAAATAAAATCTTACAAGAAATCACATAACACACATGTTTACAAACATACCTTCATTACACAAATGACTTAGAAAATTCCTATTCTTTCTACAACTTTTTTCTTATGAAGCAGCTGATACAGAGAAACAACAAAACAAAACACAAGATTCCAGCCATCACATGGTAAATATTCACAATCGTTTCTCGTCAAGGGATTTGGATTTTTCACAAACAGAACACACAACCAAAGTACAGCAAAACGGAAGGTATAAAGCATCAAAGACACATTTGTGTTCTTAAAAGAACAAACAAACTAAGAGCTCTCAAAGTCACCTGAGTATTCATATTTTAGTTTGGATAAATAAGATCAAATAGGCAGATGATAAGTAACAAGAGGTTATCAAGATGAACAAGCTAGTTCTGAGATTCAAGGATTCAAATGTAGAACTAGACAAGCTCTCCTATGTTATTGAACATTTAAAATACTGTAGCGCCTTCAATGATTTCAATGGGAAAAGGGAAAGAAAATTTTAAACCATCTTATGGCTTTTTCTCGGATGAATTAACACAACATTAACAGACTAACATGACTCTGTAAAGGCTGTTGGCACTACATAAGTAACCATGCTGTCAAAAATATCCCCCATCAAATCAGAATGTGAACTAAACAATCCAGAGAAGTAACAGATTTATTAACTGAAAAGGACCATCTCATTGACATCAACTATAATCCACAAGTTTGTACCTTGTAGAATATCTTGCTCATTCAATAACGTTGATAGAATATAGGTTGAACCATTGAACACAGGGCACACGACATAAGATATTTAACATCAATCAAAGTTTCCTTAATAAACAAACAACACAATAAATAGAATGAAATTGGCAAACAGATCTCAATTAATTATGAACAATAGAAAATCAATTTTTTTAATCTGTGTGATGTAGGCATACACTTCAGTGGATGAAGATTTGAAACACCACAACGCACATACTATAATCAATATGAGCAAAAGCAGAGGTATGAGGAAAAAACAAAAGAACATACAACCATATCACTATCCTTTATAAAATTTATAAGACAACCACTGCTGCCAAAGTAAACCTGTAAAATAGCTAAACAAGAATAACTATGCACCACATAAATCAACAAGCCACCAGATGAGTCACAGTTTGTCGGGGAAGGAATATAGCATATAGAAGAACAAAATAGGAGTAATAGATTTTGGACATGGAAGAACTGATTCTGATAGTTATGCAAAATTGCAGTGTAATACTCACAAACAACAAAACCCTTTTTGTCAATGGCAATCAATTCCAAGAACTATCTAAAGTACTTTTTGGCATCCAGGATGGAACTCAAATTTAGCAATTTAAATTGTATCAACAAAAGATCATGCCCATCTACCACAACAAAGATGAACAATGTACCACATGATCTTGTTTAGATCAGCACTTGACATCACAAATTTTTCTAACATCAACAGAGCTCTCAAGAGACCATATGATATACAAAGATTACAATGCAAAAACTCAGAATTATGAAGAGCTGAGCAACCAGTATTAAGAGTGAAAGACCACCAGGCAAACACATATATCAAAATCTTAGTCCAATTTATTAAACTGCTGCCATAGAAACAACCATTGCCCATATTATCAACACATGCAATTTAAACGAAGTTAACAAACATCATTCAGCAAAATTGAAATTGCAGCTTGATTACACGAACAGAGACAAACCACAAGTCATACTTCAAAAAATTTGATTTTGCTTGTAATTCAGTGTGTTAAGAATCAATTCATTTGCAAACTAAGAAACACAACCACAATCTGCACCACCAGAAATATGAATCTCAAAAGATAAAATTCTGAAGAAGGCTCCATTTACTTGCAAGGAAGAATGAGAAGAAAAAAGCAAATCAAACATCCATGAGTTGACCAAGATCAAGTATTCGCTTCAGAATCATGACTATTCTACAACCATTGATGGCAAGGTGAAAGTTACAAATGCACACAACATGCACTAGGATGAAAGTTTGGAATCCCATGCCACTCATTTCTTTGCTCATGCCAGTAATCAGCCAATAGAGGAGAAACATCCTCCAAGAATTGTGGGATGGCTTCAGCTTTCACATGAGGGTGAACAATAAAGTCAAAAATCCAAGCTTCCAACCCAATCCAACAGACCATATCAAGCAGGTGGTCAAAGAGCATCTAGACATATATCCAACGACAGAGGTACAACTTCAAAATGGTCAATTCACAAAGCATGAATTTTTTTCAAATGAATAGGTCATAATGGATATGAATATCTTAGAACAGTTTGAAAGCACGCATAAGTTGCATAATTGCATCATGTCACTTGTAGTACAGCAATTCCAGAACCAAACACTGACATCATCTTGAACCTAAACTTAAATGGACCAAATATGATGACTTGTTTATCACAACTCACAAAATGCTGCAGCATCAAGGCATTAACTGATACTGCAGTATCACAGTACTTGACAGTAAGACTTAAAAGTCAATAAACCATCAATGGTCTTGGTATTTTCTTCATCTTGTACTAGAAAAATAGCAAAAGAAGGAACCATGCCATAAAAGAGGATAGCAAGTGGCAACAGCTCCAAAAAAAAATGATAAGAGGGATGGCCAGATTGTTCACAGCTTATTCTCAGGAACCTGGAAAAGAACGAGTTGATAATAAATATAAAGACAAAAGAAATTTGAAAATACCTTGTTGTTCTCCTGTTTTCCTATCCTTTATAAATGCCACTTCGATAACATATCCATGCTCCTCAAACAATGGACGAATCTAAAAACCAAATATTTTATATTAAAATTATCACACTATTAAAAGTTCTGTAACCGTGTTACCATTCAAAATAGAGCAAATGTCAAATCCTAGTCACTATGATTAATATCGTCTAATAGCTCATTGAAAATCCATAGAAACTATCATCTGGTACCTGATGGAAGCCCCACAAAAAGAAATTGACAAACACAATTTCATGTCTCAAGTCTATCTCAGTTATTTTATACCATTGAGATAACAGTTTTGCACAGATATTGGAACATATTTGGAAAATTAAATTGCACATTTCGAATGAGGTAGGTTTTCAACGTAATATCCAGCTAGTTAATATTGCTGTTATTAATGTTTGATTCTAAGTCTAAGAAAAGGTAAGGACTATCTAAACCAGACACTGAAACTTACGAATCATTGCCAAATGAGAAACCCATCAAGTGCAAGTGTTACCGAAATATAGAAAACAACTGTTTTGAAAATGGGGATGATAAGAGATAAAATGACAACAAACGTGAAGGGTAAAGATGGTAAAAAAAAACCCAACCAGTAAATGTAGCAATAGTCACTTACATCTTCTTCAGTTGCTGTCCTTGGAACTGCTCCAATAAAAAGCTTGGCAAATTTATTTCCACCAGTGCGATCTACATAGTGATTATAAAATGATAAAAAAAAAGTTATGCAATAATCCAACTGTGCAATTAGGAAGGGCAAACTATATTACTCTCATAGCAATTGAAAGGGGAAAAAATCAACATCGCAAGATCATTCAAGGTTAAACGTATAGATACCATCATGCTTCGTTATTTATAGGAAAATCTAAATTTTCATGATTAACAGAGTTGTAGAACACATACACAATGAAACATATGAAAAGTATCTGAAAATCAATCCAACTTCAATTTTAAACTCAACTTGTGAGTCATAACAACTTGTACAAGATACCAATTCCAATTTATATTTAACTCATGACAATTTGTACAAGGTACAAATTCACCATTGCTTTATTGATTTACTAAACTAAATTTTTGCAAGAAATATTTATGCAAAATATATAATCTAACAGCAAAGGCACGCCCTTCAATAGTGAAAGTTTGATGTGGGCATAACAAACAGATACATAAGTAATAAAACTGATGGAATTCATATACATGTTCAAATGATAAAATATGATAACTGATTACGGAATTGGCCTAATGGAGAACATGAGTAGAAACTCTCAAATATTCTATATCCCATAGATAAAAGATATAAGAAATACTTCAAACGAACAGATATTTAAACACCATGGAAGAATAAAACCAAGTACTTCTATACATTCACATGAACCTGGAAGAAATAGTATGCATTGGAATGAAGATCATCAGGGTTAATTCACTAAGCATGCTAGCTTGTTTCAATATTCCGTCTTCAATTAAAGCGATATATAAACCAATTAGCGATATCTTAGAAAAACATATGCAAGTCGCAAAGAAAATGTTCTAGAACAAAACAAAAATCCAGCTCAGTCTCAACTTTATCACATAGAATATCAGCACAGTACAAGAATCTCTAAAACAAAAAGTCCACTGCTCGATTTCCCTGTTGTCGCACTAGGATATCAACAAAAATAAGACAGATGGAAAACTTAGAATTCATTTCTGATGAGCTATAGAGTCAGATGGTTTCTAAACATTGACAAGTGACAAACTAAATGGCATCACCCCATTCCCACTCAGACATGCAAAAATTTTGAATTACTAGACATGTGATTGACTAAATTAGTATCAACCATCTACTGAATTTGTAGCTCAGTAATTCCCCGCCTAGAAGGTTGTGGAGGTGGGATGATCATAAACTGAAAATACAAAGTCATTGAACATATTGTTCCACAACAAGAGTGGTTCACAGGAACGCAAGACAATTCTCGTCAGGTTAAATAACAAGAACCGAAATAGTCCTTCACTATGTAGAAAAGGTATAACAAGCAAAAGTGGAATATTCATTTATAGACTAGAGCCATGATCGCATCATCGTCTTCCCCAAAGTCATTCCCGCAGTATAAAAGAAACCTAGGAGTTACAAGTTCAACTTTAGGAATCTATGTTGAGGTACCGTCTGGAGACGATTTATTACCTCGCAGTTATCTATAAAAAGGAGGGGGGAAGTCTGACGAAGGAACACAATGATCAGATAAAGTTGGAAACCGCCAATGAGTCCCTAAGAAAAAACCCTTAAACCATTGAACCAAACGTTCTCATGAACCCTAACTCGTAAATAGCGAGAACGAATTGCGAAATTAAGATCTTGGTTTACCTGGAGAACCACCACGACCGGAGAATCCGCGTATAGGGCCACCTATGGGCGGCGCCGGGCCGAAGGCCCCGGGATCTCCGCCAAGGAACCCAGCAGCAGCTGGAGTCGGAGGGAGGTCTTGCATTTCACGGTAGGGATGGTAGCGTCCTCCTGCGCCGCTATTTCCTCCGGTGAATCCCTCACCGCCGGATCCGCTCCTGGGATAGCGGTGCTGGCGCTCCGTGGGACTGCCGGAGGACCAGCGAGAAGGCGGCCGCCTCCCACCGCCGTCTCCGAAGCGGTCGTCAAAGCGCTCGTTGCGGTGCCTGTCCATGGAGGTCGATGCCTAGGGTTTGCTCTGCTCCTCGTGCGTCCGTAGGCAAGAAGATTAAGAGGATGTTGTGCTAAATTTATTAAAAATAATTTATATGCTCTCTTATATAAGCTGTTTTAGAAGTTTATAAATTGTTGGATTTTATTTTAAAAATAATTTGTTAAAATATTTAGATGAATTCATTACAATCAATTTAAAGTAATGATGTATTTAGTATTATAAAATCTTTTTATTAATAAAATTATCAAAAGAGTATAATATTATTAATAGAGGATTTTGAGCTTTTTTTTAATAAAGAATTTAGGCGAATTTCTACATCAGGAGAGAAAAAAATTGAAAAGAGACGTCGACGGAGAAGATACACGGGGAAGAAAAAATGACAGAGATAGAAAGATATTTATAAAAATTTATGGAGGATAAAATAGAGATTTATAAAATTATATAAGGATATTTTAGAGAAAAAAATTATTTAAATAACATCTTTTTTAGAAAGTAAGGTTTCTCATACTTTTTTAAAAATAGTTTATAAATTCTAAAATAACTTATTTTGATAATTTATAAGTTGTTTGAAAAAAAATTCACCAAATAAATTTGAAGAGTTTATAAATTCTAAAACAACTTATAAGCTATTTTAGATAGCTTATAAGCTCAATTAAATACCCTCTAAGTCAAGAAAGAAGGAAAAATGCATTAGGTGAACATTTTATAAATTAAAATAATTATCTTAATTTTCCTAATGTTATGAAACTATGGATATATTATATATGACAATAAATAAGATTCTCATATTTTCTTATAATGTCTTTTTTTTAAATATAATCACTCAGATAGTCAATATTAAAAATATTTGTGCAATTCTTATCGATGTTAAATAATTTTGATTGTAATTGCCTAATAAGGTCGGATTAGATCGAACCTTCTCCCCTCGGTCAGGGTGTGCTCGTTTGATCAGCCGATGCTATCTGTGCATTGACCACCTTGACTTTGACCTCCACCGTAGCCGCTATCCTCCGCGGGGTGGGGCCCCTCATCATTACCGCATCACATGCCTCCCCCTCAAGTTTAGTCGAAGGAGGTTGCAAGTCCGACTGATTGGACAAAATTGTTTGTGAAGCTTTCCACCCGATCAACTCCGACACTCCTTGTTTTCTGATCGGACTAACGTGACCCAATGGTCAGCTATGTGACCACTCTCTGCCAGTCGGTCTGTTGGAGATTGTCGTTCAGCCATAGGTCTGCTCCCTTAAGCCGATCGGTACAATGAACATCCATACTTGGAAATCTCTTTGTGCGCTGCCTTGGGCAAACGCGATCCCGGCTTACGTCACTCATGTTTTCGAGAAATCGTGCAAATCTCTGTGCATTATGGCTGAGCGCGCTCCCATGCCTTTCAATTGCCCTCATTAAATGTCAACCCATAGTGAGGCGCCACGTGTCACGCCCACTGTCGTCGTACGCCTGACGTGACAGGCGAATATCTACCGGTGATGTGACCTTTAGAGCTTTAAATTCAACGGCCCGATTTCTGTCTGGGTTTCCGTGACCTAGATTGGACGGCTCTGGTCGACCGACCCCTAGGTTTATAAACCCGTGCTTGTCACTGCCTATGCGCACTCTTGTCTTCGTGCTCTCCGGCGACTTCGTTTCTATGCTCCGGCGATACTCTTCTTTTTCTGCTCCTCCAGTGCCCTTCTAGTAAGCTTCCTTCCCATCGTCCTCTTCCTTTTGATTTTTCGGCATTTCTTTGTGTTCTGGCGATACTCTGCCAGTAGTCTCCCTTCCCCTCGCATCCTTTCACTGTCTGTTTTTTGCGATGACGAGTTCCTCACAGCTGTCTGTCGGCGCCCTGGCTTTGGTACACCTCTACTGAGTCCAGGTTTGATGCCAACGACGCTAAAAGTTTGACCACCACCTTTGAGTTTCTTTCTGGATACAAAATTGTTCTTCCTTCTTCTTCCGATCGGCCAAACTCTCCGCCACTCGACTATCTTACCTTTTTTAGGAATAAATTTACCGTCGGTCTGTGGTTTCCTATTCATCCCTTCTTTCCTGTCGTTTGTAAATACTTTCGCATCTCCCTTCACCAATTAGTGTCGAACTCCTTTCGACTGCTATGCAGGGTAGTTGTTTTGTTCCACCTGCACGACATTCCTCTCACTCCCTGGATCTTCAACTATTTTTATTACCCGAAATTATCCGAGCCAAGGACTTTTCTTTTCTAAGCCCGAGTGGGCTTAGTTTTCTTTGACAAAATGTCGACCTCCAACAAGTATTAGAAGGAATACTTCTTTTTTATACGTCTTCCTGAGCGGCCAGACTTTCCGACCCACTGGCAGCTCGAAGTGGCGAATCAGTCTCCCTTGAAATAGTACAAGAGCGCTGATCGAACTACCTCAACACAACATTGATGTTGGTCGGTAATAAGTTGCTGCTGGAGGTTGTCCTCTGTTGGTGCAATATTCCCTAGGTCAAGGTTGACCTGGTTGACTGAGCTTGAATTGGTTCAAGCTCGAGTCTTGATGGTTGAGTTTCGATGTTTGACAATACATGGAGATTGCAGGTGCAATTGTTCATGTGGAAGATTGTGAAGGAGAGTTAAGTAGGTCAACGTTGACCGGATACTTGATTGGAAAATCCTGGTGAATGAAGCCAGGTGAAAGTCATAGTAAGTGAAGCTAGGCAGAAGGAAAGTCCTGGTGAGTGAAGCCAGGCAGATGAAAAGTCCTAGTGAGTGAAGTTAGGCAGAAGGAAAATCCTGGTGAGTGAAGCCAGGTGAAAGACCTAGTGAGTAAAGCTAGGCAGTATGGGAAATCCTGGTGAGTGAAGCCAGGTGAAAGTCCTAGTGAGTGAAGCTAGGCAGAAGGAAAGTCATGGTGAGTGAAGCCAAGCAGATGAGAAGTCCTAGTGAGTGAAGCTAGGCAGAAGGAAAGTCCTGGTGAGTGAAGTCAGGCACGGGAAAATCCAAATAGGTTAAGGTCAGACATCTGGTGAAAGTCCAAGTAGGTCAAAGGGATTGACCGGATACTTGGCACGAGAAGAGAAAGACCAAGTGGGTCAAAGGGATTGACCGGACACTTGGTGAGGGAGTCTTAGCAGGTCAAGGGTGGTCGGATGCTAGGCATGATGGACCAACAAGTCATGGATGACCGAATGTTGGTCCAGGGGGTTTTGGACTTGATTTTGGGCGAAATCATGAGCTTGATCGATCAGCCAATCGATTGGCTAATGCCCAATCGATCAGCTGATCGATTGGGCGAGTCTTTGTGACAAGCCCCCTCCCAATCGATCAGTGGATCGATTGGGAGAATCACGCGATCGCATAGAACATCTCTGGATCGATCGGTCGATCGATCCAAAGCCTCCAATCGATCAGGTGATCGATTGGGAGGTTTTGTTTTCACGCGATAAGGGTTGGATCGATCAGCCGATAGATCCAGGCAATTCCCAGGAGCACAAAGGCGCTCTGGATCGATTGGTCGATCGATTCAAAGCCTCCCCGATCAATTGGGAGCAATCCAATCGATTGTGATTCGACCGTTGGCGCAGGATATAGTTGTTGGTGTGCGTTCATCTTCGGTAGAGCTCACGATTTTCATCTCAGATCTACACAGCGCTTCCACAGCTTCTCGATAGAGTTCTCACCGCCAGTCTTGAAGTCCTTGGAGGTTTTTCCAAGTCAAGAGGCGGATTTACAGCAAGAAGAATAAAGCTAGGGTTAGGTTTTTCTTGTGCAAACTTGTAAGTTTTTGCTTATATTTTGTTTCCTTTCCCTTTCTTCTTGTAGTGTGAACTTGTAGGGCTTCTCCGCCTTCGGTAGCTACCGTAAATGAGTGTTTTCATAGTGGAGGGTGTGTGAGTGTGTGGATCCTTGGATTAGTCACCTCTTCTTGAGGTGGATACCAAGTAAATCCCTAGTGTTAGCGTTGTGTGTTTGTTTCTTTGTATTTTCGCTGCATTTCATCACAAGAAGCAAGCAACGACGAGCACGAGATCACGTCGAGTTATTCACCGCCCCCCCTCTAGCTACTTTTCGATCCCAACAGTCTTCTACATCTTCGGCTTGAGTCTGATCTGCACCCGACTTCCGTCCAGCCTAGGTATGCAACTTCTTCACTCCTGCCTTTGATTCTAACCGATTTTTCTTCCTGTCGAAGTCATGCCACGTGTGCGTCTGGCCAGCAAGGCTAAGCTTGCAGATGTCGCGATCAATGCGGCAGCTGTGAAGGAGTTGGAGAGCCACGGCCTACAGTCGGTCGACTCTCAAGAAGACCCTCAAGACGAGAGCGAAGTGGCTCCTGTCTTAATGAGTGGTGGAGCAGCTAGTGGATCACGCCCTCCCTCCAAACGGCTTCCGATCGTTCAGGTTCAAGGGGCTTCTGGCTCGGACTCCTTAGGAGAGCCACTAGTCAAGCGTAAGAGCCGCCAGGCAGAGCCTTCATCCCGCTCTGCATCCTCAGTGGTACAGTTCGTTGAATGAGTTGAAACTTCGACACCCGCTCCCGTCCAAGAGACCACTGCCCTTGAGTCGTCTGATTAGA
The DNA here is from genome assembly GCF_018446385.1 of Zingiber officinale. Lineage (NCBI taxonomy): Eukaryota > Viridiplantae > Streptophyta > Magnoliopsida > Zingiberales > Zingiberaceae > Zingiber > Zingiber officinale. The sequence continues at coordinate 146,130,663 of NC_055990.1, read as the reverse complement.
TGCCATCATTATCTGGCCTGCCAGAATGAACTTTCTATGCACCACTAGCGGCCTTCATGCCACCACCATCCAAGGTCAAAAAGTCTGGTATCCGTCTGGCGTCCTCGTCTCGACCGTCCGGACGAGCGACATTTGCCCAGTCAGCCTCGAGCGATCGGTGCCATATAACGGTGGTTCTCTATCTACCGACTGAAGAATGGCGCGAGTTGGCTAGCGCTGCATCCCGAGCCTCCGAGCACCAAATAATCATCCAGGGGTTTCTCGCACAGATATGGGCTGATGCTCGAGCCCGTTAAGCGATGATGCCTCCAGGGGCGCTTGCGGACATCCACACCCAGATGTCGACTAGGATAAGTGTTGTGTTTTACTGTTTTCGTAATTTATCCCTGGTAAACGCTCATACTTTCCTGGTTATTCATAGTATTGGGTAAAGAGTCTGGCCATGTGCCAAAGGCTCATATTTTTGGAGGAGGAAGTCAAGAACCTAAAAGCATCGAGTGGCCAATCCTCCGTCTCTCAGGAGCAGACAAATGCTGAGGTGGCGAAGCTGAAGGTCGATCTAGCAAAGAGCACTGCACTACTCAAGGCCGAGCGACGAAAGAGCGCAGAGCAGGCCTCTCTACTGGTTCGGCTTAACAAGCAGGTCACCACTTTTGATGCCAAGATTGAGTCAACTAATGCGAGGAAGCTTTGGGCCATCGAAGACCTGGACCTAAAGAATAAAGAGGTCCGGGCCCTCGCTAAGGAGCTCAAAGAAGCCGAAGACTTCCTGGTTGCCGAACGGAAGAGCCAGTCGGCAGAAGAAACTGCCCTTCAAGGCCAACTTGCCGTAAAAAATAATGAGCTGGCCACCGTGAAGGATGAGCTGGAGGACTCCCAAGCAGTCTTAAAAACTTATCAAGATGTCAAGCCTAGCCAGTTTGAGGTTATGAAGAGGAACTACATCCGCTCGGACGCTTTCAACGACAAGGTCGCTAACCGGGTCCTTCGCCTGTTCGATCTGGTAATCGAAGGGACGTTCGGCCAACTCTAGACGGGTGGCTACATCTTTGCTGCTTTATCGAGTAAGGTTATTAGTCGGGACAAGCTGACCGTATCGTTGCTCGACGATACCTTAGATTACCTTGAGTGAGGTTGAGAGTTCCCCTGTAAAATTTTGAAGTTTTAATGAATGCAAGTCCATTCGGCTAAGCCTTTATCTCCTTCTAGTATGTTTTTTCAACTCGACTTTTAATCATTGCAAAATTGTGGCATCGTGGCTCCTCCGGTCAGCAACGACTAGTCTTACCTAGTCGATCGATCTGCTTTGTTTTTAGAGTTGCTCATTATGATTCTGCGAATTTTCGATCGGCGACGAGTATTTTGAAGAATAGTCCCAAACGATCGTCGTACTTTGAAGACTTGGAGCTTTTTTAGTAGCTCGTATTCATGGATAGTCGCTCATTGCTCTCGGATTATAAGGTCGGCGCTTATCTGCTCATCGACCCAAGGGTTTAAGGTCGTCACTCGACCGTTAGGGAAGATGAGGGTTTAAGGTCGCCGCTAGACCGTTGGTATAGACTAGGGTTTAAGGTCGCCGCTCGACCATTGATGTAGACTAGGGTTTAAGGTTATCGCTCGACCGTTGGTGTAGACTAGGGTTTAAGGTCGTCGCTTGACCATTGGCGTAGACTAGGGTTTAAGGTCGCTGCTAGACCGTTGACGTAGACTAGGGTTTAAGGTCGCCACTCGACCGTTGCGTAGACTAGGGTTTAAGGTCGTCGATCGACCATTGACGCAGACTAGGGTTTAAGGTCATCGCTCGGTCGTTAGCGTAGGCTAGGATTTAAGATCTCCGCTCAACCGTTGGCGTAGACTAGGATTTAAGGTCGTCGCTCGACCGTTGACATAGACTAGGGTTTAATGTCGCCGCTTGACCATTGACGTAAACTAGGTTTTAAGGTCGTCGCTCGACCGTTGAGGAAGACGCATCTCAAGAGTGGCATTCTTCATTTTTATTTCATATTTTGTCCTACGTTCAAGAGATATACAAAAATACATGTATTCACTCACGCACCTCTCATCCGACCCTATAGGGTTGGAGATGATTCGCGCTCCACAGCCTCTCGAGCTGCCTTCCCCCCTCATTCTCCATGTAGTAAGCGCCCGAATGGAGCTTTTGCATAACCTTAAAAGGTCTCGCCCATAGGGCTTCGAGCTTGGTGATGTCATCGACTGACTTCACTTCCTTCTATACGAGATCACCGACCTAGAAGGATCTCGGGATCACCCTCTGATTGTAGTTCTGCTTCATCCATTGCCGGTATGCCATTAGTTGAACAGCTGCCTTCGCCCGAATTTCGTTCACCAAGTCGAGCTCTATGAGCCCCCGTTCAGTGTTTCCCTCATCGTAGTAATGCACCTGATCAAATTCTACTCCAACCTCCATGGGGACGATTGTTTTACCGCCGTATACCAAGTGGAAGGGGGTTACGCCGGTTGCCTCCTTCGGGGTAATGCGAAGGGCCCACAACACACTAGGGAGCTCGTCGACCCAGTTGCCTCCGACGTGGTTGAGCCGAGCGCGTAGAACCCTGAGGATCTCCCGATTGGCGACTTTGACTTATCCGTTACCATGGGGGTAGGCCACGGAGGTGAAGGTATGTTGGATGTCATAGATCTCGCACCATTCTCTAAGCCCTTGACCAGCAAACTATCTTCCATTGTCTGATACGAGCCGGCATGGGATGCCGAACCGACATATGATGTTATGTCAAACAAACTTAATGACCATATGCTCGGTTATTCTTGCAAGCAACTCGGCTTCCACCCACTTCAAGAAGTAGTCGACCGCGACAAGTAGAAATTTTCGTTGACCTGTCGCCATGGGGAATGACCCAACGATATACATACCCCATTAGTCGAACGGGCAAGATACCATAGACGCCTTCATTTCCTCGGTCTGTCAGTGTGGAAGGTTGTGATACTTTGGCAAGACAAGCAGGTGGCCATCGTCCGAGCGACATCTTCTTGGAGGGTCGGCCAAAAATATCCGGCCAGGAGTATCTTTCGAGCTAATGCACAACCGCCCGGATGGCCTCCGCAAGAACCCTGGTGTACCTCCTGTAGAATGTATTCGATATCTTCCGATCCGACACATTTGAGTAGGGGCCTGGAGAAGACTCTCTTATAAAGCTAGTCCCCGATCAAAGTGAATCGTCCGACCCTCTTCTTCAGCAAGCGAGCTTCTTTCTGATCAACAGGTGTAACTCTCGACCGCAGAAACTCTGTCAAAGCCATCCTCTAGTCGTTCGGGAAGGTCATTCCTTCCATTCGGTCAATGTGTGCCACGAGCGAGACCTGTTCGATCGGTTGCCCTATGACGATCGGTGATAACGAACTGACTAATTTTGTCAACTCATCTGCCGCCTGGTTCTCCGATCGGGGGATTTTTTATATAATGACCTCTTGAAAGTTAGTTTTCAGCTTCTCGAAGGCCTCCGCATAGAGCCTGGGTCGGGCATTGCTTATCTCGAACGTCCCAGATAGCTGCTGAGCGGCCAACTGAGAGTCCGAGTGTATGAGGACTTTAACGGCTCCCACATACCGGGTTACCTGTAGGCCGACTATCAATGTCTCATATTCTGCTTCATTATTGGTGGCTTTGTAGTCCATCCGAACGGAAAGCTGCATCCGGTCTTCTCGTGGTGAGATAAACAATATGTCGATTTCGCTACCTTGCCGAGTGGACGAGCATTCAACATATATCTTCCACATTGCCTCTGGTTCGTCACTCTGGATCTCTATGGTGAAATCTTCCAAGGCCTGAGCCTTGATTGCCACTCGGGGTTGATATTGTATGTCAAATTCATTCAGCTTGGTCGTTCATTTGATCAGCCTTTCTGATGCCTCGAGGTTGAGAAGAACTCGTCCCAATGAGTTGTTAGTCAACACGATGATTGAGTGTGCGAGGAAATATGGACGAAGCCTCCAAGCGGCGAGAATTAAAGCATAAGTTAATTTTTCCAGACCAGTGTAACGAGACTCTCCATCCTTCAATATATGGCTTAAAAAATATACAGGTTGTTGCTTATGGTCGTTTTGCCTAGCTAGAGCCGACCCAACCACATACTCGTTGGATGATAAGTAGATACAGAGCGGCTCATCAACAATTGACTTAGCTAATACATGCAAGAAGTTAAGATATTCTTTGAGCTCTTCTAATGCCCGATCACACTCAGCATCCCATTAGAATTTCATAGCTCTATGAAGCACTTTGAAGAATGGCAGGCTCCGATCGAACGACTTGGATATGAATCTGGGCAGCGCCGTGATCCAACCGGTCAGCCGTTGAGCTTCCTTCAAGTTCCGAGGCGGTGGCATGTCTTGCAACGCTTTGACTTTGCTTGGATTGACTTCAATGCCCCACTCGGTGACGATGTAACCTAGGAAGCGACCACTCTTTGTGCCAAATAGACACTTGCTCGGGTTCAGCTTTATTTTGTAAGCCCTCAGCATTCGGCGGGTCTCCTCGATATTTATGCATAGGTCAACAGCTCGGAGAGATTTTATTAATATGTCGTCGACGTATACCTCCATATTACGACTGATCTACTGTTAGAACATCTTGTTCATCAGTCTCTAGTAAGTGGCTCCAACATTCTTGAGTCCGAACAGCATGACGTTGTAGTAGTACGTTCCGTTGGCCATAATAAAGCTGACCTTCTCCTGGTCTTCTTGAGCGAGCGACACTTGGTGATACCCTTGGTATGCATCGAGCATGTAGATCAGCTCGCAGCCCGCCGTGGAGTCCACCATCTAGTCTATCCTTGGTAACGGATAGAAGTCTTTTGAGCACGCCTTGCTCAAATCACGGAAGTCGATACAAACCCATCATTTATTGCCCAGCTTGGAGACTAACACGACATTGGCTAGGCAGCTCGAAAATTGAACTTCCCTAATATAGTTGGCCTCCAGCAACTTCTCTATCTCTGCTCGGATGATCAAATTTTTCTCCGCGCTGAAGTCCCTCTTTCTTAACTTCACTGGTCGAGCGTCAGGTCAGACATGAAGCTCGTGCTGAGCCACACTCAGGGAGATACCGGGAAGCTCGTGTGTCGACCAAGCGAACACATCATGATTTTGTCTAAGGCAGACGACCAACTCTTCCTTCTTCTCCACCTCCAGGTCGGCGGCGATAAAGGTGGTTGCTTCCATTCAACTGGGGTGGATCTGAACCTCCTCCTTCTCTTCGTACACCAATGTAGGAGGCTTTTCAGTGATTGCGTTCACCTCCAGGCGTAGATTCTTCCGAGCGCTTCTCGCTTCGGACTTGACCATCTCGATGTAGCATTGCCGAGTGACCAGCTGATTGCCTTTGACTTCGCCCACCCGGTCATCCACCGAGAACTTGATCTTTTAGCAGTAGGTAGATGCCACTGCCCGAAATTCGTTGAGGGTCGGTCGGCCCAAGATGACGTTGTAGGCCGACGGTGCGTCTGTTGAGTTTTTCGGGTCACAAAAATCGTTTTTTGTGTTGTGGAAACCCCGAAACCCCGCCACCGGATCTGTGCGAAAAAATAAAATTTACGTAAAACTTCAAGTACGAGTTTCTAGCATAGATCTAAACTAGATCTACAAAGGAGAAGAGCTTTACCCTTCATGTGATGCCCTTCGTGTAACACCCATAGAGTACTTAGCAAGATTTTAGATATTTTTATCATGAATAAAAAATAGGCCTTATGTGAAAATTTCAAAAATAATAAAAATAAAATAGAACCAAAAAGAGAGATGACCAAGGCTTGAACCTTGGATCTCTTACTAGATATATGCACGTGTTAACCAATAAACCAAGAGAAGTTATTATTAAAGAGAGAAGTAACAATATAGTTAAGAGTAAGAGAAGAGCTTTTTCATTGAGAAAGAAAAGTTAGAGTTGTCTTCTCCCTCTCAAAAGAAAAGAGGATTCTTGATTCCTCTTTTCATTAAGGAGAAATAAAAGAAAGGAGAAGGAAAAATACATTTTCCCTTCCTTCCCTCATGATGAATAAAAGGGAAATTTAAGAGGAAAACTCATTTTCTCCTCTTCCTCATCCCTCCTTTTCCTCACTGTGACCAAGAACCCTCCCCCACCTCTCCTTGCCGAAATCCAAAAACAAAGAAGACTCCTCTCTAGGAAGGCTCCACAAGCAAGATCTCTTTTCCTTAAGCAAATAAGGATGTAAGTATTCCCTCGCCTGTGGTACAAGTTGCTTACAGTTTTCGAAAGATTAGAACTCTTGGAAATAAAAATAAAAAAAGAAGAGAAGAAACCATGCTCATGAATCTTAGTAGGAATTTAGTTAGAAAAGAAATTATGTGTGTGATGTTAAGCTTGATCTTCTTATTAGGATGTTTATTGACCTTCTTTTCCTTTTATAAGTTTCGGCCATGATGAAGATTTAGAGTTCATGAGGCTTAAAACTTAATCTAACATGCTCATGGATTTATTTATGATGTGTTATGAAATTGGCTAGAGATTCATGTTCATATGTTGTTTAGAAGTTATGTTCTTGCTTGAGAAAGTTTCGGCCATGATGAAGATTTAGAGTTTATGAGGCTTAAAACTTAATCTAACATGCTCATGATTTATTTATGATGTGTTATGAAATTGGCTAGAGATTCATGTTCATATGTTGTTTAGAAGTTATGTTCTTGCTTGAGAAAGTTTCGGCCATGATGGAAATATTAGGGTTCATGAAACTCAAAACCTAAATTAGTATGCTCATAGACCTCCATGTGATATGTTATGAAATTAACTAAGAGATTTATGTTTACATGTTGCTCATAAGTTTACTTATTAGTTTATGAAGTTTCGGCCATGATAGAGATTTAGGGTTTCGTAAAGCTCCAAACTTAATTTAGTATGTTCATAGGCTTCCTGGTGATATGTTAACAAATTGGCTAGGTATTCATGTTAAAAGGTTGCTTAGAAGTCTACTTCTTGTTGCATGATGTTTCGGCCATGATAACTTTTTAGGGTTCATGAAGCTCAAAACCTAAGTTAGTATGCTCATAGGCTTCTTTATGATATGTTATAAAATGGGATAGAAACTTATACTTATATGTTGCTTAGAAGTTCATTTCCTACTTGATGAAGTTTCGGCCATGATGAGTCCTTAGGGTTCATGAAGCTCCAAACCTAATTTAGTATGCTCATAGACTTCTTTATAATATATGATGGAATTAGCTAGGTGTTCATGTTACATGTTGTTTAGAAGTTTGTATTCTTGGCTTATGAAGTTTCGGCCATGATAAGATTTTAGGATTTCATAAAGCTCAAAACCCAATCTAGCATGCTCATGGACTTCCTTATGATATGTTATCAATTTGGCTAAGTATTTGTGTTCATATGTTGCTTAGAAGTTTACTCCTTGTTATATGATGTTTCGGCTATGATAAGGTGTTAGGGTTCATGAAACTCAAAACCTAATTTAGTATGTTCATAGACTTCTTATGATATGTTATGAAATTTGCTAAGTATTCATGTTGTATGTTGCTTAGGAGTATTCTTTTGTTATGAACTCTCGGCCATGAATATAACCTAGGATTCAAGAAAGTTTAAATTTAAACTTAGCAAACCATGAATTTTCCTTGTGATATGATATGAAGATAGTTGCTATTTTATGCTTATGTAGAACTTAATACTCTTAGGGGTTCGGCCACAACTAAGTTAAAAGGGGTTAAGAAGCTTAGAACCTACTACCTATGCTCATGACATTCTTATTAGCTTATGACATGAATTTGATTTAAAGTTAACATGTTTATATGTAGTTGTAACTTAAACTTAGCATGGTGACTCTCGGCCACCATATATAACTAGGGTTAGAGACCCAATCATGACCTTACTAGGTGTCTCACATACTAGAATATGAACTAAGAGATGCTAGTATATGTTTTCCATGTATGATTATGGTTGCCTACGATAATTCATGTACTTAATTAAGGATACTCATGAATTATGCATGATGATGACCCTTATGATATGTTTTATGTTTAAGTACGCATGTTTTATGATAAGATCAGTAACATGTTGATTATGTATGTTATGAATTATGCATGATATGATTCTTATGATGACTATGTACTCAAGCATGTATGTTGTCAATATGTTGCATGCTCATCTATGTAAGCTTATGAACCAAGCATGATAATGGTTTTATATGATGGCCATGTGCCAAGAATGTATGCCTTATGATATGATAAGAAAATGGCAAAGAGTTGCTTCCCTTAAGTTGGGATTAAGAGCACTCTTCATGTTAAGACAAGAGCATGACATTTATGATGATATGATATGACAATTATATGATATGCATGACATGTACTTTACTTTGTATGACTTGTACCAAGGGTGGGCTCTGTAAGCGCCCCTAGACCGACGGACTATGAACGGGTCTAGTAAAAAGGGATGTGCTCCTTAGTACGCCCCTAGACCGACGGACTATGAACGGGTCTAGATCCCTAGTAGGTTCGGGGCTAGCTACCCTGTCCTAGGGATTGCGCGCATTTATGTATGTATGTGGTACAAGCCGGGCCCTCATGATGATGATATTATGTTCAAGTATTAAAAGATATGTATAAAGACATCTTGCACTCGACATGGCATATGTTTTAAAAGGACATTTTGCATCATGCACCCATTTATATATGATATGTTTCTTTCTATGTTCCATGTAATCTGATGATATGTTATGCTTCTCATGATTCACCTCATATGATTCCTTTGTTTATGATATGTTAGAAACATGATTCATAAGGATATGTTATAATAAGAAATTATGCTCACATATTGATGATTATGTTTTCATTGATGATATGTTTGTATGATTATGTTTGAGATACGGATTTTGTGAGTAGGAAAGAATCTTACTGAGCTCGTGTGCTCATAGCTTACTTCCTTGTACTACAGATAAAGGCAAGGGATGGATGACCTAAGGGAGCTGCAGGAGAGGCAAGGAAGTGTGTGTGGCAGTGGCTCGGCTAAGACAAATAAGACCTGCTATAATGTTTTGTTATGTTTGACATGAACCATTGTATTTATGTTACATTCCAGTATAACTCTATGACATTTCCGCTGCTTTATGTTATAAGAAAGAAATCTTGAATATGTATGTATCCTGGAATAGTTAAGTAAGTAATCCCGCTCGTCCAAGGTTCACCGGATCTCGAGAGTATCAAAGTAGATACTCCTCTATGTGTATCCACACAAACAAGAGATGGAGAAACCAAACAAAAGTTGTGCTAGCACCTTTGAAGGTCTCGACCAAGGAGGAGGAAAGGGAGAGAAGAAGCAAGGAATGAGGAAGAAGATGGGAGTTACACCAAGCATATCAAATGCCCACATAATGTGGTCGGCCACATCAAAAGGGTTTTAAACCTCCATGGGATACCAAGGGTCACAACTCTTGGTATCCCTCATGAGGTGGCACACCACTTAAGCAACCATAATGATGTGGAGCATCATCATTGGTCCACTCTTTGCCAACTCACCAATGAGGTGGCAAATGGTAAAGTCAAACTTGACTCTTCATCTTCCTCTCAAGTCAAGTCAAACTTGATCACTTCTCTCCCATGGTTGATCAAATCTAACCATTGGTTCAAGTCAATTTTAATTTAATGAATCTCTATTCATTGAATTAAATTGACTCAATGAGTCTAAGTCCAAATTAGACTCATCTAACACATAAACCAAATTGAGTCTAACTCAATTAGCCTAATTTGGATTACTCTTAATCCAATTTGGTTCATCACATGGACCTAATCCTTTAGGTTCATCAAATGAACCTAATCTCCATCTAATTGCCCTTTGTGTGTGACCCTATAGGTTCTTGTAACGTTGGCAATGCTCCTAAACCCATTTAGAAGCATAAGTAATGAGCAGTATCTAGCAACACATCATTACTACCCAAGTTACAAGAATGTTGAGATCCAACATCACCTTTTGACTACTAATTGTGACTCTTCACAATATATGACAAGTGTCCTTCTATCCTAGACATCTAGATTGATCAATGTGAGGCATAGACCGTGTCATCCTCTAATCAATCTAAATCTTGAATCCCAAGTAGACTCACTCAATCAAATGAGCTCAACATCTCATATTGACTCATTTGGGCATGACCATACACTTAGTGGTCTCACTCTATCAAGAATATCGATGTCACTCCCGTCAAATAAGAGGGATAGATCTCATCTACATCACTCACATCCCTCCGCATAATTTGTTACATACCCAATCGCCTTTATAGTCCACCCTGTTACGGGTGACGTTTGACGAAGCCAAAGTATGTAACTCCTTATGTAGGGAACCATGGTGACTTTAGGTCCAAGGACTAATAGTCAAACTAATAGCCATATGAGAAAGTATATGACACTCATATAACGATCCATGATACTTTCTCATGGTGGGTCATTCAGTATACATTCTCCAATACATACCCATGTGTCAACTTGATATCTCCATATCCATGACTTGTGAGATCAAATCATCGAGTTGACCTACATGCTAGTCTCGTCGCATTAACATTGTCCCTGAATACTAATACTTGACTAGGAATGATTAAGAGTAGTGTTCCCTATATCATCTCACTATCGATTCAACTTACCGAGTGATATAGGTAAGAACCTTCTACTCAAGGACGCTATTATGCTTAGTTATTTGACACCAATACAAGTAAGCATAATAACCATAAACAAATGCCTTTATATATATAAGAATATGATACAACGAGTCCATACAACAATCATCAAATGATTGGCTCTAGGACTCTAACTAACAATCTCCCACTAGCACTAGTGCCAATCAATATAGGCTCTAAGGCCTAATGACCTAGTGTGACCATCATGCTTTCTCTGTGCCAAAGTCTTGGTCAAGGGATCTGCGATGTTAGTCTCAGTGGGTACTATGCAAATCTTCACATCTCCTTTATCGATGATCTCTCGAATGAGATGGAAGCGCCGTAGTATGTGTTTGGTCCGCTGGTGTGAGCGAGGTTCCTTGGCCTGTGCTATTGCTCCATTGTTGTCACAATAGAGCTCTATGAGATCAGCTATGCTAGGAACCACCCCAAGCTCAGTAATGAACTTGCGGATCCAAACTGCCTCCTTTGCTGCTTCTGATGCAGCAATATACTCGGTCTCTGTTGTAGAATCAACTACTGTGTCCTGTTTCGAACTCTTCCAGCTCACAGCACCACCATTTATGTAAAACACGAACCCTGACTACAATCGATAATCATCCTGATCAGTTTGGAAGCTAGCATCACTGTAACCCTTTACAGCTAGCTCGTCATCGCCTCCATATATCAAGAAATATTCTTTAATTCTTCTCAAGTACTTAAGAATATTCTTGACCGCTATCAGTGACTTTCACCTGGATCTGACTGGTATCTGCTCGTCATGCTCAAAGCATACGAGACATCAGGATGAGTACATAGCATTGCGTATATGATAGATCCTATGGCTGAAGTATAAGGGATCTGATCCATGCGGTCTCTCTCCTCTCTAGACGAGGGACCTTGAGTCTTCGAAAGACTCACACCATGTAACATCGACAGAAATCCCTTCTTGGAGTTCTGCATGGCAAACCGAAGTAGTACCTTGTCAATGTATGTACTCTGACTTAGGCCAAGCAATCTCTTAGATCTATCTCTATAGATCTGTATTCCAAGAATGCGGGATGCTTCACCTAAGTCCTTCATTGAGAAACAAGTCCCTAGCCAAGTCTTGACAGACTACAACAAAGGGATGTCTTTCCCAATAAGTAGTATGTCATCCACATACAATATACGGAATACAACTGTGCTCCCAACAATCTTCTTGTAGACACAAGGTTCATCTTCATTTTTGATGAAACCAAACTATTTGATTGCATCATCGAATCGAAGATTCCAGCTCCGAGAAGCTTGCTTTAGTCCATAAATGGACCTATGCAGCTTGTATACTTTGCCAGTATGCTGTGGATCTACAAAACCCTCAGGTTGTGTCATATACACATCCTCGAGCAGGTTTCCATTTAGAAATGTGATTTTGACATCCATCTGCCAGATCTCATAATCGTGGTACGCTGCAATAGCAAGCATGATCCGAATGGACTTAAACATCGCTACTGGAGAAAAAGTTTCATCATAGTCAATACCATGAATTTGCTTGAAACCTTTAGCTACCAAGCGACCCTTATAAATAAGTCAATTCATGTCAGTCTTTCTCTTAAAGACCCACTTACACCCAATGGGTTTGACCCCTTTAGGTGGATCAACCAAAGTCTATACTTGGTTAGTGTACATGGATTCCATCTTGGATCTCATGGCCTTTAGCCATTTCTCGGAATCTGGTCTCATCACAACTTCCTGATAGGAGGTAGGCTCATCCTCAATAAGCACAATGTCATCATGGTCAGACAAGAGAAATGAATATCTCTCAGGCTGACGACGCACCCTATCAGACCTGCGAAGAGGTAGGTCTACTTGAACTGGTTGTTGTTCCTCAACTCCTCGTGGAACAACATCATCCACAACACTTTGTGGTTCCAGTTCAACTTCTATCGAGGCTTCAGTGCTATGGTTCACATCTTGAACTTCTTCAAGATCGAATGTACTCCCACTAGTCTTTCTAGAAACAAAATCCCTTTTTAGAAATACCCAGTCTTAGCCACAACTATCTTGTGTTGACTGGGAATGCAGAAGTAATATCCCTTCGTTTCCTTGGGATATCCAATAAAATAGAACTTATCGAATTTGGGTCCTAATTTGTCCGAGACTTGACGTTGAACGTAAGCCTCACAATCCCAAATTCTCATAAAATACACCTGGGCATCTCTCCCAGTCCATATCCTATATGGTGTCTTTATTACAGCCTTAGATGGAACTCGGTTGAGAATGAAGGCTGTTGTGTCTAGAGCATAGCCCCAAAGATACATAGGAAGATCTGTGTGACTCATCATAGACCGTACCATATCTAATCGGGTACGATTCCTCCTTTCGGATACACCATTCCACTGTGGTGTTCCAAGAGGAGTGAGTTGAGATAGAATCCCACAGTCGGCTAGATAGTCACAAAACTCATGGCTAAGGTATTCACCACCTCGATCTGATCGAAGTATCTTAATACTCTTGTCAAGCTGGTTTTGTACTTTATTCTTGAATTCTTTGAACTTTTCAAAGGATTCTGACTTATGTGTCATCAGGTACACATAACCATATCTACTAAAGCCATCAGTAAATGTAATGAAGTACCTATAACCACCTCTAGCAGTGACATTGAAAGGGCCACATACATCACTATGTATAAGACCTAACAAGTCAGTCGATCTCTCATTGTGTCCACTAAAGGGAGTCTTGGTCATCTTGCCCAGTAAGCATGACTCGCATGTCTCATAAGATTCAAAATCAAATGAGTTTAGCAAACCATCCTTATGGAGCTGGGATAAGCGTTTGTCATTTATATGACCTAAGCGACAGTGCCATATATAGGTTTGGTTCATGTCATTTGACTTGAACCTCTTGGTACTTATGTTATAGATAGGGTTTTCAAGGTCTAGAATATAGAGTATGTTCATCAGAGATGCACTACAATAGAACATATCATTTAAATAAACTGAATAACATTTGTTCTTTATTATAAATGAAAAGTCTTTCTTGTCTAAATAAGAAACTGATATAATGTTCTTAGTTAAAGCAGGCACATAACAACAATCATCCAATTCTAGTACAAGCCCAGAGGGCAGAGATAGAGAATAAGTTCCTACAGCAACAGCAGCAACCCGTGCTCCATTGCCTACGCATAGGTCCACCTCGCCCTTCGTCAATGCCCTGCTATTTCTCAGTGTCTGCACATTAGTACAAATGTGAGAAGCACATCCGGTATCTAATACCCATGATGAAGAAATAGATATATTGACTTCTATAACATATATACCTAAAGTAGAAGTCTCACTTCTCTTCTTCTTAAGATCTTTCAGGTAGATTTTGCAGTTCCTCTTCCAGTGCCCGGTCTGACCGCAGTGGAAGTAGGTAGCATCCTTGGCTTTGGGTTTCAGTGCTTTGCCTTTGCCCTTGGCTTTGGATTAATTTTCAAAAGATAATTTTTGCAATATAAAAGTTAATTTTTCAAGTATAAGTTTAAAGTTAACCGAGTTTTAAAATTTCAAACTTTCAAAACATAAGTGTATAAGTTCCAAATTTCAAGATCAAGTTTTAAATTTTCAAAATAAGTTTCAACTTTGAAACACTTTTCAAACATAAGTTTTCAAAACCAAAATTTCAAAACTAAGTTTGAAAATCTACTTTCCAAAACTAATTAAAATTTATTTTTCATATCTAAGTTTGCAAAAGATTCTATTTTCAAAACCTTAGTTTATAAAATCCAATTTAAAAGCTTAGTTTTTAAAAAATAGATTTTATCAAATTAGATTTCCAAAGATCAGATTTTAAAAAAGTTTTTAAGAAAAGACATTACTTTTAAAGTGGAGAAAATAATTTTGGTACTAAGTATGAAAATAAGTTGATTTAATCCTCCCCTGAATTCGAAGATTATTTAAAATAAAGCTTTTGAAAATATTTTCTAAAAATAAGATTTTTGAAGTAATTTTTTTTAAAATAAATTGAGGTAGAATTTTCTAAAGAGATTTTAAAGACAAATTTGAAAAACACTTAAAGAGATAATTTTTTTTAAAACATAAACACCCCCTGAATTTGATACTTCTTTAATTTATTACTCTCCCTTAATTTATTAATCTTCCTTATTTTATTACTCCCCCTTAATATAATGCTAAGGTTTGGGTGTGTAAAATTTCAAAATCCTAATACATTTTTTTAATTTAGTAACACTTATATTATTTACATAATTATCTCTATACCTTTGGTATAATTGTTTATTTGAGTTAGATTCAGGCGTTTAAGCTTTAGTTTAAGGTTAAATAAGATAAGATTTATTAATTCAATAACAATTAATCGTTATGTTAACTTTTAATTGATTCAATAATTTAATACTTATTTAAAATAATTTAACCTTTGTATTAATTGAATTGATTAATGAAAGTGTTAGTAAAACTTTAACTTTTTATTTCCTTCCTTTTAAGTGGGATTAAGGATTAATATAAGGCTAATTAAGTACATTAAAGTACAATTAATGTATAAAATTTTTACTTTAATTATTTATTAATAATTATTTAATCAAATTTTAATTATTTATTAAAATTTTAATTAGTTTAATCTAGTTTAATTTATTTTAGGTGGAGTTTCAGATTTAAGTTTGAATTTTTTTTAAAACAATTTTTCAAATGATTTTAAAAGGTTTTTAAAATAATTTTTAAAAGAATTTCTAAAATGATTTTTAAAAGATTTAAAATAATTTTTAAAAGAATTTCTAAAATGATTTTTAAAGGTTTTTAAAAAAAAATTTTAAAAGAATTTTTAAAATGATTTCTAAAGTTTAAAATAATTTTTAAAAGAATTTTCAAAATGAAAATAAATTTTTAAAAAAAAATTTTAACGATTTTTAAAAGCTTATTTTTAAAAATAATTTTTAAAAGAATTTTAAAATTATTTTTTAAGTTTTATTTAATGATTTTTAAAAGTTTTTAAAATAATTTTTTTAAAAGAATTTTTAAAATGATTTTTAAAGGGTTTTAAAATAATTTTTAAAAGAAATTTTAAAATGATTTGTAAAGGTTTTTAAAATAATTTTTAAAATGATTTTTAAAGTTTAAAATAATTTTTAAAAGAATTTTTAAAGTTTTAAAAATATTTTTTAAAAGAATTTTTAAAATGAAAATAAATTTTAAAAGAGTTTTTTTAAATGATTTTTAAAGATTTTTAAAATAATTTTTAAAAGAATTTTGAAAATGATTTTTAAAGGTTTTAAAATAATTTTCAAAATGATTTTTAAAGGTTTCATAATTATTTTAAAAGAATTTTTAAAATGATTTTTAAAAGTTTTTAAAATATTTTCAAAAAATATTTTAAAATGATTTTTAAAAGTTTTTAAAATAATTTTTAAAATGATTTTAAAAATTTTTTAAAATAATTTTTAATTTTTTTGAAAATAATTTTTAAAATGATTTTTCAAGTTCTTAAAATAATTTTTAAAAGAATTTTTAAAATGATTTTTAAAATTTTTGAAAATTATTTTTAAAATTTTTTAAAATTATTTTTAAAAGTTTTTAAAATTATTTTTAAAAGTTTTTAAAATAATTTTTAAAAGTTTTTCAAATAATTTTTAAAAGTTTTTCAAATAATTTTTAAAAGTTTTTAAAATAATTTTTAAAATTATTATTAAAAGTTTTTAAAATAATTTTTTAAAAAAATTTAAAATTATTTTTAAAGGATTTTAAAAGGATTTTTAAAAGTTTTTAAAATAATTTTTAAAGTTTTTCAAATAATTTTTTGAAAGAATTTTTAAAATAATTTTTAAAATGATTTTTAAATAATTTTTAAAAGAATTTTTTAAATGATTTTTAAAGTTTTATAAAATAATTTTTAAAAGAATTTTTAAAAGTTTTTAAAATAATTTTTTAAAAAAATTTCTTTTAAAAAATGATTTTTAAATTTAAAATTATTTTTAAAATAATGTTTAAGTTAAAATAATTTTTAAGTTAAAATAATTTTTAATATAATTCTTTAAGTTAAAATAATTTTTAAATTAATTTATTAATTAAAATAATTTTTATGTTAAAATAATTTTTAAAATAATTTTTTAATTTAAAATAATTTTTAAAATAATTTTTAAGTTAAACTAATTTTAAAAATAATTTTTTTAAGTTAAAATAATTTTTATGTTAAAATATTTTTTAAAATAAGTTAAAAGAATTTTTAAAATAATTTTTTAAGTTAAAATAATTTTCAAAACAATGTTTTAAGTTAAAATAATTTTTAAAATAAGTTTTTAAGTTAAAATAATTTTTTAAGTTAAAATAATTTTTAATTTTTTTTTAAAAAAAAATTAAGTTAATTTTTAAAATAAAATTTTTAAGTTAAAAAAATTTAAGTTAATTTTTAAAATCAATTTTTAAGAAAAAAATTGAAGTTAAAATTTTAATATAAATTTTTAAGTAAGAAAATTAAGTTAATTTTTAAAATACTTTTTTAATAAAAAAATTTAAGTTAAATTTTTGAAATAAATTTTAAGTAAAAAAAATTTATGTTTAATTTTTAAAATATTTTTTTTATAAAAAATGTAAGTTAAAATGAATTTAAGTTTAAAAATAGAATTAAATTTAATTTAATTTTCCTTAATTTAAATTTAATTTCATCTGCTTTAAGTTTAATTAAATTTTGATTTATTTTAATTCTCATTTAATTTGTTTAGTTTAATTTAATTTTAATTTTAATTTTAATTTAATTCAATTTTAATTTGAGTTTAATTTTCATTTAAATTAATTAATTTAATTTAAATTAATTTATTTTAATTTTACTTGAGTTCTTAGTCATCTCACCCGATCTATGTTTTCAATCGTGGAATCTTATAATTTTGTTAAATGAATTAAGTTTTGTTTTAGGGTTTGGTTTTAACTTGTGTTAGATTCAGGTTTAGTTTTGGGTTCAACAGATAGGCATTCTCTGGATAAACTTCTGGGCTATGGTGAGTCACTTGAATATCATTAGAGTAACCATGCCTTCGAGGTTTATCAAATAGTCCTATCCACTGGACTTAGCACAAAACCTTGGTCTAACTGGTTAGGATCTGTAAGGGGTAGCTTCGGCTAGTTCCACTTAGGCAAATGCACCAGGTCGAAGCCATATCTTCCTAGACATGCATAGACTAAGCTTCCCTAACGTACTATCATCCAAAACTTCACCAATACTACAGGTCAAGTTAAACTTTTTGTCTCTTTTTAACTAGTCCTAATTACCATGTCGGGTAGGTTGGTTAGGGTTACCTTGTCGAGTATGTTAGTTTTGGAATGCCAGTTATTCTGGAGCCTCTCACCCTGAATTATTGGCCGTTAATTTAATTTTTAGTTCTGGGTTTATGTCTATTTCTTTTATAGTTATAATTTACTTCGTGATAGTCTAAGTTTTGGTGAGTTTTAAAATATTTAGATTTTGAATTTTTTTGTTTAGGTTTGGTTTATTCGAATTTATATAATATATTCTTTTTCTTTAGGTATATAGTATTGGTTAAGTCCTACTTGCGTGATCAAACACGCTTTTGGAACCCAGACTTTACTCGTTGGTTTATGTTGGGTTATTAATGATTTAAAAGTTTTATTTGAGTTTGACTTATATCCAAGTCCTGTTTTGTTATAACATGCCTTTTGATTATTTAAAATTAGATCTAAGTTTTTTGATCTTGTTGTAAATTTTTCTAACATTTCTTTTAAATTATTAATTTCTGATTTTAGTGATAGATTCTCCTCCTCAAGTGTTAGGTATTGAGTTGGATTATTATTTACAATTTGTTCCTTGAGGTTTTGATTCTCCTCAAGGAGTAACTTGTTTTCACTTTCTAATTTAACTAATTTACTATTTAAGCAAGAAATAATTTTTAAAAAATTTCGATTTAAAGTTAAGTATACCTCTTCGGAACCTTCAGAAACGAGTACGGACTCGTGGCTTGATTCGCGTTCGGGCCCGTCTTCCGATTCGTCTTCCGACTCTGCTTCGCGGGCTATCAGCGCGAGGTGGCTCTGGTGCTTTTGATCTTCGGCCTCCGATTCGTCCGAGGAGGAGTCGTCTCACGTCGCTTTGAGGGCCTTCTTTTTGGTCGACTTTGTTTTGTTGATCTTCAATCTCGGACACTCGTTCTTATAGTGTCTCTTCTTGTTGCATCCGAAGCATGTCACGTACTTTAATTCTGTTGGAGAATTGATCTTCTAAAGGTCCTTCTTGCTGAAGCTCCTTTTCTTCCTGGTGAACATCTTCCTTACCAGGTTCACCAGGTGCTCTTCATCTTTGGAGTTCTGGTCAGAATCTTCTTCAGGTTCAGGCTTGTTCTTCTTTTCCTTAGAGGAACCTACAAGTAAAGTTATACCTTTCTCGGATCCAACATTAGTTTGTTCGTGTAGTTTTAATTCACAAAATAATTCATCTAATTTAAGTTTAGATAAATTCTTAGAATTTTGTAGACATCCACGATAGATGCCCACAAGTTGTTGCGTGGAAACGTTTAATGCATACCTGATTAGATCTCTGTTTTCCATCTGGTGGCCTATCGCGTAGAGCCCGTTGAGGATATCCTTGTTCCTCGTGTGCAGCTGACTCGCCGTTTTCTCCTTCCTGCATTTTTATATTATCTATTTTATTTAACAACAAATCCCTTTTTGTTACCTTAGTGTCGCTAGTTCCTTCGTGCAGCTCAATCAATTTATCCCATGGCTCTTTCGCATTCTGATGCGGTCCGACCCGATTCAGTTCTTCCCTTGTCAATCCGCATTGTTACGTGTTGATCGCCTTGTTTTCCGTTGACGCTTTCTTCTTCAAGTCTGAAGTCCACTATTCCGGGTCTAGTGGAATTCCGGAGTTGTTAACGGGTGTTTTGTAGGCTTTTGTGACGCTGAGCCACTGGTCAAAATCCGTCTTGAGATACACCTCCATCCGCTTCTTCCAGTACGGGAAATCATCCCCGTTGAACAGGGGAGGTCGCACTATGCTGAAGCCCTCAAGTTTCGACATTTTAATCTGCACACAGGAAAACAAACAAGAGAGGTTCCAAGACTTGGTCTTGGATTAGTAGTGCGGGAAGAAATAAAAAAAATAACTAAATTGGTGTTGCACCAATTTAAATTTAATTACAACGGAAAGAAATTTCCAAAAAGGTAATAATACCAGTTTGGAATTATACGAAAAACTGAAAGCCGAAAGAAGAATTTTTTTTTTTTTAAAACAGATCACCCCCTTGTCTGATTGATGGTTGCACCAAATCAGAGCGGTACCTGCTTTGATATCACTTGTTGAACTGTGATCATTTGATAGAGGGGGGGTGAATATCGATTTAAAAAAAACGTCGAAAAGAGTTAAGCGCAGCGAAAAATATAAGTGAATAGAGACAAGGCTAACACAGATTCGTTTTTACTTGGTTCAGAGCCTGTGTCGACTTCTACTCCAAGGTCCGTACTCGTTGAGTACTTTCGTTGGGAAATTCACTAGCAATTTGAATATTGAATACAAATTGAGTACACGAATGCTAATAAAAATAATAATACCGACAAAAGGAAAAGAAAACAGTGCGTAGTCGGAGTAGCTTCGCAGCGTTGCAAGAGCACAAGAAAGTAGTCTGAGAGTTCTGAGTTGTATTTGAAGCTCCACCCTTGACCCTTCTTTTATAAGATGCTCGGGGCGCCCGGATCCCTTCCGGGCGGCCTGGTGTGACGTAGCAAGCCCAACCAGCGAGCTCCACGTATCAACGACGCGCTGGGGATAAAACTTGCCTCTGGGCGCCCGGATCCCCTTCGGACGCTCGAACCACCTTTCTTCAAAAACTCCTTCTCCTGCAAGACAAGGTTAGTCTGAGGCAATGTATATCCTGCAAAACAAATTGTTAGCACAACTTATAATTTGACAAAGAGAGCATTAATTAGATTCCGTCTCTCCGAGACCGAAATCTAGTCAAGATCTCAACTTAGAGTTCCGAAATGGTTCTAAGTTGGATCGGCGCCTAAGTTCCCTTCCTAGGAATGCGTCCTCACAGTCACTCTCCTCCAGTGACTTACCTGCCAGACGTCCAGTCAGCCCTTCGACCCATCTGGACTTCGTGCCAGCTATCCGGTCAGCCCGTCGACCTAGCTGGACTTCGTGCCAAGCGTTCGGTCAACTCGTCGACCCGCTTGGACTTCGTGCCAGCTATCCGGTCGACCCGTTGACCTAGCTGGGCTTCGTGCCAGACATCCTGTCAGCCCGTCGACCTGTCTGAACTTCGCCTGCACACTCGATCAAAGTGTTAGACAATGACAAACCTAACTTAACCTAATTTGCCATTCATCAAAACCTGAGTTAGATTGTTAGTGTTAACCGCACCAACACATACGACTTCCTGGCTCTGTTGGAGTCACCACCGGTCGGCCCACCGATCATGCCTATTTCACTCAACCGAGGCTCGAGAAGGATCAGCGTTATCCCTCCCTTGGTGTCGATCGTGCCGCTTGGGCACTCTTCTTTTGTCCTCTCATCACTCAGCAAATCGTTGTCTATATCGTCGATTGGGAGTTGGAGACCGACGACGGTATCCTCTCGACGCTGGTCGGCTGTCGATCGGTGTCAGGTCGTAGCAGTCACGCGTGTTGTACATCACTAACTGGTGAAAGGAGCAGAACATTGGTGTTCATACCTTGCCTCTTGTCATCTTCTGTCGACTGGAGGCTACATGTTGTACGGCATGTGTCCTAGCCTCTTGATGCAGCCAAGCTCCCTTTGCTCTTGGCCCTTTGGGTGGTTGGTGGTTGTTTGGCAGTCGCTGCTCGAGCGTCGGCGCGGGCTCGACATGCGTCTCCTTCCTTGCTACCTGGTCTTCTTCCACATTTATGTGTTCATTGGCCTTTCTGAGCATGTGGTCGAAGTCCCTGGGCGACTTCTGGATGAGCGATCAAAAGAACTCCCCTTCAACCAGCCCTTGAGTGAAAGCGTTCATCATTGTCTCGGATGAGACTGAGGGAACATCAATTACTACTTGATTGAAACGCCAAATGTATGTGTTGGTGCAATCATACCCTGGAAGTTTCAATGTATTGACAATTGTTAAGTTTAGGTTAATACGGTGAATCTAACATGCATTGTGAGTTTGCAGGAGAAGTTTCTTACAGGTCGGAAGACCGGATGCAAGAGAAGTCCAAGAAGGTCAAGGACCGGATTCTTGGCAAAGGAGCCCTTGCAGGTCAGAAAATCGGATGCAAGGCAAGAGAAGTCCAAGAAGGTCGAGGACCGGATTCTTGGCGAGAGAAGTTCCTGCAAGTCAGAAGGTTGGATGCGTGTTAAGCTCACTTAGCAAAAATCGATTGGTAAATCGATTTAGATATGGCTGTGAGGCAGAATGTCTTTGAATCGATTAGCCGATCGATTGGAAGGAAGCCAATCGATCGGTCGATCGATCGGGAAGTTTCTGTGCGAAGCACAGAGTGCTTCTGGATCGATCAACCGATCGATTGGGGTAATCCAATCGATCGAGCGATCGATCTAGGAAGCTTCTGTGCGAAGCACAGAATGCTTCTGGATCGATCAGCCGATCGATTGGGGAACCAATCGATCGAGCGATCGATCCAGGAAGCTTCTGTGTGAAGCACAGAAGCCTCCTGAATCGATCAGCCGATCGATTGAAGTTACTCAATCGATCAGCCGATCGATTCACAGAGGCACTGCGATTTTGGATTTCACGAGCGTGTGTCTGAATCGATTCAAGCACTACACCAATCGATTCAAGTTCAAGTGAAGTAATCTACGCCGTTAATCTTGACGTGATGACTTCCAACGGATACTTGTGAATCGATTCAGATATAGTCCCAATCGATCCACGGTGACGATGATGTGAGAAACGACTAGTTTTCTCCAAGTTTAAAAATGCGGAAGAAAAAGAAACAGTATCATCTTTAACGAAAAATACTGTTCTATTGCTTTTGCATCATCAATCTTGGAAGTGCTGAACATCTCTCAAGAGTTTGAAGCTAAAGCTCTCCATCTCCCACATTCTCTAGTTGCACGCCGCAAGGAAGAAGCATTTTCAAGTGTGTAATCCTTCCTTTCTTCTTCTTTGTGTTGGGTGTGATCTTTTCTCTTATAGAGGGAAAGTTGTAAGAGTTGTAAGGTTTCTCCACCTTCGGTGTTATTCCGAGAATGAGAGGTTTGATAGTGAAAGGGTGACGGTGGTGTGGACCCTTGGACTAGTCACCTCCTTGAGGAGGTGGATACCAAGTAAATACAAGTGTTAGCATTGCCTTCAAGTGTCTGCTGCGAAAAATCAAGTTGATCAAGAAAACGAAGTGAGCCATTCACCCCCCCTCTAGCTCAACCGATCCTAACAAGTGGTATCAGAGCATTGGTTTGCTTTTGAGGATTCACCGCCAAGAAAGCACAAGTTAAAGAGCTACAAGATGTCATTGAAAGAGGGACATAGTACTTCACGACCATCATTCTATGAAGGCAGTAATTTCGCGTATTGGAAGAGCCGCATGGAACACTATCTCATGACTGAAATTGACATGTGGTTCTCAATCACGGAGGGATTCACAGCGCCAATTGAAAATGGAAAAAATGCTTGAATCATCAAGGTGGACTGTTGAACAAAAATTAAAGGCTCAAGCAAATGCTAAGGCAATAGTGACTCTCCAGTGTGGGTTGAGTTCGGAACAACTCAACAAGGTTGGACCTTTCAAGAGTGCCAAGGATTTATGGGACAAGCTCATTGAGCTAAATGAAGGCACCAAGGATTCAAGAATTGCAAAAAGAGACCTCTTGATAAATCAACTTCAAAACTTCACAATGAAGGATGGAGAAACGGTAAGCTCACTACATGGGAGATTCAAGGAACTCCTAAATGGTTTTCATTCAGTTGGAGAGAGTGTGGAGAACCGAGATCTCATAAGGTATGCCTTAAAATCTTTCCCAAGAAACTCATTATGGTCATCCATGGTGGATGCCTATAAGGTCTCAAGGGACTTGTCAATAATAAAATTGGATGAATTATTTTGTGAACTTGAATTATATAAGCAAGCTAACACAAGCCACAAAGAGAAAGGTATAGCCTTGGTTGCAAGTGAGAAGAGCAAAAAGAAGCACAAGGAAAAGAAAAAGGAGAAGAAGGAGTCATCTTCAGAATCTGAGCAAGATAGTGATAGTGATAGTGATGAAGAGCTATCTTCTAGTGAAATGACAAACTTTGTTCGAAGAATGATGAGGCATTCAAGGAAGTTTGACAAAAAGGATGTTAAGAAGATTTTCAATGATGAAAAGAAAAAAGGTAAATCTCTTGTGGATTCTAAGACTAAGACTGATGTAATTTGCTATGAATGCAAGAAAAAGGGGCACTACAAAACGGAGTATCCAAAGTTGAAGAAGCAAGAGGAAAATATCAAGAAAAAGAAGAAGGCTTTGAAAGCCACATGGGACGACTCATCGTCAAGCTCATCGGAAGAAGATGAAAGGAAGAGCTCAAAGCACATGGCTCTCATGGCCTTAGGCCATGTTGAAGTTAGTGAAGATGAAGATAGTCATGGAGAGGATGTGGAGTCTTCAAGTGAGTCATCATCTAGTGATGATGAGGTAATTTCTCCCAAGCTTGATAAGATATATGTCACCATTGCATGCTTAACCAATGCACTAGCTAAATCAAAAGGGAAGGTTAAGAAATTGCAAAATGATTTGAAAACACTCAAAAATGAAATTGTGTCATGTGAAATTTGCATGCTTCATGAAAATGACACAAATAATTTTGATGATCTTAAAGAGGAAAATGCATCATTGAAATTACAAGTTGATGATCTTAGAGGTGCTCTAGAAAAATTTACTTCAAGCTCAAAATATTTAGACATGATTCTAGGAGCTCAAAGGGGTGTGTACAACAAAGCGGGACTATGTTTTAAATCACAAGATAAGGAAGTTAAATTCACGTCTTTAATTAGTAGAAATCATGCTTCAAGGGTTAAGTTTGTTCAAGCTTGGGTACCCAAGCAATTTGTTATTGATGCTACTGGACCCAAAGTTTGGGTACCAAAACATTTGGTTTATCGTGTTTAAACAGGCATGCACCAAGGGGGAGCATCCAACAACATGGTTCGTAGATAGTGGATGTTCTAAGCATATGACGGGGGATTCTTCAAAATTCTCATCATTTAGACACAAAAGTAAAGAGGAGGAGACTTGGCTTTGGCACCGGAGACTTGCTCACACCAACATGAGGAATATTAAAAAACTTTCAAAGAAGGAGTTGGTGCAAGGATTGCCAAAGTTGAAGTTTCAAAAAGACAAAATATGTGATGCATGTCAAATGGGTAAGTAAATCAAAGCTACTCATAAAGGTAAAAATGTTATAAGTACCTCAAATGCTTTGGAGCTTATTCACATAGATTTGTTTGATAGTAGTAGGTATACTTCCTTGAATGGTAGTAGATATTGCTTTGTGATTGTGGATGATTACACTAGATATACATGGGTGTTCTTCTTGAAACATAAGGATCAAACTCTAGATACCTTGATTGCTTTTTGTAATAGAGTAGAAAATGAAAAGAATCATAAGATAAACAAAATAAGAAGTGATCATGGAAGAGAATTTGAAAATGATAGATTCATAAGTTTTTGTATGGAAAAAGGTTATAAACATGAATTTTCCACCCCTAGGACTCCTTAACAAAATGGAGTTGTTGAGAGGAAAAATAGGGTTCTACAAGAGGCCGCTAGGAGGATTTTAAATGAATATTCACTTCATAGTTTTCTATGGGCCGAAGCAATTAATACGGCTTGTTATGTTCAAAATCGAACGTTAATACATAGATTTCTAGGAAAAACACCTCATGAGTTGTAGTTTGGTAAATCACCTACAATTAAGCATCTTAGAGTTTTTGGATGCAAGGTCTATATACTAAACACCAAAGATCATTTGGAAAAATTTTCCGCCAAGGCGGATGAGAGCATTCTTGTAGGTTACTCAGGTCATAGCAAAGCGTATCAAATTTACAACAAGAGATCAAAATTAGTTGAAGAATCACTAAATGTTGTATTTGAAGAAAATCCTTCTTTGAACTTTATAAGAGCAAACGATGAAGAATTACAATTTGAGTTAGAGAAACTAACACTGAATGAAGAAAATCATCAAGAAGAAAACCAAGAGAGTGATGGTGAGAAAAATGAACCTTTGCCACTTGAACCCGAAATTATAACAAATCAAGAATCAAGACCTACTAGGATTCATGTAAATCATTCCTTAGATCAAGTAGTAGGAGACATCACTCAAGGAGTGAGAACTCGATCTTACTTTAGAAATGAAGGAAGCCAAGTTGCCTTGATATATCAAATAGAACCAAAAACCATTGATGATGCCTTATTTGATCCCGATTGGATTTTAGCAATGCAAGATGAACATCTCAATTTAAGAGAAGTCAAGTTTGAGATTTAGTTCCTAGGCCTACAAACAAATCAATTATTGATACAAAATGAGTTTTTAGAAATAAACTTGATGATAAGGGGATAGTTGTGAGAAACAAAGCTAGATTGGTTGCTAGGGGTTTCAATCAAGTAGAAGGGTTAGATTATGATGAAACTTATGCACCCGTAGCAAGATTGAAGTCAATTAGGATGATGTTGGCCTTTGCCGCCCACAAGGGGTTCAAGTTGTACCAAATGGATGCAAAATCAGCATTTTTAAATGGTGTTATAAAAGAAGAAGTATATGTTGAGTAACCACCGGGATTTGAAAATTTTGAGTGTCCAAACCATGTATATAAGCTTAAAAAGGCCTTATATGGGCTAAAACAAGCTCCCCGAGCTTGGTATGAATGATTGTCAACATTTCTAGTATCCAAAGGGTTTCATAGAGGGAAAATTGATCCCACATTATTCTTAAAAAATAGTGGTAATGATATGTTTGTTGCCCAAGTATATGTAGATGACATTATTTGTGGTTCCACAAATACAGATTTTTTAAATGAATTCATTAATCACATGGAGAGTGAGTTTGAAATGAGGTTGGTTGGTGAGTTAACATTTTTTCTAGGGTTACAAATTAAGCAAACAAAAGAAGACATTTACATTCATCAATCAAAATATGTCAAAGAGCTATTTAAGAAGTTTGGAATGGAAAATGCAAAGGAAATATCTACTCCCATGGCTACTAGTACTAAATTAGATAAAGACGCTGAGGGGAAAGAAGTTGACTCCAAGGTGTATCGTAGTGCTCTAGGGAGTCTTCTCTATCTTACGGCTAGTAGACCCGACATACTTTTTGCCGTAGGTATATGTGCACGGTATCAATCTTGTGCCAAGGAGTCACATTTGAGTGTCGTTAAGCGAATTCTTCGTTATCTCAAGGGGACTCAAAATGTTGGTCTTTGGTATCCTAGAACTGAAACTTTTGACCTAGTGGGTTATACCGATTCCGATTATGCCGAATGCAAATTGGATTGCAAAAGTACTAGTGGTAGTTGTCAATTTCTAGGGTCTTCTTTAGTAAGTTGGTCGAGTATAAAATAACATTGTGTAGCTCTCTCTACAACCGAAGCGGAATATATTACCATGGGAGAGTGTGTATCACAATTATTGTGGATGACTCATACTCTAGAGGACTATAAACTTACCTATAACAATGTTCAAGTTCTTTGTGATAATGTGAGTACAATCAACTTGACCAAAAATCCCGTTCATCATTCAAGAACGAAACACATAGAGGTTAAACATCATTTTATTCGTGATCATGTAACTCGAGGTGATATCATTTTAAATTATGTTGGATCAAAATCAAACTTAGCCGATATCTTTACTAAACCTCTACCCGAAGTTGAATTTAGCTTTCTTAAAAGGGAATTGGGAATGTGTTGTATTGATTAAATCACATCCTCCATGATCACTTTATAGGTAAAGCTCTTTAAGTTCTATTCACCTTAACATTGCCTCTCACAAGAACATAGGATTGTCCTCTTAATATGATTTAGATGGGGTGAGAGATTAGGGACATTTATCTTGGTCATGATGTTTGTTATGATGCATTATTTTGGTCAAGAAAAGTGGTTTTCATATGAAACATTCATTTGTCCAATCATAGGGAAAGCAGGTGTACAAATCATGTGCACTTTGCCCTACGATTATGATTGGAAATTTCAAATTTACAATATGTATAAAACTTATGTTTGAAACCTTGGTTGAAGTTTGTTATTGGATGAGAGTTATCATTGCACAATTGGATACATACTTACTCAAAGTATTAAAGTTTTTGACAACTTTCAATTTTGTGTAAGTTTTCGCTAAGAAGAATCAATTCTTGTCAAATTCTATTTTTCCTTGATATTATGCGATATGTATAGTATCTACACAAAATTTCATGATTTTTAGAGTTGTGTACGTTTGTTTGTGCATTTCCAAAACTTGGATCTGAAAGTTTTTGAAAGTGCAGTAATATCAGACCTCCTAATCGATCGATTGAGAGGCTTGCGTCTCACCACAGAAAGCATCTGAATCGATTAATGGATCGATTCAGTGCGTCTGAATCGATCAATGGATCGATTGAGACGCGTTTTCGATTTTCCAGAAAGCATTTTGGATTGATCAATGGATCGATTCAGTGCGTCTGGATCGATCAATGGATCGATTGAGACGCATTTTCGATTTTCCAGAAAGCATTTGGATCAATTAATGGATCGATTCGGTGCGTCTGGATCGATCAATGGATCGATTGAGACGCATGTTCGATTTCCACAGAGGCGTCGTGAATCGATCGACCGATCGATTCACCTGTTCT
Organism: Zingiber officinale; assembly: GCF_018446385.1. Taxonomy (NCBI): domain Eukaryota; kingdom Viridiplantae; phylum Streptophyta; class Magnoliopsida; order Zingiberales; family Zingiberaceae; genus Zingiber; species Zingiber officinale. The sequence continues at coordinate 146,102,280 of NC_055990.1, read as the reverse complement.
CAATCGATCGGTCGATCGATTGTGAATTTCACACCCATCTTAAAACCCGATTAACCTAGTTTTTCTCTCACTCCACCTCATTTTCTCTCCCGACTCTCTTCATGCCCTAGCTCTTAGGAGACTTTCCCGGCGACTCTCCCGCCTGCATCGACCTTCTCTCCGGCGGTTTTTTTTCCAGCGAAGAGCACTCTTCCACCTTTCTCCCACCTCTGCTCCTTCTACGACCTAGGCCGTCCCTTCTTCCTTGTCTCGTTGTCGCAGCTCACAATGCCGAACTCAAACCCTAGGTAACTCCTCCATTTTTTTTCTTCTTCTCTCTATTTTGCTCTTGTCAGTTTATTGTGGCTAATCCTGATGTTTCTTTTGTGCATTTCATTCATGCATCATGTGCACGGCCATTTATCTTCTCTTTGCATTATGTTCCATCGTGTTGCTTCTGTTCTTGTGCATTTTTTTCTTCAGAAAAAAACAAAAGGTCAGAGAGTCTGGGGAGGGTTCCTCTCGAATGCAATCACGTCCTAAGCCTCTTACTGATCAGCATTTTCCAAATGCTACCTTGCAGCAGACCTTTCACCGAAACACATTCAAGTTGATTCCTCCTCGTTCCATTGATAAAAAATTCTATCACGACTCTTGCTTTGAACTGTTTTCCTTGATAGAATATTATAAACTTTCCTCCATTGTTTATTGTGAACGTAGTGTCAATCCTAGCCTTGTTTCCGAATTCTATAACAACTTGCATACCTCGGATGGAATTCTTTATCGCACTCGTGTTGCCAAGCGTAGCTTGGATTTCTCATATCAGATTCTTCAGGAGTTTTTGGAGTGTGGCCCTTCCACGAGTGATTTCGTCTTTTATCCTACCCTGCCTGAGCTCTTGCCCCCGCCATTCGAGCATATCACTATTACTTCCATGCATCAGACTCTTTTTGGCCGTCCTCGTCCAGATGGTCCACTTGCACATATCACCACTTTCTCGTCTCTTGAGTTATCTGCCCTGGACAATACCCTATTCAAAGTCGTTATAAACTGTCTTTTGTCTATTGTCTCTCGTGTTTTAGCCCTTCTGAGACCTCCTCACATGTTCTTGCTGTACGCCATGCGGTATCGCCTTGATGTAAACATAGCCTTGAACATCTTTCACTGCATCATTCACTTCACTCAGCCAGTGCAGCAAACAGTTCATATGCCTTTTGGCAATCTCATTACCGAGTGGTTGGAGTCCATGGAGGTAAATGTCTCTCGAGGGAAGCTACAGCATATGACAGTTTCGTATTCCCGCATCTCTTCGCGATCTTTCATGAAGACTGGTATGGTGGATGGACCAGATGGCATCAGATGGATTGACGGACGTGCCCTTGGTGAGGGACCACGAGCTCGACCTTGGGGGGCAGGACAGGCGCCGGATCCAGAGGCTGCTGATCCTCAGGCGGATATTGAGGCACCTGCTTCTCCAGATCCTGCTGTCACTACCCAGATTCAGATGCTTGAGGAGACTGTGGACACTCGTCTTGAGGAGCTGTCCATAGCTGTTGCTGAGATACGCACTGAGATTGCCACTCTACGGACGAGTGTTGAGTCTTTGACCGAGCTGGTGCGCTCGTGGATAGCAGGTCGTTCTCCTCAGCTCCCTCCTCCGGCAGAGGATGTGCCTCCTGGCCCTGTTGATTCTTCCAGGAGTCCTGTTGCTCCTACTGATGTTGCTGCTCCTTCTGAGGGCGACATGATTGAGTTTTATGTTTCGTTATGACATCTAGTGTCACTTTTCTGTATGGATGTTTGGTTGTGTATCAGTGTGCGTCTACGACACCATTTTGTATTTTGTGTCCATGGTTTGACTTGTCGGTTGAACATATGTATTTTGGCAAAACTAATTTCAGTCTATGGTTTACATAATTCCTCTATGATGTTTTGGTTTAAGGGGGAGTCTTCTTCTAGTATATTGTTTTTGCTTCTTGCACCCATTTAGGGGGCGTACCCCTCGGGTTTATCGTAGTTGCTTAGTGCCCGTATTAAGGGGGAGCTTTGTTTTTTTTTTTTTTTGACAAAGGGGGAGATAGGTTGACGTTTATGCTTAATTTAATTACAATTGAAGTTCATGCTTACTGCTTATGCTAAATTCAGATAAATTTCAGCGCAGGTGCAATCATTATTTATCATTGTATTATTATGGTATATTGGAAATTAGTCTAAACTTAAATAGATTGTCAAACATCAAAAATGTGGAGTTTGTTGGTGCAATCATGCCCTGGAAGTTTCAATGTGTTGACAATTGTTTAAGTTTAGGTTAATACGGTGAATCTAACATGCATTGTGAGTTTGCAGGAGAAGTTTCTTGCAGGTCGGAAAACCGGATGCAAGAGAAGTCCAAGAAGGTCGAGGACCGGATTCTTGGCAAAGGAGCCCTTGCAGGTCAGAAAACTGGATGCAAGGCAAGAGAAGTCCAAGAAGGTCGAGGACCGGATTCTTGGCGAGAGAAGTTCCTGCAAGTCAGAAGGTTGGATGTGTGTTAAGCTCATTTAGCAAAAATTGATTGGTAAATCGATTTAGATATGGCTGTGAGGCAGAATGCCTTTAAATCGATCAACCGATCGATTAGAAGGAAGCCAATCGATCGGCCGATCGATCGGGAAGTTTCTGCGCGAAGCACAGAGTGCTTCTGGATCGATCAGCCGATCGATTGGGGAACTAATCGATTGATCCAGGAAGCTTCTGTGCGAAGCACAGAAGCCTCCTGAATCGATCAGCCGATAGATTGAAGTTACTCAATCGATCGGCCGATCGATTCATAGAGGCACTGTGATTTTGGATTTCACAAGCGTGTGTCTGAATCGATTCAAGCACTACACCAATCGATTCAAGTTCAAGTGAAGTAATCTACGCCGTTGATCTTGACGCGATGACTTCCAACGGATACTTGTGAATCGATTCAGATATAGTCCCAATCGATCCACGGCGACGATGATGTGAGAAACGGCTAGTTTTCTCCAAGTTTAAAAATGCGGAAGAAAAAGAAATAATATCATCTTTAACGAAAAATATTGTTCTATTGCTTTTGCATCATCAATCTTGGAAGTGCTGAACATCTCTCAAGAGTTTGAAGCTAAAGCTCTCCATCTCCCACGTTCTCTAGTTGCACGCTGCAAGGAAGAAGCATTTTCAAGTGTGTAATCCTTCCTTTCTTCTTCTTTGTGTTGTGTGTGATCTTTTCTCTTATAAAAGGAGAGTTGTAAGAGTTGTAAGGTTTCTCCACCTTCGGTGTTATTCCGAGAAGGAGAGGTTTGATAGTGAAAGGGTGACGGTGGTGTGGACCATTAGACTAGTCACCTCCTTGAGGAGGTGGATACCAAGTAAATACAAGTGTTAGCATTGCCTTCAAGTGTCCGCTGCGAAAAATCAAGTTGATCAAGAAAACGAAGTGAGTCATTCACCCCCCCCCCCCCTCTAGCTCAACCGATCCTAACAGTATGCTCGGAGTGCTTCCTTGGGCTTCTGCTTTAGGGCAAAGAGGTTGACGCTCATCTTGTGATAGCGTCGGCTGCTGAGAAATGGTGTTGGAACGTAGCTCGGAAGTCCTTGAAGTTACGTATTGAACCGTCTGGTAGTATTCAGAACCAGCACTGTGTTGGGACCGATTATATAGCTAAAGGGTGGGGTGAATAGCTTGGTGCGCTCGTCGTGCTCTTCGTTGCTTGTTTCTTCAAGGATATGCAACGGAAAATACAAAGAAAACAACCACAACGCTAACACTAAGGATTTACTTGGTATCCACCTCAAGAAGAGGTGACTAATCCAAGGATCCACACACTCACGCACCCTCTATTATGAAAAACACTCCTTTATGGTAACTACTAAAGGCGGAGAAGCCCTACAAGTTCACACTATAAGAATAAAGGGAAAGGGAACAAAATACAAGCAGAAGCTTACAATTTCGCACAAGAAAAACCCTAACCCTAGCTTTCTTCTTCGCCTCTTGACTTGGACGTGCCTCCAAGATCCTTCAAGAACTGGCGATGAGAGCTTTGTGGAGATGCTATGGAAGCGCTGTGCTCGCTGGAGAAGAAGGTCGTGAGTTCTCTGCCGAGAGAACAGCTCGCCAGCAGCTAAATACGACGCCAACGGTCGGATCCCGATCGATTGGATTGCTCCCAATCGATCGGAGAGGCTTTGGATCGATCGGTCGATCGATCCAGAGCGCCTCTGTGATCTTGAAAATTGCCTAGATGATTGGTTGATCGATCAAGGGCTTATCGTGCGAAATCACACCTCCCAATCGATCGCCCGATCGATTGGGGGCTCTGGATCGATCGACCGATCGATCCAGAGCTCTTCTGTTCGCGCGACACTTCTCCCCAATCGATCCACTGATCGATTGGGAGAAGACTTGTCGCAGGGACTCACCCAATCGATTGGCCGATCGATTGGGCATGTGCCAATCGATCGGTTGATCGATCCAGCTTCTTGTTTTTGCCCCAAAACAAGTCCAAAGTCCCCTAAACCAACATCTGGTCAACCATGACCTGTTGGTTCATCATGCCTAGCATCCGGTTACCCTTGACCTGCTAGGACTCGCTCACCAAGTGTCCGGTCAATCCCTTTGACCCACTTGGACTTTCCTTCTCGTGCCAAGTATCCGGTCAATCCCTTTGACCTACTTGGACTTCCCAACACCAGATGTCTGATCATCCTTGATCCATCTGGATTTCCTCGTGCCTGACTTCACTCACCAGGACTTTCCCAATTGTCTGTCTTCACTCACCAGGACTTCCTTCTGCCTAGCTTCACTCACTAGATCTTTCATCTGGCTTCACTCACTAGGACTTTCACCTAGCTTCACTCACTAGGGTTTTCCAGCTGCCTGGCTTCACTCACCAGGACTTTCACCTAGCTTCACTCACTAGGATCTTCCAGCTGCCTGGCTTCACTCACCAGGACTTTCACCTGGCTTCACTCACCAAGATTTTTCTTCTGCCTAGCTTCACTCACTAGGACTTTCACCTGGCTTCACTCACCAGGATTTCTCTTCTGCCTAACTTCACTCACTAGAACTTTCACCTGGCTTCACTCACCAGGATTTTCCATCTGCCTAGCTTCACTCACTAGGACTTTTACCTGGCTTCACTCACCAGGATTTCCAACTGCCTAGCTTCACTCTCTAGGTCTTTCACCTGGCTTCACTCACCAGGATTTTCAACTGCCTAGCTTCACTCACTAGGTCTTCCAACTGCCTAGCTTCACTCACTAGGACTTCTCTTCTGCCTAGCTTCACTCACTAGGTCTTTCACCTGGCTTCACTCACCAGGATTTCTCTTCTGCCTACCTTCACTCACTAGGACTTCTCAGTCAAGTATCCAGTCAACCTTGACCTACTTGGCTATCCTTTACAATTTCACCACATGAACAATTGCACCTGCAATCTCCATGTCTTGTCAAACATTGAAACCCAAACATCAAGACTCGATCTTGAACCAATTCAATCTCAGTCAACCAGGTCAACCTTGACCTAGGGAATATTGCACCAATAATCTCCCCCTTTTTGATGTTTTACAATACCACTTAACAATACCACTTGTAAGTTAGGCTAATCCCAAAGCCTGAACTTCCTTCATGCCAATATGAGAATGATGGTTTCCTTCATCCTTTCATTTTTCCCATAGGGTGATGCACACATTATCCCCCTATTTCAGGGAATGAAGGCCTAACTTAACCCTACATTCTCCCCCTATTGGCACACATCAAAAAGAAACTCTCCCCCTGAAGAGTTACTCACCGTTGTTCACAACTTCACTCGTTGTTCACAACACGATTCAAATAAAGGTCCCATACCCTTTATTTGCATCAAAAACTCATCCTTGAGCATATACCACTAAACAATGAAGATATCCACTCTCCATTGTATTCTCATGCCCAACCTTGAGCATTTTCACTAAGGAAGGTAAAACCACCTTCCAAAGTGTATGAAAATAATTTTTCATGTCCTTAAAGAGTAACTCCCCCTAAAGACATGCATATAACTTCTGTCATTGCACCAACAATGACTTGGAATCCCCAAACCTTTAGGAAACCCAAAATTAGAAGTTTTGAGGTTCAAAAATTCAATATTGAAACCAAACCTCGACCTAAATTTCTACTTAGTTTTCCTTAACCAATTCATCCTTGTTTTCATCATGAAAACTCCCCTTAAATGTGTATAAATATGTTTTGAGGGGTTAGGAATGATTACCTAGACTAAAGATGGTCCAAAATGCTGAAATCAGGCTTTACCATCCAAAATCAGTATTCCCAATCGATTGGAGTTAGGTCCCAATCGATTGAACCTGCTTGAATTGATCCACTGATCGATTTAGGAGGGCTGGATCAATCGGTGGATCGATCCAGGAAGCTTATGTTCGCGAGAAGCTTGCTCTCAATTGATCGCCCGATCGATTGAGACCCTACAATCGATCGGGTGATCGATTGAAGCTCTGAAAAGGTTGAAATTCAATTTCAGTCAATTTCAGAAACCCCTAGAAAAATCTACAAAATTCCAAAAATCATAAAAATTTGTGTAGACATTGTTTAGGACATATATTATCATGAAAAAATAGGTTTTTAAGAAAATACTTCATATTTTCAAAGATTGACACAAACTAAAAAACTTGTAAAAACTTTAGTGTGTTCTTCTAGTTTGTGCCTAACTCTTCAATGATGATCACTATCAAAAGATAGTCTACATCAAGGTTTTCCAAAAGCACTTTAAAATCATTTTCAAAACCAATTTCCAATCATGTTCTTTGGGCTCAATGCACATGACTTGTACATTAGCTTTCCCAATGATTGGAAAACACATAACTATGTGTTTGATGAACTTAAAACTCACAAGAATGCACTAAATTAACATCTTGAGTTTTGTTCATCATCCTAACATCTCACTTGTATTTAATGTGTACGAAACCACCTACAAGTCACCTTATAATTTTTAGTGAGATGTAAACTTTTGGTTTTGCCCTAATCTAGGGATCATGCATATCTACCTAGGCATTTTGAGGTTATGAACATCCACCAAGGATGTTACTTGTTAATAAATGTCATTAGTCCTTAATTGCAAGGAATAAACTAATGCATGATAATGTTATGGCATACATCAAAGACAAATAAGTTTCAAAAGAAAATTTTCTATAACTACATGATGTATGTATGACATGATATGGTATTTTTGTGTTTTTCATAATAAAACATGAATGCAAAAATAAACATGATGTCATGACATATGATGGGCAAACAATCATGGCAAATTTTAGCATAAATGAAATACCTAGATTACCTATCTAAGTATCCTAAAGCCTTGGCTAACTTAAAATTTAAGTCCTAGATTGCCCTTAAGTTCCTAATAAAATGCCAAACTCCCAACTTGACATTTCTTTTACTCTTAATTTGTTGTGCCAATTGAAATTAACTATATTTCTCAAATTTTGGCACAATCTACTCTTCCAAGAGTAACCACTTTAAATTTAGGCCCGGATTGCCTTTAATCCCTTAAGAACATACCAAAATCCCAACTTGGTAGTTCTTGACACTTGATTTCTTGTGCCAATTAAAATTATATCCAAAAACTCAAATTTTTGGCACATCTTACTCTTTCCAAGAGCAAACCATTAATCCTTATCATTTTCAAAGGTTAACAATAACCTTGAAAATGCTCTTCGAGTGCCAACTTTATCATGATTGGGTTAACTACCCTTTCAATTTGAGTTGACACTCTCTAACCCATCTAAGGGCTAGAGAAAATGCTCCTAGGAACCCAAAACCTATTGGTGCTCCTTGGATGCTCTAGGTATTCACTAGGGATAACTTCCCTAGATACCTTCCTAGTGACCTTGTTAGGCTTCTTAGAGTCCTTGGTCATCTTTTCTAGGTCAACTCTAGGGATTTCTTCCCTTGTGACCTTCTTTGTGACTTACTTAGACTTCTTAGAAGTCTTAGTCATTTTTGTTGTTGCAAAAATACTTCTAGGGATAACTTCCCTTGTATTTTTGACTTGACCACTAGGCCTAGGGTTAGTTCCATAACTATATGGAACTCTATGGTAAGAAGGCACATCCTTTTTGGTTTTAGGTTTGTATCTCAAACCTCTATGACCCTTGGATGACCCTTGTTGTCCTAAACATAGGTTTTGCTCATTTTGCCCTTTTAAGATATTTTCCATCATTTTTAGGGTCTTTTCCATTTTATCAAGTCTTGACCTCAAGACTTGATTTTCTTTCCATAAATCCCTAGTTTTTTATTTATCGTTAAGTCCATGAGCATTTTTATTTTTAGGCTTGTAACTAAAATCCTTAGAATTCTTGCCTAAATTTTTATCTACCTTCCTAGACCTAGGTGTTGGTGCAATTTCCAGTAGGTCAAGGTTGACCTAGTTGACCAAGCGTAAACCTTGGTCATGGTTTCGATGTTTGACAATACAGAAAGACATGTAGACATGGACAATGCAGGTGTAGCTGTCCATGCGGAGAGATACTGATCAGGGTCTGATCAGGTTGGATGAAGAAGAATCAAGTAGGTCAAGGTTGACCGGATACTTGACTGAGAAGTCCTAACTGGGATGTTAGGTAGTTCGTAAAGTCCTGGTGAGTGAAGCCAGACAGTTCGGAAAGTCCTGGTGAGTGAAGCCAGACAGTCAAGAAATCCTGGTGAGTGAAGCCAGGTGAAAATCCTAGTGAGTGAAGCTAGGTGAAAGTGAAAGTCCTGGTGAGTGAAGCCAGGCAGTTGGAGAAAGTCCTGGTGAGTGAAGCTAGGCAGTTGGGAAGACCTGGTGAGTGAAGCCAGGCAGTGGGAAAGTCCTGGTGAGTGAAACCAGGCAGTGGGAAAGTCCTGGTAGGTGAAGCCAGGCAGTTGGAAAGTCCTGGTGAGTGAAGCCGGGCAGATTGGAAATCCTAGTGAGTGAAGCCAGGTGAAAATCCTAGTGAGTGAAGCTAGGTGAAAGTCCTGGTGAGTGAAGCCGGGCAAGGGAAAATCCAGATGGATCAAGGGTGATCGGACATCTGGTGTTGAGAAGGTCAAGTAGGTCAAGGGAGTGACCGGATACTTGGCACGAAGAGAAAAGTCCAAGTGGGTCAAAGGGATTGACCGGACACTTGGTGGGGAGTCTTAGCAGGTTAAGGGAGTGACCAGATGCTAGGTATGATGTACCAACAGGTCAAGGTTGACCGGATGTTGGTTCGAGAGACTTGGGACTTGGTGTTGAGGAAAACCAAGCTCTGGATCGATCAGTGGATCGATCCATTTATACCATGGATTCCTGATCTGTTAGCAGACCGATCCAGTGATACGGCTGATCGGTCTGCAGACCGATCAGTAACCACACAGTGAGCTTCTGTGTGTTATCTGATCGGACTGAAAACCGATCAGGAGGCCGATCAGAAGAAGGCAACAGAGCTGGGAAAGGACAGCTGATCGGTCTAGGGACCGATCAGCATAGAGCCTGATCGATCCCCATGACCGATCAGCAGCACCCTGGACCGATCAGGGTGGAGCCTGATCGGTCCAGGTATATCCATTGAGAGACAACGGCTATATCCGTCTTCTTCGCTGTCTTCTTTGCGATGCAGGTATAAAAGGAGATCGAGGGTGACTCTCTCTGACTCTCCTTCTTCCTCTTCTTCCTACTGACTGTTGAAGTATTTCTGCTTGAGCTTTGTTGAGCTCTTCTTCGCTGAAGCTTCGCGTGAGCTTCCCTCGGCTGGGACTTCAACTGGACAGTTGGTGTTGTGGTTGGATTCCCGTAAAGTTGCTGCTTCATCCAGTCGACAAGAAGGCAAGCTAGGGTTATTACATTTTTGTATTGTACTTAGTTTCCTGCTGTATTCTTGTACTCCTGTTTATCTTGCTGTTGCAAGACATTGTGGCGAGGTTTCTCCACCCAGAAGGAGTGATTATTAGCCGGGTTTCCGGGGTCTCATCCACCGACGGATTGATATGCTTCGTCCACCTTACGGACACGCCGAGGAGTAGGAGTATATCTCCGAACCTCGTTACATCGACGCGTGTTGAGGTTTGATTTCTCCGCTCTCATTTCTATTATTTTTATTTCCGCTGCGCTAACCTTGATTTGTAGAAAGAAACGGAAGATTTGGGGTCGGCTATTCACACCCCCCTCTCTAGCCGCGATCATCGATCCTAACACTAGGTGTGGTAGTCTTAGCATGAAGAGCCATATGATTTCCCTTAATGCTATCATGCTTCCTATGTTTATGGTAAATAGTATTAAAATGATATAAATTAGAACTAGCATGCTTTTTACCATTATTCAAGGGAGTAGGCTCAATAAATGATACCTTTCTTTTTACCTTGGAGGCTCCCCCTTGAGTTGTGCTTCCTCCATGAGCCTTGACCGCTTTCTTCCCCTTGGGACATTGGCTCTTATAATGTCCCTTTTGATTGCAAGAGAAGCACACAATGTGCTCCTTGCTCTTCTTTGTTGTGGGGACGGTTTCCTTGGGCTTCACCTTGCCCTTTAGTGCCACTTGACTCTTCTTCTTGTCCAATTTGGGGTATTTGCTCTTGTAATACCCATGTTCCCTACACTCAAAACATATAATATGATTTTTATCTTTAATTGAACTATTTTTACCTCAATGTGTAGGGATGACACTTGATCCTCCATTTGATTTTGCTTGACTTGTGGAGATGGATGCTTCTTCATCCTCTTCCTCTCTTGACCCGGATGTGGAATCTTCTTCTTGCTCCGGTGTCAATGATCTACACTCCCCCTCAATCCTAGAGGTGGAGGCTTCTTCATCTTCGTCTTGTATATGGAACAAGGAGTATGCCCTCTCCTTGCCCTCTTCATTACATTCTTTTGAAGATGAAGCATCTTGGACTTCTTCTTCGGAAGATGAGCACCTCTCACCTTCAGAATCCTCTTCCTTTTGATCTTGCTCCATTGAGTCACCCTCTTTGGATTTTTCTTGGATTGGTACAGTGGAGGGGATCTCATGAATCTTTGCCAATATGCTCCATAGCTCTTTGACATCTTCAAAATCTCCAATTTGCTCCAAGATGTTGTTTGGCAATAAATTGACCAAAAGATTGGTCACTTTGTCATTGGCCTCACATCTTTGGATTTGTTCTTGGCTCCACTTGCTCCTTTTGAGTACTTTGCCCTTGGAATTTATGGGAGCTTCAAATCCTTCCATTAGAGCAAACCATTGTTCTATCTCCATCATCAAGAAATTCTCGATCCTTGATTTCCAAAGATCGCGGCTTGTTGAGATAAATGATGGAGGCACCCTTGTATCGAATCCAAGTTCGTCTTGGAATTCCATTGAAGTTGAGCTTGATAAAATCTTTGACTTGAAGAATTTTGCTCCAACTTCTTCACCCTCTAGCTCCTTTCCCTTTCCGGCGATGATTCCGGTGAAGAGCAACCTTGCTCTGATACCACTTGTTGGGACTGATTATGTAGTTAGAGGGGGGGTGAATAGCTCGGTGCGCTCGTCGTGCTCTTCGTTGCTTGTTTCTCCAAGGATATGCAGCAGAAAATACAAAGAAAACAACCACAACGCTAACACTAAGGATTTACTTGGTATCCACCTCAAGAAAATGTGACTAATCCAAGAATGCACACACTAACGCACCCTCCACTATGAAAAACACTCCTTTATGGTAACTACCAAAGGCGGAGAAGCCCTACAAGTTCACACTACAAGAAGAAAGGGAAAGGGAACAAAATACAAGCAGAAGCTTACAATTTCGCACAAGAAAAACCCTAACCCTAGCTTTCTTCTTCGCCTCTTGACTTGGACGTGCCTCCAAGATCCTTCAAGAACTGGCGGTGAGAGCTTTGTGGAGATGCTATGGAAGCGCTGTGCTCGCTGGAGAAGAAGGCCGTGAGTTCTCTGCCAAGAGAACAGCTCGCCAGTAGCTAAATACGACGCCAACGGTCGGATCCCGATCGATTGGATTGCTCCCAATCGATCGGGGAGGCTTTGGATCGATCGGTTGATCGATCCAGAGCGCCTCTGTGCTCTCGAAAATTGCCTGGATCGATTGGTTGATCGATCCAAGGCTTATCGTGCGAAATCACACCTCCCAATCGATCGTCCGATCGATTGGGGGCTCTGGATCGATCGACCGATCGATCCAGAGCTCTTCTGTTCGCGCGACACTTCTCCCCAATCGATCCACTGATCGATTGGGAGAAGACTTGTTGCAGGGACTCACCCAATCGATCGGCCGATCGATTAGGCATGTGCCAATCGATCGGTTGATCGATCCAGCTTCTTGTTTTTGCCCCAAACAAGTCCAAAGTCCCCTAAACCAACATCTGGTCAACCATGACCAGTTGGTTCATCATGCCTAGCATCCGGTCACCCTTGACTTGCTAGGACTCGCTCACCAAGTGTCCGGTCAATCCCTTTGACCCACTTGGACTTTCCTCCTCGTGCCAAGTATCCGGTTAATACCTTTGACCTACTTGGACTTCCCAACACCAGATGTCCGATCATCCTTGATCCATCTGGGTTTCCTCGTGCCTGACTTCACTCACCAGGACTTTCCCAATTACCTGGCTTCACTCACCAGGACTTCCTTCTGCCTAGCTTCACTCACTAGGTCTTTCTTCTGCCTAGCTTCACTCACTAGGTCTTTCATCTGGCTTCACTCACTAGGACTTTCACCTAGCTTCACTCACTAGGGTTTTCCAGCTGCCTGGCTTCACTCACTAGGACTTTCACTTAGCTTCACTCACTAGGGTTTTTCAGCTGCCTGGCTTCACTCACTAGGACTTTCACCTGGCTTCACTCACCAGGATTTTTCTTCTGCCTAGCTTCACTTACTAGGACTTTCACCTGACTTCACTCACCATGATTTCTCTTCTGCCTAACTTCACTCACTAGGACTTTCACCTGGATTCACTCACCAGGATTTTCCTTCTGCCTAGCTTCACTCACTAGGACTTTCACCTAGCTTCACTCACCAGGATTTCCAACTGCCTAGCTTCACTCACTAGGTCTTTCACCTGGCTTCACTTACCAGGATTTTCAATTGCCTAGCTTCACTCACTAGGTCTTCCAACTATCTAGCTTCACTCACTAGGACTTCTCTTCTGCCTAGCTTCACTCACTAGGTCTTTCACCTGGCTTCACTCACCAGGACTTCTACCTGGCTTCACTCACCAGGATTTCTCTTCTGCCTAGCTTCACTCACTCAGACTTCTCAGTCAAGTATCCAGTCAATCTTGACCTACTTGGCTATCCTTTACGATTTCACCATATGAATAATTGCACCTGCAATCTCCATGTCTTGTCTCCATGTATTGTCAAACATTGAAACTCAAACATCAAGTGTAAGATATCGCAAAAATTAAATAATAAATATTATTGGACGAAAAATCTTATTGGATTTTTCTAGAATTTTTAGAAATTTTTCAGGATTTAAACGGAGTCCGTATGACCCGTTTTGAGAGGATGGATTCGGGATACAGTGGAGGCCTGTTTGGATACCCCATTAAAGTTGGGAGTTGATGGAGAAACTAACTTAGGGCTTAATTAAATATAACCTAAGTATTTAATTTAAAACCTAATCTCTAAATTCCCAATTTTCTCTCCCGAACCCCTATTCCCTCGCGACCTCTTCCCCGACAACTTCTCTGCCGAAACCTCTTTTCCGGCGAATCCTCGCCTCACCGACGCTGAGCTCGCGATCACCGGCCACCTTCCTTTGTGTGAGGCTAGGGCAACGACTCCATTGGCTCCTCTTGCGATTCCCCCTTCTCTCTCTCGTGTCTCTGCTCTAGATCGCCGACGGAGGGCTCTTTCTGCCACGATTGTCCTCGTCGAGTCCTTGAGGAAGAGCCGCCGGACCTTGACGATACCAGCTTTGTCCAGATCATCTTCGGCTGAGCAGTTGGCCCTTCGGCCATTTCTTGTGCGTGGTCGATGGGAGGTCGACTCTAGGGCACGGTGAGGGATTTGATTTGCGTCGTCGCGGATTGATCGAGCCCCTTTCGCTTCTCCTCTTCGATCTGTGCATTGGAGTGCAAATCGAGTCATCACCAGTGGGAGTGGATCACGCGACACCATTGGAATTGATCGATCGAGGTAAGGGCAGTGTCGGGTAATGCTTTGGAATTCAAGGATATTGTGTGAATTGTTTCTTTTTGTAGTGCTCTTCCTGATATGGTATGGAGGATGCATCGGATCAAAATAGGGGTGGATTTCTCTTGAGCCGATCACAACCTTCTACACTGTTAGAGTCTCGGATGAAGAGGTGGAGGTTGGTTGAGACGAGAAAGGTTCTGTTTGTGAAGAGTTCAGTAAATCAATTGCTCTACAGCTAAGTGTTGGATTTAATTTTGGAAGGAATTGGTTTGGGACTTCTTTGGGTAGCTGTCGGCAGGAGGTTCTTGTGGGCTGTGAGATACTGCACTGATGCTAAACCTCACGGTGAGTATTTTCCAGAGAGGTACCTTTGTGATTCTCATTAGTATGTTGTTAAATTTGGTTTCTAAAGGATGGTAGGGTTTGTGCTTGCTTAGATTTATGAGTAGTGTGATGTAGATTGGATGAATTGAGGTGGATGAACTATGTGGATTTGATTCATTTATATATTTTGGAGATTAGGTTGCATTTCGATGATGAATTAGTTAATTAGTTGTGGTTGTGGTGATTGGTTGATGTAGATTGTTATGTGATCATTCTTAGGATCATTGGATGGATTAATAGAGTGTGGATTATGTTGGGATCTAGAAGGAGTGTGATTAAGGATTGTTTGGAGGATTAATCAGATATCGGATTTGAGTGGAGTTATCCTGATTGAGTGGGATTTTATTTAGCTATTTTAATTCATATGGATTTGGCTAAATAATATGTATATATATTGATTGATGCAGGACCTTGATGTGGGACGATTATTACGACAAGAGGTTTATTTTGGACACGATCGACAGATTAAGGCGGGTATTTCTTCCTTGACCTCTATGTAGATTTTCTTATACTTGGTGCATGGCTATTATGTGATGGTTTAGGCTGCTTTATCTTATATCATGATCGGTTGCTGTTTTTCCTGCATGATACTTATGCTTGACCCTTGTGATGATCTACGTAATTCATATACAGTCTCTACTCTTGATATCCACTCTGTTGTGAGTACACGTGTAGAGTATGCCTTGTAGGGATTGTCAGGTTGTTGGTAGTACCATGCCGATTGGGTATATGATGTTGACTGTACATAGGTGGGGATGTGTTATAGGAGTCATCTTGTTGACCGTGCATTTACATGTGGTGTGTACATACGTATTTGTCATGTACTTTTGGAGGAGTTGTGTTGATTGTATGTTTGGAGTATATACATATGTCTGTTGTATTGTTATTGGAGGATACATGTTGATTGTACTTATCTTTTGTGTACATGTGTCTGGTGGGATTATTGGAGATTTTTGGTTGATTATACATGTGTAGTGTGTACATATGTTTGGTGGGATATGTGGAGGTATCATGACGATTATACTCATGTTGGAGGTATTTATGAGATTTGGAGTTATTGCATGGATGATGATTTTATATATATATATCATGTTCATCATTCATTGCATCTGATGACCATTGTCTCCCTTGTGGTGAGAGAGTCGTCAGTTGGTTTGGTTTAGCGCCGCACACTCGGCCACTCATGGGTAGTGGTAGCTGGAGCAGTTGCCGCTCGTCCTGTCGTGCCACCCGGTCACGAGGTTTAGTGAGATCCGGCGTTGTGGGCAGTCAGGGACCCTGATGCTATTTAGCTAGATAGCTATTAGCGGACTGTCCGCCTCGACCACTATATAGTGGGCTGGAGGGTAGTACAGTCGTCACAGACCCAAGCCTCTCGGCCATACAGGGGTCGTGGTGTTCGGAGAGGTGGCGGGGGTGACCATGGAGCATGCATGCACTTTTGCATATGATGCACGGTGCATCTGGGGCTTATATTTGCATACATGCCTACTAGATACTAGTTGCATGTGTTTGTGGTATGTTGCATTTGTTTGCGATATGATTGTTGCATATGGTTGTCATTGTAGGACCATTATATTCATATGTATATCGATTATATATCGCACAGGTGTCACGGGTATGTCTGTTGCAGATCCAGTGAGTTTACTGACCATTGTACCAGGTGTTGATTCCAGATTGGGTATGTATCTATCATTATGTCGGTTGTGATTTGTACAGTATGTATGTCAGGTTATTATGTCAGATATGTTTAGGTGCATTGAGTATGATAGTATGATCATGTTCTTATTTCTCTACTGAGACTGTATACTTGTGATCTCCATGTTGTTTATGGACCATGCACTATCTTTTCTATTACCCGCTGAGTTATCTATACTCACCACCGCATGTATACATTTATGTTTTCAGGTAGCCTGTAGATGGTTGGTGTCGCTCGAAGTATCCTGTCTGCCGGGTCCTACGTCACATCCGAAGACCGTGCTTATTTTCTTTTGTATATATTCTTTTCTTATTTTTGGCATTGTATTTGTGTATAGCCATGTGGCTATCCTATGGTTTTGGTGTTGTATTTGTGTTTAAGCCGTGCCGGCATGCATTGTATTTATTTGTGTTGTGTGGGCTTTCCTTCGTTTTTCCGCTGTGTTTTGGTACAGCCGTGTGGGTTGTTTTATATATAACTGCGTGGTTGTGATTGTTTCATTCCAGCCGTGTGGGCTGTTATTATAACTGCGTGGTTGTGTATAAAAATATTCCAGCCGCATGTGGCTGATGTATTTTGCTTGTAGTGATGCTTCAGATTGTCACCGGTACAGGGGAGATGCTGTCGGATTTTTGTCTGGCAGAGACTCTTTTGGGGGCGTGACATCAAGACTCGAGCTTGAACCAATTCAAGCTCAGTCAATCAGGTCAACCTTGACCTAGGGAATATTGCACCAACACGTTGTGTCGAGCCGGAGAGAGTAGTGAGAAAGACTCGACACTTCTCCCCATCTGTGTACTAATGCAGCGTGGTTGTATTATCAAACTTATCCAAATGATCATCTAAATCGGTCATTCCGTTGTGTTCCCCGATTGCTAGTGGAGTATAGTGCTGAGGTAGAGGGTCACACAAGATCGCTTGGGAGAACTGTAGATTAATCCACTCGGGCGAAACGTGACTTCTAGGCGCATTTCCTTTCCGCACATCCCGAACGGGAGCGTCGTTCGAAGATGACTCCCTTTCCTGATTCGCTTGAGTTATCTCTGAGAGGGTTTGGAACAAGGCGCGATGAAATGAGATGGGTACAAGTGACTCTTTTTATGTGCCGGTCGGACCTCTATTCTACCCCATATGAAAATGGGTTCCTGTCGGTCTTCCAATCCCGCTCGCCCTCCTGTTGCGGATGTCACCGGTTATTGTACTAGCCGATCGGCTAGTGCCTGCTGTTGCTGCTGCTCGAACATCTTCGCCAGTCAGGCTTGCACGAGCATGTCGAGCTCCTCTTTGGTGAGCATCACTGTCATGAGTCGTCCAGCATCCTCCATCTTCTCAACTCAAGATGCAGGTTAAGTTCCCATAGACAGCGCTAAATATGATCCTGTCCAAAAGTCGATGAGATGGAAAGTTGGGGATGTGGTGCTCTCACTGATCGCCTGTAGATTCCGCTCTGACCTACAACACAGATTACGTCAATACCGAGCCAGGGAAGGGGTCCTCGGCGTTGGCCCTCCAACGCTCAAGTCAGTCACCGACGATGAAGTAGAAGGCGGAGCAACATGAATGAACAGTAGTGAGAATAGTGTCTATCACTTATTGCGACCTCCGTCGATGCTTGGACCCCCCCTTTATATAGAGCTCCTGTAGCACGCGTGCATTCTCCCCAAGGTGAGCACGCTTCCCAAAGTTTTTTTTTGAAAAGATTTATCAGTAAAGTGTCCATAACACAGTACCTTAACGAGCCGAGCATATCTCTGAAGTGACGGTGGAAGCTAGCTTCCGTCGTACGATCTTCTGGTTGTCCATGTTTGGTGTCAGCGACACTAACTCCCAAAAGGATGTCGATGGATACCAAAGAGAGTATGTTGCTAGGTCGAGAGGGTTGGTTGCTCGGGCGGAGCCTCACTGCCCCCGTATCCCATCCGCTCGGCCGTAACTCCGTTGTTCGTGCATCTCGTCCGCTTGGTCGAAGTTCCGCTCTGCCAAAGTTGAGTTCTGCTGCCTGGCCGAGCGAGGTAGTCGCTCAGCCGAAGTTCCACTTTGCCGATGTCGAGCTCTGCTGCCTGGTCGAGCGAGGTAGCTGCTCGCCCGAAGTTCCGCTCTGCCAATGCCGAGCCGATCGTTTGAGCGTCAGTCGTTTGACACCTCCCCGTGTCGAAGGTGAGATCAGATCAGAACCTTCTCCCCCCGGTCGGGGTATGCTCGCCCGACCGCCCGATGTTATCTGTACATTGACTACTTTAATTTTGACCTCCATTATTACTGCTATCTTCCGCGGAGTAAAATTTCTTATCATCATCGCATCATAAACTTATAAGTACGAGATAATTTTTTAGGTGCCACTAAAATATCATCAATTTCTCAAAATTATAAACTCGTGTTCAACATCATAAGCCCTCACTGAATGGCTACGTAGGTCCTATCAAATGAATATAGTTTCCAAAGTTTTATTGATTTGAAAATATAAAATTTTATAGGAAAAATTTAACGGATGCCTCATTTTTTTTCGAATCATTAGAGAGATATTTTATAGAGATGCTCCTGTTTATTATTATTATTTTTTTTATCAAAAGTTGCTCCATCCTACTAACTCTCCTGTAAAATAATGTAAATAGTCTTCGAACACTGTTAGCTTTTGACCCACATTAAATCCTAATACAATCAAACAACTATATGAATAGAATAAAATTTTATTATAATAATTTTATAGTTATTATAATTATAATAATTATAACAACTATAAAAACATAAAATCATAATTGCTATAGTTGCTATAGTTTAGTTATTTGTAGTTGTATAGTTGTAATTATAGCTATTATAATATCATAATTACTAAATAACAATTATTTATAATTGTAATTATAACCGTTATAATTTTTTAATTACTATAATAATATTAGATCCTATACTTGTTATAATATATGTAACAATTATGAATAATAGATGATATAATATATGTCAAATATATCTGACACTATATTTATTATATGTGACATAGATATTGAGGGTAATTATAAAGGGATTAGTAGTGTGGATAGAGGCGGATTTAAGATTTTAAATTTAAAAGTTGCATACATGAAAATAATTAGAGAGATATTTAAGAGATGCTCGTGTTTATTTTTTTTTAATCAAAAGTTGCTCCATCCTACTAACTCTCCTGTAAAATAATGTAAATAGTCTTCGGAACACTGTTAGCTTTTGACCCACATTAAATCCTAATACAATCAAACAACTATATGAATAAAATAAAATTTTATTATAGTAATTTTATAGTTATTATAATTATAATAGTTATAACAACAATAAAATCATAAAATCATAGTTGCTATAGTTATAGTTATTTGTAGTTGTATAGTTGTAATTATACCTATTACAATATCATAATTACTACAATAACAATTATTTATAATTGTAATTATAACCGTTATAATTTTTAAATTACTATAATAATATTAGATTCTAGTAGCTATGAAATTATACTTGTTATAATATATGTAACAATTTTGAATAATAGATGATATAATATATATCAAATATATCTGACACTATATTTATTATATGCGACATAGATATTGAGGGTAAATATAAAGGAGTTAGTAGTGTGGACAGCGCCGGATCTAGGATTTTAAATTTAGAGACCGTATACTGATGAAAATAATTATTAAATATATTATTTCAAAATGTATAATGTATATTTAGTTGAAATGTGAAAAATAAAGGAGAAAAAAACTTAAATTCAGTCCTATAAAAATTTAAACTAAGAAGTATGTTAAAATTAAAATAAAACTTATCATTACACCAATAATATATATATTTTAAATTAAGATAAAATATTATATATACTAATAAAATTAAAAAAAACTTCTTTATAAAATTATGTTATTAAAAAAATTTGGGGATGACCCTCATGTCCTAATGTAGATATGTGCCTGAGTGTGGAGTACTCTGCTAATAAAAACTCAAAATGCACGTCGTTTGATGATTAAAAAAAAATGGGCACCTTTTGCTTTTTACTCAAATGATTTTAGTTGTTTAACTTGGTCACTCTAATGTTGCTTTTTGTGTTGTGTGGCTGCTTCTTAAGTTTCAAGGGAGTTCAATATATATGTTTTTATCTAATTCCTTCCTAATGAACATCAACAAAATAATATTTTATTTAAGCATGGTTTTTTTTTTATCTTATTCAACTAATTACAACATTTGTTTAGCAAAACCACCTCTCTCACACAGCAATACATATCAAATGAATTACCTGTAGAAAATTTTTGTATATACTCCTGCTTCCATCATTGACTGGCTGGCATAAATCATATCTTATCCTATCTGTAAGTGATAGAGATGATTCACTAGATAAGTGGCTCTATTATTGATTAAGAGAAGACTTTAAGCTGACAAAGAGAATGAAATCAGACACTCCTTTTTTGCACATACTAGAAAGATCAAACGGAATATTAGAACGAGAACTAGGGAAAAGGTCTCTGATGTCGGCACTCTGACGCTTAAGTCAGTAAGATGACCGAGCAAAAAGTGGAGATGATGAACAGTAAATGCATTTACGTAAAATGTAGTAAATTCATACAACATACCTCACCAATAGAAAAAATCGCTTTTATGATGTTTCTCATAACCTTCATAGTAATGAGGCAATAAGTAATATCTAATGTCAGAATGTGTCGGGTAATGAAAAGTATACAACCTAGAGGATGTGCAGTCATCTTCCGATAAATCTTTCGTTACCGGTATATGAATAGTCATTTGTAACTTCCACAATAAACATGGCGACTGAGAATGCTTGTTATCAGATATTGGAATATGTATAGTCACGCTCATAGGAAGGTTCCATTGTAGGTATAATAGAATATTTCCTAACAAGTAGCTGTTATTCTCTATCAGGTTGTTACGATTCTCTGATAATGTTATCCCTTGAAGGTACTCCGACCGGCTATATAGTGGGAGATTGACCATATAAATAGGAAACTAAATCCCTTGAGTCTAACCGGCCCTTTTGCCGACCGGCCATGTGTTGAGAGCTGTCTTGGCACTGAGAATTGAGTTATTCTCTAAGTTTGACCGACACAACGCCCAACCACTGTATATTGAGATTGCCTTTGCTGTGTGCTGGGAGAATACCTCTGAAGGATGGGGAGCTAGGCCTACATCCGATCGGATCTTTGTCCTACAGAGTTTATTATGTGTTTTAACATTGAACGAAGCGTTAAGTCCCTCCAGTACGACCGACCCTTAAACCACCCAACTGTATGCCCAGGACCTTGTGCTTGAAGAACGGGGAGTTGAGTTATTTTAGTCCGACCTGCTTTAGATTGAGCACCTTGCTATTAGGAAGGGTGGAGCTGAGCCCGAGCGAGGATGACTCATTCAGCTATATATATTCTGACTTTGACTACCACCTCACCTTAACTTTGACTATTACATTATCACCTTTGGCTCCACTCATAACATACCGTATCAATATCAAAAATAAACTTTTGAATGGAAATGGTAAGTAAACAACTTTATGCAGTCCACTCTCTCTAGCTCACAACTAGAACTTAGAACAGTCACATCTCACCCTTAATCCTGAAGGCTTTGCACTCGGCGTAGAACCCGTAGATCTGATTGATGGATTAGAGGTGCACTCGTGGTTGCCCCGCATCAGGAAGAAGTTGTCTAGATACTTGAGATCTTGTATCCTCACAGCAGACAGATCATCTCTATTTCCCCTGATCCACGTAGTCACTGAGGAACAAATAGTTCGCACTCGGCGGCAACCCCCCTACTAGAACAACTGCAACATGTTCGAAAATTGCCCGTGCACATCCCCTGATCAATCCACGCGTTCTAATTTCTCATTCTTTCCCTGGTGTCTAATTTCTCGACCTTATCCCATTAGATGCGTCAGCTATATCAAATTAATCAACCTAAGAAATAAATATAGACAGACTTGTACTATTAAATCAACCATCCCAAACATAACTCTATTCAATTCTTTCATATAAACTTAATCAATGCATATACCACAAAATATTTAACATACAACAATGCATTTTTGACCAACCAACAAAATTCATATAAATAAATTTTGACCAGCCAATAAAATCAATTTAGGATCGTGATCCTATTTAGAAAGAGGGAGAGGTCTATTGATTAATAATAATAATAATAATAATTTATAGTTATCATTTAAATATCATGATACATAATTACAATTTTTCACATGAATCATTCAGTAACTTTAATAAGAATGACAAACTTTTAAAAAATATTTTTTTAGTTAGGAGTTATGAATCTCATATAATTTGAACTTTTTTTTTTCAAACGACATGGCATAAAATTAATTCTGTACTTTTATGAACATCACATTTAAAAATGTTTATATGTAAATTTGCTCTTATTTGTGTCTAGATCCTATGCAGGAATGATGAGGAAGCATAGGATTGAATTGTAGATGATTCTATTTGAAAGGGGTGAAGTTAGTTAGTTAGAAATATGATTTTGCTATTGATCAAATAAAGACTTCTTGTTGTCTTGCGTGTCACAAAGAGCGTTAGTCGTCGGGCCAGAGAAGGAGTCTCGGTGTTGACTCTCTAACGCTCAAGTTAGTGATAGATTTTGGGAGAGAAATAGTGAAAGAAACGGTAACAAGCGTGTAAAATTATAGAGCATTGTATACCTTTGCTTGTAAATGGAGATCAATTTTTATAATATCATTGTTGTGTCTATGTACGCATTCCAAAGTACTTCTAAGAAAGGGCATGCCATAAAATGACTATGGCGTCTTTCCTAAAATAAGCCAGCAAATCTATGTGATGATTTGTCTACCGATTATCTTTTGTCCTTCATGGCACAAAATTCCAAAAAAGAAAATGAAGCCGTCAGGCCATGGGGCCCACAATGGGTCGACCGACCCCTATCAGGAGGACCGCCAGCTTGACCTTGCAGAACGTAGCCAGTGACTCAGTTTTCACTCGGCCTCTTCGCTTGCCTTAAAGACATAGTATGTCCGATCGGTTGGAACAGTTTGTCGAGTTAATTATTACTTAGCCTTAAGCCTTGTCCGTATGTCGTAGGTTGAGACTTGAAGTCTATTCGATTGGAAAGCTCGGTCGGCTGAGTTCTCACTACTCGTTGCACTCTGCCTATGTGTAAGGGGATCTGATATCAGACTCTGAGGCTCGGTTGACCATTTAAAGTCTGATCGGCAGTTCGAATTTCGATCGTCCATATGATCCGTTCAAATGTGCCCATGCTTTTGTTGGTGACTTTGAAGGTTGACCACTTCTTAATTTTGACGGTCTCATCAACCGATCTAAGATCCTAGCACAATTTAGGTCTTCCCTACGAACTTTTATTGTTTAGGCCAATCTGGTTCTTAAGCTTATAAGACCTGATGGTCTGGATCACAATCATGACTACCATGATTTTTCTTTTTCTTTTGTCTATTTGGCAAAACTAGTTGATAAATCAATTTAACTATATAACTTTGTCTTTCACATGCAGTGATTAGTTTAGGTAATATAAGCTTTATATGACTATAAGAATACCTGATGTGAAATGTCTTGTAATCGACTATAGGTAATTAAGATTAGGGTAATCGACTAACTCAGTCGATTAGGTATTATTCTATTTTGAGAAAAATATCTTGTAAGCGACTGAGCTAATTGCTTAAGCTTTGAACATAAAGTATTCTGTTCGAGGCAAAAGACACCATAAGTGATTAATCCAATCGCTTACGGTGTCCTAATTGATTGCACCAATCAATTAAGAAACCTTCTATTTAAACAGAAGGTTTGTTAAGCGATTGGTTTAATCGCTTAACACCTTCTTATTTGATTAAATATTTTTCTTAATCGATTAGCACACTTTGCTTGTGTTGATTATCAATGTCCTCACAAAGAATCTGGTTCTTGAACTCCCTAAACTTCTTTTGCTTTACATCTGGTCTTTCGACCTGCAAGGGCTTCTCCTGTGCCAAAGATCTGGTCCCCTGACCTCCTTAGACTTCTCTTGCCTTACATCCGATTTCCGACCTACAAGGGATTCTTTTGCCAGGAATCCGGTCCTCAATCTTCTTGGTTTTGCTGAAACTCTAAGTCGAACTGATGCTTACTGTTCCCTCTTCGGGGAACGCGTTCTCACCTATTCCTCTCAGGAGAGTTTACCTGTTGCCAGACCGGTCCTCCAGACCAACTGTACTTTTACTCAGCGTCCAAGTCTTCAGGACTTTTCCGCTAGACGTCCGATCCTCGACCCGCCCAGTCTTCTACCTGGTTTGCGACCACCAGGATTTTCACCTAGAGTCCCCCATTCTAGGGTTCAACTAAAGTGCTCGGTCCACCAAGACTTTCTACTTAAGGTTACCACTTCCTAGGACCTAGGGTTACCTAGGTTTTTCCACCTGCCTAACTATAGCTAGGACTTTTGCCTAAGAACACTTAGGGCTTTTCTGCAAGCTCATTCAGACTTATTAAACAACAAGTAACCTTAACTTTGAACTCTTTGTCATTATCAAAATATAGGTTTGATCGTCTAATGTTTCCAGCACCAACACCCATAAGAACTTGTATCATGTCATTCCAAGCTCTCTAGGTACTTCAACCAGTTTCGAAAAGTTTATTTTTTAAAAAATAATAATAATATTCTACAATAAATTTGGAAATTTCTAGAAGATTTGTGATGAATTTCTAAATTTGTTGCTAATTCTGCTACAAATTTCTGAATTCATCGCAGATTTGCCAAATATTTTTATATATAAAAATAAATTTTCTGAAGTCGGTTGAGGTACTAGAGAGCTCGAAATGACATGAAACTAGTTCCTATATGTTCCTATAAATCTCCTGATTTTATAAATCTCCTCAAATACTAATTTTACCCGACCAATGATTTTTTGACATGAAGGTGTCTGAAAAGTGTTAATTACCTTCAAAAAATCACCGATCTCAATATATTATGTAAAAATAATATTTGAGAGCATCTATATGATAAGGGGATTTATAGGAACCTATAAGAACTGATTTCATCTCATTCTGAGTTCTCTAGGTACCTTAAACGACTTCAAAAAGTTTATTTTCTTAAATAAAAAAATACAAGTTCTGCGACGAATTTAGAAATTCATCGTAGAATCTGTGATGAATTTCTAAATTCATCGCAAATCGACTACGAATTTCTAAATTTGTCGCATATTTGTCAAATATTTTTATATATAAAAATAAACAATCCGAAGCTGGTTGAGGTAAGAGAGCTCGAAATGATATGAAACTAGTTCTATGGTTCCTATAAATCCCTTATTTTATAAATATCCTCAAACACTAATTTTACCCAACTAGTAATTTTTTTGACACGAAGGTGTCCAAAAAATATTAATCATCTTCAAAAAATCACTGATCTCAATATATTGCATAAAAATAATATTTGAGATCATCTATATAATCCAAAGATTTATAGGAACCCATAGGAACTAATTTCATTTCATTCTGAGCTCTCTAGGTAACTCAAACGACTTTGAAAATTTTATTTTTTAAAATAAAAAATGCAAATTCTGTGACGAATTTAGAAATTCATCACAGAATTTGAGATAAATTTCTAAATTCATCTTAAATCAACGACAAATTTCTAAATTCGTCGCAGATTTACCAAATATTTTTATATTTAAAAATAAACTTTTCAAAGTCGGTTGAGGTACCTAGAGAACTCAGAATGATATAAAATTAGTTCTTATGTGTTTCTATAAATCCCCTTATTTTATAATTCTCCTTAAACACTAATTTTACCCAACCTGTGATTTTTTTTTATGCGATGGTGTCCCAAAATATTAATCACCTTCAAAAAATTAATGATCTCATTATATTATGTGAAAATAATATTTGATGGTATTTATATGATCAGAGGATTTATAAAAATTCATAGGAACTGATTTCATCTTAATCTGAGCTCTCTAGCTATCTCAAACGTCTTTGGATATTTCAAAATAAGTGCAACCTATTCAATTGATAACATCTTATAGAAATTTTACTAAGTCTTAAGTGCATGTAGATTTAGCAATGAAAGAAAAAATATATTTGGTCAAATTATTTTTTAAAGGCATTTATATATTCAGGGGATTTTATAAGAACATATAGGAACTTATTTCATGTCATTCTGAGTATTCTAGGTATCTCAATCGATTTTAGAAAATTTATTTTTTCAAAAAAATAATAATAATATTCTGCGATGAATTTAGAAATTCATCTAATTTCATCGCAGATTCTACTACAAATTTCTAAATTTGTCGTAGATTTGCTAAATATTTTTATATATAAAAATAAAATTTCAAAGCCGGTTGTGTTACCTAGAGAGCTCGGAATGAAATAAAATTAGTTCTTATATGTTCCTATAGATCTCCTGATTTTATATGATTTTTTTGACGTGAAGGTGTCTAAAAAATATTAATCACCTTAAAAAAAATTACCAATCTCAATATATTATGTAAAAATAATATTTGAGGGCATCTTTATGATTAAGAGATTTATAAAAACCTATAGGAACTGGTTTCATATCAGTCTGAGTACTCTAGGTACCTCAAACGGTTTTGAAAAATTTATTTTTTAAAATTAAAAAATACAAATTCTGTGACGAATTTAGAAATTCGTCGCAGATTTGACAAATATTTTTATATATAAAAATAAATTTCCTGAATCGGTTGAGGTATCTAGAGAGCTCAGAATGATATGAGATCAGTTTCTATATATTTCTCTAAATCCCCTTATTTTATAAATATGCTCCAACACTAATTTTACCCAACCGGTGATTTTTTTGATGTGAAAGTGTTTGAAAAATGTTAATCACCTTAAAAAATCACTGATCTCAATATATTGCATAAAAATAATATCTGAGGGTATCTATATAATTAGAAAATTTATAGGAACCCATAAGAATTGGTTTCATCTCATTCTGAGCTCTGTAGGTACCTCAAATGGTTTCAGAAAGTTTATTTTTTAAATAAAAGAATTATACCCAATCGGCTTCTAAATTCGTCACAGATTTGCTAAATATTTTTATATATAAAAATAAATTTTTCGAAACTGATTGAGATACTTAGAGAGCTCGGAATGATATGAAATTAGTTCTTATGAGTTCTTATAAATCTCCTTAAACACTAATTTTACCCAACCTATAATTTTTTTGACGCAAAGGTATCCGAAAAATATTAATCACCTTCAAAAAATTACCGATCTCAATATATTGAGTAAAATTAATATTTGATGGCATTTATATGATCAGGAGATATATAGAAACTCATATGAACTGGTTTTATCTCATTCCGAGTTCTCTAGGTACCTCAAACGGCTTCAGAAAATCTAAATTTATATATAAAAAATTTTGAATTTTGCGATGAATTCTAAATTCATTGCAAATTTTGCGACGAATCTATTATTCATCGCAGAATATATGACAAATAATTTTTCATCGCTGAATTTGCGACGAATTTAGGATTCGTCGCAAGATCTGCGATTACACCAATCAATTAGGAAACCTTTTGTTTCAAATAGAAGGTTTGTTAAGCGATTGGCTTAATCGCTTAACACCTTCTCAATCGATTAAGTATTTTTCTAAATCGATTAGCACACTTTGCTTGTGCTAATTATCAATTGTCATGCCAAGAATTTGGTTCTCGAACTTCGTGGTCTTCTTTTTCCTTACATCAGGTTTTCCGACCTGCAAGGGATTCTCCTGTGCCTAAGATTTGGTCCTCTGACCTCCTTGGACTTCTCTTGTCTTACATCCGGTCTTCCGACCTTCAAGAGCTTCTCTTGCCAGGAATCCAATCCTCAACCTTCTTGTTCCTGGAAACTTGAACTCATATTAGATCTAATGCATTAGCCTAAACTTAAATAATTATCAATCATCGAAATTTCTTCCTTAGGGCATGATTGACCAACACCTATAAATCCCTTGAATATATAAATGCCCTTAAAAAATAATTTGACCAAATATATTTTTTCTTCCATTGCTAAATCAATTATGTGCACTTAATACTTAGTAAAATTTCTATAAGAAGTTATGAATTTAATAGGTTACACTTTTTTTGAAATATCTGAAGATGTTTGAGGTACCTAGAGAGCTCAAAATGAGATGAAACCAGTTCCTATGGATTCCTATAAATCACCTAATCATATAGATGCCCTAAAATATTATTTTTACACAATATATTGATATCAATGATTTTTGAAGATGATTAACATTTTTCAAGTGCCTTCGCATCAAAAAAAATCAATGGTTGGGTAAAATTAGTGTTTGAGGAAATTTATAAAATTAGGGGATTTATAGAAACCCATAGAAACTGATTTCATGTCATTCCTAAGTCTCTATGTACCTCAATCGGTTTCAAAAACTTTATTTTTATATATAAAAATATTTGGCAAATCTGTGATGAATTTCTAAATTCCTGGCAAATCTACATCATGTGAAGAGGCATTGCCATGTGATCACATATTGTCTCTTGATTTTTACAGTGTGAAAAAATTGGTGAAAGAATTAGGTCTTTCGGTGGAAAGAATTGATGTTTACAGAGATGGTTGTATGCTATATTGGGGAGCAGATGCAGATATTTGTAAATTTTGTAATTAAGCTAGATACAAGACCATCAGAAGGAATCAATAGCAACATAAATCATACAGTAAGATGTTTTATTTGCCTTTAAGTCCTAGGTTACAAAGGCTTTATGCGTCAAAAGTAACTGCTGAACGCATAACTTGACATGCAAATCATAAAACAGAAGAGGGGCTAATGTGTCGTCCATCAGATGCAGAGGCAGGAAAAATTTTTGATAGAACATATCCAGATTTTGTAAAGGAGATTCGAAACATCAGATTAGGTTTGTGTGATGATGGTTTTGCTCTGTTTGGCAAATTAGGAAGAAATTAT
Source organism: Zingiber officinale (assembly GCF_018446385.1). Taxonomy (NCBI): domain Eukaryota; kingdom Viridiplantae; phylum Streptophyta; class Magnoliopsida; order Zingiberales; family Zingiberaceae; genus Zingiber; species Zingiber officinale. The sequence continues at coordinate 146,073,222 of NC_055990.1, read as the reverse complement.
TCATTTTAGCCAGTTATTGTAACTCCGTATAATCTTCCACCAGGGGTGCGTATGAAAACACCATATATATTTTTAACTTTGGTTGTACCTAGCCCATAAAATTAGAAAAAGTTAATAGATGTTTATATGCAACCACTGATTGCAGAAATGAAACAATTATGGGATGAAGGTTTTCCTACATATGATGTTCAAACTAATTAGATATTTGTAATGAAGGCTACTCTTCTTTGGACCATAAATAATTTTTTGGCTTATGGTATGCTATCGGGTTGGAGTACCACTGGAATCTTAGGATGCCCAATATGCATGGAAAGATCAAAGTCAATCAAATTGAAGCATGGGAAGAAGATAAGTTATTTTGATTGTCATAGATATTTTTTACCACCAAATTATATTTTCAAAAGAAATAAAGATGAATTCACTAAGATATAATTGAAAAAACCTCTCTGCCATGAGATTAACTGGTGAACATATTTGATGGTGAGTGGTTAACTTTTCATCTGTTATTGAAGACCCACATGGTACAACATATGAATATGGAAGTACACATAAATGGATTAAATAGAGTATATTTTGGGATTTATCATATTAGTTTAGTCATTTGATTCATCATAATCTCGATGTAATGCATATTGAGATGATTATTTTCGATAATCTGATAAATATAGTGATGAATATCAACGGAAAAATTAAAGATAACCTAAATGCAAGAAAAGATATGTGACTCGTTTGTAAAAGACCCACTCTTGATGTCGATGAAAATAATAGAAGACCAAAGCCAAAGGCAATTTATACATTGAATAAGGATCAAAGACATGTTGTTTGTGAATGGTTGAAATTATTGAAATTTTCAGATGGGTATGTCTCTAATCTTGGAAGATGTGTCGATATAAAAGAATGCAAATTAATTGGTTTTAAAAGTCATAATTTCCATATAATCATGTAAAGATTCATTCCTATTGCTTTTAAGGAACTCTTACCAAATTTTGTATGAGGTGCCATTATAGAGTTAAACAATTTTCTACATAATATTTGCTCCATAATTTTGAGACATTCACACATGAAAAGTTAGAAAGAGACATTCTAATCATTTTGTGTAATTTGGAAAGGATATTTCCACCCTCATTTTTTGATTCTATGAAACATCTTTTGATTCACTTATCATACGAGGCCAAAGTCGGAGGACCTGTCCATTTTCGATGGATATATCCATTTGAAAGGTAAAAGTTTTTTCTTTTATACTTCAAAAAGCTAAATCCATAAAAATTTCACACTATTTATTATATATTAATATCTAATAAATTTATTTTATTACCATCAGATTCATATTTCATTTGAAAAAAGGTGAAAAATAAGGCATAAGTTGAAGCCTCTATTGTTAATGCATATATTGTGGAGGAAGAAACAACTTTTGCATCATATTATTTTGAGCCTCATGTTCAGAGCAAAAGGAGAAGACTAGGAAGAAATGATGAGGGTCCTATTGATCCTAATTTGAACTCATTCTCAATTTTTAACTATTTTGGTCGACCAAGTGGACCATGTAAGCAGAAATACTTAATTGGTCAAGAATGACGGGTAGTCCATACATATATTTTATTGAATTCTTCAGAACTATCGTCATATTATGAGTAAGTATATCTTTTTTTTTTAATTATATTTCTTATGTCATAACTTTTAGTGTTATAATTTACTTTTTTATGGTAGGATTTTTGAAAACTTATATTCTGAATTGTCGACACTTGAGTTTGATCACTTATGTCGAGAAGAATTTGTACTATGGTTCAAATCATATGTAAGTAAACAATTTAAATTTGGTTAATACATATGTAGACTTTTAACAATTATCGTATTTGACTTTAGGTTCATGATAATCGAGGTCACCTTGAAAAAGAAATGTTATTCTTTCTTTTATGGGGTCCAAAAGAATTGGTACACACTTGGCCAGCTTATTTTATAAATGGTTATAATTTTCATACTCAAGAGTATGGAATGGTGAAGAGTACAATGAATAGTAGGATTTGTGTTTAGTCATCCAATGATGGAGGTGCAAGTAATGATTTTTATAGTTTGCTGGATGAAATTATAGCAGTAGAATATCTAGGGCCAAAAATATGAGTTATATTATTTATTTATCGCTGGTTTAACCCTGTCAGAGGGATGAAGGTGCATCCACGGTGTAATTTGGTTGAAATAAATCATAAGATATTGTATAAGAAATATGAACCATTCGTGTTGGCACAACAAGCAATTCAAATATTCTACGCTTTATATACTAGTTTGAAATGTGACAAAATTGATTGGTGGGTTGTTTGTAAAACGAAAGCATGAAAAAAAATTGAACCACATTGGGAAGACATTGCATATCAGCAAGAGAAAGTTACAAATATATTTCAGCCTGAGGAATATATTATTCTAATATTACGAGATCCTAGAGGAGTAGTGATAAACATAGATGCAAATGAAATTGATGATAATGATGATGAGGAGGAGGAGGAGGAGGAGGACGACGTGGATGAGGATGACAATGACAATGAGGATTTTGATTGTTGATGATGGGTAAGTTTTTTTATTTTAATATAAAAAAATTATGATCTTTTATTTTAAAGCTACGTACTGTTTTTTTTTGTTTTAAGTAAATTTTGTTTTAATTTATAATTTTAGAAAAATCGTAGCTCAATTGTCTACATATCTAATATCTCATTCATAAACTTATATATATTATCTGTTAATGCTATGTATTTCTTGCTATATATTATAGGTCATTTGAGGTGATATCTATCGTCACAAGATTCTTACACACACTCTCTTAACAAATATGGTAAGTTTTTTTTCATGTTATTTATTATGCATCATTATATTTTTAACTTTATCTAATTTTTGAATTTTCAGAAAATCTTTAGATGGGGTGGATGTAGACAGAGTTTGCATGGCCATGCAACACCGCGCAGTATACCTATGCCCCTCCCTGATAAGGTTGCAGGATCATCACATTCACCTTCGCCAGTACAGGTAGGACCATCACATTCGCCTTTGCCAGTAGGGGCAGGACCATCACATTCACCTTTGCCAATACCTTCACCGTACCAATTGGCAGATCCAGTTCCTACATATACTCATTTGCCGAGGTCCAAGATGTTCGAGAATTTATAATCCCCTGCAGAGATTCATAAGTATAAAAATATTATTTTAATTTTTTACCCTATATTTTATAAGTATTATTGTAAAGTAGGATTAAAACTTGGTTTGGTCACTTCAATTGTCAACTTTTATCAAGTTTATTTTATTTTAATAATTGAGTTCTGATATGCATCAATTAGGTATTTCATTCTATTCCATGCTCTAATGTTATAATTGAGTTACTTTATTTTCAACTAGTTCATGAGATTATTTTATTTCATCTTTATTCATTCTCTCGTTTTATGATAAGCTATGAAAATAGTTTTATGTGCTACTTTATTTTTAATTAGACATCTTTATTCTCAATAATGAAAAGCTCTAAGAGTGGTTTGATGTGTACCTTTTTTTTATCAACTAGACCTTTATTCAGGAACTGACGAGCTGGGGTTTATCCTGCCATGCGCCTATGGCCTGTGTACCTGTATGAACCTCCCTCCATATCCGTGGAGCCAACACTAAGGGGGCCGCTAAGGTAGCGGATCTACCTTTAGTGCATGATCATTATTCATTCTCTCATTTATGAAAAACTCTGAACAATCTTCAATTAGGCTCCAATGATACTCTTTATATGTTTAATATATTAAATGATTGGACTATTAACCATTGGATTGGATTGTGGTAGTTACAAGACATGGTCAATTATAATTGTTAGTTTAGGGATCTTAAAAATATAGTCACCCCTATCTTATATTTTCAAACTTTTCTTATTATTATTGTATTTAATATTCACCATTCACCATAGGTTCAAAAATTCGATATGTATTATTCACGAAATTAATCGAATCGTGAATAATCATTAGATGGGGGATTCAATATCTTATTCAAGCACCCCATCATGAACGAAAGAGTTATGGTGGAGCGAGTTTAAGGTATAAATGATTCATTTTATATCTAAAATTAAATTAAATATATATACTTAATTGTTTTACTTTCTATTCAGCAGACATATAATTTGGGGCCTATCTATGAATTGGAAGTTAAGAAGATTTTTAAGAAAAAATATGGCGATCACATTTGCCATACTCTCAATCATGCTAAACAAAGGGGTAAAAAGTCACTTTGTATCATAGAGGATAATTGGACTAAAATCAATAATTTTTTTGGCAACAAACAAAAGTAAACAATGGAGTCAACAGAATATATTAAATCAACCTTATAATTCTGGAGACTCATCTGCGACATATGTGGGAGGTTCAATTAATATCGATGAGCATAGACGTAGAATAGTAAATTTTTAACTATACTAATAATTTTTTAACTCTCTCAATAACTTTTTAATCTGCGACTATTTATTAGTTCTAATCCTGTGTTTTTAGACCAAAGATATGGGGAAGTAACCTTCATTCATAGAAACTTTCACCAAAACTTTCACAAAAATGTACAAGTCTTGGAGCGGGACTAGAGCAAAAGCAATAAAGGTTTGGATTAATTAAAAATCTGTATTTCTAAATTATTCTTACAATAAATTTATTTTAATTTTGTCATTACAATATAAGAAAAATATGATGAGCTCGAGATAGTACATAGAACACTACAAGAAAAATGCCCATAGACACCGGTGGAACAACAACATTTTAAAGCAATTTCGATGTCTTTAAGTATTTTAAATCGATTTTTTTTTTCAAAAAATGATGTCTATGAGTACATATTTACGCTCATAGACATCGATTTTTTTAACCAGTGCCTATAAATATCATTTTTTCGATAAGATACACCGATTTGAACAGTACTTTTTAAAACTCAGGGTCTATGAACGCTTCTTTGTTCTATCCCGAAACCGTATAGTAAAAAAAGGCTATTAAAAGTGAGGTTAATTAACAAAAGTCATTTAATTTTTTCCCCAAATTTCCCGACACCCTAACTCCCACGACGCTCCCCCTCCCTCTTTGGCGACGACGATGATTGGCTGATCCACTCCAACCGCCTCCAGCTCGTGAAGCTCTGTCAAGGCATAACCTACTCCCTCTCCCCTCTCATTTCCCCTCCCGTCACCGGTCTGATCTGTGACGCGATGAGGTGAGATGGCCGCTAGCCATGTCGGCGAGGCTGGACACAACCTCGGACATCACCTCATGTTGGTGGTGAGGCTGGTCATGATCAAAAGAGAGCGAGGGAGGAGTATCAGATGGAGGTGGGTCTTCAATCTTCTACTAGGGTTTTCGGATAGAAGAATAGTAGTTAGTATAAGGAAGAGGCGGGTGTGGCTTGGGACTGGGGAAGGATGGTTTCCACCTCAAGGTTTTGATTTCCTTTTGATGATTAGGGAGGGAGGAGATGCTGTCTGGAGGTACTATGCGGAGATTGTTTAAGGGCTCGCTGAAGGTTCTTGAAGCCGACATCCAACATGCAAGCACTTTGTATATTGTTGTTGTTTTCCCCAAATCTAGTTTTGCTACAGGTTAACTGGTGCGTCTGATTTTTTATGTATCAAAGTAGTATTTTGAGGCTTTTATCCGTTTCTGATGTTTTCCCTAAAGTTTGTAAGTGGAATTTCTTTCTTTTAGCGTGTTTTTTTAAGCGATTATACCAAACTAAAAGAGTGAGGATTGTAGATGGATCTTCTTTATGATGATTTCTTAATGTGAATATCGAAAAAAAAAAAACCTTTTTCTCTGTATTCTAAGTTCATAATGTCAAAACAAGGAAAACTGAGTTGAAGTTGTTCTTGTATATTAGAATGGTGGGATTGCTTTTGGGACTCTCTAGGAGTAGACATTTTTCAAAATAAAAATTTTGTTTTCAATATTATCTATGGATAGAAAACTTGAATTTCTCATAAATATTATCAATAGCTCATCAAACTTATTTTCTCTCCATGTCGATTAATGTTCAGTTTCCTTTATGTTCCTCTATCTCTATTATAATGCTTAATCCTTTTATATTTGCAATTTTTTTCTTGCGTGGGGGCATAAAATGCCTACAAAGGAAAATAAATTGTATTACTTATTCACTCTGCATATGGCTTCTAATGTTTCTTTCGATTTGTAGGGTTTCTGGCTTTCCCATAGAGTATGATGGTGCATGCCTTCAAATGTGTATGTCCTATATGTTGGATCGAGAAGCATTAGGGGAGGTGAATAGCGCTCGTGACTATTTCATTCGATTAAAACGTATCGAGTAAAACGCAGCGGAAATTAAACACAAACACACGCTAACACAAGTTGGTTACTTGGTTCGGGGTTGTGGCGACTCTTACTTCAAGGCCCGCGATCGTTGATCGCTTTTGGTGGGAAACAATTATATTTCATAAAGTTATTACAGGCTAAGTACAGAAAAAGCTGTAAATAAATTTTATACCGACAACTAAAATACTAAATCTGAGGCTCCGGGTCGTCGGCGTCGAGTTGTAGCTTTGTCGGGCTGTCTCGTTAGCAGCTGGATGCAAAAAGATTGCTTGGAAGAAGATGTCTTGAGCTGCTGGTCATGATGTCCTTTTATACATTGCTGAAGGCGCCTTAAAGCCCATCCGAGGCGCCTCCAACCCGCCGAGTCAGCTGTGTGGATCAACACTGATCCGGTCGCACCTCATCCACTTGAAGGCGCCTTCAAGCCACTCCAAGGCGCCTCCAAGCTTTGGTTCAAGGCGCCTTCAGACTCATCTAAGGCGCCTCCAGCTCTGCTGCGCTGACTTCTTCTGGCTTGCACCCGAGGCGCCTCCAAGCTCCATGGAGGCGCCTCAGACACTGTTCATCCGAGGCCAAGTGTGCTCTTTTGTCCCTGCACAACGTGTTAGTCCACAAAATACACATATACCCTGCAAGACAAGGTTAGCACACATAGATATGATAAGAAATGTGTTTGACAGTCTCTGGACTGTCCGGGTCTGACTTCGGATTTCCAACCGGAAATCCTAGGTAGACCCGACGCCTACTGTTCCCTCTGCGGGGAACGCGTCCTCACCTACTCCTCTCAGGAGATTTACCTGTTGCAAGCATGATACTCTAGATCGACTGGACTTTTGCTCGGCACTCGATGCTTCCGGACTTTCTGCTGGACGCCCGCTCCCCGACCCGTCCAGTCTTCCACCTGGTTCGCGACACCAGGACTTTTCACCTAAGGTTACCACCCCTAGGACTTTTGCCTGAAGCCCTCGACCCGCCAAGACTTTCCACATAGGGTTACGACCCCCTATGACCTAGGGTTATCACCCCCTAGGGTTTTCCACCTGCCTAACTGCAGTTAGGACTTTTGCCTAAGCACACTTCCTGCAAGCTCATTCAAACTGTTAGATCACAAACCAATTTAATTTTGAATCCTTTGCCATTATCAAAACACGGATTTGATCGTCGGATGTTTCCAGCACCAACACTATAGTTTAGTCGCACACTTATTTCTTTTACTAGTGACTTGGATAGATTGCAATCTGGTCGGGGTGCTTGGACTCTTACGAATTATGATATATAAGGTCTCTAATTTAGCTGCATTATTTCACAAAATTTCAAAACGATTTCATCTTCCAAATTAGTTGTCTCACCATTTTACCTATGTTGTTCATATAAGGACTCACATTGTACAGGTTCATGCTAATGGCTCCACAACCATGCCAACCTGTGAAAAAAAAAATCTACTATTAGAGAGTTTTATGGTGAGTGCCTCTCTGTATCTTGCAAAAGTTTGAGTGACATTGTTCTATTCTACATGTATTCTTAGTTTTTTTTTTTAAAAAATGATATTTATTTGCAGCCATGATATTCCCTTCTTTGCTTCAACTACAAAATGGTTGAACAAGGTTTTTCTTATCACTGGCATATAGACTTGGTGACAAAATTTTACATATTTCTGATATTTATGTGTAGGTCATTGTGAAACTAATTATTCAAAGATAAACTTGAGAAGCTGGTGCCCATAATCTTGAAAGGAACTTAGCTGCTCTGGCTATTAATTCAGTACCTGTTAGAATTGTGCATTGGATGGTGTGTGTGAGATTTATTATAATGCATTTATGTATGTGTATAATACTTGGGTATTCATTAGTATTAAAAAATGTCATGAATATATTTCAAGACTAGGAACGTGGAGTCAAAGAGAATATCAAATGTAAACAAATTAAAGCAAAATAGTAATCACATTATTTTTCATGTGTGTTTAGGCATGCTAGTAAAAAGCCTGCAAGGATAAAATTGGTTTGGTGTTTATCACGTGAACGGTGTTTATCATGTGAACATTATCACTTAATTATACCATGTCTTTGTACTAATTAATACTAATCAGTAGGTTTGTTTCTCATATGATCAATTTCAATTTGAGTTCTATTGATAAATTTATCTTTTTGGAGCTAGCAATGGTGATAGTGACTTGAGTATTTAATTTCCCTACTTTTCTTTGTTTTAGTCTTGAAAATTTTCTTACTTTTCATGTCATAATTCAGTCAACTATTACCTTTTGAATATGTAGAATTATCATTTATGAATATAGAAGAATGTTATGAAGCATTAAAGTCAGTTGGTACATTGAAAATATCTTGCAAAGTAAATAATACTTAATTTTATTAATATATTATTTATGTATTTTTTGTAAAATACGGTATCCAAATAATAATTAAATAATAAAATTAATTGACAAATAGTCTTATTAGATTTTATGGGGGTTTTTAGAAATTTTTCGGGAATTAAACAGAGTTCGTATGATACGTTTTAAGGGGATCAATTAATGGGCTGTGAGAAAACCTGTTTTGCTATCCCAATTAAGTTGGGAGTTAATTAACTTTGTGTTTAATTGAACTAACCCTAGGTATTTAATTCCTTTCCTTGATTCCCCTCTTCACTTTCCCGATTTCTTCTCGTCGCAGACACCAACCCGATCGCGAGCCTCTCCACTTCATCGCCGCCTACTGGCCGATGCCGTCGGTGTGGAGCCGCTCTCCTCTCCGCTCCCTCTCTCTGTTCGACATCGGTGAGTCTCGATCACCGACCGCCCAGCCCTGCTAGCGTCGAATTTGCTCGAGCGCTATGCCGCCTTCATCGCTGACCAACCTCTCTGCCTCGACGCGTTCTCCACACCCGATCGGTCGGCATTACTCTAGCCGCTGCTCGCCGGAGCATCCTAACCTCTCTACCCTTATCTACAACCACGCCTTCTACTCCCCTCTTTAGACAATTGCTCGGCATGGCTCGATCATCTGCGAAGGGAGGAAAAAACTGAGCCCTAGCTTCACTGGTCTTGGGGCTCCACCAGCCGGTTCCCTTTTCGAATCTTTGCCTCTACGTAGGTCACCTTCGGCCAAGAGGAGCAGATCAGAGCCCTAGATTCGTCGGAGTGAAGCTTAGGTTCAGTGATGGCTATATGGTTGTAATCGGTGTCTTCCAGAGGGTTGTATCTCCTTTCCGAGGCTTAACACCGAGCTTCCATCATTGCTCTTTTCGCCAACCCCAACAGACTCTTGCTGTGGCTTCCGTTGGGAGGAGATTGCTGACACTAACATGGATGTAGCTTCGACCAGGAATTTGCGACAGCAAGCATGTTCGACTAGCAATTTTTGGCAGCTGTTCTCTGTGGCTGTGAGACAACAGGGGAGGCGTTGTAGTAGGGATACTAGTTGGAGACACATCTTGACGAGGCGTTGTTTAGCCCGATCTACAGATAAAAGCGGGTACTTCTTGCTTTATCTCTTTAGCACATTGATCTTGGTGTATGAACTAAACGTTCAGATAGTTACTGTGTTTATCTTGACTCAACTCGTATTTTTCCTGAGCTTGGTACTTATCCACTCAATCTTTGAGCTACTCATTTTTGTTTCTAAACAGTCTCTCGTTGCTATCTATGATATTTAGCAGATGCCAGTTATTAGATACTAGATATTAGATATTGGATATCAAATACTAGATACCTGATGCTAGATGTTAGATATTAGATATATGGATACTAGTTACCATATTTATCTGCTTTGTATGTTGTAAGTTTACATACCTTATTGAGCATGTTGGTTTCATGTAGCATACATATTTTCTGTATATATATGATGACTGCTGCATATTACGCATCATGTCATTGCATGCATGTCGACGATCATGTCTCCCTTGTGGTTGAGAGGGTCGTTGGCCAGGGCTGCACGCTCGACCACTTATGGGTAGTGGCGGCTGGAGCGTGTCGCTTGTCCTGTCGTGCCACACTCGGCCACTCATGGGTAGTGGCGGCTGAAGTAGTGAGCAGCAGGGACACAATTACTACGTAGCTAGATAGTTACTATACAAACTGTCCATTCGGTCACTCGAGAGTAGTGGTGGCTGGAGTGTTGTACAATTGTCATCAATCCAACCTCTAGACTATACAGGGGGCGTGGTGCAGAGGGGTGGGTGGGGTGACCATCCGTACATACACTGTTGTTATTATACTTGTGTTACTGGCTGCTTACTTATGCTGTTATTGCTAGCTTATGCTGCTGTTGATTACTTATGCTGTTATTGCTAGCTTATGCTGCTATTACTAGTTTATGCTATTGTTGCTTATGCTGTTATGCTTACATATGTTGAGATATATATCTGTTGTATGTGTTTAGACACTGACTCACTTATTGATATTATGCATATACCTCACATGCTACCTTGTAGTTATGGGCAGTACTGTAGCAGATCTTTGTTACTTGTGACCTTTTATTACTAGCCTAGGATATAATTTCAGGTACGGACACTTATTATGATATCACTGTAGTATCTGCTATTTTCCTACGAGACTGTATACTTTTGTATCTCTAGTTCTTTACTACACTCATGCACTATTTGTCTATTACCCACTGAGTCTTTATACTCACCACCCCGTAAACTGGTTATTTCGCTAGGTAGCAGGTAGAGGATTTATGGAGTCGCCTGGAGATTTTGTCTGCTAGTCCCGTGTCACACCGAGCTACTCCTACCGTTAGTGTTTCTGTTCGCATATTTGGTTTTGCACTTGTTCTCGTATTTGTATATTTTATATGGAGTTTGTCTTGTATTTGATGTGTTGATTATGTGTCTAGCCGGGCCGGCTCGTAGTTAGTTGTTATGGTGTTTATGTTCCTTATGTTGTGATTTCCGTTGTGTTATGTTTCAGCAGTGTGGGCTGCATATTAAATCTGCGTGGTTGTGTTATTTATCCAGCCGTGTGGGCTGTTATATACTGCTAATGAGTATGTCTGTGGTTATATGTACTTATGCTTCATATTGTCACCGGTACAGGGGAGATGCTTCTGAAATTTTGTCGGTAGGGACTCCTCTGGGGGCGTGACAATTTATTAGTATTAGAGCCACAGGTTTATGAGGTCTATTTTTCGTGATTTGAATTTTTCATGATTTGGTTTCTCGATGTGACTTTTCGAGTTTTGGGACTAGACAACGACAGAAATCTCCAAGCCATAGGAGGTACGTTTGCATATTGTTATCTTGCATTTTTGTTTGTACATGCATAGTTATTCTGATAGTTATGCCATGTATTAGTACTTTTTCATTAGTACCTGTCCAGTTGTTTATAGTATACATTACATGTGTTGGGTCAATCACTGATCACGGTTGACCCTACTGGAGATCAAGGATTACAGTCTCATGAGATTTTCTTTACCATACCACCAGTATTATTAGTTTCTGTTATCACTAGGTTGGTAGTGGATAGTATCTGCTAAATATCATGTTGGCTTGGCCAGTAAAGTATCGATTTACTCGTGTTGGTTCGATCAGTAGAGGACTGATTTATTTTTTGTAGTTTGGTCAGTAGATGACCAATTTACTCTTGTTGCTTCGGTTAGTAGAGAACCGATTTACCTTTGCTGACTTGGGATAGTAGATGATTGATTTATCCTAATTGCTTTAGTCTGTAGAGGTTCGATTTACCAGTGTTGACTTGGTTAGTAGAGGATTGATCTATTTTTGTTAGTTCGATCAATAGGGAACTGACCTACTCTATTTTCATGGAAATTTCGACCCTCGGGCTATTGGTGGGGTTAGATAAGCTAGAAGACACATTTGAGTTCATGATTTGTACAGACGTAGAATGGACTGAATTAGTCGCATACCATTGTTGGTTTGACTAGTCTGTAGATGATCGATGTATCCTATTCCATGAGGACTTTGACCATGGATTGTTACCTGGTAGGATGACCTAGAGAGTACATTTGGATAGATGTCCCACCGATGTGGAAAAGTATAGAGCTAACTGCTTAACACTTATGTGATACATTTGTTATATAGGTGTATGAATTGATGATCATATTCAGATATATGACTTGTACTGGTGGAGAAAAGTTGAAGTTAGCCGCTTAACTTTTACATGATCAGACACCACGTGAAAGAAGAAGCAGATGATGTTTTCTGAAGGTCCAAACATCACTTGATGAGTATTTTTGAGGTGTTCTGAGAGAGTACTTCTCTACCTCCTTTGGTAGCATAACGATTTATAAGGTGATGATCAGTTGACTTGTCTAGCGTTATTCCATGGGAGATCCTGACTCATGGACCGATCGGATAGGGATAGGTATCCTCGATGATACCTGGAGATGTATGACCCGCAGTGATACCAAGGTGGTGTTAGTTGATTAATACCTATGAAATTCTACTGTTTCCGAGTGGAAATATTAAATGATGGTTTACGAGGAGCAGAGTGACGATCGACAGTTAGATTGATTAGCTACTTGTTGAGGGTGCTCCTCTACACTTGTGTCCATTGCTCGTCACCAAAGGTTACAACCTCAGGTGGAGCAATCATAGTATGTGTTACAAGACAATAGTTAGCTGTCTCAACAATCATTGTCTCTATAAGTAGCTCAAGACCTTGATCACCTGATCATTTACTGAATGTCTTGAAGTCTATATGTCGGACCAGGGTGTTTGACCTTTTGTCAATAGTTGATAGAGGATATTTGTGACACGCCTTTGAGAGTTGTGGAGATACTCTCTTGATGGGTAGACTTTCAATTAGGAGGTTGAGTGACTTTTGGACTTTGGGTTGTCAATCCTTTATTGTGGATATTTAAGTATCTGAAGGGATGAGATTCGACATATTCTGTGGACATTTTTGGATGAGATTAGTAGAGTGTTATACTCGTATCTCATGGATTGACTGTATCTCTACCATTAGAGAGTTGTTGATTAACGATCAAGAAGTCAGGGGATATTCCTTGGACTTCAGTAGTCATACACCTTTGGTAGGATGGTGATATATTTTTATATTTCGATAGTACCCCATGATGATAACGGGTCACTAAAAGTTAAATTTATGTGAGGACATGACTGGTCTATCTATATGATAATAAACTTCCCCAATAGATATAGTCTCTGTAGTGGTATGACATAGACGTGCAATGTTGAACCATGACAGATATATCTAAGCTTATTAGCAGTGGACGTTGAAGGATGGATGTTTACCTTCTTCTTTATCATTGTTCAGGGGACTATCAGGTTTGATTGATGTTGAGGATGATTTGAGATTGGTGGATAATGTTGGTGATCAGATTACAAACCTATTACTGGTGATCTTACGGTAGAGAATGGTCGTTGTACGGATATTGTGAGTCTTTAGTTTTACCATTTATACTTACAGTGCCCTAGATGTTTTCATGGGCTCGATGAATTTGGTATTCTTAGGGTATTTGGATCAGTGATATTGTCTTCAGTTACAATATTGTGATCTATTCCAGATTCGAGGTGGATCACGAACACTATCTTCGCATAGTAATAGAGATGTTTCGACAGGAACATCTGTTAGAGTGTATACTAAAAGTCTAACTTTTTGTATAAACATATAAGAATCACATTGGTCAAATGCCTACATTTATGCTAAGTGTAGTTGTCCATTTAATTTATATTGTAGATAACATGGTGTGAGGAGACACACAGAATATCATGTTATTAGATCCTTATAAATTATAAACGGTTGCTCACAACCAAGATGGAATGGGACAAACCATTAGAGTGGTTGTAGTGTAATTAGATATTAGTTTATCTTGACTAATAAATTACACTAGTACACTATGAGTGTATTGAGCAGGACCAATTGAGGTAGTATCTTTTTATACTGACTATATAAAAGAACAATATCTCTGTTATTATGAAAGTGTGTACTCTTAATCATGATATAATAACAAGTACATATACTTAGTATTTATTTCTTTGATTTATCAAAGGGTGTGATTTAGCTCGTTAAATCAATATGCCCGATAAGTTGGGAAATGATATTATTTATATGGTGTGTTGTTGATTATAGAATGAAACTGTGTCCTAGTAATCTAGGTTGATGATGTCTCCTTGAGGAGCTCATAAGGATTGTCATGTAAACCCTGCAGGTGGACTTAGTTCGACATGACGATAAGGTTGAGTGATATTACTCTTGGAGCTAGATATTAGTTGTCAGTAACTCATTTAATTAGTGGACATTCAATATCTTAAACACAGGGAGATTAATGCACTCATAATAAGAAGGAGCCCATAATGTAATTTGGGATTGGTGTGGTAGTTCAATAATAACTCTTTAGTGGTATGAGTTATTATTGATGAACTTGAGTTGAGTGTTTGGGGCGAACACATGAAGCTCAAGCTCATCGGGAGACTAAAACCAATTTCTCCTCTCGGTCCCTGTTGTAGCCTCTATAAAACTTGTATCCACAAAGTCCACTTCTTACCCAAGTAATAAGCTGGACACAATCTTGCTTGGAATAAGGGGGCCGGCCAAGCAATGACTTGGAGCTCAAGTATTGGCCGACCAAGCCATGCTTGGTGACTAAGCATGGGGCCGACCATAGGAATAGGAATAAAGGAGATTTTAATTTTTGTTTAAATATTTCCTTTTGGAGCCATTCATGAAGGGATTTAAAAAAGAAATTTTAATTTTTAAAATTTCCTTTTACTTTCTTTATTTGTAGTTGTCTATAATGATTAAAAGAAAGATTTTAATTTTTGATAAAATTTTCCTTTTATGAAACCATGTTTTAAAAGGAGAAGTTTTAATTAATCTTTCTTTTTTTTTGCAGTTGTCTACATGCTTTAAAAGAGAGAGATTAATTTTAAAACTTTTCTTTATTTCCATGTACAATAGGAAATTTAAAAAAGAGATTTTAATTATTAAAATTTCCTCTTTTAAAGGGAGGTCACAAATAAGGAAGTTTTAATTATGTTTAAAACTTTCCTTTTTGTAAACAACATGGTTTAAAAGGAAGCTTTAATTTTTATTGTAAATTTTTTTTTCCTTTTTAGGATACCATGATTAAAAGGAAGTTTTAATTAAACTTTCCTTTTTTGCCTTGATCAAGGATTATAAAAGAGAATGAAAGGGTGCCTCATGGGGAGATAAACCTATTCTATTCCTCTCTCTTTTCCTTGGTATGTCCGACTTCCTCTCTTCTCCTTACTTGTGGCCGGCCCTGTCATCCCCTCTTCCATCAAGGGTCGGCGGCACAAGTAATGTTCATCTTCGTCTAGATCCGAGGACATACAAGGGACCTCTCTTCCTCACCTTTGGCTGGAGGCAAATTCATCCTTACTTTGCTAAGGCCGACAGAACAAAGAGAGGAAGAAAGCTTGTGTTCGGTTGCTTGGAGGAAAAGAAGAAGAGAAGGTAATTTTCTATTTTGGCATCCCTTGATGGATCAAGAGTCTTGGAGAAGAAGTAGTGGTCCCGGTAGAATTCATCTTGGTAGATCGTCGTCCACACGACGTCTAAGAGGAGGTGAGGAATACAACAGAAGATCAAGAGGTCTTTAGCTACAAAGAAATGTATAACTAGTTGTCTTTTTCCGCATCATACTAGTTTTCTTTGTATGGATTTTGAAATACCAAACACAAGAGGCTAACGATTCTAGGTTTTGAATTTATGATTCAATTTTGTGTTTCTTTTGTTTTTTTCGATCTTGTGATTCGATTGTTCTTAGTGGTTAAGCCTAGGGTTACTATAAGGAGATTAAATATTGAATTTCGTTGAAAGACTTTGTCTAGGAAGTGGTGGATGATCCCATACCCAACAAGGCCTAGTGTCTTGCTATGTTTAACCTGGAAGTCGATCCTTGAAATAAATATTTAATCAACTTTGTAACATGGGTGGATTTGGATTAATAATGTTAAACATCGTCTGCGATCCAAGTCTAAACCTCTAAAGAATAGATAAGTTGAATTTGGAATCAATAATGTTAAGTTTTGTTTGCGATTCCAAATTTAATTTCTAAAGAACACAATAGGTTGTTTGAATGGTTCGGGACTTATATAAAATTTTTGTACAGGGAACCAGTACGATATTCCGAGTAGCAACCAACAATTGGTATTAGAGCTAGGGTTTGACTCTATGTGTTTGGTTTTCAGTTTAATTATGCACATGCCATATATATTTTAGGCAGGATAATAGTAGGATGTGCAAATAGATTTAACTCTGTGGTTGTAGGCTTCTTAGATCCAACTATTATGACCCTAATGTGATTGGACCCTCAGACATGTTGAGGGCATTTTATGTGTGTGCATGATTGTATGTATTAAATACAGCAGGAGCTGTATTAGTTTTAGGATTTTACATTTTTGTTTCGATCTAGATTACATATACATTCCTTCGTGGAAATAAGATCGATAAATGTAAAATTTTATTTTTGTCGCGAATCATATCCTTGTGAGGTGTGGTGCTGTTTGAGGACCAGAGACGCAACAGAAAAGGAAGCAAGATGGATGCGGCGACTAGACCCGATTGCGGTGGCTAAAAGATGGCAGCAGCTAGGGTTGACAACACACGGAGGACAGTGATGGAAAATGCCATAATAGTTGGAAAATTATTTTTCCATATTTATTGCTTTATTTGTTGTGATGTGTGTGTGCATGATAAAAATCCTCATCTTATAAAAAAAAACTAAGTGGGAGAGGGATTAGTAAAAAATTCCATGGTCTTCATTACTGGTTTGTAAGTGATGCAACAAACTTGCATGTTGGCTCTGAGCGCCTCCCTCCATAACGGATGAGTTTGTTTGCGGATCACTAAATCAAACTTCCTTTATAGATAGTTATAGGAAATTATTTAGGAGCGTGTGATCTTCTCCAACTGAAGGGGCACAATCCTATTTAATGGACTAAGTATCAAGTAATGGTATACACTTAGACACATTTAATAGTATCCTCTCCAACGGAGTCACTGCTATTATTTGTGTGACCAAAGGAATACCAACTATTAATTTGTCATAAAGCTAGGTAAAACCTCCTATTACAAATGTCTGAATTAGTATACGCCCACATGCACTAACGTGGCATATAAAATTTACGGTGTTTGAGGTAATTTTATTTGTCATAAAGTTTGGTTGACAAAATAAAATGGGTAAAACCTCCTCTTACAAATAATTGAATATATCCACACTAATGTGACATACAAAATTTATGGTGTTTGAGATAATTTAAGGTTGACAAGATAATTAATGGGTAAGACCCTCCTCTTACAAATGTTAGAATTTGTATACGTCCACATTAACGTGGCATACAAAATTCACGGTATTTAAGGTGTTGGTGAATTTAAATGATATTATTTTGAGGAATCAATATTATTTTAAATTCTAAAGTTTTGACCAAAATTCATTGTGTTTGAGATAATTTAAGGTTGACAAGACAATTAATGGGTAAGACCCTCCTCTTACAAATGTTTGAATTTGTATACGTCCACATTAACGTGTAGGGGTGTAATTGAACCGAGCTGAGCCGAACAGTATGAGGCTCGAGTTCGGCTCGTTTAACTTTTTCTTAAGCTCGAGCTCGGCTCGAGTTCGATTCGAGCTTTAATTCTTAAGCTCGAGTTCGGTTCGTAATGAAATTAAGGAGTTCGCGAATGGTTCGAGCTCGGCTCGAAAATAGTTCGTTTAAAAGCTAAACGAGCTTAGTTCGAGCTTGGCTCGTTAACATTAAACAAGCTCGTTAGGCTCGAGCTCATTGGACACATAATCGAGCTCGAAATCGAGCTCGTTAAAATCACCTACAATACTTGAAAATCAATTGCAATAATTGAAAATTACCTGTAGAAATGTCAACACATGCATAGCCACACGAACCAAACTAACATAAAATTAAACAACTTAACCTGTCAACACATTCATAGCCACACGAACCCAGCTAACATAGAATTATACAACTTAACCTGTCAGCACTTGCATTATAAATCCTTAACACTTAATAGTTCTTAACACTACATGAAAATTACATCAATAAGCACAGAAATTAACAGAGTTCAATTGAAGTTTCATCTCTTAACTCAATCGGCCTGCCTTTAATCAACCTTCTTTTTATCTTCTTGCTGCCAAATAGTCAAAGGTTAAAATAGTTAAATAGAACATACTTGAATGATAAGAAAAATTTTAAAATGATAAGTGAACAAATTTTCAATGTGTTATATCAAACTAGATAGGAAAATCAAAGATAAATGAAGGCTTTGTCAATACCTCTTGACAGGTGATAATAATGGCAGCATCTAAGTCAATTGAATCTCTTTAATCTCTAGCTTTTCCTTTTCCATACAAATACATAGCATCAAAAACTTAGATAGGAACAAAACAATATGTAGAATATAGCAGCAAGTCAAAAACTAATTAAATATGATGTTAGTATGAGTACCTTTGATTTTTTTCTTGATTCCATAATGAGCACGCAATCAATATGATGCACAGAGCAATATTTGGACTGTATCTGTTCCCAAAGAGGCACGATGAGGATCAATTACCCTACCACCGTCACTAAAAGTCGATTCAGAAGCAACTGTAGTTATCGGAATTGATAGTACATCACAAGCCATTTTTGTTAAGATCCTAAATTTTAAGTTGTTAATTCTCCACCATGACAATGCATCAAAGCCAGTTTCATCTTCACAAATAACACATCCTTCATCCAAGTACACTTCTAATTCAGATTTTACTTGCTCAACACTGTCAACGTTCTTTATGTAACTAGAAAATTGTGCCCTTACTTTACCTCTTCCTCTTCCATTTAAATTACTCCGACCAATAGAACTTTCTCTTTGAGTTTCACTTTGAACATTGCTACTGTCAACACTAGTTTTATGAGCTTCAACATACTCATTATACAACATGTGTAATGTCTCACGAACCATAGAAATGTGCTCAATTGTATCACCAACTGAATATATCTCTGGAAAACACCATTCAATCAACTTCATCTTGTTCCTTGGATCTAAAACTGCTGCTATAGAGATCAATAAGTTGCTATCACCCCAATATTTATCAAATTTAGTCTTCATCTTGTTAACCATTTCTACTATGAAACTTCCTTCATCTGCACTTGCTTCATTTAACAACTTTTTAATGGTGTAAAGTTCAGTAAGGAACAAGTTAGAAGTAGGATATTCACTTCCCGAAATAAGATGAGTTATTTCATTAAATTTCTCAAGAAATGAACAAACAACACTAACCTTCTTCCAATCCTCCTCACTTGGCAAAAAAGTATAAGTTGCATCCCTTGCTGCATGATATAGGTTAGGTTTCATGGGTCCCCGATAAGGAAAGGAAGGGAGAGGATCAAACGAAGAAGATAGGTTAATATTGGTCGGGATATCCTCAAAGAAGGTAGGCCAATATCGGCCGGGATATACCTCCAAAGAAGGTAGGTTCGCATCGACCAAAATATACTTTCCAGGAGGAAGATTCACATCAATTGGCATATACCTCAAAGGAGGTAGGACAATATCGGCCGGGATATACCTCCAAAGAAGGTAGGTTTGTATTGACCGAAATATACTTCCCAGGAGGAAGATTCACATCAATTGACATATACCTCAAAGGAGGTAGGCCAATATCGGCCGGGATATACCTCCAAAGAAGGTAGGTTTGTATTGACCGAAATATACTTCCCAGGAGGAAGATTCACATCAATTGGCATATACCTCAAAGGAGGTAGGCTAATATCGGCCGGGATATACATCCAAAGAAGGTAGGTTTGTATCGACCGAAATATACTTCCCAGGAGGAAGATTCACATCAATTGACATATACCTCAAAGGAGGTAGGCTAATATCGGCCGGGATATACATCCAAAGAAGGTAGGTTTGTATCGACCGAAATATACTTCCCAGGAGGAAGATTCACATCAATTGACATATACCTCAAAGGAGGTATGCCAATATCGACCGGGATATACCTCCAAAGAAAGTAGGTTTGTATTGACCGAAATATACTTCCCAGGAGGAAGATTCACATCAATTGGCATATACCTCAAAGGAGGTAGGCCAATATCGGCCGGGATATACCTCTGAAGAAGATAGGTTCGCATCGACCAAAATATACTTCATAGGAGGAAGATTCATATCAAGTGGCATATACCTCAAAGGAGGTAGTCTAATATCGGCCGGATTATACCTCCAAAGGAGGTAGGTTTGCATCGACCGAAATATACTTCCCTGGAGGAAAGCCGAGACCGGCCGATTGACCAATACCTGGAAAAGATACTTGATAAAATATAGCCTAGGGCTAGTTAGGGTCAGTAACATAGAAGGTTGCCTCATTAACTAAACTTAATCATGACTAACTTCGATCGATATAAGAAATATTGGTACATTGAGTTATCTGCAGCAGGAGAGGTGAAACGATAATTAATGAAGATATCTGCAATATGTAACTATATGACATGCATTATATATTTTGGTGGGAAATATGTTTTTAGATTGTTTTGCAGGTGCTAAACGACAAAGAAGGTACATCTGGGGTACAAGAAAGATTCCTTAAAAAGTCATTCACCACAAGTACACGGCTTACGTCATCTCATAACAAACTCAAACAAACCGGGGTCCACTTCATGACTACAGAGGTTATATGAAGTGGTATAAAAGGGGGAATCCTCTCTGTTGGTAAGGTAAGTTCACATCATTGCGCACACTCATAACCCTAATTTCCAACTACTGTTCATCTTCTTCTGCTTCTTCCTTCTTCTATACCGGGAGAGATCACTGACTTGAGCGTCGGAGGGCCTAGCCAGGGATTCCCACCCCGGTCTTAGGTCACTGACGATAGTGTTGGTTGGTCTCTTGTGCGCAGGAAATCTGGGAGGCTCCAAATTTGTGTGTCTCTTTGATTGGGGTTCTCTCTCGTCATCGGATCTTTGCACAAAGAAGGCATTCGGTAACCCTATTTTCCCCGATCCGCTTTGGGTTTCTCGGATCGAGGTTTCCCTGGCTTTTTTCTTCATCAACAGTGGGTTTCTTCTTCCGGATCTCCGTCTTGCCTAGCTTCTCAGACAGGATCAAATTTGGCATCGTCTGTGGGAAATTCACCTGAATCTGAGACTACAGGATGGAAGAGGCCGAAAAATCAAACCTACTCACTATCAGTCATGAGGATTTGGATTTCCTCATTAATTCTCACGTACAGAAAGCCCTACAACAACAACAACAACAACTTCAAGACCACACTGGAGCCACTATACCAACAGCTCATAATCCAGCAGTTTCAACTACTGAGCATCGAAAAGGAAAAGAACCGGTAGAGGAGTAACATGCGTATTTTCCTCCAGCTGTTGTCTCTCCGACAAGGCGTCCACGAGCCTTCCTTCGCACTCCCATGGAGCAAGGGGGTAGGAGGCCCGTGTTCCAGGAATCCTCTAGCGAAGCACCAGATAGAGAAAAGCATAAGATCAAGATGATAACTAGCGATAGCTCACCAGAGAAAGTCATCTCCCCATTCTCTCAGAGTGTACTGGATGATCCGCTCCCTAAGCGGTATCAAAATCTTCAGATCAGTGAGTACACCGGAACAACAGATCCAGAAGATCATTTGTTGAAATTCGAAAACGTAGCATTATTACAACAATTCTCTGATGGGGTGAAGTGTCGAATGTTTCTTACTACCCTCGGAGGAGCCGCACAGCGTTGGTTCAAGAGGCTGCCAGAGAAGTCTATTCGAAAATTCAAAGACATCAAGAAAGTTTTTCTACACCAATTTTCCAGCAACAAGAGGTATCATAAGACTCCTTGGAGTCTATTTTCAATTAAGCAAACATCCAAAGAATCCATCCAAGCATACATTAAAAGGTTCAATCAGGTAGTTATTGATGTACCTAATGCTACCACTGAAATATTAGTAAGCGCTTTCTCTCAGGGTTTAAATGATAACAATTTCTTTAAAGATTTAGTAAGAAATCCTCCTGCTAATTTTGATTCATTGATTGAGCGTGCCACCGAATTCATTAATGTGGAAGAAGCTCAAGCTGCTCGAAGGAAGGAGGGTGTTACCTCTTCTCCTATCCAGATTAAGGAGAAAGCTCCGGCCCCTGTCCCTCCACCCAGGGGACCCAGAGCAACTCATCCACCTCATCGACAACCAGAATATCATCCACAAGCCGTACAACATGTGGAGAGCAGTCATCATACTGAAGATTGTTTTGTTCTAAGAAATAAACGAGCTAATAGGGAGCGATATCAGAGGTAAAACTATTATAGACAACAGTACCCCAGGTAGCAGAGCCCACTCAAATTAGAATATCGCCCGGTCGAGCCTCGGCAGGATGCATTGCCAGTCCCGGCCGGTACAAGCCAAGTGTCAGAAAAAGCACCTTCTGAAACTATGACAACTCGGCAGGAAGAAAACAGGAGTAATGTCGCTCGGGGCAACATCAATATGATTGCAGGTGGACCCACTAATGGGGATTCTAACAGGGCCAGAAAGGCGCATGCTCGAAGACTGGAGATTCATGCCGTGGGGTGTAGCAGGGAACGAGCGGTCGGTCCCGAGATAAGTTTTGGGCCTAGAGATCTCGAGGGGTAGAAATACCCCATGACGACGCCCTAATTATAAAAGCTGTGATAGCCAACTACACCATTTGTCGCACCTTCATAGATACAGGAAGTTCTGTCAATATTATATTCAAAAAGGCTTTCGACCAACTACAAATTGACCCAAGTGAACTTCAGCAGATAGTCACTCCTCTATATGGATTCACAGGCAATGAAGTACAACCATTAGGTCAAATAAAGTTGGCCATATCTCTGGGAGAGGAGCCTCTGATGAGAACGAGGAGATCTTATTTCATGGTAGTAGACGCTCCATCCTCTTACAATGTGATACTGGGTCGACCTGCCTTAAACGAGTTTAGGGCGGTCGTTTCTACTTTTTGTCAGAAAATTAAATTTCCTGTAGATGACCAAGTTGGGGAGGTGCGAGGTGATCAGAAGACAGCCCGAAAATGTTATGTAGAGATAATTCAGGCTGAAGCCAACACTGCCCGAAAGATTCAAAGAATGGAAGTTAACGCCATTCAAGAGAAGCAGCCTGCTTTGGTTTATGAAGAAAAGGAAGAAGTTCAGATCCAGACCGGTCGACCTGAAGCTACTACATATATTGCGTCTGATCTTGATCCCACTCTAAAAGATGAGCTGGTACAATGCCTGAAGAAGAGTAATGATGTGTTTGCCTGGACGCCCAAAGAAGTGTCAGGCGTTTCTCCTACAGTCATGGAGCATGCTTTACATGTCTTCCCAGATGCCCGCCCGGTCATGCAAAGAAAGAGGAATTTTAGCGCGGAACAGAATCAAATCATCAAAGAAGAAATAACTAAACTTATGGAGGTTGGTTATATCAGGGAGGTACAATTCCCTAGCTGGTTAGCTAATGTGGTGTTAGTCTCTAAGCCAGGAAACAAATGGTGAGTGTGCATTGATTTCCGGGATCTCAACAAGGCTTGCCCAAAAGATTATTATCCATTACCCAAGATCGATCAATTGGTGGATTCCACTGCTGGATGCGAGTACATCTCTATGCTAGACGCTTATCAAGGCTATCATCAGGTTCCCTTAGCTAAAGAAGATCAAGAAAAGGTTAGTTTTATAACATTTGAAGGTACTTATTGTTATAATGTTATGCCCTTCGGACTGAAAAATACAGGAGCAACTTATCAAAGGCTTATAAACAAGGTCTTTCAGAAGCAGGTTGGTAGAAATATGGAAGTATATGTTGATGATATCTTAATTAAGTCTCTTCAAGCTGTTGATCTGTGCAGGGATGTAGAGGAGACCTCCAAGACATTGAGACAATATGGGCTCAAGTTAAATCCGAGAAAATGTTTATTCGGCGCGAAAGGAGGGAAATTCCTGGGATATATGGTGTCCGAACGGGGAATAGAAGCCAACCCGAGCAAGGTCAAGGCACTTCAGAACATGGAGCCACCGCGTAACATGAGAGAAGCTCAAAGATTGACCGGCCGGATTACAGCCTTGTCTAGGTTTATTTCCAGATCGGCCGATCGTAGTTTTCATTTCTTTAAAATACTCTGAAAAGCCAATAAATTTCAGTGGAATGAGGAATGTGATAAAGCTTTCCAAGAGTTGAAAGATTATTTGTCTACTCTCCCTGTATTAGCTAAGCCTATAGTAGGAGAGACTCTTTGGGTATATTTGTTTGCTAATGAAAACGTCGTGGGCTATGTATTAGTCAGACAAGAAGGAAAAGAGCAACAACCTGTATATTTTTCTAGCCATTTATTAAAGGGAGCTGAGTGTAGATATACTACACTAGAGAAATTGGCTTATGCACTAGTCTTGACTGCTCGAAGGTTGCACCCATATTTCTTAGCGCATGAGATTATTGTCTTAACCAACAGTACTCTTGGACGGGTGTTACTCAACCCAGAGGCATCAGGTCGGTTGATCAAATGGACAACTGAACTTGGAGAATATGACATTCAATATCAACCTCGCTCGGCCATCAAAGCACAAGCT
The DNA here is from genome assembly GCF_018446385.1 of Zingiber officinale. NCBI lineage: Eukaryota > Viridiplantae > Streptophyta > Magnoliopsida > Zingiberales > Zingiberaceae > Zingiber > Zingiber officinale. The sequence continues at coordinate 146,048,418 of NC_055990.1, read as the reverse complement.
TTAGCAGACTTCATTATAGAAGTTTAAGGCCCTGAAGAAGAAAACATTTGGAAAGTTTATGTAGATGGCTCCTCAACTAGACAAGGCAGCGGAATTGGTGTTCTTCTTATATCTCCAAGGGAAGACAGACTTCAACTCTCTATCAGATTGAATTATAGAGCTACTAACAATGAAGCAGAATATGAAGCCTTGATAGCAGGATTGCAAGCCGCTCGGCATATAGGGGCAGCTCGAGTCCATATCTATTCTGATTCTCAATTGGCAGCCCAACAACTATCAGGTAATTTTGAAATTAATAATGACAGGCTCCGGTTATATGCTGAGGCATTTGATAAGTTGAAATCTCAGTTTCAAAAAGTGAATATACAAAAGGTTCCTCGATCTGAGAATCAGGTAGCAGATGAATTGGCTAAGCTGGCCTCTGCTATAATGCCATGGAGTTTAGATCTGCCTGTAGAACAAACTCTGTTAATATCCTATGTCGAAAGACAGGCTGAAGCAGAAATTCAAGGTGACTGGAGGGCTCAAATCATATTGTATTTACAGCAAGGTATTCTTCCAAGTAATACAGAACAGGCAAGGGTATTTAAGAAGAGAGCTGCTCAGTACACTATGGTAGGAGAGCAGTTATATAAAAGAGCTTTTTCTAGACCATTGCTCAAGTGTATTGGTACAGAAGATATACAATTTATTTTACAGGAGGTTCATCAAGGTTCATGTGGTAGTCATCTAGGGGGGAGATCCTTGGCCCGTAAAATTTTATTAGCGGGATATTTTTGGCCTACTCTACATGAAGACGCCAACAAATTGGTAAGAACTTGTATGTCTTGCCAGAAACATCAAAATATTTCGCATCATCCCACACAGTTGTTAAAAACCTCTATAGTCTCATGTCCCTTTGATCAGTGGGGTATGGACATAGTAGGTCCATTTCCTATGGCAGCTGCACAAAGAAGATTCTTATTGGTAGCAGTAGATTATTTTTCCAAATGGGTAGAAGCAGAAACCACTCGCCCGGATTACCGAAGATGCGGTTATTAAATTTCTGTGGAAAAATATCTTATGTAGATTTGGCATTCCTCACAAATGAGTCTCTGATAATGGAAGGCAATTTCAAGGGGATAGAATTCTAGCCTGGAGCGAAAGTTATGGTATTACTCAAGCCTTCACCTCTGTAGCTTATCTGCAAAGCAATGGTCAAGTGGAAGTGACCAATAGAGAAATTATAAGAGGTTTAAAAATCAAACTGGATCATGTCGGAGGTAGCTGGGTAGATGAATTACCCAGTGTTCTTTGGGCATACCGCACTACACCTCGAGAAGCTACAGGAATCACTCCCTTTCAATTAGTTTACGGAGGAGAAGCAATAATTCCCATCGAGGTGGGAGTAGAATCCGATATAAGGCAATTATATGATGCAAACAATGAAGGTCGACGACTCATGGAGCTGGACTTGATAGAGGAAGTCAGAGATAAAGTTGCTGCTCGTCTCGTATCATATCGACAAAGAATGAGACAAAATTACAACAAAAGGGTCATACCCAGATTTTTCCAAGTAGGAGATTTAGTATGGAAACATATTAAACCTGTCGGGGATGTTAGTAAGTTGGCACCGCAATGGGGTGGACCCTACAAAGTGGTGGAAAAGCTTGCATCAGGCTCATACTATCTCCAAGATGCTGAAGGAAGAATTCTGGAACGTCCTTGGAGTGCAAATCATTTACAACCTTACCGGATGTAGCAAAGATCATGCTACTTAAAAAAATATATATGTCAAAGGGAACAAACCATGATTATCTGAAGTAAGTTTTCAATGAAAAGAAGACAAGTATTCTTACAGTTTATGCACTCCATTTCTTTCAATAAATGCCATGCAAAGCGAATACCACCACAAAAACAAATGTGGCTCCTACAAATTGACCAGTATTGGCAGAACTTTTTATAATCTATGTTCAGACAATCAACAGCGGGGAATCTCAAAGATTTATTCGGCCCCCCCCCCCCTAATTTTTTTGAAGAATCCAGAAATTTTAATTATCATAAGGTCAGTGCAATCATAATTTTACAATAAAACATAGTCGATCAGGAAATCTCATGAAGTAACTCGGACGGGTCTTCATGGGAGGAACCGGAGACTTTAAACCATCACAGAACATGGTCGATCGGGAAATCTCATGAAGTAACTCGGACGAGCCTTCATGGGAGGAATCAGAGATCTTAAACCATCACAGAACATAGTCAATCGGGAAATCTCATGAAGTAACTCGGACGGGTCTTCATGGGAGGAACCAGAGACTTTAAACCATCACAGAACATGGTCAATCGAGAAATCTCATGAAGTAACTTGGACGAGCCTTCATGGGAGAAACCGAAGACCTTAAACCATCACAGAACATGGTCGATCGGGAAATCTCATGAAGTAACTCGGACGGGTCTTCATGGGAGGAACTGGAGACTTTAAACCATCACAGAACATAGTCAATCGGGAAATCTCATGAAGTAACTCGGACGGGTCTTCATGGGAGGAACCGGAGACTTTAAATCATCACAGAACATAGTCGATCGGGAAATCTCATGAAGTAACTCGTGTTGGGGTTGCAAGGTTGCAAACATAGTCCCATATTGAAAACACATGGAAAAGATCATGGGTTTATAAGAGAAAGATATCTCCATTGGCATGAGGCCTTTTGGGTAGAGCCCAAGAGCAAAACCATGAGGGCTTAGGCCCAAAGTGGACAATATCATGTCATTGTGGAAATATCTAAATTCTTTTCGATCCTACAATTGGTATCAGAGCCCGGACTGCCAGAAGGTTTAACCGCCGACTGTGCACAAGAGCTATGGTCTGATTGAACCATGTGAGTACAATATTAACCTCGAACAAAGAAAGTGGGAGCTCCTATGTTCGGATCAAGAAGGACCAGACACCAGGCAGGAAGTCCTAGTAGGTCGGGTGGACCGAGGGGCAGGAAGTCCTAGTTGCGGCTAGGCAAGGAAGTCCTAGTAGGTCGGGTGGACCGAGGGGCAGGAAGTCCTAGTAGGTCGGGTAGACCGAGGGGCAGGAAGACCTGGTGGGTCAAGGATCGGACGTGGGAAGCTCATGCTCCTTTGTTTGAGGGGGGGGGGGATTGTTGGGGTTGCAAGGTTGCAAACATAGTCCCATATTGAAAACACATGGAAAAGATCATGGGTTTATAAGAGAAAGATATCTCCATTGGCATGAGGCCTTTTGGGGAGAGCCCAAGAGCAAAGCCATGAGGGCTTAGGCCCAAAGTGGACAATATCATGCTATTGTGGAGATATCTAAATTCTTTTCGATCCTACAACTCGGGCGGGTCTTTATGGGGGGAACCGGAGACTTTAAACCATCACAGAACATAGTTGATCGGGAAATCTCATGAAGTAACTCGGACGGGTCTTCATGGGAGGAACCGGAGACTTTAAACCATCATAGAATATAGTCGATCGGGAAATCTCATGAAGTAACTCGGACGGGTCTTCATGGGAGGAACCGGAGACTTTAAACCATCACAGAACATGGTCGATCGGGAAATCTCATGAAGTAACTCGGACGAGCCTTCATGGGAGAAACCGGAGACCTTAAACCATCACAGAACATGGTCGATCGGGAAATCTCATAAAGTAACTCGGACAGGTCTTCATGGGAGGAACCGTAGACTTTAAACCATCACAGAACATAGTCGATCGAGAAATCTCATGAAGTAACTCGGACGGGTCTTCATGGGAGAAACCGGAGACTTTAAACCATCACAGAACATAGTCGATTGGGAAATCTCATGAAGTAACTCGGACGGGTCTTCATGGGAGGAACCAAAGACTTTAAACCATCACAGAACATAGTCGATCGAGAAATCTCATGAAGTAACTCGGACGGGTCTTCATGGGGGGAACCGGAGACTTAAACCATCACAGAACATAGTCGATCGGGAAATCTCATGAAGTAACTCGGACGGGTCTTCATGGGAGGAACCGGAGACTTTAAACCATCATAGAACATAGTCGATCGGGAAATCTCATGAAGTAACTCGGACGAGTCTTCATGGGAGGAACCAGAGACTTTAAACCATCACAGAACATAGTCGATCGAGAAATCTCATGAAGTAACTCGGACGGACCTTCATGGGAGGAATCAGAGACTTTAAACCATCACAAAACATAGTCGATCAGGAAATCTCATGAAGTAACTCGGACGGGTCTTCATGGGAGGAACCGTAAACTTTAAACCATCACAGAACATGGTCGATCGGACAATCTCATGAAGTAACTCGGACGAGCCTTCATGGGAGGAATCGGAGATCTTAAACCATCACGGAACATAGTCGATCGGGAAAGCTCATGAAGTAACTCGGACGGGTCTTCATGGGAGGAACCGGAGATTTTAAACCATCATAGAACATAATTAATCAGGACATCTCATGAATTCAAAGCCTAATCAACCAGGATTACATTGGCATGAAGCCAAGATTCAAGGGGGTTCTATGTATATGACACATTATTCATCTGGAAGCCCATTCATATGGAAGTCTTTATTTAAAAATCATCTGGAGTATTATACTCAGCTCGGAACTCAGGAGTTTTATACAGTTCCCTATCTAAGATCACTCGGGATTATTTATTCTTTTAGAAATATGGAGCACACTGGATGTTATCTGCAAAAGGATTCATCAAGACAAAGCTTAACTTCAAAAGATGAGCAAGGAATTCTAGAATACTTAATGTTCGGAAGCATTTCAAAAGAAGCATTTTCAAACCAGCACAATAGAAAAACAGGTAAGTATAAAAAATTTCTTATACATCGCAATCACTTAATTACCAGGCTTTGGTTACATTTTTTTCATTACTAGTTTTTCATTTACAAGTCTTTTATGAACAATCTCTTTAGACATTTGGAAAAGGACCTTTTAGATCTGCGGGTAGTTCTTCGTTAAGCCTGCGACGATTTATGAAAGAAAGGGGAGGTTCCTTGGGTAAATAGCCACCCTCTCTTAATTGTTGAAGAACTCCCGATACAGAATGATTTAAAGCACCCACTATCTTGCGGACAAATTCTTGGGCAAATGCTGAAGACTTTAAATAAGCCTGACGCCACTCTTCCCATTGACTCTTCTCCTGCTCCTTATAACTTTGAAAATCAGCTTGCAGTTTGGTGTTTTGGTCTTTTAAAGCATCCTTTTTTGATTTAAGTTGTTCCAATTCCTTCTGGAGCAGTGACAATTCAGCATCTTGAGCTTTCCTTTGTTCTTGTTCCTGTAGGATCGTAAAATCATGAGAGGCTAGGTCTTGAGCTTGGTCAGAAAGACAGACATTATGAAGCTTCTCTACTTTTTCTAAAATAAGACTTTTATGAGAAGCATCTGAGAGAGCTTTATCTTTTAAAGTAATTTCCAGTCGAAGACCAGAATGTAGTCGATCCACCTGTAATTCCAAAGTTCTTCTTGCCAGCTCTTTATCTTTCAACAATTGCTGGCACTCCTCCAATTCTTGTTTCAAGGTCCTCAACTGTTGATCTTGTAAGGCCACTTTCTCTTGCAACTGAGCCAAGTCGTTATTAGGAGAAGGTAAGGTAGCCTTCAATGTCTCCAGTTGAGTTTTCAATTTGTTGTTCTCCTGGTCCTTAGCCACAAGCAGCTGGTCGATATGCAAACTTGAGGCAAGGAACTAAACAAAAGGATGATGTAGTTAAAAATGAGGATACAAGGGTGACAACATATAGCTAGAAATACTTACAGCTACTGTCTGACGACCGTGGTGGTCAGCTCGATGTGGCAGGCTAAGGCCTCTTAGTTGTCCTTGACCTTGTCGCCAAGATTCGGCTAATAGGCCTTGTAGTTGCAGAGAACCATAGCTAGGTGGATCGGAGGATTGACCCAATTGAGAGGGTAGACCCACAGCCTGTTTAAACGAAGGTCGGGGAATGGAGGAAGAAGGAGGCAAAGAAGAAGAAGATGCAATGGAAGGAAAAGAAATAGTAGAAACAAGAGAAGCAGAGGAAGAACTAGATGGAATAGAAGGTAACAATGCAGGAGAGGTTGATTCAGTTATGGAAACACTGATAGCTGAAGGACTGACACTTGGAGAAGATCTCCGGCAAGGTGTCCGTTTTGCTCGAGGCCTAGAAGCCAAGGGAGGCAATGCCAATGTCAAAGATGCAGAGGACACAGAAGGGATAACGGCCATCTCAGAAGCAGAAGCAGAGGGAGCTGAAATAATAGAAGAAGAAGGGATAAGTAGACCGGGTCTCATCATCCTAAGAGAAGGATTAGAGATAATATGGGTAGGAGTTATCGGTGCCTTACATCTCTCGAGAGAAATGGGCGCCGGGACAAGAGGAGTTTGCACAAAAGTACCAAAGAAATCACTAAAGGGAGAAGCCTCAGTAAGATTTGGTTTTTTAACTAAGGCAATAAAAGGCTCTTCTTCCTCTTCCATGGCTGCGACAGCCCCAGCCCGTTGTTCTTCTTCAGATAGCAAACCCAAGGTGGAGGAATTAGGATCGGATCGGCGGACGCGCAACCACTCTTCTCCAAGATTATTGACAAATGACTTAGTCATAGCAGGATTCTTGTACATAAAGGCTAGGAGAAGAACATCAGCTGAAACACAGGAACTAAACACCGTTATAAAAGAAGATGTATTAATCAGTAAATACGGACCGAAATGTTTATACATACCAAAAGATCCATCCAAAGGGGTGTCAATATTGTTTATCCCGAAAGGAAACATTAAACCCTCCACAATTAGATGCGGCAAGCTGAATTTCGCTCCTCTCAGTTTAGGTAAGGCAGAAGCAACAAGGGGATCGTTAAGGAGATCATGGGTGCTGGGAAGTGGAGGTAAATCGTGTATCCATTGGATGGGAAACGGAGGAGGAGAAGGAAGACGCATATAGAAAAATTTGTGATACCATTCCCCTTGAGGAGGAATTCGATTGAACAGAATAGCCTTAGGACGAGATTGAAATTTAAAAACACCCACATCTACTCGACGAGGAATGAAGAAGTGATGAAAAAGATGAGGAGACAAGGGAAAATCTAACAGTTTGGATACCCCAATAAAACCTATAAGAATAGAAAAGGATTGAGGGACAAACTGGTTAAGTGGAATATTAAAATAGAGGCTAACATTACAGAAAAAAGGGTGAAGAGGAAATTGAAAACCTTGTAGGACTTGATCTCGGAAGATAGATATACATCCTAAAGGAGGAAGGTGTAGACCCTCATGAGGAGCGGGACGCGTTATATAAGAAGGAAAACCATAGGTCGCCTTTAAATCCACTTCTTCTGTGTCTATAAGATCGGAAGTGCATGAGAGAAACCATGCAGGAGGGGAAGTTGCCATAGAAAGACAATAAAAGAGGAATCAAGGAAGATGAAGAAGGAGGGGGGAGAGCGAAAGAAAACCTCGTAAAACCCTTGTTTTTCTCTCGGCCTTGTGCTAAAACCCCCAAACAGAAACAACAGAAGAGAAGAAGAAAAGAAAAAGTACTTAGAATTTCAATCGTCATAAATGAGTGATAATATTAAGGGATAAAATCAAAAGAAAGAGGTAAAGTTAAGTAATCCTCCTCGAAAAATGTGTAAAGTTTTCCCTAGAAATAATTCTTAAGAAAGCCTAACGGATATAAGGAAAAATTAGTCCAGTAATTATAAGTTTAGGGTATTGGTGTAATAAAAAAAGGCAAAAATTGAGCGCAAGGTATTAGTTAGCAAACATGACTTGGTTAGAGGCTACCGAATGAGGTCCATAGAGATGAATCAGGCGGTTCTGATAGATCGGCCGAGACAAAGACCACCCAATTATATCGGCCAAAAGCTTATCACAATAAGTTAAATGATATACACTGTGATAAGACCATATGAGACTTGATTAATACATAAAATAACATATAGGTGTAAATTAATCAAGTAGAATAAATCGACCGATATTGAGAATATCATAATAAAATTGCACCAGATCGGATGAGACACAATGGGTCCTTAAAATATCGGACGGTACTTATCAACCTTGATATATATATCGTCCGGTCATGAGGAAACAATCTAAAACATAAGAATCTGTTAAGTGAGGTTGTATGATGACCCGCCAAGCAACATTTGACATATTTAAACGAAAACAGATGACTGTCGTGAGAAAGAGGGAAATTTACAATGAAAAGGGGATAGTCAGCATCACATAAGTATGTTAGATCGTCATCACAGAGTTTTGGTTCTACTTTTTTACAAGACTTGAATTTAAGTCAAACTAAAGTCAGCTGAGGGAATAGATCAGGGGGCTTGTTCTCAATAAGTCTGCGACGATTCAGGAAATTAGGAGGAGGGTCACAAGATAAGTAGCTCTCCTCTCGTAATTGCTGTATCGCCCCTTGAGCTCCCGCAGTAAAGGCTGATAAGATAGACTTCACAATCGGCCTATTGAATTCAGGAGATTCAATCATGGCAGTGGCCCGTTCCTCGTAACGAGTATCTTCGTTTGCCTTGTAGACCACCAAAGCCATTTGGGAAGTCTTCAGTTCATCCTCTTTGACAGAAACCTCGGCCTTAACTGAATCAAGGGAGGTGTTCAAGGAAGTTATTTCATCTTCCTTCAGCTGCAGGGCATTGAGTTTTTCAGCCAATTCTACTTCATAATCAACCTTGAGTTTGCCAATTCTGGAAGTTAACTCTTGGTTAAGGTCCGTAGCCGATTTGAATTGTTCTTGAAGACTTTCAAGCTAAGCTTCAAGTTGCTTCTTGGCAGCAACAGAAAACGCGGTAGAAGATAACTCAGCAACCTGTTGTCTCAACTGATCATTCTCAGATCTCAATTTCTTGTTCTCGTTGTATAAATTGTGCATCAGTCGAGACAAACCCATGTTTTCTATCCATCGCTAGAAATATAGTAAAAGGTTATGAGATAATCGCTAAGAAATAGAGAGTAGACGTTAGTAGACATACCTGATTCTCCTTACGGGAAAAACGGTCAATTGCTTCGGGAGTATTAAGTTCTTCAAAGATGGGACGAACTTCATCCCAAGCACCGGCGAAGGAACCTCCTAGCAATATAGGGAGGACTGGAATAGTAGAAGAACCAGCAGAGAAGGAGAAAGTAGGGATAGAAGGAGGAGCAAAGACTAAATAAGAAGAAGGTGAAGAAGGTAAAGACCCAGAAGTTGGAATAGATAGGGGAAAAGTGAAAGAGACATCATCAGAAGCACTGGCATTAGAGAAGGGTGAGACAGGAAAACTGAGAGAAGGGTAGAGTTCGGCCAACGTAGGTTCATCAGAAGGAGGGTCAGCAGGAACAGAACCTTCTGAAACCTGTTCATCAGCCGGAAGGACAAGCCTCCTTTTGGATGGAGGAATTCTGGTAAGTTTACGCCCCGGGCGTTTGCTGGTGACAAGTTCGGCTATTGATTTATTGGGGCTACCAGAAGACGTGAGTTCAATCATGGGAAGAGGGGCAGATGAAGAAACAGCAGTAGCCACTGGTGAAGTAACAGCGGGTGAAGAAATAGCAAAGATCTCTGCAGAAGGGCCCTCAAGAGCCTCAAGAACCCCCAAAGAACTGAGTGCCTCCACTAAAGGAACTGGCTCTTCGATTGAAGGGGGAGGAATAATAGCAGCCAGAAGTTCGGCTTCCTTGGCTCGAATTGCGTCCTCTTCCAGACGTAGTTCTTCGTTAATCAAGGCGTCATAAAAACTCTCCACTACATAGAAAAGAAAAATAGTTTAGTTAGTTAAAAGCAAGAAGAAAGAAACAAGGTGTTACCTAAAGGAACTTGAGTATCAGGTTTGACGGAGCTTAAGCCAAATAGGTACAGAAGATCGACTCTCAACCACTTAGGAATAGAAAGTCGATGGCCTAGCAACTTCTCACAATAAACAGGAAAAGAAGGATGAAGATAAAACTCCTTGACGTCGGGCAAGGGGGCAAGAAGGATTTCCAGGCATGGGAATGAGCCCTGGAAACTTCAGGAAGAAAAAACGAGATTTCCAAGCTTTGAGAGACGAGGGCATATCCTCAAAAAGAACCATTTTAGTCCGTGAATGAAACAAGAAGACACCCGGTTCCGAACATTTGGGATAAGAGAACATGAAGAAATTTTGAGGAGTAGGAGGAATATCCCGCAAACGAAACAACATGTAGGTACCGCATAGATAATGAAATGCGTTGGGGGCAAATTATTGCAAAGAAATATCAAAATACTGGCATATTTCAATCAAGAAAGGAGGAATGGGAAACCTTAAACCTCCTATCAACTGATCCCTGAAAAAGGTTATGCAATTAGCAGGGGGACGATGAGGACGATCATCCGGTCTTGGGATTATGATGCCATACTCTCGGGGAATTTCATACTGGCGACGGATGGCTATCCTCACATTTTTATCAAAGGAAGAAGACATATGGACATACCAAGGAGCAATTACTTCCTCAGCCATGGATAAAAGCATAGGCTAGAGAAACAATAGATTACTTACTGAAGACAAGAAAGAAGGTCGTTGAGAAACGGTGAGCACGGGGTTTGGTCGAAGACTGCAGCGAGAAAAGAATACTAAGGAAAAGAGAAGAAGGGACAAAGTTGAAAAGAAGACGAAGGGTTTAGGGTTTGGAAAACACACAACAGTCGTCAGATCAAAACACCTTTATCTCAGCAGACGTTGAGGATTACAGGAAAAAGGCAAAGGCTTATGTGACGTGGCGGCCAGAGAAAGTATGTGTCATATCATCATAAAAAACATTTATACCGGATGTGATAGATCGGATCACGCTGGGGTTGGTAACACCTCGTGGTACGCCTCTAACATTCTCTCACCCGAAGAAGAGCCAATCACCAGCTAGGAAGCTTCGAAAGGAGACGTAATTAACTGAACATAATAAAGTGAAAAGGACTGAATTTTGACTAAGCCCAAGCTAAGGACAAAAACATTTAAAGATAGAGATTTAGGATAATGATAGATTTTAAATCAATATCCTTATAAAATACAGACTAGCATTAATCAAAATAATTTTATACTGGCTAGCACAACTTTGGTTATGCTAGATAAGTATAATATTAATAACATGGTTGATAATCAATGAGACAATATTGGTTGGTATAACATTAGCTATAATACAGAAGTATTCCAACAGTTAATATAGCCCCAGCCATGATAAATGACACATAGGATATACGGAGGGATAATAAATACAACATCACATTTATTCTTATAGATTAAAGAGGGATACAATAGAATCACTTAATTCAATACAAAAGTTTGTTTTTACACTTAGAATCTGATCAAGTACATAACATTACATTTCCCCTCAGAACAGTAAACCTTAGATAGATAATAAAAATTACAAACATAAGCTCTTGAAACGCTCAGAAAATTTCAGTCCCACTGGATTCAAACTTACCATGGAGCAGAGATGGAAATATCTTACTTCGCCCAGGCTTGTCAAGGCACATAAGTATCAATATTTTGCCTGGGACGAAGAAAGCAACAAAGCAGAAAGACTCAAGGGCAAGGGGAAGGAGAAAGATTTATTCAGACTATGATGGAAAAGTAAATGTAAAAGCCACTTCCCCTCTCAAGCCCTGGAGATCTGCAACTAGAGCAACCAAGCATAGCCCAAGGGTAACATGTGTTGTGCCCTTCACACAACATCCATGGGTTATTTAGTTGCCCCTTCATGAGTAGTGAAAGTCTCTCTGAAGTTTCTTGAGTCCTTCAGAGCATCGACATCTTTGGATGAAATGTCTGGACTGTGAAGCTTCATCTATTAAGACAATCCCTTGAACCCTAGAGTTAGCAGGAGCAAAAATCCCAATAAACTCATATATAGATCTCACCTTGTCCGACAAAAGTCGCCTCCAAAGAGGAGGACCCAAGACCATAACCTTAGCAATGAAAGTTAGCAAGTAAGGAAAAGAACTGAGATGGGTGGTAAACGAAGAAAATGTTGTAACCCTATTTAAAGGATCAAAAGACTCAAGGAATCACTGTACTGAGGTTCACGGGATCACTATACTTGGTTTCGTTAGACAGTTGTACACAAAATATATGAGGTCATTTCAATATCTGGGGCAGAGTCACGGGTAGGAAAAGACAAAACCAGACTTGTGTCTAGTCAGTCGTCTACACCTCCTTCGACTAAACTTGAAGGGAAGGCTAGTGATATGAGTTAGGTTTCATGGGTCCCCGATAAGGAAAGGAAGGGAGAGGATCAAACGAAGAAGATAGGTTAATATTGGCCGGGATATCCTCAAAGAAGGTAGGCCAATATCGGCCGGGATATACCTCCAAAGAAGATAGGTTCGCATCGACCGAAATATACTTCCCAGGAGGAAGATTCACATCAATTGGCATATACCTCAAAGGAGGTAGGCCAATATCGGCCGGGATATACCTCCAAAGAAGGTAGGTTTGTATTGACCGAAATATACTTCCCAGGAGGAAGATTCACATCAATTGACATATACCTCAAAGGATGTAGGCCAATATCGGCCGGGATATACCTCCAAAGAAGGTATGTTTGTATTGACCGAAATATACTTCCCAGGAGGAAGATTCACATCAATTGGCATATACCTCAAAGGAGGTAGGCTAATATCGGCCGGGATATACATCCAAAGAAGGTAGGTTTGTATCGACCGAAATATACTTCCCAGGAGGAAGATTCACATCAATTGGCATATACCTCAAAGGAGGTAGGCCAATATCGGCCGGGATATACCTCCAAAGTGTTGGAGTGTATACTGAAAGCCTAAGCTTTGTAAACATTCATTATGAATAAAGAATCACATTTGGTCTAATTATCTACATTTGTTTGTAGTTGTTCATTTAATTTATATTGTAGATAACATAGTATGTGGTGTCACATACAGAAGATGATGTTATCAGTACCTTATAAATTATAAACAGTAGCTCACGACCAGAATGGAAAGGAACAAACCATTAGAAGGTCGTAGTGTAATTAGGTATTAGTTTATCTTGACTATATAATTACACTAGTACACTCAGAGTGTATTGAGTAGGACCATTCGAGGTCGTTCCTTTTATACTGACTTTATAAAGGAACAAAGACCTCAGTTATTATGGAAGTGTGTGCTCTTAATCCTAATATAATAACAAGCACATATATTTGATATTTATTTCTTTAATTTATCAATGGGTGAGATTTAGTTCGATGAATCAATAAATCCGATAAGTTGGGAAATGTTATCACTTATAGTGTGTGTTGTTGATTATAGAAGGAAACTGTGTCCTAGAGATACTAGGTTGATAATGTCCCCAAGAGGAGCTCATAAGGATTGTCATGTTAAACCCTGCAGGTGGACTTAGTCCGACATGACGATAAAGTTGAGTGGTACTACTCTTGGACTTAGACATTAATTAAATGAGTTGTCAGTAACTCACTTAATTAGTGGACATTCGATATCTTAAACACAGGGAGACTAACACACTCATAATAAGAAGGAGCCCAAAAATGTAATTTGGGATTGGTGCGGTAGTTCAATGATAGTTCTCTAGTGGAATGAATTATCGTTGATAAAATTAAGTTGTGTGTTCGGGGCGAACACGGGATGCTTAATTTTATCGGAAGACCAAAACCAATTCCTCCTCTCGGTCCCTATCGTAGCCTCTTATTTATAGAGTACTATACCCACCTATACCCACCTTCTATACCCACCCAAAGGGGGCCGGCCAAGCTAGCTTGGGAATCAAGCTAGGGTCGGCCTAGGTATATTTTGGGGTGGTCGGCCCTAGCTTGAACCCAAGCTAGTAGGGCCGGCCAAATAAAATTAAAAAAAAAAATTAATTTTAATTTTTATTATTATGTGGAAGATATATTTTAAAGAGAATTAAAATTAAAATATCTCTCTTGTAAAAGATCTACAAAAGATTAAAGAAAGAGATTAGATCTCTTTCCTTATTTGTAGATTGGAAGAGATGTTTTATTTTCTCTTTAAAATTATTCACATGTTAATAAAATTAAAATTATAGATATTTCCTTTTATTAACCATGAAGAGATTTTAAAGAGAAATTTTATTTTTTAAAATTTCCGGAAACAAATTAGGAAGTTTTAATTGTTGATTAAAACTTGTCCTCTTTTGTATTCCAATGATGTGGCCGGCCATCACAAATTAATTGGGGAAATTTTATTTTATTTCTCTCAATTAAATCATGTCAAGGAAATTAAGGAAAATTTATTGTAATTAAATTTCCTAATTTACCTAGGCCAAGGAATATAAAAGAAGGGGTGAGGGTGCCTTCACAAGACACAACATCTATTATTCCTCTCCCTCTTTTGTTCCTTGGTGTGGCCGGCCAACCTCTCCATCTCTTCCTCTTGTGGTGGCCGAACCCTACCCTTCTATTGGAGCTCTTGTGGTGGCCGGATACTACTCGGAGAAGAAGAAGAAGAAGGAGAGAAAGCTAGCATCTCTTGGAGCTTGGTTAGTATTTTGGTTTTTCTCCTTGGTGAAGCTTTTCTTTTGTGGCCGAACCTTGCTTGGAGGAGAAGAAGGTGGTTGGTGGTTTCTCATCTTGGAAGATCGTTGCCCACACAACGTCCGAGGTTAGAAGAGGAATACGGTAGAAGATCAAGAGGTTTTTCTACAAGGTATAACTAGTAATTTCTATTTCCGCATCATGCTAGTTATTTATGGAAATAATACCAAATACAAGAGGTTTACGTTCTAGTATTTCGAATATGTTTTTTTTTTCGAAGTTGTGTTCTTTTGTTTCTTTCTTTTCCTTGTGATTTGATTGTTCTCTTTGGTTAACCTAAAGTTATTTTAGGAAATTAAATATTAGCTTTCTATTAAAGGTTTTGTCTAGTCGGTGGTGGTTGCTCCCATATCCAAGAAGGCCATGTGCCTCGCCACGTCAGTACTGGGAACCTTTTATGGAAATTAATATTTAATGGAATTAATAACTTAAGGAGACTTGGGTCGAACGTGTTAAGTTCCGCAGGAGATCCAAGTCAAAACCTAAAAGAACAAATAGATTAAGTTTTGGATCAAACGTGTTAAGTTCCGCAGGAGATCCAAAATTTAATTTAAAAGAACACATGGTAGCTAGGAAAAGGTTCAGACCTTTGTACAAAATTTTTGTACAGTGGAACCTATAGGCTTTCCGAGTAGCAACCAACAATTGGTATCAGAGCTAGGGTTTTGCCTCTGTGTATTTGGTATTTAGTTTAATTATGCACATGTCATACATAATTTAGGCAGGATAATAGTAGGATGTGCTAACTTTGTGGATGCAGAATCCAACTATTATGGCTTTTAGTTATTATGTGTGTGATTGGACCCTTGGACATGTCAAGGGCATTTAATGTGTGTGCATGATTGTATTAAAATACAGCAGGAGCTGTATTTAGTTTTTATTAGGATTTTATTTTTTTTGATCTAGATACATGTACATGTTGGAACCCCAAGGTTGTTTTGGTGTGATCAACAAGTTAAGTTAGGTCCTGTGTATTTAACCTTGTGTCTAAGTGTGCAGGAGCTTAGGAACACAGGTACTCGAGTGGAAGACGCAGCTAGCGAGAAGGACGGCACGCTGTGCGTCCGAGGGACGAGGCGCTGCGGAAGAGTACACCGGCGGACGAGAAGGAAGCGCGCGGTGGTTCCGAGGGACGAAAGCCGGAGCGGAAGATTGCTCGGGGAGCAAGAGACGCAGCTAGCGAGAAGGTCGACGACCGAGGGACGAAGACTGCGGATGAGTACGCTGGCGGACGAGAAGGAAACACGCGGTAATTCTGAGGGACGAGAAGCCGGAGGGAAGCACGCTCGAGAAGACCGGAAGTTGGGTTCGGGTGAGCCCTTTTCCGGAAGGCAGAGATCACCCAAACGAGCGGATCCGGAGCGGAAGAACCGGACCGAGGCGGGACTGAACCAGAGAAGCGGTCCCTGATAAAAAAGTCAACTATGTTGACTTTCGGGGTCCGGGGCGCCCGGAACTGACCGGGGCGCCCGGACCCCTCCGGGGCGCCCGGAACCCTTCCGGGCGCCCGGAACAGTAATGTTGACCAGATCGAGAATTATCTCGATCTGAACGTTGGGGGATAAATTTTATCCCTCCCAGGGCGCCCGGAACCTTTCCAGGCGCCCCGACCAAGGCTATAAATACAGCCTTGGTCCAGAAGCTTTACAATCAGTTCAGAAATTGTAAACAACACTTGTGTGCTTCCATTTCTTTGATTAGCTTCTTTCTTTTTGTGCCTACACTGCTATAAACGAGGCTTCTCCGCCTGAAGGAGTTTTTAGTGCAACAATCTTCCTTGGATTAACAACCTCCCCGGTTGTAACCAAGTCAAAACCGGTGCCTCGTTTTTATGCTTTATTTTCTGCTTAATCTATTCTTTTTCAAGTGTTAGCTTAATTGTCCGAGAAAGGGTTGTGTTTTACTCAGGGCTATTCAACCCTCCCTTCTAGCCGGCCGCATCGGTCTTACAAGTGGTATCAGAGCCGAGGCGCTTCAGGAGGACTAACCGCCGAACGAAGCAACAAGATGGCCGGATCCAACATCCACGCACCAAAATTCGAAGGGGACTTCGCTAGCTGGAAAAAGCGAATGGAGGTATTTCTTGAAACAGATTATGATTTATTACTAACAATGGAATTTGGCTATGAAGCACCAGAGGGCAAAGCAAGAAATCAATGGTCAAAGAAGGAGCAGGCTGACCACGTGGCAAACAAGAAAGCAGAATTTCATCTGCTAAGTGTACTTCCAACACAAGAAGTCAATCGAGTCGGTACCTACAACTCGGCAAAGGAGCTTTGGGATAAATTCCTTGAGTTACACGAAGGAACATCCGAAGCCAAACTTGTAAGACGGGATTTACTTCGTAACCAGCTTACAAACCTCCGATTTGAAGAAGGTGAAACAATTGCACATCTACACTCGAGGATTCAGGAACTCATCACCAGACTTACGATTCTCGGAGAAGAGGTAAGTAACCGAGATTCGCTAAGGTATGCCCTAAATTCCTTTCCTAGAAACTCAAAATGAGCATCACTAGTAGATGCCTTTTACATTTCAAAAAATCTAGAAAAAATTTCATTAGACGAATTATTTTCAACTTTTGAAGTGCATGAGTCAAGATGTGCAGGTCCGAAGGAGCCCAAGAATAATGTCGCCCTTAAAGCTTCGAGAGACGAACCTGAGTCAGAATCTTCTCTCGACGACGAGGAAATGGTAATGATGGTAAGACGATTTAAAAATATTTGTAAATCTAGGAAATCTAACCATCCGCAGGGAAGAAAGAAAAGAGCCATCCGCTGCTACCATTGCGATGAAGAAGGGCACGTCAAGGACAATTGCCCTAAACTGAAGAACAACGGGAAGGACAAGGGTAAGAAGCCTATCCAAAATCGCAAGGCCCTAAAAGCGACGTGGGACGATACGTCGTCGGAATCAGAAGTCAAGGAGTTCTCCGGGCTCGCGTTAATGGCGAGTCATCAAGACGACGACTGCGAATCAAGCTCTTCCGAAATGAGCATCGAAAGCATCAATGAAGGGGGAGCCACGTCCGAAGAGAGCAGCAGTTCAGGGGGAGAAACCGACAACGAGATCGACAAGGTAAGTGAGGTACGATCTCTTCCTCCTAATAAAATGTTTAAATTCATTAAAATTTTAACAAAAGATTGCTGCAAATTAGAAAATAAAAATAAAAATTTAAAAGCAATATTAGCTACATCTTGTCCGTTAGAAATGCTAGATAAATCAAATTTAGAAAATGAAAAATTAAAATTAGAAATTCAAAATTTAATTTTTCAAGTAGAAAACTTGAAAAACTCTGCTTGCTCATCTAAAACCAATTTTAGAAGGTTCAATAATTTGAATTGGTATTATAGATATCACCAGGGACAAATTAAAAATATCTCTAGAAAATATGTCCCTAAAAACTTTTTAGTTAATCCAGTAGGTTGGAACCTATATTGGGTTCCTAAATCATGCTTAAATTAATTTTAAAAGTAAAATTAGCGCTTTAAGTGAGAAAATTAAATAAAGAATTTCTTTATGAGGCTTTGTCTAAGGAAGTGGTTGTTGCTCCAATAACCAAGAAGGCCTAGTGCCTCGCCACGACCTGGAAGTCAAAATATTGAAATAAATGTTTAATTAACTTACTAATGAAGCATTAATACAAGAATTAATTAGTGCTTGAAAAAGGTTATTCAAAACATTTTATTTCAATTTACCTACTTAGAATTTTGTTATTTTTATATTCTCAAAAATTATTTTTTCCTAAGTTAAGAACTTTTTTTTGAAACTAGAAATCTCAGCTTTAATTACTTAGAAAATTTTCTAAATTTCTTAAAAACTTAGATTTTTTTAGAAATATTTTTTCTAAGTCTTTAACCCTTAGATTATTTTTCTTGGAACCCCATTTTTTTGTGATCAAAGGGGGAGAAGGGAAAGTATAAGTCTAGGGGGAGGTAGATAGAATTTATTTTTTTTCTATCTTTTTGCACTTAAATTGCAATTTAAGTTAATTTACTTAATTCAATTTTATGTATATTTTAACCCTAGCTTAACTTGGGTTGATCACACCAAAAAGGGGGAGATTGTTGGAACCCCAAGGTTGTTTTGGTGTGATCAACAAGTTAAGTTAGGTCATGTGTGTTTCTAACCTTGTGTCTAAGTGTGCAGGAGTTTAGGAGCACAGGTAGTCGAGCAGAAGACGCAGCTAGCGAGAAGGACAGCACGCTGTGCGTCCGAGGGGCGAGGCGCTGCGGAAGAGTACACCGGCGAACGAGAAGGAAGCGCGCGGTGGTTCCGAGGGACGAAAGCCAGAGCGGAAGATTGCTCGGGGAGCAAGAGACGCAGCTAGCGAGAAGGTCGACGATCGAGGGACGAAGACTGCGGATGAGTACGCTGGCGGACGAGAAGGAAACACGCGACAATTCCGAGGGACGAGAAGTCGGAGGGAAGCATGCTCGAGAAGACAAGAAGTTGGGTTCGGGTGAGCCCTATTCCGGATGGCAGAGATCACCCATGTAAGCGGATCCGGAGCGGAAGACCCGGACCGAGGCGGGATTGAAACGGAGAAGAGGTCCCAGATGAAAAAGTCAATTCCTGTTGACTTTCGGGGTCCGGGGCGCTCCCGACCGGGGCGCCCGGACCCATCCGGGGCGCCCGGAACAGTAATGTTGACCAGATCGAGAATTATCTCGATCTGAACGTTGGGGGATAAATTTTATCCCCCCCAGGGCGCCCGGAACCTTTCCAGGCGCCCCGACCAAGGCTATAAATACAGCCTTGGTCCAGAAGCTTTACATCAGTTCAGAAATTGTAAACAACACTTGTGTGCTTCCATTTCTTTGATTAGCTTCTTTCTTTTTGTGCCTACACTGCTGTAAACGAGGCTTCTCCGACTGAAGGAGTTTTTAGTGCAACAATCTTCCTTGGATTAACAACCTCCCCGGTTGTAACCAAGTCAAAACCGGTGCCTCGTTTTTATGCTTTATTTTCTGCTTAATCTATTCTTTTTCAAGTGTTAGCTTAATTGTCCAAGAAAGGGTTGTGTTTTACTCAGGGCTATTCAACCCCCTCTTCTAGCAGGCCGCATCGGTCCTACAGTACATTCCTTTTATGGAATATAGGATCAAAAATGTAAAATTCTATTAATGTCGCGGATCGAATCTTGCAAAGCGTGGAACCTTCTAAGGACCAGAGGCGCAGCGGAACTAGGAGCAAGATGGATGCGACAGCTAGACCCGGTGGCGGTGGCCAAATATGGCAGCAGCTTGGGATGACAACACACGGAGGACAATTAGAGATAAAAGCCATAATAGTTGAAAATTAAATTTTCTATTTATTGCTTTTATATTGTGCTGTGTGTGCATGTTAGTTTACAAGTTTAGTAGGCTAGCATAGTTAAAATTCCTCATTTATAAATAACTAAGTGGGAGAGGGATTTTTAAATAAATCCCATGGTCTCCATTACTGGTTTGTAAGTGATGCAAACAAGCTTGCGCGTTGGCTCTGAGTGCCTTCCTCCATAACGGATGAGCTTGTTTGTGGATCACTAGAACAAACTTCCATTTTTGGATGACTATAGGAAATTAATTAAGAGCGTGTGATCTTCCCCAACGGAAGGGGCATAATCTTATTAATGGACTTAGTGTCAAGTAATGGTATACACTTAGACACATCTAATAGTATCCTCCCCAACGGAGTCACTGCTATTATATGTGTGACCAAATGATACCAACTATTATTTTTATTTGTCAAAAGTTAGGTTGACAAGATAATAAAATTAATGGGTTAAAACCTCCTTTTACAAATGTTGAATTTGTATCGTCCACACTAACGTGGCATACAAAATTCACGGTGTTATGAGGTGTTGGTTAATTTAAAATAGTATTGTTTGAGGAATCAATATTATTCTAAATTTAGAGTTCTACCAAAAGTTATTTGTGATTCTTAGGATGTCTTTCAACCCATGTCCATCATACTTCAACAGAATAGACTTGGACCAAACTACATAGATTGGAAAAGAAACCTGGACATTGTTCTTACCGCTGAAAGCTATAAATATGTCTTGACTGAACGGTGTCCTGATGCACCCATCGTGAATCTACCCAAGAGGAGATTGAATATCATAGGAAATGGGTAAAAGCAGATGAGATGGCGCGGTGTTACATTTTGGCTTCAATGTCAAATGTATTGCAACATCAACATCAAGATTTACCAACACCCTATGATATTATGAACAATCTCAAGGAACTCTTTGGTCATCGGGATAGGGCTTCTAGGCAAGAAGCCATGAGAAAGATAATGACGCCACCATGCAAGGGGTACCCGTAAGGGATCATATTCTAAAGATGATGGCTTATCCGAACGAGATCTGATCCTTGGAGGAGAAATTGATGGGAAACCCGGATCGATATGATCCTCCAAACGCTGCCTAGAAGTTTTGAGCAGTTCCGCTGAACTATAATATGAATAAGAGGGTTTATTCATTAGCGGAACTACTGAACTTCAAGAAGCAGAAGGATTATTTCGTCACAATGCTCAAATTCACTATGTCGAAAATGGTTCTACTTCTAAACCGAAGGAAAGAAGAAGAAGAAACAAGTCGGTTCAAAGAAAGTGAATAAATCTCAGTGTACGGGATTTAAAGGAGTGAAGAAGTCAAGGGCAAATGCTTCATCTGCAAGCGGGCAGGACAGGCGGACTGTCCTCGTAGGAACCAAAACAAAGGTATATCTCATGCTCTAGTTGTTGAAACATGTTTAGCGGTGTTATCTACCAGCACCTGGTGTGTAAATACGGGAGCTACTGATCATGTCTGCAATTCCTTGCAGGGGTTCCAGGAAACCCGACGACTATCTGAAGGGGAGATTACTGTCTACATGGGCAATGCTACTAAGGTGGCAGCTGTTGCAGTGGGAGACGCCTACTTGTCTTTTAGTAGAAATAGAAATTTGGTTTTAAGAAATTGTCTTTATGTACCCAGTTTTAGAAAGAATTTAATTTCAGTTTCTAAACTGTTTTTAGATGGATATTCAATTTCTTTCAGTAACGATGTAGTTATTAAAAGAAATAAAGTGATTATCTGTTCTGGTGCATTAGTTGGCAATTGTATACTTTAAATCCAATTTCTTCCACAAAGCAAAACATGGAAATTTATAACTCATCTTCTAATTCTAATAAGAGAAAAGAACCTTCAGAAATGAACCAAGCATATCTTTGGCATCTAAGACTTGGTCATATTAATTTAAGTAGGATTCAGAGGCTTATAGCCGATGGACTTTTGAGTTCATTAGAGTTGGAAAATTTTCCAACTTGTGAATCTTGCTTAGAAGGTAAAATGACCAAGAGGCCGTTCAAGGCCAAGGGGTATAGAGCCAAAGAAGTGTTAGAGTTGGTTCACTCTGATTTGTGTGGTCCTATGTCTGTCCAGGCAAGAGGAGGTTTTGAATATTTTGTCTCTTTCATAGACGATTATTCAAGATACGGATATATTTACCTAATGCGCAAGTCCGAGTGCTTTGATAAGTTCAAAGAATACAAGGCCGATGTGGAGAAACGATTAGGTAAAGTATCAAGACACTACGATCTGATCGTGGTGGCGAATACCTCTTAGGAGAGTTTAGGAATTACTTATCGAGGTCGATTCAATCCCAATTGTCTGCACTGGAACACCCCAACAGAATGGTGTAGCGAACGAAGGAATAGGACTCTTATGGAGATGGTTAGATCAATGATGAGTTATTCGAATTACCAAATTTGGGGATATGCTCTGGAAACAGCAGATACGTTCGAACTTAGTACCTTCTAAATCAGTTTCTTCTACTCCCATAGAATTGTGGAATGGGCGAAACCCGTCTAAGACATATTCGGATATGGGGTAGTCCAACACATGTCCGAAACCAGATGTCGATAAGTTAGAATCTCGTACAGAAGTTCGCGTGTTTGTAGGATATCCCAAAGGAACGAAAGGTGGTTTACTTTATAGTCCTAAAGACCGTAAGGTCATTGTTAGCACCAATGCCCGCTTTTAGAAGAAGACTATATAATGGATCACAAGCCCAGAGTAAAGTTGTTTTAGAAGAACTTAGAGAGGACATGTCTACTTCAGTCAACAAGACAAGATGAAGTACCACAAGAGACGCAACACGTGTCACACATGATACACAACCACGGATGCCTCGTCGTAGTGGGAGGGTTGTAAGGCACTGAAAGATTCATGTTTTGGGAGAGTCTTCGAACTTGGTCCCGTAAACATGAACCTGATCCACGAACATATGACAAGCACTCCAAGATATAGATGCAAGATCTTGGCAAAAGGCAATGAATTCAAATAGAGTCTATGTACTCTAATAAAGTCTGGAGCTTGTAGAACCACCGATGGTGTAAAAGCCGTTGGATGCAAGTGGATCTACAAAAGGAAAAGAGGGATGACGGAAGGTAGAAACCTTCAAAGCTAGGCTTGTTGCGAAAGGGTACACTCGTAAAGAGGGAATCGATTATGAGGAGACCTTTTCACCGTAGCCATGCTTAAGTCTATCCTGATACTCTTATCTATTCGCTCATATGGATTATGAGATTTGGCAAATGGATGTCAAGACAGCTTTCCTTAATGGAAGTCTTGAAGAGAACATCCATATGAAGCAACCAGAAGGGTTCATTGAAAAAGGCAAAGAGCATCTAGTGTGCAAGCTCAATCGGTCCATTTATGGACTGAAGCAAGCTTCAAGGTCTTGGAACATCCGGTTTAATGAAGTAATCCAGTCATATGGATTTATTCAAAGTCCGGATGAGTCTTGTGTATATAAGAAGTGTAACGAAAACGTGGTGGTATTTCTTGTACTATACGTAGATGATATTTTGTTATTTGGCAATAATGTCAAGGTATTATCAGACGTAAGGGTATGGTTGTCCAAACAATTTGATATGAAGGACTTAGAAGAATGTGCACACATTCTTGGGATCAAAGTTATAAGGGATCGTAAGAAAAGAATGTTGTGTCTATCCCAAGCTTCATATATAGATACAATCCTTGCTCGTTTTAGCATGCAGGATTCCAAGAAAGGTTTCTTACCTTTTAGACATGGAGTAGCTTTATCTAAAGAGATGTCTCCAAAGACATCAAAAGAGATAGAGGACATGAAAGCAGTTCCTTATGCTTCGGCTGTAGGAAGCCTAATGTATGCAATGCTATGTACGAGACCTGATATTTGTTTTGCCGTAGGCATGGTCAGCAGATATCGAAGTAACCTGGACAAGGACATTGGACTGTAAAGCATATATTAAAGTACCGAGAAGGACTAGGGATTATATGCTAGTATACCAAGCAGATGATTTGCTCCCTGTGGGTTACACGATTCAGATTTCCAATCGATAGGGATAACAGTAAGTCTACATCGGGCTATGTGTTTACTTTAGAGGTGGAGCCATTTCATGGAGGAGTGTTAAGCGAAAATGCGTCGACTCAACCATGGAAGTCGAGTATGTAGCACCTGAGGCGCTAAAGAAGCGTATGGCTCGGGAACTTTCTAATGGACTTAGATGTGATTCTGGTTTGCCCAAGATCATCACAATTTATTGTGATAATAGCGCTATTAAACTCGAAGGAACCACGAGCTCATAAGGCGAGTAAACATATAGAGCGCAAGTACCACCTGATACGAGATATTGTGAAGCGAGGAGAAGTTGTCATCGCCAAGATTGCATCAGCGGATAACCTGGCAGATCCTTTCACTAAGGCCCTTCCGGCGAAAGCTTTCGATCTGCATGTGGAGGGAATGGGAATCAGATGTATGGTAGAAGATATGGCAGCTTAGTCATTAGTATAAGTGGGAGATTGTTGGAGTGTATACTGAAAGCCTAAGCTTTGTAAACATTCATTATGAATAAAGAATCACATTTGGTCTAATTATCTACATTTGTTTGTAGTTGTTCATTTAATTTATATTGTAGATAACATAGTATGTGGTGTCACATACAGAAGATGATGTTATCAGTACCTTATAAATTATAAACAGTAGCTCACGACCAGAATGGAAAGGAACAAACCATTAGAAGGTCGTAGTGTAATTAGGTATTAGTTTATCTTGACTATATAATTACACTAGTACACTCAGAGTGTATTGAGTAGGACCATTTGAGGTCGTTTCTTTTATACTGACTTTATAAAGGAACAAAGACCTCGATTATTATGGAAGTGTGTGCTCTTAATCCTAATATAATAACAAGCACATATATTTGATATTTATTTCTTTAATTTATCAATGGGTGAGATTTAGTTCGATGAATCAATAAACCCGATAAGTTGGGAAATGCTATCACTTATAGTGTGTGTTGTTGATTATAGAAGGAAACTGTGTCCTAGAGATACTAGGTTGATAATGTCCCCAAGAGGAGCTCATAAGGATTGTCATGTTAAACCCTGCAGGTGGACTTAGTCCGACATGACGATAAAGTTGAGTGGTACTACTCTTGGACTTAGACATTAATTAAATGAGTTGTCAGTAACTCACTTAATTAGTGGACATTCGATATCTTAAACACAGGGAGACTAACACACTCATAATAAGAAGGAGCCCAAAAATGTAATTTGGGATTGGTGCGGTAGTTCAATGATAGTTCTCTAGTGGAATGAATTATCGTTGATAAAATTAAGTTGTGTGTTCGGGGCGAACACGGGATGCTTAATTTTATCGGGAGACCAAAACCAATTCCTCCTCTCGGTCCCTATCGTAGCCTCTTATTTATAGAGTACTATACCCACCTATACCCACCTTCTATACCCACCCAAAGGGGGCCGGCCAAGCTAGCTTGGGAACAAGCTAGGGCCGGCCTAGGTATAAAATTGGGTGGCCGGCCCTAGCTTGAACCCAAGCTAGTAGGGCCGGCCAAATAAAATTAAAAAGAAATTTAATTTTAATTTTTATTATTATGTGGAAGATATATTTTAAAGAGAATTAAAATTAAAATATCTCTCTTGTAAAAGATCTACAAAGATTAAAGAAAGAGATTAGATCTCTTTCCTTATTTGTAGATTGGAAGAGATGTTTTATTTTCTCTTTAAAATTATTCACATGTTAATAAAATTAAAATTATAGATATTTCCTTTTATTAACCATGAAGAGATTTTAAAGAGAAATTTTATTTTTTAAAATTTCCGGAAACAAATTAGGAAGTTTTAATTGTTGATTAAAACTTGTCCTCTTTTGTATTCCAATGATGTGGCCGGCCACTTGAAATTAATTGGGGAAATTTTATTTTATTTCTCTCAATTAAATCATGTCAAGGAAATTAAGGAAAATTTATTGTAATTAAATTTCCTAATTTACCTAGGCCAAGGAATATAAAAGAAGGGGTGAGGGTGCCTTCACAAGACACAACATCTATTATTCCTCTCCCTCTTTTGTTCCTTGGTGTGGCCGGCCAACCTCTCCATCTCTTCCTCTTGTGGTGGCCGAACCCTACCCTTCTATTGGAGCTCTTGTGGTGGCCGGATACTACTCGGAGAAGAAGAAGAAGAAGGAGAGAAAGCTAGCATCTCTTGGAGCTTGGTTAGTATTTTGGTTTTTCTCCTTGGTGAAGTTTTTCTTTTGTGGCCGAACCTTGCTTGGAGGAGAAGAAGGTGGTTGGTGGTTTCTCATCTTGGAAGATCGTTGCCCACACAACGTCCGAGGTTAGAAGAGGAATACGGTAGAAGATCAAGAGGTTTTTCTACAAGGTATAACTAGTAATTTCTATTTCCGCATCATGCTAGTTATTTATGGAAATAATACCAAATACAAGAGGCTTACGTTCTAGTATTTCGAATATGTTTTTTTTTTCGAAGTTGTGTTCTTTTGTTTCTTTCTTTTCCTTGTGATTTGATTGTTCTCTTTGGTTAACCTAAAGTTATTTTAGGAAATTAAATATTAGCTTTCTATTAAAGGTTTTGTCTAGTCGATGGTGGTTGCTCCCATATCCAAGAAGGTCATGTGCCTCGCCACGTCAGTACTGGGAACCTTTTATGGAAATTAATATTTAATGGAATTAATAACTTAAGGAGACTTGGGTCGAACGTGTTAAGTTCCGCAGGAGATCCAAGTCAAAACCTAAAAGAACAAATAGATTAAGTTTTGGATCAAACGTGTTAAGTTCCGCAGGAGATCCAAAATTTAATTTAAAAGAACACATGGTAGCTAGGAAAAGGTTCAGACCTTTGTACAAAATTTTTGTACAGTGGAACCTATAGGCTTTCCGAGTAGCAACCAACACAAAGAAGGTAGGTTTGTATTGACTGAAATATACTTCCCAGGAGGAAGATTCACATCAATTGGCATATACCTCAAAGGAGGTAGGCTAATATCGGCCGGGATATACCTCCGAAGAAGATAAGTTCGCATCGACCAAAATATACTTCCTAGGAGGAAGATTCATATCAAGTGGCATATACCTCAAAGGAGGTAGGCTAATATCGGCCGGATTATACCTCCAAAGGAGGTAGGTTCGCATCTACCAAAATATACTTCCCTGGAGGAAAGCCGAGACCGGCCGATTGACCAATACCTGGAAAAGATACTTGATAAAATATAACCTAGGGCTAGTTAGGGTCAGTAACATAGAAGGTTGCCTCATTAACTAAACTTAATCATGACTAACTTCGATCGATATAAGAAATATTGGTACATTGAGTTATCTGCAGCAGGAGAGGTGAAACGATAATTAATGAAGATATCTGCAATATGTAACTATATGACAGGAATTATATATTTTGGCGGGAAATATACTTTTAGATTGTTTTACAGGTGCTAAACGACAAAGAAGGTACATCTGGGGTACAAGAAAGATTACTTAAAAAGTTATTCACCACAAGTACACGACTTACATCATCTCATAACAAACTCAAACAAACCGGGGTCAATTTCATGACTACGGAGGTTATATTAAGTGGTATAAAAGGGGGAATCCTCTCCGTTGGCAAGGTAAGTTCACATCATTGCACACACTCATAACCCTAATTTCCAACCACTGTTCATCTTCTTCTGCTTCTTCCTTCTTCTACACCGGGAGAGATCACTGACTTGAGCGTCGGAGGGCCTAGCCAGGGATTCCCACCCCGGTCTTAGGTCACTGACGATAGTGTTGGTTGGTCTCTTGTGCGCAGGAAATCTGGGAGGCTCCAAATTTGTGTGTCTCTTTGATTGGGTTTCTCTCTCATCATCGGATCTTTGCACAAAGAAGGCATTCGGTAACCCTATTTTCCCCGATCCGCTTTGGGTTTCTCGGATCGAGGTTTCCCTGGCTTTTTTCTTCATCAACAGTGGGTTTCTTCTTCCGGATCTCTGTCTTGCCTAGCTTCTCAGACAGGATCACTGCATATCTAGGGAAAACGTCTTTGAACTCTAAAGCAGCTGATAACATACAAAATGTGGCATTCCACCTTGTGCAACAATCCAAAACAAGTTTCTTCGAAGATAGTTTCAATTGCCTTGAAATTTCACTAAATATATTAACACGAGTTTCTGAGGCAGCTATATGTTTCACACTTTCACGCACATTGAAACTAATATCTTGAATCTCAGATAACCCATCTTGCACCAAAAAAGTCAAGATGTGTGCACAACATCTTACATGAAATAATTTACCACCAAGAGGAAGATTATTTTTATAGGAGAGGTTATCCTTCAACATCCTCACAGCTACATCATTATAGCTAGCATTATCAACTGTAATTGACCATACCTTATTCTCAATTCCCCATTCAACCAAGCACTTATTTAACACATCACAAATAGAAACACCATTATGAGGTGGAGGAACATCTAAAAAATTTAGATTCCACTTTTGCAAATTCCAACTAGAGTTCACATAGTGACAGGTGACAACCATATATGAAACCTTCTGATCTGACTTCCATAAATCAGTAGTCACATTAACCCTATTCACATCTTTTAATGATTCCATAACTTTTTTCTTCTCAATTTCATAAGAAGTCGTACAATCTTTTTTCACAGTAGCACGATTAATCTTCTGATAATATGGAATTGCGGTCCTCATCAATAAATTGAACATTTCATATTCAGAGAAAAGGAATGGCAGCTCATGAACAATGATCATGTGAGAAAGAATCTCCCTAATCTTCCCATGATCATACTTGAAATTCTGGACAGCATTGACAGTTTCTGATTCAACAATAGTTGTAGTGACACTAATATTTTTTTAACCTTTATCACTAATCTGCTTCCTCATACAACCCTTGAGGTGCCTCAAAAAATGGGATGTAACACCAATCTTATTAATTGTGAGCCGATGTTTACAATAAATACATTCATCCTTTATTGTTCCATCCGGAAGAGTAACCTCTTTAAAGTCATCCCACACTTTGGATGTCCGTTTTCTTTTCTTTGGAGCATATGGACTTTCATCGTCTTCATCAATGGTGTCGGGTTGCTGCTCATTATTGTTTTGAGTTGCTTCATTGGTATTATTTGTTGAAGGTTCAATTTCTAACAAAATAGGACTTGCAGCCGAATCTTCAGTTGATATGTGTGGAGTTGACATTGGATTGCTCCTTTTTTTAGGCTGCTAGACATTAAAATACAACTACATCACTAATATTACAACATTACATTAGTGAATAGAGCCAGGATGCCAATAGTTTCAATCTAATATCTACATCACTAATTGGAATTTCAAAATATAAAGTCTAATTTGCATGATTTATATGAATACAAAATCCTACTGCCTATATAAAAAAAAATCAGACAAACCACTTAAAATACCAACAATTTCAGACAATCAATTAAATAAGACAAAAGACAAAAGTAGGAAAATAGAAGGGAAGGTAAAATTCTACAAGTGCAAACCATAAACGTATAAAAAAGAAGGAAAATACAAGAGAGGAACTGAGGAAGCAAATCTGAACTTTCTTCTTCATCTGTGCTATTTATCATGAATTTTCTAAATAGAGTGTTAGAATTAGGATAATTTGGGGTTTTATTTTGGGGATTTAGGGTCTTGTAGAAAAGAAGTCATGAACTGGGGGATTTTCTTGTCTTGGCTTAGCTTTGGCTTGTGTTTACAAGAAAGGAATTACTTGAAGCAAACAAACTCCACTTTAAAACTGTAATAAAAGGAAACGAAGCAAAAAAATCAAACCTCAAACAGAAGCTTAGAGAATGGAGATCAAGGGCAGCCAAATTAGTGGGATTCGAGCTTGGAGATCACTAATCAGGAGCTGCCAGACAAATAGTCTCTCGATCTCGGGTCACCGCACGAAACTCGTGAGGTAGGCGGCGATGACGAGCGAAGCAGCGAGACGAAGGGGTAAGGAACTAGGGATAGGGTTTACGAGAGACTGAGAAGGAATGAAGGATGCCTTTTTGGCCTTTTTTTCATTTGATCAGAACCATCTCAGCCGTTGGATTAGGGACAATTTATTTGTGTCTTTGGACTTTGAGAAATGAGAACTGCCCTTTTAAATTTTCTTTTTGTGTTTTTTTTCAAAGAAGTATATAGTATATTAACACGATATTATATTAACATAATTATATAATAGATTAATAGGATAAATGAGCCTAATTTTTTATCACATAATTTATTACACATCATTGTATATATAAACGAGCCTCTTAACGAACATGTTCGCAAGCCTCTTAACAAACATGTTCGTGAGCCTCTTACAGAACATGTTCGCGAGCCTCTTAATGAACATGTTCGCGAGCCTCTTACCGAACATGTTCGCGAGCCTCTTAACGAACATGTTTGCGAGCCTCTTAACGAACCAAATACTATTAAGCTCGAGCTCGGCTCGATAATATTTTCGAGCTCGAAATCGAGCTCGAAATCGAGCTCGAGCTCGAGCTCGGCTCATTAAC
The DNA here is from genome assembly GCF_018446385.1 of Zingiber officinale. NCBI lineage: Eukaryota > Viridiplantae > Streptophyta > Magnoliopsida > Zingiberales > Zingiberaceae > Zingiber > Zingiber officinale. The sequence goes on along the minus strand of NC_055990.1, from coordinate 146,018,095 downwards.
TTAATCGAACGAACTCGAACGATATTTTTTTCGAACTGAGACCCGAATAGCTCGCGAGCGGCTTGACTCATTTACACCCCTATTAACGTGGCATACAAAATTCACGGTATTTGAGGTGTTGGTGAATTTAAATGATATTATTTTGAGGAATCAATATTATTTTAAATTCTAAAGTTTTGACCAAATATTTGATCAAAGACAGACCAACTATTAATTTTATTTGTCATAAAGATAGGTTGACAAGATAATAAAATTAATGGATAAAATCTCCTCTTTGAATTTGTATACGTCCACACTAACGTGGCATACAAAATTCACGGGGATTTTGAGATGTTGGTCTTGACCAAATATTTTTATGATTCTTAGGATTTCAAATGTTTTTCAATCCCCTAGCTGTTATTAATATAGAATAGACTTAGTAGTCCCAATTATAATAATTGGAAAACTTGGACATAAGGTGGGCTGTCCTCTCAGAACTGAGAACAATAAAGGTGTATTTTATTCATTAATTGTTGAAACATGTTTAGTGGTGTTATCTACCGGTACCTGGTGTGTAGATACGGGAGCCACTGATCATGCCTGTAATTCATTGCAGGGGTTCCAAGAAACCCGACAACTATATGAAGGGGAAATCACCGTCTACATGGGCACTATTACAAAAGTAGCAGCTGTTGCAGTGGGAGATGTTTATCCTCTGATAGGAATAAAACATGGATTTTGAGAAATTGTCTTTACGTACCAAGTTTTAGAAAGAACTTGATTTCAATTTCTAAAACTATTCAAAGAACTTGATATTCTGTCTATTTTGATAATAAAGTTGCTATTAAGAAAAAATAGGGAAGTTATCTATTCTGGTATGTTGGTTGGCAATTTATATATTCTAAATCCAAAAACTCTCACGATGCAACAAATGGAAATTAATAACACATCTTCTAACTCTAATAAAAGAAAGCAACCTTCGAAAATGAACCAATCATATCTTTGGCATCTAAGGCTAGGTTATATTAACTTGAGTAGGATTCAAAAGATAATAGTCGATGAACTTTTGGGTTCATTGGTGGTGGGAAACTTTCCAACCTGCAAGTCTTACTTGGAAAGAAAAATGACCAAGAGGTTTTTTAAAACTAAGGGGTATATAGCCAAATATATGTTGGAATTATTCTGATTTGTATGGACCTATGACTATCCAGGCAAGAGGTGGTTTCGAATATTTCGTCTCTTTTTAGATGACTATTCGAGATACGGGTATATTTACATGATGCGCCGCAAGTCTGAGTGCTTTGATACGTTCAAAGAGTACAAGGCAGATGTAGAGAAATGTCATGGTAAAAGTATCAAAACACTATGGTGAGATCGTAGTGATAAGTACCTCTTAGGAGTTCAGGAGTCACTTATCAAAAGTCAGGATTCAATCCCAACTGACTGCACCTGGTACACCCCAACAGAATGGTGTGGTAGAACGAAGGAATAGGACTCTTATGGAAATAGTTAGATCAATGATGAGTTATTCAGAATTACCAAATTTGTTTTGACGATATACTCTGGAAACGGAAGTGAACATAATACCTTCTAAGTCAGAATCCTTTACTCCCATAGAATTGTAGAATGAGCGTAAGCCTAGTCTGTAGCATATTCAGATTTGGGGTAGTCCAGCATATATGCTGAAGGGAGACATTGAACAGGAGTTCACTTGTTTGTGGGTTATCCTAGATAAACGAAAGGAGGTTTATAGTCCTAAAAATCAGAAGGTCATTGTTAGCACCAATACCCGATTTTTAGAAGAGGACTATGTAATGAACCACAATCCCATAAGTAAATTTGTTCTTAAGAAAATAATAAAGGACACGTCTAATCTAGTACTAACAGTACAAGATGAGATACCACAAGAAACTGCAACACGTGTCACAAATGATACACAACTACAGACAGTGCCTCGTCGTAGTGGGAGGGTTGTTAGGCAACTTGAAAGATTCAGGTTTTTGGGAGAGTCGTTAGACTTGATCCCAGGTAAACATGAACCTGATCCCCGTACATATGACGAAGCACTCAAGATAAAGATGCACCATCTTGGCAAAGAGCAATGAATTCAGAAAAAGAATCTATGGATTCTAACAAAGTTTGGGAGTTTGTAGAACCACCAAATGGTGTAAAATCCATTGGGAGTAAATAGGTCTACAAAAGAAAAAGAGGGACAGACGGGAAGGTGGAAACTTTCAAAGCAAGGCTTGTTGAAATAGGGTATCGATTATTAGGAAACCTTTTCACCGGTAGCCATGCTTAAGTTTATCCAGATTCTTTTATCTATTGCTGCTCATACGGATTATGAGATTTAGCAAATGGATATCAAGACAGATTTCCTTAAATGGAAGTCTTGAAGAAAATATCCAAATCAAGCAACCAGAGGGATTCATTGCAAAGGGCAAATAACATCTTGTATGTGCTCAATCGGTCTATGGACTGAAGCAAGCTTCTAGGTCTTGGAACATCCGGTTGTAATCCAACCTTAAGATTTATTAAGTGTCTGGATGAGTCTTGTGTATACAAGAAGTGTGATGGAAACGTGGTGATTTTCTTGTACTATACGTAGATGACATTTTTTATAGTTAGAAACAATATCAAAGTGTTGTCGGAAGTAAGGGTATGGTTGTCCAAGCAATTCGATATGAAGAACTTGGGAGAATGATCACATATTCTCGAGATCAAAGCGATAAGGGATCGCAAAAAAAAGGATGTTGTGCTTATCCCAAGCTTCATATATCGATACGATCCTAGCTCGTTTTAGCATGCAAGACTCTAAGAAAAGTTTTCTACCTTTTAGGCATGAAGTATCTTTATCTAAAGAGATGTCTCTGAAGACATCAAAAAGAGATAGAAGATATGAAGGCAGTTCTATGTTATGCACGAGACCAGATATTTGTTTTGTCGTGGGCATGGTTAGCAGATATCAAAGTAATCCAAGACAGAGACATTGGATTACCATAAAGCGTAAAGATTATATGCCGGTTTACCAAGCAGATGATTTGATCCCTGTGGGTTACACGAATTATGACTTCCAATCAGATAGGGACAATAGTAAGTCAACCTCGGGGTTTTGTGTTTACTTTAGGAGGTAAAGTCATAACAATGGAGGAGTGATAAGCATAGATGCTTTCAAACTCCACCATGGAAGCTGAGTATGTGGCAGCCTCTGTGGCAACCATAGAAGCTGTATAGCTCAGAAACTTCATGATGGACTTAGATGTGATTCCTGATTTGCCCCAAAATTATTATAGTATATTGTGATAATAAGTGGTGCAGTAGCAAACTCGAAGGAACCACGAACCCATAAGGCAAGTAAACACATAGAGCGAAGTACCACCCAATACGAGACATCGTATAACGAGGAGAAGTTGTTGCCACCTAGATTGCATCAGATGATAACCTGGAAGATCCTTTCACTAAGTCCCTTAAGGCAAGAGCTTTTGATGGAAATGTTGAAGGGTTGGGAATAAGATATATGACAGGGTATATGGCAGCATAGTCTTTTAGTATAAGTGAGAGATTGTTAGAGTGTATACTAAAAGTCTAACTTTTTGTATAAACATATAAGAATCACATTGGTCAAATGCCTACATTTATGCTAAGTGTAGTTGTCCATTTAATTTATATTGTAGATAACATGGTGTGAGGAGACACACAGAAGATCATGTTATTAGATCCTTATAAATTATAAACAGTTGCTCACAACCAAGATGGAATGGGACAAACCATTAAAGTGGTTGTAGTGTAATTAGATATTAGTTTATCTTGACTAATAAATTACACTAGTACACTATGAGTGTATTGAGCAGGACCAATTGAGGTAGTATCTTTTTATACTGACTATATAAAAGAACAATATCTCTGTTATTATGAAAGTGTGTACTCTTAATCATGATATAATAACAAGTACATATACTTAGTATTTATTTATTTGATTTATCAAAGGGTGTGATTTAGCTCGTTAAATCAATATGGCCGATAAGTTGGGAAATGATATTATTTATATGGTGTGTTGTTGATTATAGAATGAAACTGTGTCCTAGTAATCTAGGTTGATGATGTCTCATTGAGGAGCTCATAAGGATTGTCATGTAAACCCTGCAGGTGGACTTAGTTCGACATGACGATAAGGTTGAGTGATATTACTCTTGGAGCTAGATATTAATTAAGTGAGTTGTCAGTAACTCATTTAATTAGTGGGCATTCAATATCTTAAACACAGGGAGATTAATGCACTCATAATAAGAAGGAGCCCATAATGTAATTTGGGATTGGTGCGGTAGTTCAATAATAACTCATTAGTGGTATGAGTTATTATTGATGAACTTGAGTTGAGTGTTTGGGCCGAACACAGGAAGCTCAAGCTCATCGGGAGACTAAAACCAATTTCTCCTCTCGGTTCCTGTTGTAGCCTCTATAAAACTTTGTATCCACAAAGTCCACTTCTTACCCAAGTAATAGGCTGGACACAACCTTGCTTGGAGTAAGGGGGTCGACCAAGCAATGACTTGGAGCTCAAGTATTGGCCGGCCATGCCATGCTTGGTGACTAAGCATGGGGCCGACCATAGGAATAAAGGAGATTTTAATTTTTGTTTAAATATTTCCTTTTGGAGTTATTCATGAAGGGATTTAAAAGAGAAATTTTAATTTTAAAAATTTCCTTTTATAGTCATCCTCATGGTTTTAAAAAGAGAGTTTTAGATTTTAAAATCTTTCCTTTTATAGCTATCTACAAAAGATTAAAGAGAGATTTTAATTTTGTTAAAATCTTTCTTTATTTGTAGTTGTCTATAATGCTTAAAAGAAAGATTTTAATTTTTGATAAAATTTTCCTTTTATGAAACCATGTTTTAAAAGGAGAAATTTTAATTAATCTTTCTTTTTTTTTGCAGTTGTCTACATGCTTTAAAAGAGATAGATTAATTTTAAAACTTTTCTTTATTTCCATGTACAATAGGAAATTTAAAAAAGAGATTTTAATTGTTATTAAAATTTCCTCTTTTAAAGGGAGGTCACAAATAAGGAAGTTTTAATTATGTTCAAAACTTTCCTTTTTGTAAACAACATGGTTTAAAAGGAAGCTTTAATTTTTATTGTAATTTTTTTTTCCTTTTTAGGATACCATGATTAAAAGGAAGTTTTAATTAAACTTTCCTTTTTTACCTTGATCAAGGATTATAAAAGAGAATGAGAGGGTGCCTCATGGGGAGATAAACCTATTCTATTCCTCTCTCTTTTCCTTGGTATGACCGGCTCCCTCTCTTCTCCTTACTTGTGGCCGACCCTGTCATCCCCTCTTCCATCAAGGGTCGGCGACACAAGTAATGTTCATCTTCGTCTAGATCCGAGGACATACAAGGGACCTCTCTTCCTCACCTTTGGCTGGAGGCAAATTCATCCTTACTTTGCTAAGGCCGGCAGAACAAAGAGAGGAAGAAAGCTTGTGTTCGGTTGCTTGGAGGAAAAGAAGAAGAGAAGGTAATTTTCTATTTTGGCATCCCTTGATGGATCAAGAGTCTTGGAGAAGAAGTAGTGGTCCTGGTGGAATTCATCTTGGTAGATCGTCGTCCACACGACGTCTAAGAGGAGGTGAGGAATACAACAGAAGATCAAGAGGTCTTTAGCTACAAAGAAAGGTATAACTAGTTGTCTTATTCCGCATCATACTAGTTTTCTTTGTATGGATTTTGAAATACCAAACACAAGAGGCTAACGATTCTAGGTTTCGAATTTATGATTCGATTTTGTATTTCTTTTGTTTTTTTTCGATCTTGTGATTCGATTGTTCTTAGTGGTTAAACCTAGGGTTACTATAAGGAGATTAAATATTGAATTTCGTTGAAAGGCTTTGTCTAGGAAGTGGTGGATGATCTCATACGTAAGAAGGTCTTGTGCCTCACCATGTTTACCTGGAAGCCGATCCTTGAAATAAATATTTAATCAACTTTGTAACATGAGTGGATTTGGATTAATAATGTTAAGCATCATTTGCGATCCAAGTCTAAACCTCTAAAGAACAGATAAGTTGAATTTGGAATCGATAATGTTAAGTTCTGTTTGTGATTCCAAATTTAATTTCTAAAGAACACAATAGGTTGTTAGGAATGGTTCGGGACTTGTACAAAATTTTTATACAGGGGAACCAGTACGATATTCTGAGTAGAAACCAACAACATCTATATGCGAAGTTCAATAGTGCGTATATTGATTGTCTTCTGTAAGATTTTTGGAACCCATGGTCACCAGTAACGGTACACCTATAGATCCACAGAAGATAGAAGCCGATACTAGTTGGGAGTAGTCGTAGTCTATACAGGAGACTCGCAGCTTCCTTGGTCTGGCTGGATATTACCGGAGATTGGTTCAGAGTTTCTCCAGCGTTGTTATGTCATTGACTTGACTGTCTAGGATGAGTGTGGAATTTTCTTGGACATATCTTTTTGAGATCAGTTTCATGAATTGAAATGAAAAGTTGATAACTGCACCGTCTTAGATTCACCTTCTTATGTAGACGCATTTATACTCTACGTAAAAGTATCATATTAGGGGTTAGGTGCAGTTCTGAAGCAGCACAGTCAAGTAGTACTATATTCTTCTCGTCAGCTAAAAGATTGTGAGAAAAATTTTCCGACTCATGATCTGGAGTTAGTAGCTACCATTTTCATGTTGAAAATATGGTGACATCTTTTATACGGGATTCATTATTTTGTGAGAAATTATGTGTATTCTTGAGTTAGATCTAGTTCGGGAGGAGTTACTTCAGGAAGCACATCGACCCAGATTTACGATACATGCGGGTGATACCCGATATAGAGAGTCTTGAAAAGCTCCTATGGGTGGAATAACAGAAAGAAAGACATCACGATTTTATAGCTTGATGTCTAGTGTGTCAGCATGTGAAGGCTGAACATTGGTGGCTAGCAGGATTATTTCAGTAGATTCGGATACTGGATTGGAGTGAGCGCATGTTATGATGGGCTTTGTTGTGAGATTACCCAGGACACGGAGAGAATATGATGTGTTGGGTGATCATTGATGGGTTGACTAGATTTGTTTCCTTTCTATCGATCTATAGGATGGATTCTTTGGATCGAGTAGCAAGGTTTTTTACTTTAGAGAGATTACCGGACTTTATGGTATACCTCTGAGTATTGTATCGGATTGAGGTTTGTGATTCGCCTCACGACAGTGGTAAATTTTACAGTAGATTTTGGGTTAGGAGTTCTACATTAGTATAGATTTTCATCCTCAGACTGATGAATAATTTGAGCGCTCTATACAGATGTTGGAGGATCTGTTGATAGTGGAATATAGATTTCAAAGATAGTTGATTTACTCATAGTTGGCTAGGTTGCAGTGTGGGAGTAGCGGAAGCAGGATGAGCTCATAACCCACAGAATCATCCCTTGTAGTTGGAGATTTGTTAATGATATTTGGATGGAGTAGTTTATGAGTATGTTATTGGTTGTTACCCATAGATGTGGATCCTTGAGTTGAGCAGTAAATTTGGGAACCAAATTTTTATTAGTGGGGGAGAATGTAAAATACGGTGCCCAAATAATAATTAAATAATAAGATTAATTGACAAATAATCTTATTAGATTTTATGGGAGTTTTTAAAAATTTTTCGAAAATTAAACGGAGTCCGTATGACACGTTTTAATGAGATCAATTAATGGGTTGTGAGAAAGGATGTTTTGCTATCCCAATTAAGTTGGGAGTTGATTAAGGAATGAACTTTGGGTTTGATTGAACTAACCCTAGGTATTTAATTCTTTTCCTTGATTCCCCTCTTCACTTTCCCGATTTCTTCTCATCGCAGACACCAACCTGATTGTGAGCCTCTCCTCTTCATCGCCGCCTACTGGCCGACGCCGCCGGTGTGTAGTCATCGGTATCATGTCATTGCATGCACGTCGGCGACCATGTCTCCCTTGTGGTTGAGAGGGTCGTTGGTCAGGGATGCACGCTTGACCACTCATGGGTAGTGGCGGCTGGAGCGTGTCACTTGTCTTGTTGTGCCGCACTCTGCCACTCATGGGTAGTGGCGGCTGGAGTAGTGAGCAGCAGGGACCCTATTGCTACATAGCTAGATAGGTACTATGCAAACTGTCCACTCGGTCACTCGAGAGTAGTGGCGGCCGGAGTGTCGTACAGTTGTCATCAATCCGGCCTCTCGACCATATAAGGGTCGTGGCGCAGAGGGGTGAGTGGGGTGACCATCCGTGCATACGCTGTTGTTATTATACTTGTGCTGCTGGCTGTTTACTTATGCTGTTATTGCTAGCTTATGCTGCTGTTGATTACTTATGCTGTTATTGCTAGCTTATGCTGCTGTTGATTACTTATGCTGTTATTGCTAGCTTATATATGATGTTGTTGCTTATTTATGTTGTTGCTAGTTTATGTTGTTGTTGCTTATACTGTTATGCTTACATATGTTGAGATATACATCTGTTGTATGTATTTAGACACTGACTCACTTATTGGTATTATGTATATACCTCACATGCTACCCTTGTAGTTATGGGTAGTACTATAGCAGATCTTTGCTACTTGTGACCTTCTATTATTAGCATAGGATATAATTTCAGGTATGGACACTTATTATGATATCACTGTAGTATCTGCTATTTCCCTACGAGACTGTATACTTTTGTATCTCTAGTTCTTTACTATACTCATGCACTATTTGTCTATTACCCGCTGAGTCTTTATACTCACCACCCCGTAAACTGGTTATTTCGCTAGGTAGCAGGTAGAGGATTTATGGAGTCACCTGGAGATTCTGTCCGCTAGTCCCGTGTCACACCGAGCTACTCCTACCGTTAGTGTTTTCGTTCGCATATTTGGTTTTGCACTTGTTCTCGTATTTGTATATTTTATATGGAGTTTGTCTTGTATTTGATGTGTTGATTATGTGTCAACTCGGGCCGGCTCGCAGTTAGTTGTTCTGGTGTTTATGTTCCTTATGTTGTGATTTTCGCTGTGTTATGTTTCAGCAGTGTGTGCTGCATGTTAAATCTGCGTGGTTGTGTTATTTATCCAGCCGTGTGGGCTGTTATATGTTGGTGCAATATCCCTCAGGTCAAGGCTGACCTGGTTGACAAAGCTTGAGTCTTGGTTTGAGTTTCGATGTTTGACAATGCAGTTGTTCATTTGGGGAGATTGTTTGGTGCAATTCCCCTCTGATCAGGGTTTGATCAGGTTGGTTGAAGAAGAGTCAAGAAGGTCAAGGTTGACCAGATACTTGACTGGGAAGTCCTAACTGGGATGTTAGGCAGAAGGAAAATCCTGGTGAGTGAAGGCAAGTGAAAGACCTAGTGAGTGAAGTTAGGCAGAAGAAAAATCCTAGTGAGTGAAGCTAGGTGAAAGTCCTGGTGAGTGAAGCCAGGTGAAAGACCTAGTGAGTGAAGCTAGGCAGAATAAAAATCCTAGTGAGTGAAGGTAGGTGAAAGTCCTGGTGAGTGAAGCCAGGCAGAAGAGAAGTCCTAGTGAGTGAAGCTAGGCAGAATGGAAGTCCTGGTGAGTGAAGCCAGGCACGGGGAAAATCCAGATGGGTCAAGGTTGACCAGACATCTGGTGGAAGTCCAAGTGGGTAATGGAGGACCGGACACTTGGCACAAAGAGAAAGTCCAGATGAGTCAAAAGTTGACCGAAGTCTTAACGGTCGTAAGTCTAATAGGGAGTTGCCATGGAACTAGGAAGTTCGGACGTAGTAAACTTTCGAAGACCATAACTTTTGACTTGGATATCGGAATGAGGTGATCTCAGATGCGAAACGAAGCTAATTTCAAGCTGTACACAGATTTCTACTTCCCAATCGATTGGCTGATCGATTGGGGGGTTCAATCGATCAGTGGATCGATTGGTTGACGTGAATTCATGCAGAAATGGGCTGAATCGATTGGGTAATCGATTGAAACTTCCCCAATCAATCGGTCGATCGATTGGGAGAGTTTCTGAGTGAACAGTAAGCTTCTGAATCGATCAATTGATCGATTGAAGCCTCCAATCGATCGGGCGATCGATTGGAGCACTGGAAATCGCTCGAGAAGCCTTGAATCGATCGGGCAATCGATTCAAGGCGATTCCAGAGAGCACAGAGGCGCTCTGGATCGATCGGTCGATCGATCCAAAGCCTCCCCAATCGATTGGGAATAATCCAATCGATTGGGATTCGACCGTTGATGCAAATATAGACGTTGGCGAGCGTTTTCTTCGACACGACTTCCTCTCTTCTCTACAGACGAACACAGAATTTCTCCACAGCGATCTTTACTTCCTCACCGCCAGTTCTTGAAGGTTCTTAGAGGCTCATCCAAGTCAAGAGGTGATTTGCAACAAGAAGAAGAAGAAGCTAGGGTTTTCATTGTAATCTTGTAAGATTCATTTGTATTTTGCTTCTTTCTTTCTCATTGTTGTATTGTGAGGTTGTAAGGCTTCTCCGCCTTCGGTAGTTACCGAGAAGGAGTGTTTCATAGTGGGGGGTGCGTGAGTGTGTGGATCCTTGGATTAGTCACCTCTTGTGAGGTGGATACCAAGTAAAATCCATTTGTTAGCATTGTTGTAGTGTTTCTTGTATTTCCGCTGCACATCTTTGAAGAAACAAGCAACGTCAAGCGCGAAGATCGCACCGAGCTATTCACCCCCCCCCCCTTTAGCTACATTTCGGTCCCAACAAGTGGTATCAGAGCAAGGCCGCTCTTCACCGGAATCATCGCCGGATGGGGCAAAGAGCTAGAGGGTGAAGAAGTTGGAGCAAAATTCTTCAAGTCAAAGATTTCTTCAAGCTCAGCTTCAACATGGAATTCCAAGACGGACTTGGATTCGACACAAGGGTGCCTCCACCATATGTATCTACAAGCTTCGATTCTTGGAGATCAAGAATTGAAAATTTCTTGATGATGGAGATAGAGCAATGGTTTGCTCTATTGGAAGGCTTCGAGGCTCCAAGAAACTCAAAGGGCAAAATCCTCAAGAAGAGCAAATGGAGCCAAGAACAAATTCAAAGGTGTGAGGCGAATAACAAGGTAACCAAATTATTGATTAATTTATTGCCAAGCACCATTCTTTGCAAAATTGGAGAATTTAAAGATGCAAAGGAGCTTTGGAGCAAATTGGCATCAATCCATGAGATCCCCTCCATTGTACCGAATCAAGAGGAATCCAAAGAGGGCGACTCATTGGAGCAATACCAAGAGGAGAACTCCGAAGTTGAGAGATGCTCAACTTCTGAAGAAGAAGTCCAAGACGAAGCTTCATCTTTGAGGGAATGCAATGAAGGGAACAAGGAGGGAGCATACTCCTTGTTCCATGTACAAGATCAAGATGAAGAATTCTCCACCTCTAGGATTGAGGGGGAGCAACTTTTGGTGACACCGGATCAAGAAGAATGAGAAGTCTCCACATCCGGGTCAAGAAGAGAAGAGGATGAAGAAGCTTCCACCTCCACAAATCAAGTCATATCAATTGGAGGAGAATCATCATCGGATCAAGAGGAAGCCTCCACATCCGGATCCAAAGGAGAAGAAGTCACCCCTACACAAGAAGGTATAAATAGTTCATTTAAAAATAAAAATCATATTATATGTTTTGAGTGTAGGGAAAAAGGGCATTACAAAAGTAAATGCCCTAAATTGGTCAAGAAGAAGGGCCAAGTGGCACAAAAGGGCAAGGAGAAGCCCAAGGAGACCATCCCCAACACAAAGAAGAGCAAGGAGCACATTGTGTGCTTCTCTTGCAATCAAAAGGGGCATTACCGAAGTCAATGCCCTAAGGGGAAGAAGGCGGTCAAGGCTCAAGGAGGAAGCACAACTCAAGGGGGAGCCTCCAAGGTAAAAAGGAAGGTATCATTCATTGAACCTACCGCCTTAAACAATGGTAAAAAGCATGATAGTTCTAATCTATATTATTTTAATGCTATTTACCATGAAAATAGGAGGCATGATGTTATCAAAGAAAATCATGTGGCTCTCCATGCTAAAACAACCAAACCTAGGTCTAGGAAAGTAGGTAAAAGTCTAGGCAATAACATTAAGGATTTTAGCTACAAGCCTAGAAACCAAAATGCTCATGGACTTAATGGGAAGCCAAAAACTAAGAACTTAGCAATGGAGAATCAAGTCTTGAGATCAAGACTTGACAAACTAGAAAAGACCCTAAAAAGGATGGAAAATATCCTTAAAGGGAAAAATGAGCAAAATCTAGGTTTAGGGCAACAAGGGTCATCCAAGGTCCATAGAGGTTTGGGATACAAACCTAAAACCAAAAAGGATGTACCTACTTATCATAGAGTTCCATATAGTTATGGAACAAACCCTAGGTCTAGTGGTCAAGTCAAGAATACTAGGGAGGTCATCCCTAAGAGTATTTTTGCAACAAACGTGTCTAAGACTTCTAAGAAGTCTAAGAGAGTCACAAAAAAGGTCACAAGGGAAGCAATCCCTAGGGTTGACCTAGAAAAGGTGACCAAGGCTTCTAAGAAGCCAAACAATGTAACGACCCAATTTTCTCTATTGCAAGTTCTAAAAGTGCATAAAAATATTTGGAAATACTTTTAAATTATTCTAGAGATTTTTAGGAATTTTTAGAGTATTTTTACGTAATTTTTGGAGGTCGTTTAGTATGTTTATAAAAAGAAAGAAGTTTTGACAAAAAAATCGTTGAAGGTGAGACTCGAACCCATGACCTCGGGCCGAACCCGACCTAACCGGGCGCAGCCAACCAGCCGAGCTACGCTCATTTTGTTAACCTAATAGGAAGAGAAACATATTTAAGGAGTAGTTAATAATAAAGCCGGGGTTTTAAAAGAAAACCTAGGTTTTCCTCCTCTGCGGCCGAACCCTTTCTTCCCCTCTCCTTCGCGTGCGGCAGCTGTGCGGGCGGAAAACACACCGAGGCGACGGTGCTAGGATTCCTCTCCGGTGCCGGCGAAAGGACTCTTCCGACCAATCTTCAAGCTTCACCGTGCGTGGTCATCCCGACGGAAGGAGCTCGGAAGCACAAAGGAGTTGCCGAGAAGCTTCACCCGAACCCTAGACCTCCTTCCTCCTCTCAGTTGTAAGTCCAAGCAAACAAGGGGTAAGTTACTACTCACCTGTGGTAGGAGTAGCTCCGAATTCATTTTGAGTTCTTCTCGTTTCCCTTGATGTTGAAGCATGCTGTGAAGTTGTTTGAGGCTTGCTGCCATGGTTTTAAAAGGGTCCCTGCCGTGAGTTCAGTAAGGATATAAGAGGGAAATGGTTTAGGGTTGATAGGTAGCTGTCTTATGCTCTTAATTTCCTTATGCTGTGCAGATTATAGCAATTCCTGCCATAGTTTTCTGATAAGTTCGAAAGGAGCAGCTCTACATTTAACCTTCCTGTATGGACCGTAGTTAGTTGTTAGCCTGTAGTTCTGTTTTTTGGTGGATTACTGTCGAAGGGTAAGCTTCTGTTTTCCTTACCGTAGCATTGCACAGAGGGATGTTTGGGCTTGGTTATACTTTGTATTGGACAAGAACGGTCCTGTATTTAGCATATCTGGCTAGACTTTCTTTTATGTTGTATAGTGGCACGAACAGCCATAATCCAGGCACAAGCATTTTAGTGATTGATTTTGCTTTATTTTACAGTATGTATAGAAAGCTCAAAGTTGCATTCTTTTGCCCTATTTTATAGCATGTTTAGAAAGCTTAAAGTTACTTTCTTAGCTCTATTTTATAGCATGATTAGTAAGCTTAAAGTTGCTTTCTTAGCTCTATTTTATAGCATGATTAGTAAGCTTAAAGTGACTATCTTTTGCTCTATTTTATAGCATGATTAGTAAGTTCAGATTTGCTTTCCTTTGCTTTGTTTTATAACATGCTTAGAGAGTTCAGATCTGCTTCCCTTATGTTATTTTTATATAGCATGCTTGGTTAGTTGTAATCCTATACTTGTTAGATATATCTATAGGATTCTAATAGGCTCCAATAAAGGATTATAAGAAGCATGAGTAAAGAAAAAGACTAAAGTCTAGTTAAAAAGAGATAACAAGTAAATTAAAGTAAGAGGCTAGTACCCGACTTCCGAGGTTATCGTTAAACAAATCCAGGTGACCAATTCTGAGGTCTTGGCCCTGGTAAGACCGAGGTCTTTATCCTCATAGGGCTGGAGGCTCGCTACCCCAGTCACTATTAGAGAGCGCGCAAAACAAAGATGGTACTAAGCCTGGGCCCAAAGAAGAAAAGAAAAGAAGAACAAGAAGAAGAAAGTGAAAGAGAAATTAAAAGATTAATTTCTAGTATAAGGATATAAGAAAATGAAACAAGTTTATGCTTAGAATCAATAAAAGTTTAGTTCTTTAATTCTAAGCCTATAGTAGTAGTTTCATTATTTTCCTGTCAGTTAGTGAGCATGTTTAGTATTCAGCTTTATTTCTGTATACCATGAGTACATGCAGCTTTCCTTTTAGCATTTTAGATTTAGTATTGTTGCATTACTTTTGTGCACTTCGAGTTTTGTGAGATAGATTAGTACTTACTAAGCGTTTCGCTTATAGATCTATTTTTCTTTCCTCCTACTGCAGATAAAGGAAAAGCTAAGATATGAAAGGGAGGCGACAGGGTGGTGGTGGTGATGAAGGTGTGTGATGACTGGACTGTGGAGAGATCCAGAATTAGCTGGCAAAATTGTCAAGACTTTATGTTTAATTCTTTTAGTTTCCTTAAGTGTTATCATGAGTTGAGACTGTATTTAAGTTTATTCTGCACTTTACTTTTATTATTTGTGGAGTGATGTAGTTGGTTGCTTTTGCTAGAGTAGTTGCCTTGGTTATAGTGTGATTTTATTACTGCGTGGTTGTGAAAAATGTGTTCCAGCCGCCTGTGGCTGCGTATATATTGTTTGTATTATGGATTTGGTCACCGATACAGGGGAGACTCTGCCAAAATTTTTCGGTAGGGATTTCTCGTAGTTAAGTAGCGTACCGGTTAAGTAGAGTTAGTAGTTAAGTAGCGTCCACCTTTAGAGAGTAGTAGTAGTGTAGAAGGTGGGTCGTTACAGTTGGTATCAGAGCAGTGTTCCATTCTCCAGCATCACACACAAATCAGCATCATCCTTGCCGTCTCCAAGTAAGAAAGTATTTAAATCCTTTCTTTATTCTGCTTTTCTTATTATTAACTGCAGTATAGAGTACTTATTTTTTTTGGTGCTTAAGTAAGATAGAAGTTATTGTTACTCCTTTCTTGATCCATATATATGTATGTTTAGAAAGGATATAGAAATGTTTAGAAGTACCTACTCATAGGTGTTGAAAGTCAAGAATCATGTATAAGTAAGATATATCTAGAAAGTATAGTGGTAATTTTAAGTTTTCTTTTCCTCTGCCTGACTTGATGTCAAGAAGAGGACGTCCTCATACCGCTGGTACTGAGGACCGAGTTCAGGAGAACTAAGAGCCCAGAACCCCTGGGCCTATTCTCTCTGAAGTTGTTGCTCAACTTCAGAGACAAGTAGCGAGCAGTAGCAAGTGATTGCCAATCTAATGGCCAATCAGAAGCCAGCTCCTCCCACTCCCCCAACCATTAATGTGGAGACCCCAGTGGTGACTGAAGTCCCATCAGCTGCCCTGGAAGTCACCACAGCATCTAGAAGACAAGAAGCATACCTCATCCATTGGCTGAAGCTGAAACCAGAGAGCTTCTCAGGCACGACTGAGCCCTGAGATGCGCAGGTTTGGTTCAAGACACTTGAGAGCACAATGGAGCTTCTTGACTGACCAGAAGTCGAGAAGGGTAAGTGTGCCTCTTTCTGCCTATCTGGAGGTGCTCGT
The DNA here is from genome assembly GCF_018446385.1 of Zingiber officinale. NCBI lineage: Eukaryota > Viridiplantae > Streptophyta > Magnoliopsida > Zingiberales > Zingiberaceae > Zingiber > Zingiber officinale. The sequence continues at coordinate 146,002,277 of NC_055990.1, read as the reverse complement.
ATGTGGTGGGAGCGAGTTAAGAGTAAGAGAGCAGTCAACCAGATGAGCTGGGTTGACTTCGAGATAGAGTTTTACGAAGAAGTCTTCCGTCAACGGATCACTAATAAACAGTATGAGGAGCTTATGGAATTCAGACAAGGTGACCTACCAGTGGAAGAAGTGGTTAAAAGATTTAACAGGCTAGCTCACCTTTGCCTAGAGTTAGTAAGTACAGTGAAAGAATGAGTCAGACTGATGCTCCTAATGTTGAGACCAGAAATAACACCTAATGTGAGTAGTGAAACTCACCGACCATAGATTGGTGAAGAGTTGGTCAGCAGGGAATTAGTGAGCACTATCTGAACAACATCAAAGCACAACGAGCGCAGCACAAGCCAGTGAAGATAGAGGACAAGTCAGCAGGAAGTCAGAAATCCCAGGCAAGTAAACAGGACAGAAGAAAGAACAAGAAAGACCCAAATAGGAAGACGTTCGGGTAGTCTGTGAATATCCAGAGGTATTTTTAGAAGAGCTACCTGGACTACCTCCCAACAGGGAAGTGGAGTTTGAAATTGAATTGGTTCCTGACGCCAGCCCAATTTCAAAAGCTCCGTATCGCATGTCTCCAGCAGAGTTGAAAGAGTTACAAGCACAACTATAGGAGTTACTTGACAAAGGCTCCATTCGCCCTAGTCACTCACCTTGGGAAGCTCCTGTGTTGTTTGTCAAGAAGAAAGATGGATCTATGCGAATGTGCATAGATTACAGAGCTCTGAATCAAGTGACGATTAAGAACAAGTACCCCCTTCCCAGGATCGATGACTTATTTGATCAGCTGAGAGAGGCAACAGTATTCTTGAAGATAGACCTGCGCTCCGGGTACCATCAGCTGAGGGTGAAAGAAAGAGACATACCCAGAACAGCTTTCAGAACCAGATACGGACACTACGAGTTTGTAGTCATGCCTTTATGTGTGACTAATGCACCTGCAGTCTTCATGGACTTAATGAACAGAGTGTTCAGAGAATATCTTGACAAATTTGTCATCGTATTCATTGACGACATTTTGGTCTATTCAAGGACCCCAGAGGAGCATGACACACACTTGAGGATGGTACTGCAGACTCTGCAGCAAAAGCAGCTTTATGCTAAATTCTCAAAGTGCGAGTTCTGGTTAGATCAGGTGACATTTCTAGGTCACATAATTTCTAAAGAAGGCATCCAAGTGGATCCAGCCAAAATAGAAGTAGTCAACAACTAGAGCAGACCCAAGAACGCCAGGGAGATCAGAAGCTTCCTTGGTTTAGCTGGGTACTACAGGAAATTCGTGGAGGACTTTTCCAAGATAGCCTCTCCACTAACAACCCTCACCAGAAAGAACAAGAGATTCGAATGGTCATATAAATGTGAACAGAGTTTCCAAGAGCTAAAGAAGAGATTGATCAGTGCTCCCATTCTGACTGTTCCATAGAGCGACAAGAGTTTCGACATCTACAGTAATGCTTCCAAGATGGGCTTAGGAGTTGTACTCATGCAAGAAGGAAAAGTCATAGCCTATGCTTTCAGACAACTCAAAGATTATGAGAAGAACTACCCTACTCATGATCTTGAGATGGCAGCTGTGGTTTTTGCACTTAAACTCTGGCGACATCATTTGTATGGAGTTCAGTGTAAAATCTTCACAGACCATCAGAGTCTTAAGTACTTCTTCACTCAGAAGGACTTAAACATGAGATAACGTAGGTGACTAGAGTTGGTCAAAGATTATGACTGTGAAATCCTCTACCACCCAGGCAAAGCTAACAAAGTGACAAATGCACTCAGCAGAAAATCCAGTGCATCCCTGATGTCTTTGTCATCATTAGCCCTGCCACTGCAGAAGGAGTTGTCGGATTTTGGACTTGAAATTATTGAAGGGCAACTCTCTGCATTGACCTTAGAGTCCACATTGCTTGAGGAGATACAGAGAAAGCAAAGTGAAGATCCAGACACCCAGAAAATCAAGCAAGGGCTACAGAAAGAAGACAAATCAGAGTTTTGAGTAACAGACAGTGGGATTCTTTATCAGGGGAGTCGCATTTGCGTGCCCCATGATGTAGAACTGAGGAAGAAGATCTTAGAAGAAGCTCATAGCACACCATACTCCATGCATCCTGGTTCTTCCAAGATGTACCAAGATGTGAAACAGAGGTTCTGGTGGGCAGGACTCAAAAGAGGCGTTGCTAAATATGTCAGTACCTGCTTGACATGCCAGAGGGTCAAAGCAGAACACCAGAGACCAGGAGGAGTTCTTCAGCCGCTTCCAATACCAGAATGGAAATGGGAAGATATATCCATGGACTTCATAACAGGTTTTCCAAGAACCACCAATGGATATGATGCGATATGGGTAATAGTAGACCGATTGACCAAGTCTGCTCACTTCCTAGCCATCAAGGTGTCCCACTCTATAGAGCAGTTGACCCAGCTATATGTTAAAGAGATAGTCAGACTTCATGGAGTTCCTAAATCTATCGTTTCTGATAGAGATGGGCACTTCACCTCACACTTTTGGGAGTGTGTTCAGAATGCACTAGGCACCCAAACTCAAGTTCAGCACAGCCTTCCATCCTCATACTGATGGACATACAGAGCGAGTAAATCAGATCTTAGAAGATATGCTCAGGGCTTGTACACTGGATTTCAAGGGAAGTTGGTGCAAGTATCTATGCTTAGCTGAGTTTGCCTACAACAATAGTTATCAGGCGACCATCAAGATGGCACCATATGAGGCACTGTATGACAGGAAGTGCAGATCACCCCTTTGCTGGCAAGAAGCAGGTGAGAGAAAAGAAATGGAAGTAGAGCTGGGCATTCAGATAGAGCTGATAGATGAGACTACTCAGGTAATCCAGAAAATCAGACAGAGAATTGAGACTGCCCAGAGCAGACAGAAGAGTTATGCTGACACACGCCGTAGGCCATTGGAATTCCAAGTAGGGGATTCAGTCTTCCTCAAGGTCGCTCCTATGAAGGGAGTGATGAGATTTGACAAGAAGGGCAAATTAAGTCCTCGTTATGTAGGACCTTACCTAATCATAGAGAGGATTGGGAAAGTAGCTTACGAGCTGGACTTACCACAAGACATGTCAGCAATACACAATGTATTTCATGTCTCTATGCTAAAGAAGTGTCTCCACGACCCGAGCCAAGTGATTCAGCTTCAGTCAGTGCAGATCCAAGAGGATCTTAGTTATGAGAGCAGACCTACACAAATAGTGGACAGAGCAGTTAAGAGACTAAGAAATAAAGAAGTACCACTAGTGAAGGTCATATGACAGAACCAGAAGCACGAGGAAGTCACTTGGGAGCGGGAGGACAGTATGAGACAGAAGTATCCAGAACTATTCTAAGTTCGAGGACAAACTTTTTATAAGGTATGGGGGATTGTAAAGACCCAATTTTCTCTATTGCAAGTTCTAAAAGTCCATAAAAATATTTGGAAATACTTTTAAATTATTCTAGAGATTTTAAAGAATTTTTAGAGTATTTTTACGTAATTTTTGGAGGTCGTTTAGTATGTTTACAAAAAGAAAGAAGTTTTGACAAAAAACCCGTTGAGGTGAGACTCGAACCCATGACCTCGGGTCGAACCCGACCTAACCGGGCGCAGCCAACCAGCCGAGCTACGCTCGTTTTGTTAACCTAATAGGAAGAGAAACATATTTAAGGAGTAGTTAATAATAAAGCCGGGGTTTTAAAAGAAAACCTAGGTTTTCCTCCTCTGCAGCCGAACCCTTTCTTCCCCTCTCCTTCGCGTGCGGCAGCTGTGCGGGCGGAAAACACACCGAGGCGACGACGCTAGGATTCCTCTCCGGTGTCGGCGAAAGGACTCTTCCGATCAATCTTCAAGCTTCACCGTGCGTGGTCATCTCGACGGAAGGAGCTCGAAAGCACAAAGGAGTTGCCGAGAAGCTTCACCCGAACCCTAGACCTCCTTCCTCCTCTCGGTTGTAAGTCCAAGCAAACAAGGGGTAAGTTACTACTCACCTGTGGTAGGAGTAGCTCCGAATTCGTTTTGAGTTCTTCTTGTTTCCCTTGATGTTGAAGCATGCTGTGAAGTTGTTTGAGGCTTGCTGCCATGGTTTTAAAAGGGTCCCTGCCGTGAGTTCAGTAAGGATATAAGAGGGAAATGGTTTAGGGTTGATAGGTAGCTGTCTTATGCTCTTAATTTCCTTATGCTGTGCAGATTATAGCAATTCCTGCCATAGTTTTCTGATAAGTTTGAAAGGAGCAGCTCTACATTTAACCTTCCTGTATGGGCCGCAGTTAGTTGTTAGCCTGTAGTTCTATTTTTTGGTGGATTACTGTCGAAGGGTATGCTTCTGTTTTCCTTACCGTAGCATTGTACAGAGGGATGTTTGGGCTTGGTTATACTTTGTATTGGACAAGAACGGTCCTATATTTAGCATATCCGGCTAGACTTTCTTTTATGCTGTATAGTGGCACGAACAGCCATAATCTAGGCACAAGCATTTTAGTGATTGATTTTGCTTTATTTTATAGTATGTATAGAAAGCTCAAAGTTGCATTCTTTTTCCCTATTTTATAGCATGTTTAGAAAGCTTAAAGTTACTTTCTTAGCTCTATTTTATAGCATGATTAGTAAGCTTAAAGTTGCTTTCTTAGCTCTATTTTATAGCATGATTAGTAAGCTTAAAGTGGCTTTCTTTTGCTCTATTTTATAGCATGATTAGTAAGTTCAGATTTGCTTTCCTTTGCTTTGTTTTATAACATGCTTAGAGAGTTCAGATCTGCTTCTCTTATGTTATTTTTATATAGCATTCTTGGTTAGTTGTAATCCTATACTTGTTAGATATATCTATAGGATTCTAATAGGCTCCAATAAAGGATTATAAGAAGCATGAGCAAAGAAAAAGACTAAAGTCTAGTTAAAAAGAGATAACAAGTAAATTAAAGTAAGAGGCTAGTACCCGACTTCCGAGGTTGTCGTTAAACAAATCCAGGTGACCAATTCCGAGGTCTTGGCCCCGGTAAGACCGAGGTCTTTAACCTCATAGGGCTGGAGGCTCGCTACCCCAGTCACTATTAGAGAGAGCGCAAAACAAAGATGGTACTAAGCCTGGGCCCAAAGAAGAAAAGAAAAGAAGAACAAGAAGAAGAAAGTGAAAGAGAAATTAAAAGATTAATTTCTAGTATAAGGATATAAGAAAATGAAACAAATTTATGATTAGAATCAATAAAAGTTTAGTTCTTTGATTCTAAGCCTATAGTAGTAGTTTCATTATTTTCCTGTCAGTTAGTGAACATGTTTAGTATTCAGCTTTATTTCTGTATACCATGAGTACATGCAGCTTTCCTTTTAGCATTTCAGATTTAGTATTGTTGCATTACTTTTATGTGTTAGGACCGATGATCGCCGCTAGAGAGGGGGGTGTGAATAGCCGACCCCAAATTCTTCGCGTTTCTTTCTACAAACTAGGGTTAGCGCAGCGGAAATAAGAACAAGAAACGAAAACAAGAAGATCAAACCTCAACGCGTCGATGTAACGAGGTTCGGAGATAAACTCCTACTCCTCGGCGTGTCCGTAAGGTGGACGAGCCCTATCAATCCGTCAGTGGATGAGTCCCCGGAGAACCGGCTAATAAATACTCCTTGTGGGTGGAGAAACCTCGCCACAATCTCTTTGAAACAGCAATAAGGAGTACAACAGTAGAGAAAGCAAACAAGAACAATCGAAATGTAAAACCCTTTGCTTGCCTTCTCGTTGCCGACTGGAATCCTGATGAAGCAGCAACTTCTCGGATCCAAGCTCAGCTAGAAAACCAGCAGGAAGCTCACCCGAAGCTTCGGCAGCGAGAGCTCAGCAGAACTCAGCAGGAAGAAGAAGAAGGAAGTTATACTGTACAGGCCCTCGAACTCCTTTTATAACCTGCGAAGAAGACACAGAAGAAACTAGCCGTTGCTACGCAACGGCTAGGATGTGGACCGATCAGGCTTCATCCTGATCGGTCCACAAGGGTCTTGATCGGTCACAAGACCGATCAGGCCCTTCCCTGATCGGTCACAAGACCGATCAGGCCCTTCCCTGATCGGTCCCATGACCGATCAGGTCCTTTCCCTCCCGAAGGTGATCTCCTTCTGATCGTCTCCTGATCGGTCTGGTGACCGATCAGGAACTTCACCGTATGCTACTGATCAATCACTGATCGGTCTGCTGACCGATCAGATAAGCAACATAATACTTCTGTTTGGTTACTGATCGGTCACCAGACCGATCAGATAACCCAGCGTATCACTGGATCGGTCACCAGACCGATCCAGGTTTAGAGCTCCCAGCCCTAAACCCTACTTGGTCCTGAGAACGAGCTACCGAGCCCTCTCCGACTTCGTTTGGTCCAGAGAACGAGATACCAAGCCCTCTCCGACCACAGTCCGGAGAACGAGCTACCGAGCCCTCTATGACTTCATCCGGTCCAGAGAACGAGCTACCGAGCCCTCTCTGACCACAGTCCGGAGAACGAGCTACCTAGCCCTCTCCGACTTTCCGTGCCAAGTCTCCATCTTGGTCTTCTCCGTGCCAAGTCTCCATACTTGGACTTTTCCCGTGCCAAGCTCCCTGCTTGGACTTTTCACCAGATGTCTGGTCAACCTTGACCCATTTGGATTTTCCTTGCCTGGCTTCACTCACCAGGACTTCCAAACTGCCTAGCTTCACTCACTAGGTCTTTTACATGGCTTCACTCACCAGGGTTTCCCATCTGCCTGTCTTCACTCACCAGGACTTTCTCCAACTGCCTGACTTCACTCACTAGGACTTTCACTTTCACCTAGCTTCACTCACTAGGATTTTCACCTGCCTTCACTCACCAGGATTTCCCGAACTGCCTAACATCCCAGTTAGGACTTCCCAGTCAAGTATCCGGTCAACCTTGACCTACTTGACTCTTCTTCATCCAACCTGATCAGACCCTGATCAGTATCTCTCCGCATGGACAACTGCACCTGCATTGTCCATGTCTACATGTCTTTCTGTATTGTCAAACATCGAAACCATGACCAAGATTTACGCTTGGTCAACTAGGTCAACCTTGACCTACTGGAAATTGCACCAACAATCTCCCCCTTTTTGAATGATGAATGCTATCACTAGGTCTTTGAAATAGCTCAAAGTTAACTCATTTTGTATCACTTTGCTCAATGATGAATGCTATCACTAGAAAAGCTTCATCAAGGTTTCTCAAATCAATTTTGAAATGATTTTAAACCATTTAATTTAGGACCACAATCTTTGGGCTAAATGTACATGACTTGTACATGAGCTTTCCCTATGATCCCCAATTTTGAATTAGGCTCATCTAGGTACAAGAACTATGCACCTTGTTCCTAACTCATCATCCTAATATCTCACACACATCTAAGGTGTATCAAACACATCCAAGTCAATTTTGATGTGAGATATGGGTTTAGGTTATCTTAGGCTAAGGTCTCATGCATTTTCTAAACATCAATTTGATCTCCATATCAAATTGTGTTTTTAACCTTAAATCAATTTCATTGACTATAAATGCAAGAGAAGATGACATGGCATAAAATGATATCATACATAATAACATGTGCCAGTGTCATGATGTCATGGCATAAAGTATGAAACTTAAATAAAGCATGACATTTAAACAACCTAAGCATTATCATGACATTTTAAATGATCATAAAATAAATATGATGTCATGACATGGCATATGACAAACAATATATGACAAATAACATGTAAAGGTATAGGAAATACCTAATTCTAGCCTTAGTTGCCATTTTTGACAGTTTTGATCATTTTGCCATAGGTTCTATATTCCTAAGAGTAATAGACCTAAAATCATATACCAAAGATTTTTAGATCACTATGTGCCAATCAATTCTAGAGAACTCCTCAAATGTGATTGGCACATCCTAATCACCTTAGGAATAACTTTCCATTTCATTTTCAAGGCTTGATTACACCTTGAAAATTCCTAAAGTGCCACCTTTTGCCATGATTAGGTTAACTACCTATTCAAGTAAGGTTGGCACACCCTAACTAATCTAGCGTGATGAAATCACGCTCCTAGGAACCCAATACCTATTGGAGCTCATTGGGTTTACTAAATATTCACTAGGGATGACTTCCCTAGCAACCCTCCTAATGACCCTCCTAGGCTTTGAAGCCTTGGTCATTTGGGACTCATCAAGATCAACTCTAGGGGTGACCCCCCTTGTGACCTTGGTGATGGTCTTTCTAGCCCTAGGTCTTGTTCCATAATCGAATGGAACATTGTGATAAGTGGGCTTGACCACTTGGGACTTAGGTTTGTGACCCAAACCTTTCATGTCCTTGGACTTGGGTTTTTGACCCTTAGACCCTAGAGTTGACTTCTCTAAATTTTTAAGGGTCTTTTCTAAAGTGTCAAGTCTTGACCTCAAGACTTGATTCTCCTTTTCTAATACCTCAAGTTTTAATTTGTCATTGTTCTTTGAGGTACTCCTAGGCATATGTCTAGTAGTTTTGGGATTCCTATCTAGGCTTCCCTTAACCTTAGATGAGTTGATCCTAGGGTTGGCTTTCCTAGTGTTATCCTTATCTAGGCTCACATGTTTGGCACCTAAGCATGTGTATCGATTTCTATAATTATCATGCTTATCATTATTGTCAATTGCAATCAAACTACTAGCATGCATCTTACTAGTATTGCAATAATGTGCCTTAGAGATTACCTTAGGGTTTGCCTTAGCTCCCCCTATCGATGTGCTCGGTCTCTTGTCCTTGTGAGATTGCCTCCCCCTCGGACATTTGCTCCTATAGTGTCCCCTTCGCTTGCATTGGAAGCACACCACGTGCTCCTTGCCCTTGCGTGTTGGGACTCCGGCTTCCTTGACCTTTGGCGCCGGTGGAGTCTTTCTAATCCTCTTTGGACACTTACTCTTGTAATGCCCAAATTCCCTACACTCAAAGCACATTATATGCAATTTATTTGAACTTAAATTGCTTGAGTTACCTAGGGTTGAGGATGAGCTCTCTCCTTCATCCCTTCCGGAGGTAGACGCTTCTTCTTCTTGCTCCGATCTTGAAGAAGAACTCTCCTCCTTTTCTTCCTTAGATGTTGAGTGGCCCTCAACTTCTAATTACATGCCTCCATGAAGTGAGCTACTTAGCTCACTTGACTCCTCTTCATGACTTGAAGTGGAGCTTCCCTCATGGAACTTGGCCAAGTTGTTCCACAACTCCTTGGCATTGTTATATCCACCTACCTTACACAAAATGTCATTAGGTAATGAAAATTCAAGAATTTTCGTTACCTCATCGTTGATTATGGATTGGTGGATTTGCTCCTTCGTCCACTTTTTCTTCTCTAGGGTTTCTCCGTCTTTATTCACCGGATGAGTAAACCCTACCTGCACACAACTCCAATGAACTAGGTTAGTCATAAGAAAGTACTTCATTCTTACCTTCCAAAACGCGAAGTCGTCGCGATCGTAGAAGGGTGGAATCGTGACGTCTTCTCCAAGTTGATCCATTCTCTAGCTTGTGCTCCCTCGGGTGTTAATCCGTCGAAGAGCAACCTTGCTCTGATACCACTTGTTAGGACCGATGATCGCGGCTAGAGGGGGGGGTGTGAATAGCCGACCCCAAATTCTTCGCGTTTCTTTCTACAAACTAGGGTTAGCGCAGCGGAAATAAGAACAAGAAACGAAAACAAGAAGATCAAACCTCAACGCGTCGATGTAACGAGGTTCGGAGATAAACTCCTACTCCTCGGCGTGTCCGTAAGGTGGACGAGCCCTATCAATCCGTCGGTGGATGAGTCCCCGGAGAACCGACTAATAAATACTCCTTGTGGGTGGAGAAACCTCGCCACAATCTCTTTGCAACAGCAATAAGGAGTACAACAGTAGAGAAAGAAACAAGAACAATCGAAATGTAAAACCCTTTGCTTGCCTTCTCGTTGCCGACTGGAATCCTGATGAAGCAGCAACTTCTCGGATCCAAGCTCAGCTAGAAAACCAGCAGGAAGCTCACTCGAAGCTTCGGCAGTGAGAGCTCAGCAGAACTCAGCAGAAGAAGAAGAAGGAAGTTATACTGTACAGGCCCTCGAACTCCTTTTATAACCTGCGAAGAAGACACAGAAGAAACTAGTCGTTGCTACGCAACGGCTAGGATGTGGACCGATCAGGCTTCATCCTGATCGGTCCACAAGGGTCTGATCGGTCACAAGACCGATCAGGCCCCGATCGGTCCCATGACCGATCAGGTCCTTCCTCCCGGGTGATCTCCTTCGATCGTCTCGATCGGTGCGGTGACCGATCGGGAACTTCACCGTATGCTCGATCGATCAGCGATCGGTGCGACCGATCGATAAGCTACGAAATACTTACATTTGGTTCTTGATCGGTCACGACCGATCGATAACCCAACAGACTATCCGGATCGGTCACCGGACCGATCCAGTTTAGAGCTCCCACCCTAAACCCTACTTGGTCCCGAGAACTACCGATCCTCTCCGACTTCGTCCGGTCCGAGAACGAGCTACCGACTCTCCGACCAGTCAGGAGAGCGAGCTACCGAGCCCTCTATGACTTCGTCCGGTCCAGAGAACGAGCTACTGAGCCCTCTCGGACCAAGTCCGAGAACGAGCTACCGAGCCCTCTCCGACTTTCCGTGCCAAGTCTCCATCTTGGTCTTCTCCGTGCCAAGTCTCCATACTTGGACTTTTCCCGTGCCAAGCTCCCTGCTTGGACTTTTCACCAGATGTCTGGTCAACCTTGACCTATTTGGATTTTCCTTGCCTGGCTTCACTCACCAGGACTTCCAAACTGCCTAGCTTCACTCACTAGGTCTTTTACATGGCTTCACTCACCAGGGTTTCCCATCTGCCTGGCTTCACTCACCAGGACTTTCTCCAACTGCCTGGCTTCACTCACCAGGACTTTCACTTTCACCTAGCTTCACTCACTAGGATTTTCACCTGGCTTCACTCACCAGGATTTCCCGAACTGCCTAACATCCCAGTTAGGACTTCCCAGTCAAGTATCCGATCAACCTTGACCTACTTGACTCTTCTTCATCCAACCTGATCAGACCCTGATCAGTATCTCTCCGCATGGACAACTTCACCTGCATTGTCCATGTCTACATGTCTTTCTGTATTGTCAAACATCGAAACCATGACCAAGATTTACGCTTGGTCAACTAGGTCAACCTTGACCTACTGGAAATTGCACCAACATTATGCACTTCGAGTTTTGTGAGATAGATTAGTACTTACTAAGAGTTTCTCTTATAGATCTATTTTTCTTTCCTCCTACTGCAGATAAAGGAAAAGCTAAGATATGAAAGGGAGGCGACAGGGTGGTGGTGGTGATGAAGGTGTGTGATGACTGGACTGTGGAGAGATCCAGAATTAGCTGGCAAAATTGTCAAGACTTTATGTTTAATTCTTTTAGTTTCCTTAAGTGTTATCATGAGTTGAGACTGTATTTAAGTTTATTCCGCACTTTACTTTTATTATTTGTGGAGTGATGTAGTTGGTTGCTTTTGCTAGAGTAGTTGCCTTGGTTATAGTGTGATTTTATTACTGCGTGGTTGTGAAAAATGTGTTCCAGCCGCCTGTGGCTGTGTATATATTATTTGTATTATGGATTTGGTCACCGATACAGGGGAGACTCTGCCGAAATTTTTCGGTAGGGATTTCTCGTAGTTAAGTAGCGTACCGGTTAAGTAGAGTTAGTAGTTAAGTAGCGTCCACCTTTAGAGAGTAGTAGTAGTGTAGAAGGTGGGTCGTTACAAACAAGGTCACTAGGAAGGTATTTAGGGAAGTTATCCCTAGTGAGTACCTAGAGCATCCAAGGAGCACCAATAGATTTTGGGTTCCTAGGAGCATCTTCTTTACCCCATAGATGGGTTAGAGAGTGTCAACTCTAAGAAGAAGGGTAGTTAACCCAACTTTGAAGAAATTGACACTCAAGGAGCATTTTCAAGGTTATTATTAACCCTTTGAAAATGAAATGGATTTATGATTTACTCTTTGAAAGAGTAAAATGTGCCAAATTTGATAAGTATTGATTTTATTTTTAATTGGCACAATTTGGGAAAGCATAAGAAATACCAAGTTGGGACGTTGGTATTTTCTTAGTAATTTAAGGCAAATCTAAGCCTTAATTAAATGTGCTACTCTTGTGGAAAAATGAAATATGCCAACACTTGAGGAATATGCTTAATTTCAATCGGCATAAATTTTGTCAAGAGAATTAAAAATGTCAATTTAGATTTTAGCATTTTCTTGGAGCGTTTAGAGGGCAATCTAGGTTAGATTTTAAGTTAGCTAAGGTTTAAGGACACTTAGATAGGTAATCTAGGTATTTTATCTATGCTAAACCTTGCCATGATTGTTTGCTCACTATATGCCATGACATCATGATTATTTTTTCATTCGTACCTTATGATGAAAAACATAAAAATATCATGTCATGACATACATACATCATGTAGTTATAGAAAATTTTCTTTTGAAAATTATTTCTTTTTGATGTATGCCATAACATTATCATGAATTATGTTTATTTCCTTAAAATTAAGGACAAATGGCATTTATCAACAGGTGATATAAACAAGTAACATCCTTGGTGGATGTTTGCCACTCAAAATGCCTAGATAGAGATGCATGATCCCTAGATTAGGGCAAAACCAAAATCTACATCTCACAAAGACCTATGTTAGGATGATGAACAAAACTCAAGATGTTGATTTGGTGTATTCTTTTGAGTTTTAAGTTCATCAAAACACATAGTTATGTGTGTTCCCATCATTGGGAAAGCTAGTGTACAAGTCATGTGCATTAAGCCCAACGAACATGGTGGGATATTGGTTTTGAAAATGGTTTTAAAATGATTTTGGAAAACCTTGGTGAAGGCTATCTTTTGATAGTAATCATCATTGAATAGTAAGACACAAACTTGAAGAAAACACTAAAGTTTTTGTAAGTTTTCAAGTTTGTGTCAATCTTTGAAAATATGATGTATTTTCTTATAAAACTATTTTCCCTTGAAAATATATACCATAAATAATGTCTACACAAATTTTCACGATTTTTGGAATTTTGTAAAATTTTCTAGGGGTTTCTGAAGTTGACTGAAATGAACTTTCAGCAACTATCAGACCTCAATCGATCACCCGATCGATTGAAGGGTCTCAATCAATCGGACGATCGACTGAGAACAGGCTTCTCACGAACAGAAGCCGTCTAGATCGATCCACCGATCGATCCAGCCCTCCTGAATCGATCAGTGGATCGATTCAGCATGGTCCGATCGATTGGGACCCAACTCCAATTGATCAAAGTTGCTGATTTTGGCTGGTAAAGCCTGATTTCAGCATTTTTGAACCATGGTTAGTCTAGGTAACCATTCCAAACCCTTAAAAGTACATTTGTATACATAAAAAGGGTGTTTTCATGTTGAAAACAAGGATAGATTGAGAGACTAAGTAGAAGTTTAGGTTGAGGTTTGCTTCAAATATTGAATATTTGAACCTTAAAACTTCTAAATTTGGGTTTTCTAAAGGTTTAGGGATTCCATGTCATTGTTGGTGCAATGACAGAAGTTACCACCATGTCTTTAGGGGAAGGGACTCTTTAAAGACATGAAAACTATTTTTTCATGAACCTTGGAAGGTGGTTAACCTTCTTTTCAGAAAATGCTCAAGGTTGGGCATTGAAATTAATGAGGAGTGGGTATCCTCATTGTTTAAGTGGAGTTTGCTCATGGATGAGCATTTGATAAAAATGAAGGGTATGAGACCTTCATTTGGGTTATTCAAGTGGTATGGGACCTTCATTTGGGTTATTCAAGTGGTTAATGCTCAAGGGTGAGCGTTAATGATAATGAAGGGTATGTGATCTTCATTATCATGGTGATCACAACGAGTGAAGTTGTGAACAACGATAAGCAACTCTTCAGGGGGAGGTGTTGTTTTTTATGTGTGCCCAAATATGGGGGCATGTTTGTGATGTGTGTCATTAGGGGGAGAATGCATGGTTAAGTTAGGACTTCATTACCTAGAGGGAGTTTGTCCTCTTAGGAGGAGAATGAAGGGTTTAACTTATGCCTTCATTGCCTAGTGGCATGAAGGAGGTTGAGGCTATGGGATTAGCCTAACTTAAATGTGGTATTGTCAAACATCAAAAAGGGAGAGATTGTTGGTGCAATATCCCTCAGGTCAAGGCTGACATGGTTGACCAAGCTTGAGTCTTGGTTTGAGTTTCGATGTTTGACAATGCAGTTGTTCATTTGGGGAGATTGTTTGGTGCAATTCCCCTCTGATCAGGGTCTGATCAGGTTGGTTGAAGAAGAGTCAAGAAGGTCAAGGTTGACCAGATACTTGACTAGGAAGTCCTAACTGGGATGTTAGGCAGAAGGAAAATCCTGGTGAGTGAAGCCAGGTGAAAGACCTAGTGAGTGAAGCTAGGCAGAAGAAAAATCCTAGTGAGTGAAGCTAGGTGAAAGTCCTGGTGAGTGAAGCCAGGTGAAAGACCTAGTGAGTGAAGCTAGGCAGAAGAAAAATCTTAGTGAGTGAAGGTAGGTGAAAGTCCTGGTGAGTGAAGCCAGGCAGAAGAAAAGTCCTAGTGAGTGAAGCTAGGCAGAATGGAAGTCCTGGTGAGTGAAGCCAGGCACAGGGAAAATCCAGATGGGTCAAGGTTGACCAGACATCTGGTGGAAGTCCAAGTGGGTAATGGAGGACCGGACACTTGGCACAAAGAGAAAGTCCAGATGAGTCAAAAGATGACCGAAGTCTTAACGGTCGTAAGTCCAATAGGGAGTTGGCATGGAACTAGGAAGTTCGGACGTAGTAAACTTCCGAAGACCATAACTTTTGACTTGAATATCGGAATGAGGTGATCTCAGATGCGAAACGAAGCTAATTTCAAGATATGCACAGATTTCTACTTCCCAATCGATTGGCTGATTGATTGGGGGGTTCAATCGATCAGTGGATCGATTGGTTGATGCGAATTCATGCAAAAATGGGCTGAATCGATTGGGTATTCGATTGAAACTTCCCCAATCGATCGGTCGATCGATTGGGAGAGTTTCTGAGTGAACAGTAAGCTTCTGAATCGATCAATTGATCGATTGAAGCCTCCAATCGATCGGGCGATCGATTGGAGCGCTGGAAATCGCTCGAGAAGCCTTGAATCGATCGGGCAATCGATTCAAGGCGATTCCAGAGAGCACAGAGGCGCTCTGGATCGATCGGTCGATCGATCCAAAGCCTCCCCAATCGATTGGGAGCAATCCAATCGATTGTGATTCGATCGTTGATGCAAATATAGACGTTGGCGAGCGTTTTCTTCGACACGGCTTCCTCTCTTCTCCACAGACGAACACAGAACTTCTCCACAGCGATCTTTACTTCATCACCGCCAGTTCTTGAAGGTTCTTAGAGGCTCATCCAAGTCAAGAGGCGATTTGCAACAAGAAGAAGAAGAAGCTAGAGTTTTCATTGTAATCTTGTAAGATTCATTTGTATTTGCTTCTTTCTTTCTCATTGTTTATTGTGAGGTTGTAAGGCTTCTCCGCCTTCGGTAGTTACCGAGAATGAGTGTTTCATAGTGGAGGGTGCGTGAGTGTGTGGATCCTTGTGTTAGGATCGATGATCGCGGCTAGAGAGGGGGAGTGTGAATAGCCGACCCCAAATTCGCTCGTTTCTTTCTACAAACTAAGGTTAGCGCAGTGGAAATAAGAACAAGAAACGAAAACAAGAAGATCAAACTTCAACGCGTCGATGTAACGAGGTTCGGAGATAAACTCCTACTTCTCGGCGTGCCCGTAAGGTGGACGAGCCCTATCAATCCGTCGGTGGATGAGTCCCCGAAGAACCAGCTAATAAATACTCCTTGTGGGTGGAGAAACCTCGCCACAATCTCTTTGCAACAGCAATAAGGAGTACAACAGTAGAGAAAGCAGACAAGAACAATCGAAATGTAAAACCCTTTGCTTGCCTTCTCGTTGCCGACTGGAATCCTAATGAAGCAGCAACTTCTCGGATCCAAGCTCAGCTAGAAAACCAGCAGGAAGCTCACCCGAAGCTTCGGCAAGAACTCGCGGGAAGAAGAAGAAGGAAGAAATGCTGTACAGGCCCTCGAACTCCTTTTATAACTGCGAAGAAGACACAGAAGAAACTAGCCGTTGCTACGCAACGGCTAGGATGTGGACCGATCAGGCTTCATCCCGATCGGTCCACAAGGGTCATCTATCCTCGATCGGTCATGGAACCGATCAGGTCCCCCGATCGGTCCCATGACCGATCGGGACCTTTCCTCCGGTGATCTCCTTCGATCGTCTCACGATCGGTGCGGACCGATCGGGAACTTCACCGTATGCTACGATCGATCAGCGATCGGTCTGCGAACGATCGATAAGCAGCGAATACTTGGTTCCGATTGGTCACGGGCACCGATAACCAGTATCCGGATCGGTTACGGACCGATCCGGGTTTAAACTCGACCCTAAACCCTACTTGGTCACGAGCGAGCTCAGGCCCTCTCGGGCTTCGTCCGATCCGGAGAGCGAGCTACAGGCCCTCTCCGACCACAGTCCGGAGAACGAGCTACCGAGCCCTCTCTGACTTCGTCCGGTCCAGAGAACGAGCTACCGAGCCCTCTCTGACCACAGTCCGGAGAACGAGCTACCGAGCCCTCTCCGACTTTCCGTGCCAAGTCTCCATCTTGGTCTTCTCCGTGCCAAGTCTCCATACTTGGACTTTTCCCGTGCCAAGCTCCCTGCTTGGACTTTTCACCAGATGTCTGATCAACCTTGACCCATTTGGATTTCCCTTGCCTGGCTTCACTCACCAGGACTTCCAAACTGCCTAGCTTCACTCACTAGGTCTTTTACCTGGCTTCACTCACCAGGACTTTCTCCAACTACCTGGCTTCACTCACCAGGACTTTCACTTTCACCTAGCTTCACTCACTAGGATTTTCACCTGCTTGCTCACCGGATTTCCCTGCCTAACATCCCAGTTAGGACTTCCCAGTCAAGTATCCGGTCAACCTTGACCTACTTGACTCTTCTTCATCCAACCTGATCAGACGCTGATCAGTATCTCTCCGCATGGACAACTGCACCTGCATTGTCCATGTCTACATGTCTTTCTGTATTGTCAAACATCGAAACCATGACCAAGGTTTACACTTGGTCAACTAGGTCAACCTTGACCTACTGGAAATTGCACCAACAATCTCCCCCTTTTTGATATTTGACAATACCTTTAAGTTAGGCTAAACCAATAGCCTCAACTTTCTTCATGCCACTAGGTAATGAAACATAAGTTACAACCTTACATTCTCCTTCTAAGAAGGCAACCTCCTTCTTAGATAATGAAGGCCTAACTTAAACCCTTCATTCTCCCCCTATTGGCACACATCAACAGACTCTCCCCCTGAAGAGTAAGTTATCGTTGTTCACAACTTCACTCGTTGTGATCAACAAACTCTCCTACTAACTACAATGTTCTTCCTTGAACATTCTCTAGACCTTCTCCATTTTCCCCCTTTTTGACACACATCAAAAAGAGTGAATCAAGGTCAAGAGTTTCTTCCTAATGAAAGTCCCATACCTTTCATTGAAACCCTTAATTTCCCCCTTGATACTCAATTCAGCAATCAACTTAGTGATAATCTCATATCACTCATCCTCAAAAATTTCAACGAGTAAAAACTCCCCCTAAAAGTCAACTCCTCTTGACTAATAGGTAAAACTCCCCCTAAAGGTCAACTCCCCCTTGACCATTGCACCAACAATGTCTTGGAGAGTTCTAAACCTTTAGAACTCTAAAACACCACTTCCATAGCTGCAATTTCAGACAAACAGTCGAAATTCAGCAACTTGGCACGCCCTGATCGGTCACCAGACCGATCAGGGATTCCCTGGATCGGTCACGGTGACCGATCCAGGCACCCCTGGACCGATCAGAAACCCTTCTGATCGGTCCACAACTCTGATTTCTGATTTCTGATTTCTTCTCCCGAAATTCAGAAACCTCTAGAAAATCACAGAAAATTCTAAAAATTATAAAATTTTGAGGATACACTCCTCATAACATATACTATCATGGAAAAAATAGTTTTCTATGAAAATAACTTCCATTTTCAATCTTGATACCAAGTTCAAAAGTCTTTGAAATAGCTCAAAGTTACTTATCTTTGTATCAACTTGTTCAATGATGAATGCTATCACTAGAAAAGCTTCATCAAGGTTTTTCAAATCAATTTTGAAATGATTTTAAACCCTTCAATTTAGGATCATAATCTTAGGGCTAAATGTACATGACTTGTACATAAGCTTTCCCTATGATCCCCAATTAGAATTAGGCTCATCTAGGTACAAGAACTATGTACCTTGATCCTAACTCACAATCCTAATATCTCACACACATCTAAGGTGTATCAAACACATCCAAGTCAATTTTGATGTGAGATATGGGTTTAGGTCATCTTAGGCTAAGTTCTCATGCATTTTCTAAACAACAATTTGATCTCCATATCAAATTGTATTTTTGTCCTTAAATCAAATTAATTGATTATAAATGCAAAAGATGATGACATGGCATATAATGATATCATAAGTGAAACATGTGCCAATGTCATGATGTCATGGCATAAAGTATGAAACTTAAAATAAAGCATGACATTTAACTAACCTAAGCATTATCATGACATTTTAAATGATCATAAAATAAATATGATGTCATGACATGGCATATGACAAACAATATATGGCAAATAGCACATAAAGGTATAGAAAATACTTAATTCTAGCCTTAGTTGTCATTGTTGATAGTTTTGATCATTTTGCCATAGGTTCTATATTCCTAAGTGTAATAGACCTAAAATCACATACCAAGGATGTTTAGATCACTATGTGCCAATTAAATTGACCTAAGAGAACTCCTCAAATGTGATTGGCACATCCTAATCACCTTAGGAATAATTTTCAATTTCATTTTCAAGGCTTGATTGCACCTTGAAAATTCCTAAAGTGCCACCTTTTGCCATGATTAGGTTAACTACCTATTCAAGTAAGGTTGGCACACCCTAACTCATCTAGCGTGATGAAATCACGCTTCTAGGAACCCAATACCTATTGGAGCTCATTGGGTTTACTAAGTATTCACTAGGGATGACTTCCCTAGCAACCCTTCTAATGACCCTCCTAGGCTTTAAAGCCTTGGTCATTTGGGACTCATCAAGATCAACTCTAGGGGTGACTCCTCTTATGACCTTGGTGATGGTCTTTCTAGCCCTAGATTTTGTTCCATAATCGAATGGAACATTGTGATAAGTGGGCTTGACCATTTGAGACTTAGGTTTGTGACCCAAACCTTTCTTGTCCTTGGACATTGGTTTTTGACCCTTAAACCCTAGAGATGACTTCTCCAAGTTCTTAAGAGCATTTTCCAAAGTATCAAGTCTTGACCTCAAGACTTGATTCTCCTTCTCTAATACCTCAATTTTTAATTTTTCATTTTTCTTTGAGGTATTCCTAGGCATGTGTCTAGTTGATTTGGGATTCCTACCTAGGTTTTCCTTAGCCTTAGATGGGTTAATTCTAGGGTTGGCTTTCCAAGTGTTATCCTTATCTAGGCTCACATGTTTGGCACCTAAGCATGTGTATCGATTTCTAATGTTATCATGCTTACCATTATTAACAATAGCAATAAGGCTACTAGCATGTGTCTTATTATTATTGCAATAATGTGCCTTAGAGATTACCTTAGGGTTTGCCTTAGCTCCCCCTATCGATGTGCTCGTCCTCTTGTCCTTGTGAGGTTGCCTCCCCCTCGGACATTGGCTCCGATAATGTCCCCTTCGCTTGCATTGGAAGCACACCACGTGCTCCTTGCTCTTGCGTATCGGGACTCCAGCTTCCTTGACTTTTGGTGCCGGTGGAGTCTTCCTAATCCTCCTTGGACACTTACTCTTGTAATGTCCATACTCCCTACACTCAAAGCACATTATGTGTAATTTGCTAGAAACTAAATGGCTTGAGTTACCTAGAGTTGAGGATGGATGAACGCTCTCTCCTTCATCCCTTCCGGAGGTAGAAGCTTCTTCTTCTTGCTCCGAACTTGAAGAAGAACTCTCCTCCTCTTCTTCTTTAGATGTTGAGTGGCCCTCAACTTCTAAATCCATTCCTCCATGAAGTGAGCTACTTGGCTCACTTGACTCCTCTTCATGACTTGAAGTGGAGTTCTCCTCATGGAACTTTGCCAAGTTGTTCCACAACTCCTTGGCATCGTTATATCCACCTATCCTACACAAAACATCATTAGGTAAAGAAAATTCAAAAATTTTCAATACCTCATCGTTGACTAGGGATTGGTGGACTTGTTCCTTGGTCCACTCCTTCTTCTCTAGGGTTTCTCCTTTCTTGTCCATCGGAGGCTTGAAACCTAATTGAACACAACTCCAATTTTCAAGGTTAGTCATAAGAAAGTACTTCATTCTTACATTCCAAAACGCGAAGTCGTCGCGATCGTAGAAGGGTGGAATCGTGACATCTTCTCCAAATAGATCCATTCTCTAGCTCGTGCTCCCCCGGGTGTTGATCCAACGAAGAGCGACCTTGCTCTGATACCACTTGTTAGGATCGATGATCGGGGCTAGAGAGGGGGGGTGTGAATAGCCGACCCCAAATTCGCTCATTTCTTTCTACAAACTAGGGTTAGCGCAGCGGAAATAAGAACAAGAAACGAAAACAAGAAGATCAAACCTCAACGCGTCGATGTAACGAGGTTCGGAGATAAACTCCTACTCCTCGGCGTGTCCGTAAGGTGGACGAGCCCTATCAATCCGTCGGTGGATGAGTCCCCGGAGAACCGGCTAATAAATACTCCTTGTGGGTGGAGAAACCTCGTCACAATCTCTTTGCAACAGCAATAAGGAGTACAACAGTAGAGAAAGCAGACAAGAACAATCGAAATGTAAAACCCTTTGCTTGCCTTCTCGTTGCCGACTGGAATCCTGATGAAGCAGCAACTTCTCGGATCCAAGCTCAGCTAGAAAACCGGCAGGAAGCTCACGCAGAGCTAGGAGAGTAAGGGACTCGGCGGGAAGAAGAAGAAGGAAGAAATGCTGTACAGGCCCTCGAACTCCTTTTATAACTGCGAAGAAGACAGAAACTAGCGTTGCTACGCGGCTAGGATGTGACGATCGGGCTTCATCACGATCGGTCCACAAAATCTGATCGGTCACAAGACCGATCAGGCCCTTCTGATCGGTCATGGAGACCGATCAGGTCCTTCCTGATCGGTCCCATGACCGATCAGGACCTTCTCCGGTGATCTCCTTCGATCGTCTCACGATCGGTGCGGACCGATCAGGGAACTTCACCGTATGCTCGATCGATCGATCGGTCTGCGAACGATCGGATAAGCAGCAATACTTACATTTGTTCTTGATCGGTCACGGGCCGACTAGATAACCAGTATCCTTTGGATCGGTTACGGACCGATCCGGTTTAAACTCCGACCCTAAACCCTACTTGGTCACGAGCGAGCTACCGAGCCCTCTCGGACTTCGTCCGGTCCAGAGCGAGCTACCGAGCCCTCTCGAACCAAGTTCGGACAACGAGCTACCGAGCCCTCTCGACCACGGTCAGGAGAACAAGCTACCGAGCCCTCTCCGACTTTCCGTGCCAAGTCTCCATCTTGGTCTTCTCCGTGCCAAGTCTCCATTTTTGGACTTTTCCCGTGCCAAGCTCCCTGCTTGGACTTTTCACCAGATGTCTGGTCAACCTTGACCCATTTGGATTTCCCTTGCCTGGCTTCACTCACCAGGACTTCCAAACTGCCTAGCTTCACTCACTAGGTCTTTTACCTGGCTTCACTCACCAGGGTTTCCCATCTGCCTGGCTTCACTCACCAGGACTTTCTCCAACTGCCTGGCTTCACTCACCAGGACTTTCACTTTCACCTAGCTTCACTCACTAGGATTTTCACCTGACTTCACTCACCAGGATTTCCCGAACTGCCTAACATCCCAGTTAGGACTTCCCAGTCAAGTATCCGGTCAACCTTGACCTACTTGACTCTTCTTCATCCAACCTGATCAGACCCTGATCAGTATCTCTCCGCATGGACAACTGCACCTGCATTGTCCATGTCTACATGTCTTTCTGTATTGTCAAAAATCGAAACCATGACCAAGGTTTACGCTTGGTCAACTAGGTTAACCTTGACCTACTGGAAATTGCACCAACACCTTGGATTAGTCACCTCTTGTGAGGTGGATACCAAGTAAAATCCATTTGTTAGCATTGTTGTAGTATTTCTTGTATTTCCGCTGCACATCTTTGAAGAAACAAGCAACGTCAAGCACGAAGATCGCACCGAGCTATTCACCCCCCTCTAGCTACATTTCGGTCCCAACATTATATATTGTTAATGAGTATGTCTGTGGTTATATGTACTTATGTTTAATATTATCACCGGTATAGGGGAGATGCTACCGAATTTTGTCGGTAGGGACTCCTCTGGGGGTGTGACATTTTTACAGTTTACAAATCTCAAGTACTATACTGTAGAAATTGATGAAGTGTGGTTCGAGGGGCTGAATGTATACTAGATTAGATTTAAGTAGGAAATGTATTCGATTTTTGAAAGCTTTGTAAGATGCATGTATTTTCATTGAATGTAATTTGTGGATATTGACTTGATATGTATCTCTACAATATCTATTAGACTCTTGCTCGATCACAATTTACAAATAGCAAGGATAAAAAGTGTTATTACCGCAGTTTTAGCTTAAATGACATCAGTTTTGAAACATTATCGTTAAGTGATATTACATCGGTCAAAGACCATTGTCAAAACTGATGTTATTAACAAATATTACATCGGTCTTATACCGTTGCTAAAAACGGTGTCGTTAAGCGATGCTACATCGATTAATAACCGATTTCGAAATCAGAGTCGTTAAGTGATACTACACTGGTTACAAACCGATGTCTAAAATGTTAGACCTTTTACAGCGCCTTCATAGACACCAGTCGATTTTGTCATAGACACCAATGGAAAACTGCTGTCAATAAGCGTTTTTCTTGTAGGGGAAGTTCATGTGCTAGTAAGGAAACTGAGTCATCTGTCAATAATAATTTAGATTTATGGCTAGAGACTAGTGAGGGACAGAAAGGGAAAAGGATATTAAGAATGAGTTCTTTAAGCCAAAATCATAGAATTTCTCATAAATTCTTTTCCACCCTAGCAGCAGTCACGACAAAGATCGATACCTTAACTAAAGAGGTTTCGCATTTAAAGGGCATAATATTAGAAAGAGATGAAGAAAGAAGAACTAGAGATGCAGAAATGAGAGCCAGAGATGAAGAAATTAGAGTTATGTGCCAACAATAAGATTTAATTATGAGACATCTTTAGTTAAGTTCTACTCCTTCCGATTTCGATGATAATGGTGGCGATGATGGTAATGATGGCGACCATGGTGGTGATGAATCTTCTTGTATGAATATTATTTATCTCATAATTAGTATTTTTGAACATTAATTATTTGATTATGAACGCTTTTTTTTTGTTAATACTGTTAATTTGTTTGAAACTGGATTGGTTAGATGCAATGAAAATCAATGTCGGAATAAGTAAAAATTATTTTTGTGTTTATATATAGTAATTTCTTTCTTGTAATCATTGATATTGTTTGTATTTTTATTTTGATCCAACGAAAAAAAAGGATATTGAAAGATAGAGAAGATTTAGTGATGCTTGGATATTTGTTATGTATGAATGATTTAGAACTTCTTATGATGTTTGGATTGTATGGATATTACATCTTTTGTGATGTTTGCATTTTGATGTATGAAATATATGGATTGTATGAATATTTTGTGATTGATTTGGTTTAATGTATAGTTTTATTTAGTTAGATATGATGTGTTAGATAAGATGTGTATGTTTGATGTATAATTTAATAGATATTTTTTTGTATTAACCAGATTAAGTGCAGAAATTAATGAATTCTGGATAGTTTTTAATACATTTTGTGACGAATTTCGTAATGAAAAAACTTTCATCACAAATAATGTATCGAAAAAATAGTGCTAGATTCTACGACGAATTTTTAAATTCGTCGCAGATTTCTATGACAAATTTGAATATTCGTCACAGATTCCACGACGAATTTGAAATTCGTCGTAGAAATCTACGACAAATCTGGAAATTCGTTGCAGAAATCTATGATAAATTTCTAGATTCGTCGCAAAAATCAAAATTCGTTGGAAATCTGGGTTTTTAAATTTTGCCATGTTCCAACGAATTTTGCGATGAAAATATAATTCGTCGCAAAATTTGTGACGAATTCTTATTTTCATCACAAAAATCAGCAACGAATTTAAAAATTCATTGCAAAATCTGCAACAGAAAAAAATTCATCGCAGATTTACATTTCTAAATTTTACGATGTTTCCAATTAATTTTACAATGAAAATAATATTCATCACAAAATTTGAGACAAATTTCATATTTTTATCGCAAATATTTAGGGACGACTTTTCTGCCACGAATATTTTTCGTCACAGCTTTCGTCACAAATTATTTTTGCACCGATTTTCTTTTTAAATTCGTTGTAAAATTCATTGCAAAAAAATAGTTTTTTTTAAGTGAAGGTACGGCATTCTTAGACGTTATAACAGCACAAAAATGGCATGAAACGAAACGAACTTTGGATTCTTTTTTGCTGTTTTGTTTGATTTGATTTTGCTTTGGTTTTTTTAATGTTTTGTTTGCCTTCAAAGAAAAAAAAAAGACAGATTTGATATGTGCATCATATCAATTTTTTTTACAGCATTTTGCAAATAATGCATGATTACCGATGTACCATATATAAATATATTTTAATTTAAACATACTCATTTTTAGTTTACGGTCAGCTGAGCTCCTTTGTTTGATTTCTTTTATCATCATTTCAAATATATTTGACAAATCATCTTTTATAAGTTTTCAAATTTTTTAATTTAATTATTGATCCTATTCGTACACCGAGTCGATAAAAATTAGGGACATGACACTCTCTGCTGCTCTCCGGTGATCTTCGTAGCAACGTAGCCTCCGATGAACTTGCAACAAAGTCGGGCCGGGAAGGGGTTCTCGACGACGACCCTCCAACGCTCAAGTCAGGCGATGATAAGAAGAGACAGGCAGAATAAACACTGTGACTACAGTAGATAAGGAGAAAAATCATACCTCAGTCGAAGTCCGGGGGTCTTTATATAGGACCCCGGAGAGGCGTATGCACGTTTCCCAAGGCGTGCACGTTCCTCAAAGCATACCTTGGAATGACTGTGTCAGAAAAGCATGCCTAACGCAATACCTCAATTTTCCGAGCATATCTCTGTCATGGCAGCGGAAACTTCCTTCGTACGATCCTTGGTACGGTCTGGCCGCTGACCATGCTGCTTGTCGGCGGCAGACGTCTCGAGAATGATATCACTAGCTGCCCCTTTGTCCCCTTCTAAGCCCTTTGTCTTTAACCGGGTCGGTCGGGCTGATCGCTTGGCCTCCCAGGCGCCCGGGTATACACGCACCTCGAGCCGGGTGAGACGGTCGATCGATCACATATTCGGATGAGGCACCGACTAGTTGTTCTGTCGTTCGGCCTAGCAGCTCAGCTACTGGGCATAATGGTTCCTCTATAAAGGAGCTTGTGAGCGTTGGAAGCTTAACCCGAGGTCGAGTTGTCTTCGTGCCGGCCCGGGGTCTACCCAGGCCGGTCGGCCGGGAGATTCCTCCCTGGTCGGCCGGACCTTTGACTCTCCCGTGCCATTGACCCCTTCCTCTGTGGGCCCCCGATCCTTCCTCTACCGGATCACATGCCTTCCCTTCAAGTCTAGTCGAAGGAGGCAGCAAGTCCGACTGACTGGACCGTTGGCTTGGTGGCGTGTCTGCCACTCGGTTGTTGATGTTAGTGTCTATCCAATCGGGGACTACGCAAATGGGTGATGCTGATCGGCACGTCACCGGTTAGCACTTGGCAAATTTTGTTTGCCAGTGGTGGTCACGCCGCTCCGGCAGTGGTCAATGCCGGTATCCCTAGAAGCACCTCAAGATTTGTGCAAATCAACGCCATTAAGGCTGAGCACGCGACCATGCCCACATAATAGTGCTCATTAAATGCGACCTGTGAGCGGGCGCCACGTGGTCGCGCAGCCATCACCGCTCGCTCGAGTTGTCAGGGCTGATGTGACCTTTGGCATTTCGAATTCGACGGTCGGATTCGCTCCTCGGATCTCGTGACCTAGATCATACGGCTCTAGTCGATCGAGCCCAACGTTTATAAGGGCATCTCCTCTTCCCCAGCCGCTTCGCATTATTGTGCGTGCGCATCCGAGGGCTTTCGCTTAGTCTCGTTCAGTGTTCCGGCGAACACTTTTCTCTGCACTCCGGTGATCTCTCGCTTCCTCCTTCGATCACATCTTCTGTAAGGCTCCTTCACCCCTCTCCTTTCAGTTCTTTTACGTTTCTCTTTGTGCTTTTGCCGTATTCGTGCCCCCCTTAGACACTGTTCAGGCCATCCTTCTCCTTAACCTTTGCCATTTCTTGCTTTGGCCTTTATCACCAATGGCTAGTTCCTCTCGTCAGTCCGACCTCGCCCCCGGCCTTTGGTATACCACCACAGAGAGCCGGTTTGACAAGAGGGATGCGCTGAGCCTCACCCGAACCTTTGAACTTCCATCTGACCACGAACTAATACTAGCCACACCCTCCGATCGGCCACACAACCCTCCGACCGACACTGTTTGCTTTTTTCGAGACCAGTTTGTGGCCGGTCTACGCTTTCCTATTCATCCGTTCATCCTTGAGGTGTGCAACTACTTCCGCCTCCCGCTCGGCCAGCTCGTCCCTAACTCCTTTAGGTTGCTATGCGGGGTAGTTGTCCTCTTTAGGCTGCACGGCATCCCCTTAGTCCCCAAAACTTTCCACTACTACTATTATCCCAAATAGTCTGAGTGGGGCACTTTTCTCTTCCAATCGCGGATCGGTCTTGTTTTCTTCGACAATATGCCGACCTCGAACAAATATTGGAAAGAGAACTACTTCTACCTTCGCTTTCCCGAGCGGCCATCTTTCCGTACTAAATGGCAACCCACTGTGCTGAGCCTGTCGGACCTTGGCAAATACAAGAGCCAGCCAGATTACCTCCACACAGCCAATCTACTGGCCGGGCAAAGATTCAACATCCACAAGCTGCATTACGAGGGGGTGTTGTACATATTCGGATTGAGCCCGATCCGAACGAAGTTTCCGAGCAGCATGGGTAAGCGTTTTCCTCGTCCCCCTTCCTTTTGTTCTAACTGATTTATTCTTCTTTTATGCAGGCAAAATCATGTGGCGTGCCAAGGCTACTGATCGGATGAGGTTGAAAGCAGCCAAGGCAGCGACAACTAAGGAGATGACCGATCTGGTCATCGAACCGGTCGGCTCACACGAGGGTGAAAGCGAAGAAGCTCCACCCGCGGTCGGAGAGTCGGCCGTTTGGATCCCTACAACTGAGACGGTCGACGATGCCATCTCCTCTGTCGGGCGTTTGGCGTCGGAAGAAGCGGGGCACTCGTCCGAAGACTCCCCATTGATAATACGCAAACAGCGCCAGAACGAGGGCTTTCGCTTAGTCTCGTTCAGTGTTCCGGTGAACTCGTTTCTTTGCACTCCGGTGATCCCTCGCTTCCTCCTTCGGTCACATCTTCTGTAAGGCTCCTTCGCCCCTCTCCTTTTAGTTCTTTGGCGTTTCTCTTTGTGCTTTCACCGTATTCGTGCCCCCCTTAGACACTGTTCCGGCCATCCTTCTCCTTAACCTTTGCCATTTCTTGCTTTGGCCCTTATCACCAATGGCCAATTCCTCTCGCCAGTCCGACCTCGCCCCCGACCTCTGATATACCACCACAGAGAGCCGGTTCGACGAGAGGGATGCGCTGAGCCTCACCCGAACCTTCGAACTTCCATCTGACCACGAACTAATACTAGCCACACCCTTCGATCGGCCACACGACCCTCCGACCGGCACTGTTTGCTTTTTTCGAGACTATTTTATGGCAGGTCTACGCTTTCCTATTCATCCGTTCATCCTTGAGGTGTGCAACTACTTCCGCCTCCTGCTCGGCCAACTCGCCCCTAACTCCTTTAGGTTGATGTGCGGGGTAGTTGTCCTCTTTAGGCTGCACGACATCCCCTTAGTCCCCAAAACTTTCCACTACTTCTATTATCCCAAACAGTCCGAGTGGGGCACTTTTCTCTTCCAATCGCGGATCGGTCTTGTTTTCTTCGACAAGATGCCGACCTCAAACAAACATTGGAAAGAGAACTACTTCTACCTTCGCTTTCCCGAGCGGCCATCTTTCCGTACTAAATGGCAAACCACTATGCCGAGCCTACCGGACCTTGGCAAATACAAGAGCCAGCCAGATTACCTCCACGCAGCCAATCTGTTGGCCGGGTAGAGATTCAACATCCACAAGCTGCTTTACGAAGGGGTGTTGTACATATTCGGATTGAACCCGATCCGAACGAAGCTTCCGAGCAGCATGGGTAAGCATTTTCCTCGTCCCCCTTCCTTTTGTTCTAACTGATTTATTCTTCTTTTATGCAGGCAAAATCATGTGGCGTGCCAAGGCTACTGATCGGATGAGGTTGAAAGTAGCCGAGGTAGAGGCAGCGGCAGCTAAGGAGATGACCGATCTGGGCATCGAACCGGTCGGCTCACACGAGGGTGAAAGCGAAGAAGCTCCACCCACGGTCGGAGAGTCAACCGTTTGGATCCCTACAACTGAGACGATCGGCGATGCCATCTCCTCTACCGGTCGTCCGACGTCGGAAGAAGCGGGGCACTCGGCCGAAGACTCCCCATTGATAATACGCAAACAGCGCCAGAACAAGGGCTTTCGCTTAGTCTCGTTCAGTGTTCCGGCGAACTCGTTTCTCTGCACTCCGGTGATCCCTCGCTTCCTCCTTCGGTCACATCTTCTGT
The DNA here is from genome assembly GCF_018446385.1 of Zingiber officinale. NCBI lineage: Eukaryota > Viridiplantae > Streptophyta > Magnoliopsida > Zingiberales > Zingiberaceae > Zingiber > Zingiber officinale. The sequence goes on along the minus strand of NC_055990.1, from coordinate 145,973,237 downwards.
AAGGCTCCTTCACCCCTCTCCTTTCAGTTCTTTTGTGTTTCTCTTTGTGCTTTCGCCGTATTCGTGCCCCCCTTAGACACTGTTCCGGCCATCCTTCTCCTTAACCTTTGCCATTTCTTGCTTTGGCCCTTATCACCAATGGCCAGTTCCTCTCGTCAGTCCAACCTCACCCCCGGCCTCTGGTATACCACCACAGAGAGCCGATTCGACGAGAGGGATACGCTGAGCCTCACCCGAACCTTCGAACTTCCATCTGACCACGAACTAATACCAGCCACACCCTCCGATCGGCCACACGACCCTCCGACCGATACTGTTTTCTTTTTTCGAGACTAGTTTGTGGCTGGTCTACGCTTTCCTATTCATCCGTTCATCCTTGAGGTGTGCAACTACTTCCGCCTCCCGCTCGGCCAACTCGTCCCTAACTCCTTTAGGTTACTGTGCGGGGTAGTTGTCCTCTTTATGCTGCACGGCATCCCCTTAGTCCCCAAAACTTTCCACTACTTCTATTATTCCAAACAGTCCGAGTGAGGCACTTTTCTCTTCCAATCGCGGATCAGACTTGTTTTATTCGACAAGATGCCGACCTCGAACAAACATTGGAAAGAGAACTACTTCTGCCTTCGCTTTCCTGAGCGGCCATCTTTCCATACTAAATGGCAAACCACTGTGCCGAGCCTGCCGGACCTTGGCAAATACAAGAGTCAGCCAGATTACCTCCACGCAGCCAATCTGCTGGTCGGGCAGAGATTCAACATCCACAAGCTGCTTTACGAGGGGGTGTTGTACATATTCGGATTGAGCCCAATCCGAACGAAGCTTCTGAGCAACATGGGTAAGCGTTTTCCTCGTCCCCCTTCCTTTTGTTCTAACTGATTTATTCTTCTTTTATGCAGGCGAAATCATGTGGCGTGCCAAGGCTACTGATCGGATGAGGTTGAAAGCAGCCGAGGTAGAGGCAGTGGCAGCTAAGGAGATGGCTGATCTGGGCATTGAACCGGTCGGCTCACACGAGGGTGAAAGCGAAGAAGCTCCACCCGCGGTCGGAGAGTCGACCGTTTGGATCCCTACAACTGAGACGGTCGGCGAAGCCATCTCTGCCGGTCGTCCGGCGTCGAAAGAAGCGGGGCACTCAGCCGAAGACTCCCCATTGATAATACGCAAACAGCGTCGGACGGATCTCCACACCCAATCAGCTACATCTATGGAACCGGTGACAGAGCAGGCCGGCACCCCCTTTGCCGCAATCACCCTGGCCCCGCTTCAGTTGAGGCCATATCTTCGGACTGCACTCCCTCCCAACTGGATCTGCCTGTGGCTTCCCTTGGAGCGCAGCCCGTCGGTTCCCAGCCACGAGCTCATCTTCGGCTTTGGCGCTCTGGTATAATCTCCGCCCCGCTCGTCGAGTCGTCTAGCCGCCCAGCTTCAGCCCCGAGCTCATCTTCGGCTTAGGCGCTCTGGTATAATCTCCGCCCCGCTCGTCGAGTCGTCTAGCCGCCCAGCTTCAGCCCAGTCGAACCCGAGCGACCGTCGAGTGGTTAAGGTCGTTGAGTGGTTTATAGTCGCCGGTCGGACTCTGGGATTTAACGTCGCCGCTCGACGGTCTTCAGGCCGGGGGGTTTATAGTCGCTGGTCCGACTCTGGGATTTAACGTCGCCGCTCGACGGTCTTCAAGCCGGGGTTTTTATAGTCGCCGGTCCGACTCTGGAATTTAACGTCGCCGCTCGACAGTCTTCGGGTCGGGGGGTTGATAGTCGCCGGTCTGACTCTGGGATTTAACGTCGTCGCTCGACGGTCTTCGGGTCGGGGGGTTTATAGTCGCCAGTCCGACTCTGGAATTTAACGTTGCTGCTCGACGGTCTTCGAGCCGGGGGGTTTATAGTCACCGGTCCGACCCTAGGATTTAACGTCACCGCTTGACGGCCTTTGTTCGGCATAAAATTTTCCTTTGACTTCACTCCTGCGGTCAAAACATACAACAGAATTGAACATTATGAGTTACAATGGCACACCTTTCACCCAGCTCAGGTACGGCTGGAGGTGATTTGCACTCCACGGTCGCTCTAGCTTCCGTCCATCTTCATCTTCGAGGTAATAGGCGCTCGAACGGAGCTTTTCTACAATCTTGAACGGCCCGACCCAAGGAGCTCCTAGCTTGGTCACGTCGCCGACCGGCTTGACTTTCTTCCAGACGAGATCGCCGACCTGAAAAGATATGGGAATTACCCATCTGTTGTAGTTTTGCTTCATCCTCTACCGATAAGCCATCAACCAAACGGAGGCTTTGGCTCGCGTCTCGTCCACCAAGTCCAACTCCAAATGCCTCCGCTCGGCATTGTTCTCGTCGTAGACTTTGATCCGATCAGATTCTACCCCGACTTCTACCGGGACGATGACTTCTCCACCGTACACCAGGTGAAAGGGGGTCGCTCCTGTTCCCTCCTTGGGCGTCGTTCGAAGCGCCCATAATACCCCGGGCAACTCGTCGACCCAACTGCCACCTTGATGGTCGAGTCGAGTCCAGAGAATTCGTAAGATCTCCCGATTGGTGACTTCGACTTGCCCATTACTTTAGGGATATGCTACAGAGGTGAAGGCTTGCTGAATGTCGTACCCCTCGCACCATTCCTTGAGCTGCTAACCTGCGAACTGCCTTCCATTATCAAAGATGAGCCGCCGCAGGATGCCAAACAGACAAATGATATGCTGCCATATAAATTTCTTGACAATTTCCTCGGTTATTTTAGCTAGCGGCTCGGCTTCAATCCACTTGGAAAAATAGTCCACTGCTACTAACAAGAACTTTCGCTGTCCGGTCGCCATTGGAAATGGTCCCACAATGTCCATGCCCCATTGATCGAACGGGCAGGACATCGTGAAAGTTTTTAATTCTTCCGCGGGACGATGTGAGAAACTGTGAAATCGTTGGCAGGATAAGCATGTGGCGACTGTCCGAGCGGTGTCCTCCTGTAAAGTCAGCCAAAAATAGCCGGCCAAAAGAATCTTCCTTGCCAACGAACGACCGCCCGAATACCCGCCACATGAGCCTTGATGTACTTCTTGCAAAATGTAGTCCACATCCTCCGGGCCGACGCATTTAAGCAGAGGCCTAGAGAACGCCTTTTTGTAGAGCTGGTCGCCAATGAGGACGAACCGACCAGCTCTTCTTCTGAGCAGATGTGCCTTCGACCGATCGGACGGCGTTGTTCCGGACTTCAGAAACTCTGTTATCGCTGTTCGCCAGTCATTTGGGAATGTGAGTCCCTCCATTCGGTCAATGTGGGCGACCAGGGACACTTGCTCGACTGGCTGCTCAATGACGATTGGTGATATCAAACTGGCCAGCTTAGCCAGTTCATCTGCAGCCTGATTGGCCGCGCGGGGGTTGTTCTGTACCACCACCTCTCGGAAACCGGCCCTAAGTTTGGCGAAGGCTTCCGCATAAAGCTTTAGCCTAACGTTGCTTATCTCAAATGCTCCCGCAAGTTGCTGAGCGACCAACTGTGAGTCTGAATGAATCCACACATTGCTAGCTCCCACATGCCGAGCAGCCTGCAGACCTGCTATAAGCGCCTTATACTCAGCTTCATTGTTGGTTGCTCTATAGTCCAGCCGTACAGATAGGTGCATCCGTTCTCCGTGGGGGGAGACCAGCAGCACGCCTACTCCACTTCCCTACCGAGTGGACGATCCATCTACATACACCTTCCAGGTAGTTTCGAGCTCGGGATTTTGTACCTCACTGATGAAGTCTGACAACGCTTGCGCCTTGATTGCCATCCGGGGCTGATACTGTATGTCAAACTCGGTAAGCTCTGTCGTCTATTTGATCAGCCGTCCGGACGCCTTAGGGTTCAGTAGAACTCGGCTTAAGGGGCTATTCGTCATGACGATAATCGTATGCCCCAGGAAATAGGGTCGGAGCCTTCGAGCGGCAAGAACAAGTGCGAAGGCAAGCTTCTCAAGACCAGTGTAGCAGGATTCAACATCCTTTAGAATGTGACTAATACACCGGCTGTTCTTCGCTGTTCGGCCGGACTAGCGCTGAACCGACCGCGTGCTTAGTTGAAGACAAATAAATGTGGAGAGGCTCGCCAACAGATGGCTTAGCTAATACAGGTAATGAGTTGAGGTAGGTCTTCAATTCTTCGAACGCTCGGTCACACTCCTCGTCCCATTGGAATTTGGTTGCCCGACGCAGGATCTTGAAGAAGGGCATGCTCCGATCGGCCGTCCAGGGAGATGAACCGGGATAGCGCTGTTATGCGGCCCGTAAGGCGCTGGACTTCCTTCAAGTTTCTGGGCGGCGGCATATCCTGTAGCGCTTTGACCTTGCTAGGGTTGGCCTCAATGCCTCGCTCGGTGACTATATAGCCTAGGAAACGACCACTTTTTGCTCCGAATAGGCATTTCTGCGGGTTTAACTTGATCCCATACGCCCATAGTGTCTAGAAAGTTTCCTCTATATCTGCACAGAGGTCGGCCGTTCGGAATGATTTAATGAGTATATCGTCAACATATACCTCTAGGTTTCGCCCGATCTGCTTCCGGAATGTAATGCCTGCCCTTCAGCTGCTTATGAAGGACGGGGTTACTTGAAACATACACAAACATACATGCGTATATGGCAGCGGAAGTAAATAAATAAAAACTAATATAATATAATCATGTTATCATAGAAGCATATCCATTATCATAAAGCATACTAACATGGAACATGGAAACAAAAGTTCATAATGAGTATGCACCATCAAAAGCATCATGTAGCAAAATAGGATCACATGTGAAGTTTTAAAACATATAAGCATAAAGCAGATCTATTCTACCATGCCACTGCCACACACATCCTTGCCCTTCCTGCTGCTCCCCTTTTAGTTTGACCATTCTTTTCCTTTTTCTATAGTACAAGGGAAATTAAACTATAAGCACATAGGCTTAGTAAGATTCTTTCCTACTCACAAAACATGAATCATGCATTTAACATAAAGTAGTATTCCTTTAACCGTCATCTAGGTATAAAATTCGCATGCTAGCCTAAAGTAGTATCATACTCATTTAAGCAAATCATAACATAGCATATGAGAGCATATAGATAAAGTAATAGCATGATCATCTAGGCATCATAGACATGTTTTCAAAAGCATTTCACTAAAGCATAAAGGAAACCATTTATCATGAATAAGTATATGTAAGATGTCCTTTAAAAAAAAACATGTATCATGAAATGAGCATATGCAAGATGTCCTTTTGAAAACATATATCATATCAGTACTTAAACATAATCTCAACATGAGGGCCCGACTTTATACCACATACATGAATTTGCACGCATCCTAAATAGATCCGAGATAGCTAATCTCAAACCTATTAGGAACTAGGCCCGTTTCCTTGACCATCGACCTAGGAGCACTTAGGAGTCCATCCCTTATTAGGCCCGTTTCTTTGACCATCGACCTAGGGGCAACTTAGGAGTCCATCCCCGGTACAAGTTATACAAAGTAAAATAGCATATCATGTTTCTTATCATATCATGACATATCATGTTCTTGTCATATCATAGCATATCATGTTCTTGTCATATTTGTACGATCGAAAAGAATTTAGATATCTCCACAATTGCATGATATTGTCCACTTTGGGCCTAAGCCCTCATGGTTTTGCTCTTGGGCTCTCCCCAAAAGGCCTCATGCCAATGGAGATATCTTTCTCTTATAAACTCATGATCTTTTCCATGTGTTTTCAATATGGGACTATGTTTGCAACCTTGCAACCCCAACAATCCCCCCCTCAAACAAAGGACCATGGGCTTCCCACGTCCGATCCTTGACCCACCAGGTCTTCCTGCCCCTCGGTCTACCCGACCTACTAGGACTTCCTGCCTCTCGGTCTACCCGACCTACTAGGACTTCCTGCCCCTCGGTCCACCCGACCTACTAGGACTTCCTTGCCTAGCCGTAACTAGGACTTCCTGCCTGGTGTCTGGTCCTCTTGATCCGAACATAGGAGCCCCCACTTTCTTTGTTCGAGGTCAATATTGTACTCACATGGTTTAATCAGACCATAGCTCTTGTACACAGTCGGCGGTTAAACCTTCTGGCAGTCCGGGCTCTGATACCAATTGTAGGATCGAAAAGAATTTAGATGTCTCCACAATTGCATGATATTGTCCACTTTGGGCCTAAGCCCTCATGGTTTTGCTCTTGGGCTCTCCCCAAAAGGCCTCATGCCAATGGAGATATCTTTCTCTTATAAACCCATGATCTTTTCCATGTGTTTTCAATATGGGACTATGTTTGCAACCTTGCAACCCCAACAATATCATGAAGAGTGCTCTTAATCCCAACTTAAGGGAAGCATCTGTTAGGCTTTTCATCATACATAAGCCTTGCATAAACATAACATGATAACATAAAATGCACATAACATATAGCATATCGTAGAGAAAACATAACATGATGGCATAAGTGCACATAACATATAGCATATCATAAGGAAAACATAACATGATGACATAAGTGCACATAACATATAACATGGTGACATAAAATCCATATCACATCATAAGGAGTCATTATCATGCATGATTGAGGTTTTGAACTTCCTACAAATCCTAATTCATGATTTGGCCGAAACATATGAGCATGAATAATAGATTTCCAAGCAAAATAAAACATGAAATCAATAGCCTAAGTTCTCATAATACAAAACATAACATGTGGGACCTATTAAGAACCCTAGGTAGCTCCTTAACCTAAATCCCTTATCTTGGCCGAAACATGTAAGCATGATTCTAGTTTTCTTCTAACAATTTAAAGCATGAAACTTTTACACCATGCATAGTATAGCAAATGAGACTCTTAGTAGGCATAAATGAGGTTCTAACCCTAATGTTCAATCTTGGCCAAAACCTCTAGAAGTATAATTCTAAATTTTTAATTGCAACATAAAGCATGGAAACTTAAACTAACACTATCAAGAAGATCATACATCATGAGGAAACATAAGCAAACATAATTTAGGTCTAAAGACTTTCTATAACCTTTTTCATTTCTTTGGCCAAAACCTAAAGGTAAGGCTCTAAATTTTTAATGTAACATAAGGCATGGAAACTTAGACTAACATTATATAGAAAGTCATTCATCATGAGGAAGCATAAGTAAACATAATTTAAGTCTAAATCTTTCTCTAACCCTTTTCATTTCCTTTGGCCGAAACCTAAAGGTAAGGTTCTAGGTTTTTCAAGCAATATAAGGCATGGATATTGGTGCAACATTCCTCAGGTCAAGGCTGACCTGGTTGACCAAGCTTGAGTCTTGGTTTGGATTTCGATGTTTGACAATGCAAGGTTGATTGAAGAAGAGTCAAGTAGGTCAAGGATGACCAGATACTTGACTGGGAAGTCCTAACTGGGATGTTAGGCAGGAGGAAAATCCTGGTGAGTGAAGCCAGGTGAAAGACCTAGTGAGTGAAGCTAGGCAATTGGGAAGTCCTAGTGAGTGAAGCTAGGCAGGAGAAAAATCCTGGTGAGTGAAGCCAGGTGAAAGACCTAGTGAGTGAAGCTAGGCAATTGGGAAAGTCCTGGTGAGTGAAGCCAGGCAAGAGAAATCCAGATGGGTCAAGGTTGACCAGACATCTGGTGAGAGTCCAAGTAGGTCAAAGGGATTGACCGGATACTTGGCATGAGGAAGAAAAGTCCAAGTAGGTCTTAGGGAGTGACCGGATACTTGGCAAGAAGAGAAAAGTCCAAGTGGGTCAAAGGGATTGACCAGACACTTGGTGAGAGAGTCCTAGCTGGTCAAGGGTGACCGGATGCTAGGTCTTATGTACTAACAAGTCATGGTTGACTAGATGTTGGTTTAGGGGGCTTTGGGCTTGGTTTTGGGCAAAAACCAAGATCTGGATTGATCAGCCGATTGATCCAGCAGGTTTGGATTGATCCGTGGATTGATCCAGCAGGTTTGGATTGATCCGTGGATTGATCCAGCAGGTTTGGATCGATCCGTGGATCGATCCAGCAGATCTGGATCGATCCAGAAGATCTGGATCGATCCACCGATCGATCCGGTGAGTCCCCGCGAACAGAACCTCTTTGGATCGATCGGTGGATCGATCCAGAGTTCCCAATCGATCAGTGGATCGATTGGGACGCTGCTGCTTCGCGCGATAAGCGCTGGATCGATCCGTGGATCGATCCATAAGTTTTTCAGAGCACAGAGGCGCTCTGGATCGATCCGTGGATCGATCCAAAGCCTCCCCGATCGATTGGGAGCATTCCAATCGATCGGGATTCGACCGTTAGCGTCGATTTAAGCCGCAGGCGTTCATTTCCTTCGGTATGACTTCACCGATTCATTCCAGATTCATCACAGCTCCTCCCCAGCACTCTCTAAGCTCCTCACCGCCAGTTCTTGAAGGTTCTTGGAGGTTCATCCAAGTCAAGAGGTGAGTTGCAACGAGAAGAAGAAGAAGCTAGGGTTTTACTGCATCTCTTGTAAGCTTTTGCTTATTCTTTACTACCCTTTCTTCTACTTGTATTGAGAGTCTTGTAGGGCTTCTCCGCCTTCGGTAGTTACCGAAAAGGAGTGTTTATTAGTGGAGGTGTGTGTGTGTGCGTGGATCCTTGGACTAATCACCTCTTGTGAGGTGGATACCAAGTAAAATCCTATTGTTAGCATTGTTGTAGTTTGTTTCTTTGTATTCCGCTGCGCATCACTTTGAAGAAACAAGCAACGAAGCACGCGAAGAGCTATTCACCCCCTCTAGCTACTTTTCGGTCCTAACAAGTGGTATCAGAGCGAGGCCGCTCTTCACCGGAATCATCGTCGGAAGGGTCAAGCATAACAAGAAGAGCTAGAGGGTGAAGAAGTTGAAGAAAAATTGTCAAAGTCAAAGAAATTCAAAAGCTCAACTTCTATAATGGAATTCCGAGATGGGCTCGGATTCGACACGAGGGTGGCTCCACCATACACTTCCACGAGCTTCGATTCTTGGAAATCAAGAATCGAAAATTTTCTTATGATGGAAATAGAGCAATGGTTTGCTCTTATGGAAGGCTTCAAGACTCCAACAAACTCAAAGGGCAAAGTTCTCAGAAGGAGCAAGTGGAGTCAAGAGCAAGTCCAAAGGTGCGAGGCCAATGACAAAGTGACCAAGCTTTTGGTCAATTTATTGTCAAGCACCATCCTTTGCAAAATTGGAGAATTTGAAGATGCAAAGGAATTGTGGAGTAAATTGGCCAAGCTTCATGAAGAGATCCCCTCCACTGTACAAGAGCAAGAAGAATCTAGAGAGGGTGACTCTTTGGAGCAAGACCAAAAGGAGGACTCCGAGGTTGAGAGATGCTCAACCTCCGAAGAAGAAGTCCAAGAAGAAGCTTCATCTTCAAGGGAGTGCAATGAAGAGAACAAGGAGGGAGCATACTCCTTGTTCTATGTACAAGATGATGAAGCCTCCACCTCTAGGATTGAGGGGGAGTGTATATCAATGAACCCGGAGCAAGAAGAGGCCTCCACATCCGGGTCAAGTGAAGAAGAAGAAGATGGTGCCATCTCCAAAATTCAAGAAATATCAAATGAAGGAGCAAATGTCATCCCTACACAAGAAGGTATAAATGCTTCAATTAAAAATAAAAATCATATAATATGTTTTGAGTGTAGGGAAAGTGGACACTACAAGAGCAAGTGTCCCAACTTGGCCAAGAAGAAGGGTCAAGTGACACAAAAGGGCAAGGAGAAGTCCAAGGAGACCACCCCCGAGACAAAGAAGAGCAAGGAGCACATTGTGTGCTTCTTGTGTCAACAAAAAGGGCATTACCGAAGTCAATGCCCCAAGGGGAAGAAGATGGTCAAGGCTCAAGGAGGCACTAGTCAAGGGGGAGCCTCCAAGGTAAAGAAGAAGGTAACATTTATTGAGCCTACCCCTTTATGTTATGGTAAAAAGCATGATAGTTCTAAGTTTTATCATTTTAATGCATTTTACCATAAGAATAGAAAGCATGAGGGTATTAAGGAAAAGCATGTGGCCCTACATGCCAAGACTACCCAACCTAAGGTTAGGAAGGTAGATAGACATTTGGGCAAGAACACTAAGGATAATAGATACAAGCCCAAGAATAAAAATGCTCATGGATCAAATGAAAAATCAAATACTAAGGACTTAGTGAGGGAAAATCAAGTCTTGAGGTCAAGACTTGATAAATTAGAAAAGACCCTAAAAAGATTGGAAAATATCCTATTAGGGCAAAATGAGCATAACCTAGGGTTAGAGGTACAAAAGCCATCAAATGGCCATAGAGGTTTGGGATACAAAACCAAAGCAACAAAGGATGTGCCTAGTTATCATAGGGTTCCATATAGTTATGGAACAAACCCTAAGTCTAGAGGTCAAGTCAAGGATACAAGGGAAGATATCCCTAGAAGTATCTTTGCAACCAAAGTGACTAAGACTTCTAAGAAGTCTAAGAAAGTCACTAACAAGGCCACAAGGGAGGCTATCCCTAGAGTTGACCTAGAAAATGTGACCAAGGCTTCTAAGAAGCCCAACAAGGTCACTAGGAAGGTATCTAGGGAAGTTATCCCTAGTGAGTACCTAGAGCATCCAAGGAGCACCAATAGGTGTTGGGTTCCTAGGAGCATCTTCTCTACCCCATAGATGGGTTAGAGAGTGTCAACTCCGATTAGAAGGGTAGTTAACCCAACTTTGAGGAAATTGACACTCAAGGAGCATTTTCAAGGTTTTTGTTAACCTTTGAAAATGAAATGGAATTATTATTTACTCCTTGAAAGAGTAAAATGTGCCTAATGGTGGAAAAATTGATTTTATCTTAAAATGGCATAAATTGGGAAAACCTAGAGAAATACCAAGTTGGGATTTTGGTATTCTCTTAGAAATTTAAGGCAATCCGGGCCTTGATTTATGTGATTACTCTTATGGGAAAATGAAATATGCCAACATTTGAGGAATGTTTTAAATTTTTAATTGGCATAATTAATTCAAGAGATTAAAGAAAGTCAAGTTGGGTTTTGGTATTTTCCTAAGGAAATTGGGCAATCTAGTGTTTATGCTTTAGGATTAGCTAAGGGTTAAGGATATTTAGATAGATAATCTAGGTATATTTTAATTATGCAAAATCTTGCCATGTTTGATTGCCCATTATATGCCATGACATCATGTTTTATTTGTGCATTCATGACTTATTATGAAAAACTCAAAAATATCATGTCATGACATACATACATCATGTAGTTATAGGAAATTTTCTTCTGAAAATTATTTCTTTTTGATGTATGCCATAACATTATCATGCATTATGTTATTTCCTTAAAATTAAGGATAAATGGCAGTTATCATCAAGTGGCATACCAAATGACATCCTAGGTGGATGGTCAATATCCACAAGATGACTAGATAAATATGCATGAACCCTAGGTTAGAGCAAAACCAAAATTAACATCTCACAAAGACCTATAAGATGACTTGTATGTGTTTTATGCACAATAGATACAAGTGAGATGTTAGGAAGACGAACAAAACTCAACATGCTGAGTTAGTGCATTTCCTTGAGTTTTAAGTTCATCAAAACACATAGTTATGTGTTTTCCCATCATTGGGAAAGCTAATGTACAAGTCATGTGTATTAAGCCCAAGGAACATGGTGGGATATTGGTTTTGAAAATGTTTTCAAAATAATTTTGGAAAACCTTGGTGAAGGCTATCTTTTGATAGTAATCACCATTGAATAGTTAGACATAAACTTGAAGAAAACACTAAAGTTTTTGCAAGTTCTCAAGTTTGTGTCAATCTTTGAAAATATGATGTATTTTCATAGAAAACTATTTTTCCATGATAAATTATACCCTAAATAATGTCTACACAAATTTTTACGATTTTTGGAATTTTGTAGAATTTTCTAGGGGTTTCTGAAATTGGCTGAAATTGAATTTCAGCAATTTCAGGCCTCCAATCGATCAGTGGATCGATTGGAGTGCCTCAATCGATCAGCCGATCGATTGAGAAGGCATTTCTCACGAGCAGAAGCTCGCTGGATCGATCAGTCGATCGATCCAAGAAGATTGAATCGATCAGTGGATCGATTCAGCAGGGTTCAATCGATTGGAACCCAACTTCAATCGATTGAAGATGCTGATTTTGGCTGGGAAAGCTTATTTTCAGTATTTTGAACCTATTTTAGTCTAGGTAACCATTCCAAACCCCTGAAAATACATTTATATACATAAAAAGGGTGTTTTCGTGTGGAAAACAAGGATGGATTGGTTAAGGAAGGCTAAGTTGAAGTTTAGGTTGAGGTTTGTTTCAAATTTTGAATATTTGAACCTCAAAACTTCTAAAATTGGGTTTCCTAAAGTTTTGGGGATTCCAAGTCATTGTTGGTGCAATGACAGAAGTTACCACCATGTCTTTATGGGGAGGGACTTTTTAAAGACATAAAAATTATTTTTCATGAACCTTGGAAGGTGGTTAACCTTCCGTTAAGAACATGATCAAGGTTGAGCGTTTGAACTTTAATGGGGAGTGGATATCCTCATTGTTCAAGTGGTTTCAAGTGGATAATGCTCAAGGATGGGCATTTGCCTACATTGGGGGAGAATGTAGGGTTAAGGTTAATGAAGGGTATGGGACCTTCATTATCGTGCTGATCAAAACGAGTGACGTTGTGAACGACGATGAGCAACTCTTCAGGGGGAGAGTTTTCAACAAGTGAATCTGTTGATGTGTGCCCAAAAATGGGGCATGGTTTGATGTGTGCCAATAGGGGGAGAATGAAAGGGAATAAGTTAGGCTTTTATCACCTAGAGGGAGTTTGCCCTCTTAGGGAGAGAATGAAGGGCTTAACTTAAGTATTCATTACCTAGTGGCATGAAGAAGGTTTAGGCTATGGGATTAGCCTAACTTACATGTGGTATTGTAAGTGATAGTGTTGGTATTGTCAAACATCAAAAAGGGGGAGATTGTTGGTGCAACATTCCTCAAGTCAAGGCTGACCTGGTTGACCAAGCTTGAGTCTTGGTTTGGATTTCGATGTTTGACAATGCAAGGTTGATTGAAGAAGAGTCAAGTAGGTCAAGGATGACCGGATACTTGAATGGGAAGTCCTAACTGGGATGTTAGGCAGGAGGAAAATCCTGGTGAGTGAAGCCAGGTGAAAGACCTAGTGAGTGAAGCTAGGCAATTGGGAAGTCCTAGTGAGTGAAGCTAGGCAGGAGAAAAATCCTGGTGAGTGAAGCCAGGTGAAAGACCTAGTGAGTGAAGCTAGGCAATTGGGAAAGTCATGGTGAGTGAAGCCAGGCAAGAGAAATCCAGATGGGTCAAGGTTGACCAGACATCTGGTGAGAGTCCAAGTAGGTCAAAGGGATTGACCGGATACTTGGCACGAGGAAGAAAAGTCCAAGTAGGTCTTAGGGAGTGACCGGATACTTGGCAAGAAGAGAAAAGTCCAAGTGGGTCAAAGGGATTGACCAGACACTTGGCGAGAGAGTCCTAGCTGGTTAAGGGTGACCGGATGCTAGGTCTTATGTACCAACAAGTCATGGTTGACTAGATGTTGGTTTAGGGGGCTTTGGGCTTGGTTTTGGGCAAAAACCAAGATCTGGATTGATCAGCCGATTGATCCAGCAGGTTTGGATTGATCCGTGGATTGATCCAGCAGGTTTGGATCGATCCGTGGATCGATCCAGCAGATCTGGATCGATCAGTGGATCGATCCAGAAGATCTGGATCGATCCACCGATCGATCCGGTGAGTCCCCGTGAACAGAACCTCTTTGGATCGATCGGTGGATCGATCCAGAGTTCCCAATCGATCAGTGGATCGATTGGGACGCTGCTGCTTCGCGCGATAAGCGCTGGATCGATCCGTGGATCGATCCATAAGTTTTTCCAGAGCACAGAGGCGCTCTGGATCGATCCGTGGATCGATCCAAAGCCTCCCCGATCGATTGGGAGCATTCCAATCGATCGGGATTCGACCGTTAGCGTCGATTTAAGCCGCAGGCGTTCATTTCCTTCGGCATGACTTCACCGATTCATTCCAGATTCATCACAGCTCCTCCCCAGCACTCTCTAAGCTCCTCACCGCCAGTTCTTGAAGGTTCTTGGAGGTTCATCCAAGTCAAGAGGCGAGTTGCAACGAGAAGAAGAAGAAGCTAGGGTTTTTACTGCATCTCTTGTAAGCTTGCTTATTCTTTACTACCCTTTCTTCTACTTGTATTGAGAGTCTTGTAGGGCTTCTCCGCCTTCGGTAGTTACCGAAAAGGAGTGTTTATTAGTGGAGGTGTGTGTGTGTGCGTGGATCCTTGGACTAGTCACCTCTTGTGAGGTGGATACCAAGTAAAATCCTATTGTTAGCATTGTTGTAGTTTGTTTCTTTGTATTCCACTGCGCATCACTTTGAAAAAACAAGCAACGAAGCACGACGAGCACACGCGAAGCTATTCCCCCCCCCCCCCCCCCCCCCCCCTCTAGCTACTTTTCGGTCCTAACAATGGAAACTTAACCTAACAATATATAGAAGATCATACATCATGAGGAAGCATAAGCAACATAATTTAGGTCTAAAAACTTTCTCTAACCCTTTTCATTCCTTTTGGCCGAAACCTAAAGGTAAGGTTCAAGTAATATAAGGCATGGAAACTTAACCTAACAATATATAGAAGATCATACATCATGAGGAAGCATAATCAACCATAATTTAGGTCTAAAACCTTCTCTAACTCTTTTTCATTTATTTTGGCCGAAACCTAAAGGTAAGGTTCTAGGTTTTTCAAGCAATATAAGGTATGGAAACTTAACCTAACAATATATAGAATATCATACATCATGGGGAAGCATAAGCAACATAATTTAGGTCTAAAACTTTCTCTAATCCTTTTCATTTCCTTTAGCCGAAACCTAAAGGTAAGGTTCTAGGTTTTTCAAGTAATATAAGGTATGGAAACTTAACCTAACAATATATAGAATATCATACATCACGGGGAAGCATAAGCAACATAATTTAGGTCTAAAACTTTCTCTAATCCTTTTCATTTCCTTTGGCCGAAACCTAAAGGTAAGGTTCTAGGTTTTTCAAGCAATATAAGGTATGGAAACTTAACCTAACAATATATAGAATATCATACATCATGGGGAAGCATAAGCAACATAATTTAGGTCTAAAACTTTCTCTAATCCTTTTTCATTTCTTTTGGCCGAAACTTGCAAGGCAAGACCCTAAGTTTTTCAAGTAACCTTTAAGCATAAAGCATACGAAAGCTAATTGTACTGCAGGTGAGGAAATACTTACCTCCTTTCGCTAAGGAACAATACCCTTGTTTGAGAAGTTTGCCTAGGAAGAAGACCCCCCTTTAGTTTGGTTTCGGCAAATGAAGAAAATGGCTTGGGAATTTCGGTGGGAGAAGGAAGGAGGAGGAAGAAAGGAGAAAAAAATGAAGTTTTCCTTTCCTTTCTCTTATTTATGCAAAAATGAAGGAAGAAGGCAAAACCATCTTCTCATTGGGAAGGAAGAAGGAAACTCAAACTTTTCCTTTTAAGTGAAGGGGCCTTCACTTTCACCACCCTTAACTACAATCTCCCTTCTCTTCTTAACAGCACATCCCTGCTGGGGCTACTGGTTATCACTTGCACCCACTTACCAAGAGGTTCAAGGTTCAAACCTTGGTTATGCCTCTTTTTGGTTCTATTTTCTTTTAATTTTTTTTTTTTGAAACAAATCTACATAAAGCCTATTCTAATCATGGGAAAACAAATTCATATAAAATTACTAGGGATCCTATGGGTATTACACAGAATACCATGAGTCGCTGATATGTAACCGCTGCGTTCTTCAGTTCGAACGGCATAACGTTGTAGCAATAAGTGTCGTCAGCCGTGATGAAACTGACTTTCTCTTGATCCTCCCGAGCGAGTGGCACCTGGTGATAACCCTGATATGCATCCAGCATGCATATCAGTTCGCACCCGGCGGTCAAATCCACCATTTGGTCAATCCGGGGCAGTGGGTAAAAATCCTTCGGACACGCCTTGTTCAGGTCACGGAAGTCGATGCAAACTCTCCATTTGTTGTCGAGCTTGGAGACTAGCACCACATTTGTGAGCCAACTTGGGAACTGCACCTCGCGTATGTAGTCGGCCTCCAGAAGTTTCTCAACTTTCGCTCATATTATGGCGTTCTGCTCGGCACTATAATCCCGCCTCCTCTGCTTGACGGGCCGAGCGTCCGGCCGGACATGTAGCTCGTGCTGCGCGACACTCGGCGAGATTCTTGGCAGCTCGTTCATCGACCACGCGAAGACATCGAGGTTTTGTTGGAGACATCTGGTCAGCTCCTCCTTCTGGCTTGCCTCTAAGTCGGAGGCTATGAACGTCGTGGCCTCCGGTCGAGCTGGATGAATCTGTACCTCCTCCTTTTCTTCATAAACAATAGTAGGCGTCTTCTCGGTTATAGTATTTATCTCGATACGGGGGGCCTTCCGTGCGGATCTCGCCTCTGCTCGCACCATCTCCACATAGCAATGCCGCGCTGCCAACTGATCGCCTTTAACTTCTCCCACTCGGTCTTCCACGGGGAATTTGATCTTCTGGTGGAAAGTTGAGACGACTGCCCGAAACTCATTGAGGGTCAGTCGGCCCAAAATGACGTTGTACGCAGAGGGAGCGTCCACAACGATGAAGTTAGCAGTCCACGTCCTTCTGAGTGGCTCTTCCCCGAGCGAAATGGCCAACTTAATCTGACCGACTGGCTGAACTTCGTTCCCCGTGAATCCGAACAAGGGTGTGGTCATCGGTAGTAGCTCCGCCCTGTCGATTTGGAGCTGGTCGAATGCCTTCTTGAAGATTATGTTGACCGAACTCCCTGTGTCAATAAAGATGCGATGAATAGTGTAGTTTATTATTACCGCTCGGATGATGAGGGTGTCATCGTGCGGCACTTCGACTCCCTCGAGGTCGCCAGGACCAAAGCTGATCGCCGACCCGCTCACCTTCTCTTGGCTGCATCCCACAGCATGTATTTTCAATCGTCGGGCGTACGACTTGCAGGCTCGGTTGGAGTCCCCACTTGTTGGTCCACCGGCGATGATATTGATTTCCCCCCGAGCGGAATTACTTCTATTTTCTTCCTCCCGAGCAGATGGTATGGCTTGCTCGCGGGAGACTCGAGGGTTGGCCCTTGGCTGGTGATGTTGCTGCTGATGGTGGTGCCGCTGGGTGAACGCCTAATTGTTCGCCGCTCGACGTGCTGATGATGAGCCCGCCTGTCCGGTGAAGGTGATTGGCGCCGATAGGTCCTCGGCTCAGGTTGGCTGACCGGGGGAGACTCCGGCAATCCCGAGTGTTATGGGTGGCTGATTGATGGATTTTGCAAAACAAGGGCGCCCATACCTTGTCCTTTTGTCGAGGCCGCTCGACTGCAATGTGCTTAACGGCGGGCGATCTGAAATCTTGATGTGGCATCATCCCCTCGGCACGTGGCCCCTTTGGTGGTTGCTGGTTGATATGTGTTCTCTGTTTGGTTTGGGATGGAGGTTCGCCCGGCACTTCCTTCTTTCGGGCTGCTTGTGCTTCCTCCACGTTAATGTACTCACTCGCTTTTTTCAGCATGTGGTCGTAGTCGCGAGGTGACTTTCTGATGAGCGAGCGGAAGAAGTCCCCATCGACTAAGTCTTGTGTAAAAGCATGCATCATTGTCTCAGATGAGACCGTGGGGATGTTCATAGCTGCTTGGTTGAAGCGCTGGATGTAGGCTCAGAGAGTTTCTTTTGGGCCTTGCTTCATGGAAAAGAGGTTGACGCTAGTCTTCTGATAGCGTCGGCTGCTGGCAAAGTGATGGAGGAATGCCGTTCGGGAATCTCTGAAGCTCTTAATTGATCCGTCCGGCAACCTCCGAAACCAGCGTTGAGCCGAGCCGGATAATGTAGTGAGGAAGACTCTGCATTTGACTATGTCGGTGTATTGATGAAGAGTAGCAGTGTTGTCGAACTTACCGAGATGGTCGTCCGGATCAGTTACGCCATTATACTCCCCGATTGATATTGGAGCGTAATGCTTCGGAAGAGGGTCTTGTAAAATCGCCTCAGAGAACTGGTGATTGACCCGCTCGGGGGATGACTCTGTATGCGGTGCTTTCCCCTTTCTAGCGTCCCGCACAGGCGCTTCATCGGGCGATCCCTGGTTGGCTAGGGCCAGCTCCGACGGAGTCTAGAACAGTGCCCGATGAAATGGAATGGGGGCGGCCGACACGTCTCCTGGTGTGTCGGTCTGCCCTTTGTTCTGAGCCCACGAAGAATATTGTTCCGGTCGGTCCTCCATGGTCGCTCGGCCTCCAGAGACCGAGGCGGCCTGTTGCGCTATCCTCTCTGCTTGGGCCTTCTGCTGTTGCTCGACCATCTTTGCGGCTCGCGCTTGGATGAGTGCTTCGAGCTCCTCGGGAGAGAGCGTTACCATGAGTTGGCGTCCAGCTTCTTCCATCTTCTCGGCTCGGATTCAGGTGCGTTCCCACAAACGGCGCCAATTTGATCCTGTCCGCCCACTGAGTCAATGGAAACTGGAGACGTGGCGCTCTCTGCTGCTCCCCAGTGATCTTCGTAGCAATGTAGCCTCTGATGAACCTGCAACAAAGTCGGGTCGGGAAGGGGTTCCCGGCGACGACCCTCCGACGCTCAAGTCAGGTGATGGCAAGAAGAGACAGAGGCAGAATAGACACTGTGGCTATAGTAGATAAGGAGAAAAATCATACCTCCGTCGAAGTCCGGGGGTCTTTATATAGGACCCCGGAGAGGCGTGTGCACGCTTCCCAAGGCATGCACGTTCCTCAAAGCATACCTTGGAATGACTGTGTCAGAAAAACATGCCTAACGCAATACCTCAATTGTCCGAGCATATCTCTGTCATGGCAGCAGAAACTTCAATTCCTCCGTACGATCCTTGGTACGGCCCGGCCGCGGACCATGCTGCTTGTCCGCGGTAGACGTCTCGAGAATGATATCACTAGCTGCCCCTTTTGTCCCCTTCTAAGCCCTTTGTCTTTAACCGGGCCGGTCAGGCTGATCGCTTGGCCTCCCGGGCGCCCGGGTATACACACACCTCGAGCCGGGTGAAACGGTCGATCGGTCACATACTTGGATGGGGCACTGACTAGTTGTTCTGCCGTTCGGCCTAGCAGTTCAGCTACTGGGCATAATTGTTCCTCTATAAAGGAGCTTGTGAGCTTCGGAAGCTCAACCCGAGGTCGAGCTGTCTTCGTGCCGGCCCGGGGTCTACCCATGCCGGTCGGTCGGAAGATTCCTCTCTGCTCGGCCGGACCTTTGACTCTCCCGTGCAATTGACCCCTTCCTATGTGGGCCCCCGATCCTTACCACCGGATCAATTGTTATTAAAATTCTGATAAACACGCATATTAAATGAGGAAAAGGAATACTAAAAAAGACTTGTTTAGCAACAATAAAATAAGATAAAATTTATTTAAGTATAGACGATAATATAATAGGAGATAGAGTTTAATAGTGTAAAAGGACCCATATAGTCGACCCCACCTAGTGGGATAAGGGTTGATTGCTGTTGTTGTAATTGTTATTAAAAATTCTTTATTTTTATATGATTCAAAAATAAAATATTGACTATAAAATATTCCAAAGGCTAGTAGCAACCCATGATTTACCTCCTCCATGTTGGCCCTGGGATGGGTTGGCGAGTACTGGGGGCGAGCGTATTCACCTTTTACCACCATGATTGAGACTAGGCATATCTTCGTACTGTTACCCATCATTAATTATTTTTTAAAAATATATATTAAAAAGAAATTTAAAATTAAAATGATGATAATTATACTCATAATTACCAATAAATATGACATTATCATGATCTTTGAATTATGTACTCTAAATATCAATTAAATTCAAAACTCTAAATATCAATTATAAGCTTACAGATTTAATTATCAATAAATAATAATTTATTATATGATTTTTTTTAAAATTTATGAGTTAAAATTATGTATAATTATTTATTTGTTTAGAACAACTTTAAGCCTATTTTGAATATTACAATCGTCATGACCAAGATGAAACATTATTACAAAGTTAATCATCTAATTCTGAATATTTTTCATCAACTCAACTAAACAAATTCCATATGAACAATTTAATACTAATTTATATCAATACTCATACGTTGGATATCAATTTAATCAACATGATATTCAAAGAGAATATAAGTAAGATTTGGTTAAGGAGAAAGTTTAATTTTCATTATATTTTTTGCATTATGTTAGTATTGTATGAAATTATGTAATGATGTATTGAGTTTTTTTTTGACTTATGTATTTTATTTTTTATTACTAAATGCATTTCGTGAAATGATATTGGAATGAGAATGGTATAGTCTGCGATAGCGCCACGACCATCCTTGCGAACTCTAGAAGAGATTCAAGAAATACTTATCGACAGATCTAGGTTAATGTGCGATTCATTTGAATACATAAGGTTAATTAATGCTAGTAAACTGTACGAAGAGACTTTGAGGGATCGGTTCAAAAATGAGATGTCCACTGGTTTTGGTGTTCTTAGAGACTGGATTTTTCAGGCCATGCCTGGACAACCAACGTCGATTCTTTCTCAATCCCTGTAAGTTGATCCATTATACATTTCCAAATCTTAAGTGAATCTAAAGGTTTAGTAAACAAGGAATGAAAAGTATCAGAGCCAAAGAAAAAAAAATCTTCTAAAATATGAAGAATGATCATGAACACACCAAGTCAGATCCATACATGTTTTTGAGCAAGTCTTCCTTGTTCCCAAAGTGGATTTGTGAAATTATATGTAAAAGTGATATGAAGAATGTTGAGGTCCTACTTCTTCCCTGCATTGATGAAAATGAATTCTATCACCCTGTTCTATGTATCAATCTGATTCTAAAATGCTTGTCAGGTTGTTTGTGGCAGAAAACCCGAGAGGAATATTAGAATGGTAGAAACTTTCAAGAACTTATTTACTAGCAGGAGTAGATAATATGAGCTACAGTTGCCATCCATTCTTTTATCTTTCTTTCTTTCTATTTTGTTTGTTGTTCTCCAGTTGATGTATAAGCAATACTATTTGTTATAGTTATTGTTGTATAAGCAATACTTTTTGTTGTAGTTATTGTTGTATATGTCATGTAGCATCTGCAGTTGATCCTTCGCATCTCGAATGCTTCAGATTCAGTAGGCGAGCAGTTGCACTAGACTTGGCACATAATGTCCAAGTTGGCATTGTGTTTGATCGTGTGTTTTTCTTGCAATTAGCTGGAATATCTATCAGTCTAGAAGATGTGTGTGATGCGGATCAAGAGCTATACAGTGCCTGTAAAGAAATTCTAGAGATGGATGCAGGCATTCCTGATTCTGACATTATGGGATCAATTTCAAGTCTTTATGATCAGTTGATCCTTAGCTCCCCAAAGCGAAGATGCAAAAAGGTTAACCTTCGCTTCGATCGTTTGTAGATTGTTGAAGTCATGTGGATGAGCAAAGAGGAGTGCTTCTCCATTTTTGGACAGCGGTAAGGTAATTGCCTGCTGATGGATTTCCCGACTTGTTTTCCAAATTGCACATATGCAAATCATCAAGATCCCGAGGGTCTCTACCGACATCACAAACATGTTTCTACCGACTTAACCTGCCTGCGTATCAAACTAAAGCCATTATGAAAGAGAGGCTTCAGCTAATCGCTCAAGAACATCTTAGCTTGAACATCAAACTACTTAAGGTCGACACTCACACAAACTGATCCGATCTGTAAACAAAACTGATTCAAAAACTGATAGTTTGAACATTGACCAAAGGAACCCCAAAAGAACAGTTTACTTCTAACAAAGGTAGATCCATTACATCTATTGTTACAAAACACTAAATAATACACCATCTTTCAATTGCGGGTGGAAACCCTATTAGATCAATTAACACAGCTAGAGAAAGAAAGATTTCTCCAGTGACGGAGTGAATGACAATATGCCTTCCCCAAACAACTGAAACAGTGACAATAGGAGGTTTCCTGCATCGAGATCCTCCTTCCAAGCTTGGGCCAGAACTGCTGAACCCTTGGGTGCTCCGCTGCCGCCCTTCTCTCTTCTACTGCCAATTGAATCAATCGATACCTGACCTGGTGCAGAAGATTGCCCTGTACCAGCACCAGATGATTGTGGAGCAAACCCATCCTCTGCTCCTTGCAGGGTGGCTGTTGTTGTGGCAATAGCCTGTATTGTGCCTGCTGGTCCATCAACTGCCATCTTCTTGAAGGGTGGCTGCTGCGATGAGTTATTGGTGCTCAACTTCCGCTTGACTGATTTGAGGAAAAATTGTATCAGAAACTATAACCTGACATTTGCTGATATACACGCATTTCTCTAGTTTAATGAGTCAGAAGTATCAGTGTGCTAAATCAGGAACTCTACGTGTTTTCTGATTTAATTTTATGTTACTTGGACTTGATAATGTGTATCCAACATAAGTATGGCTCCAAATGTCAGGCACAACTATTTTTTTTTCAAAAAAAAAGTATGCATAAGCAACTATTTTCTCCAAATGTCAGGCACAATATAAGTATGGCTCCAAATGCTCCAATTGTTGACTATATATTTATCCATAAAACAGAAGGAAATGACAATGAGATTTCCACAAGAAGATTATTTTAAATGATTCCAGAAATATTAAATGGAAAACTGGTGAAAATACTTGAATTGGGGCTTACTCATGCTTGTTGCAATCCGTGGGTTAATCCTCCACACACCTTGTTTCGGTGGAGATAATAAGGTAGGCATCATCTTCAGCCGGTCATACAAACATTTACCAGTGGCACACTAAATATGCAACCAAGGTAAGTAATTATTTATGAAACAATTTTTTATTTGAGTAAATGAACAAGAAATACCTGTAAAGCACCATATACTCGCCAAGCTTCTTTCCTTTTCATCTCATTCTTCTGCTTTTCCAGTTGCATCTCAGGCTCCAAAAGTTGCAAATACGGCTCAAGATTTGGCAAAACAAGAAGACATATCTAGCAAAGTGGGTATAAAAGTTAGACTAAAGGGAGAAAAGGTGACATGAATGACAGAGAAATAGGGTGTTAAGAATTACCACACTTGGTCCCAGCGCAGCAAGCCCTTGAATGGCACCATAATGTTGTGTGAGTGCTTTAGAAGGATCAAGAAAAGCATTAATCAATGTCTTCGTCAATCGTGACTGAAGATTGTGGTACACATGACCATATCTGTTGAGTAGATGTCACTTATTGATATAAGAATTTTCTCAAGCAAAATGAAACTGGAAACTGTTATGCATGCAGCATGAGATAATCGTCGCAATGATAAAGGAGTTTGAATAGATTTTCTTATTTACTTTTCTAGAAAAGAAGCAAGCTCTTAAAGAATGAAGTTTTATATTTAGAGCACGATTTCTAACCTTCTACACACTGATGCAGCTAGATTTGCTGAGAAATCACGGAGTTCCCAGTGGTTATCTGTTATTCTACTCCCCAACCTTTTGGCAACGACGCATGTAATAATTGATGGCATCAGCTGATGTAACTGAAGATAATAAATTTTTTAGTTAGAAGAAATATGAATGACTGTACAAAATTGTCTGTAATGTCTTGTGTATTATTGAAGTAGAAAAATGACTCACATATGGTTCTATGTGAATGTGTGGATTTTGGAGAAGGCTTCGAACCACACGCATTAAAGCAAACAAGATAGGAAGATCATTTAAGCTCCGAGCAACCTGTGATGGAATAGCTGTCAATAGGTATGGGAACTAAGAAGAATTATTCAATTAATGAAGATTGACAAACTTGACCTCATCTGCAATGAAGTAGGAAAAGTATGGAACCAACGGATGAATTCCTGAATCCATTGCTAAACTCACTAAAGCTTCTTTAAAAAGGTTGGATTCAGGTCTTGTAACTGTAAGCTCAGTAATTTTGTCAAAGTAGAGCTGCAATGATGAGTAATAAAAACTATCTGCATGGGCAATTTCTCATAGAAGCTCAAGAACTTGGGCAGCAAAACCAAGAAAGTTCATGAAGGGACTGTTGGGGGGAAAAACCTGTAGCTCCCTAGATAATACATGCTTAACAGGCAGTTTGAGATCAACAAGAAGTCCATCTTCTTTGGTGTTCTCAGATTTCTTATTTTCAGACAGGGATACAATTGCTGGAAAAAATATATTCATGTAAATCAATTTCTCTTAATAAGATAACATTACAAAGAAATGATTAAACCAAAACCAGAGTATACACCAACATAATGGTTTAGAGCCTATAGAAGTGGTGACACCAATAAGGCAAAAAACCACAACTGACATATCTCAAATGAGTTTGATGAATTAACCAAGAGAACCAAATAGAAATTCATAGTTTTATTCACACTGCACCACAAAAGTTGATTATTTATAAATAAATAAGTAGCAATTTTGCACCCTTTCTGTCCCAGTATATACCAAAATACACGTTATCATGTATTAGCCTACAGAAGTAGTTTTGGTTTTGAGAAGGCATAAAAATTTGGAATATTTAATGATAACTGCACAATTGAAGTTCATAGACAAAAGGAAACATATCATATCCTATTTCAGGAACTATATTGTACACCTATTGATTGTGAATAATATACATTCTTGGTACATGTAGTAATGCACTTATATCCCCAGAGCCATTATCAATTAGATCACAAAAGACCTACCGCATATCTCAGTTAGAAATATGGTATATGCCAAAAAACCTTTCTGATTTGTGTACTATCCAACCAAGAATTACTTATTTGGAAGGTTTCATTTATTCTTATGAAGAACGGCAGTCTACTCCAATAAAGATAGAACAAATTAATTGTCACATAAATAAAACCTTCAGCAGGAGAATTTTCAGGAATTGCAGGTTGCACCCCTTCAATAGCAAGCCAGTGAGCCACAACAGCAGTTTCAAGTGGTGCTTTGGGTAATGGTGAATCAATGACCTATATGTTGCAAACAATAGTAAATACAACCATGTTATCAAGTAAATTACACCCAATAAAAACTTCACAAACCTCCTTGAAATCCAAATCTCTGTCATCAAGATAGAACAGATCCTTGTGCCCTACTGCCCTCTTGAACCGCAAGGGATCAGTTGATGCAAATCCATAAATAGGCTGAAATTATAGAACAAGCAACCAGTAATATATTGGCTTGAGATGCTGGAAACATAATGGAGAAAAGAACTATACAAGTTTCGCATGATTTTATTGTGTTTTCCAACCTAACTAGGATCTTCTTAAAGCAGAGCTTCACTCCCATATGATATAAACATAATTCATGGTTCAAGGAAAAAAAAAAACATTATGAAATATTTCTTAATTCTCCTTAAAGAAACAAAAGAAAGGCAGATATTTGGAAAGGCGCACAAACTAATGTATAATTTTGAACTTCAGTTATGGCCCAAGTTCGAGTGATTAAATGAAAAAAGATACTACCATCTCCTCCTAATTTCCCCTTTAGGACTTCATTTCTTACGTAAATTTATTGTGTTAACAATTCAAAACAGAATGAAGGTTTTTTTAAATATAAACTACATTCAAACAAACTTTACAAACAACATATCTCGTAACTCTATCAATCCTGGAAACAAATACAAGTACAAAACCAATTAAAGTTAGAAGTTGCAGACAGGAAACCTACCTCGACATTCCTCAGACTGAGTGCACTGTCCACATCTTCAGCCGTCAAGACCATCCTTTTAGAGTGACGCATGCACTTTATTGCCTCCTGCACTTCCCTTTCCAAAGTCAGGGACCAGGAAAACCAAAACTAACGAAGAATCAAACTTTAAAGCACCGAAACGTTTCATCCCCGTAAAACCCTAACCCGAGATGCAACACAAGCACCACCTGCATGATCTCCCGAAGACGGTACTCAACATCGGGGGCGAGTGCGAGAGAGACCTCAGGGGAGAGGTTAGAGATGCCAATGCTTTGCGCAACCACCTCGATCGTCTCCTTCGGGACGATACTCATCGTCGCCTCTTCCTCTTCTCCGTCTATTGCTCAATCATAATAGCATGGATAACAATGAGACTGCATGGATATTAAAATAGATCAACATACAAGATCAA
Organism: Zingiber officinale; assembly: GCF_018446385.1. Lineage (NCBI taxonomy): Eukaryota > Viridiplantae > Streptophyta > Magnoliopsida > Zingiberales > Zingiberaceae > Zingiber > Zingiber officinale. The sequence continues at coordinate 145,947,112 of NC_055990.1, read as the reverse complement.
GAAATAAAAGATCAAACTCAAGAAGTAAGAACGAATAGAGTCAAGGTAAATATAACAACTATCTAAACATAGATCATGCACTAAGGTCAAATTACTAAAGGAACAAGGCAGGAAGTACCCGCCTAAAATGTAAGTCACGCTAAATATCCACATGTCCAAGAGTCTGCTCCAAATCGAATCAAAACTCTGCAACATAAAACACAAATCATACTAATCTACCATAATTCGATTAACCAAACCTAATCCCAATTATGGTTAAGAAACCCTAATTGAATTAACCTAATCATATCACATACTCACCAAATCCGTGGTGCCTAATGGCCGGAGGGGTTCACAATCGGAAGATGTGGATCGTCGACAAACAGTAATGGCTGGAGTTGTGTTGGCTGGAACCAAGCAATTGCATACCAATCTTCCACTGCCATTTGGAAAACAATCCCAAATCCAACTAATTAGGAATCCTTATAGTAATTTACCTAAATCCACATTATGTTGAAGTTAACAAGGATTATTACCTAACTTTCCTCTTCTCCAGGAATGGTAGCAAGCAAACAGAGGCTGGTGATGGCGCTACGTCAAGAGACGCCGGCACGCAGTGAGCTGGTGCTAGAACTGATCCTCGTCGACAGAGGCAGAGGGGTCGAGGAAGAGGCAATCGACGTTTCTAGGTCAAAATGGCGGCCCTGGCTCGAAACAAAGGGAGACGGCGGCTCTCGCACTGCCGATAGCTGGATCCAATGGCGCGGGCGCGATCAGGCGACAGCGAAGATCGAGAGCAAGCGATGAAGAGGAATCGGGATTCTCGCTCAGGCCGACAGCGTCGCCTCCCGCGACGGCTGCTGCGTCGCCGGTGAGTCTCGCTCGAATGGTTGGCGACAGTTGAGTGGCGCCAATCGACGGGACGACGACGCCAGGTGGGCGATCGGGAGAGGGCAGCGCAAGATTGGGGAAGAAGAAAAATGCAACTTAGGTTTAATTTATATACATAGGGTTAATTTAAGTAAACACTATCCGTCGTCGGCTACATACTTTATCCAAATCTAATATCTAATAGATCTATCATCTTAAAATATATCATATGTATCCGATTAAATCCTAAATTTTTTAAAAAAATTTATAAGATTATTTCTACCATGACACTTTTAGGTTACGTTTGGTTAGGTGTAATGTAATCGAGCTTGTAATGTAATCAAATTTGTAATGTAATGTAATCTTGATAATATTATTACGTTTGGTAATATAATGTATATAATCTTTGATTACAAGGATAATTACTGTGTTTAATAGGATGTAATCTTCCTTATAATGTAATCAGAATTACATTACAAGACACTATATAATCCAATTATATTACGAGATCATTGTTTAATCAAAATTTAAATCACTACAAAAAAAACCAACATTACCGACAGAAATATCAGTCGGAATTCCGTCGCTATAGACATATAGCGACGGAATTCCGACGGAATAATTTCTGTTGGTAAAATATCCGCCGGCTTCTATTCCCGACAGAAACAGAATTCTGATGGTATTTTATACCGACGGAAATTAAGTTTCTGTCGGTAAACGTACCGACAGAAAATACATTCCGTCGGTATAATTACAATATTCTACATCACCGATTGAGGTGACCATCTCCGACGGAAAATTATTTTCCGTCGGCAATTACCGACGGAACAGGCTGATCCGTCGGTAATTGCCAACGGAAAATAATTTTCCGTCGGTATTTGCCGACGGAAAAGGCTGATCCGTCGGCATCTACCGACGGAAAATTATGTTCCGTCGGTATTTACCGACGGATCAGCCTGTTCCGTCGATGGTCCCGAAGGTGATCTATCGAACCAAAAGTTACGATAATTACCGACGGAATGGATTCCGTCGGTAATCCGTCGGAATTTCAAAAAAAAATTTGACAGATTCTTTTCGTTTACACGCTGTTCCCATATACATTTTCCACATATATAAACAAACCATCACAATCGATGGTTTCATACAATCCACACAACAAATACAATCCACAACAAATATAATCTACATCAAATATAATCTACACACATATATCTATCATATGATAATCACAAACTAATAAAATCCACAAAAAAAATCATATTCCATATAATCCATAGCTAACTAAATCTGCAGAATATATATTCTTCACATATCCATATCTAAAATCAAGTTTACATAACACATACCGAACTAAAATGTAGTCCCAATAATACAAGAACGGGAAATCATAGAGAAAATCCTGTAAAAAGGCAAATACAAAATGATGTTTAAATAAACAGTTTACATATTTATATATTAAGAATTTTATATGAAATAATACCTGAACAAAAAGTGAGCAAATGATGTAGTGAAGAGCCAATATGTATATATAACTTAACGTGACTCCTGAAATATATAGTAATAAAACCTTTAGAAATAAACATGTTATAATATCAAAACAGGCTCACGTTCTATATAATAAATAAATAAATAAAGTATAGCTGAACAAACCTCAAAAAGCTAACGACCACCGTCTGATAGATCTTGAGTCTCCTGTGACTCAGATCCCTGTGATGCTTGGGTGAAAGAAGCCACGATTGCCCGCATTTGGGCCATGAGATCTTCATTACTCTTGTCACGTTCAGCTCTCTTCTTCTCCTCATCAGCTCTCCACTGATCCATATCAGCCATCCTCTGATCCATTGATTTCAGTTGAGACCGCAGTTCTTGATTTTCACGTCTTAAAGACTGCATCTCACCAGAAGAAGAGGAACTAGCACGGCCTACTGGATTCCTCAAACGATCAAATGCCACTTTGGCCTGAGAGCCAAGGCCGTAGAGGGTGGAGTTTTTTGTCCTTCCACCGACAACATCATAATATATCTCATTTAGATCGTCGGTGGATAAAGATTGTGACTCTCCACCCTCTGCTGATGGCTGAGATGTCTGAGCCACCCGTTCTGTCATTTCTTGCTGCATAAAAAATAACATAATGATATGTATTACTAATTACTAATCAAGATATAAATGAACAAATGTAATAAAGTTAATTATCTTACATGTAGAGTTTGAGATCGAGAATCAACAAATGACCCATCCTTCTTCTTGTGGGTCTTCAGAAAAATCTCCATACATGTAGGCTGTCGGGCAAGCTCACGTTCCTACATTTATAAATTAGGGAAAAAAATTAGTATGCTCAACAATACAAGGTTGGTAATAAATACAAAATTTGTTATAAAGTATAATTTTAAATTATACTCACCAAATCAATGGTATGCTCAACAATAGATCTGGATCCTGACGTATGTCGAGCGGTTCCGGTGCTCGGGCCACCTGGCTCTGTATTCCTATTTGCTTTTGCCTTTTCGGCATTAGCTTGCCACCTTTCTGCAGTCCAGGTGGTCGTCCATGCACTCCATATCGCCTCCGAAACATACGCAGGCCTAGTGCCCTTCTTTCTCATGTAATACATATGATCTCTGTAGAGTTTGGCACAATAAGTATTCCATGTAGCTTTAAATTGATCTTCTTGCCCGTCCACCCATGTATATCTTTTCTATAATTATAAGTTAAACATTTAGTTTAAATGATATAAATGATAACTATATTATAGAATGTGAATTAAATTTTGTAGAATCTCCTGGTCTACATGCCTCCATGTAGTACCAGGCGCGCTAACTCGTTCCTTAAATTTTGCAGTGATATATGTGGCAACTCTGTGCCCATCCGGAGTGAACCTGCACAAAAATAGACCTTTAGGTTATGAGAAATATATTATAACTAATGTTATATATAAACTTGAATAATTAATAAGACAATATACATACGAGTCCCCGACAACGGTAAGGACTTTGTGGCCACGGGGTGCCACAGCCTGCTGCTCTGCCATGATAATATCTGCAAAATAACATTGCAACACATCATAAAAAGGTCTAAAAACCTGATAATATAAATACAAAACATTAAGGAAATCTACTTACTGACGGAAATAATAATGTTAATATTTAATCATCATTAACATCTGACTAGTCAACATTAACAGTTTCTATGTCCTCATTGCTAGATGAGCTTAGTTCAACTTCATCCTCACTGTTGGACATCTCCCCATCATCCATCTCTTCGTAAATGTCATTAGCATCTACAAGCAATTGAGAAGTAGATTGGTGTTGTAAATCAACTGAATATATCTCCACTTCATTATTCTGAAATGCATCATGGTTTTGAGCAGTGATTGTATTCGGCATCTCTATGGTCGAGCGAGGCTTGATTCGACAAACAGACAACCATTCACTAGATCTTCTTCTCTTCGTAGGGTATTCAAGATAGAAAACTTGACCCGCTTATATTCTGAAAATAAAAGGCTCAAACTTGTTGAATCTTTTATTTGCATTAACCTCAACTAAATTATAATTTAGATGAATTCGAGTACCTATTCTTGAGGTCGGATCATACCATGAACATTTGAACAACACACACCTCTTTATTGGTAATGCAGGATATTCAATCTCTATGATTTCATCAAGTCTACCATAATAATCAAATTCAGTGTTATTGTTGTCCACATATCCTTTAACGCAAACACCAGAATTATAAGTTAATCTTCGTGAATCTCGTTGTGCCACGTGGAATTTAAGACCATTAACATAGTAACCAGAATACACCTTTATTTTACGAAGGGGTCCTGATGCAATATTCATTATCCTATCATCTTGCACATTTGATATTCTACGATCTTTCACCTATAAAAATAAGTAACATATATCTTAGTACACTTCTTAATAAAAAATGAACTTAAAAATTTCACAAATTTTCTAACTTACATATATTTGAAACCACAATGCAAATTCGGTCTCTAATTTTGTAGCTACCTCACTTGCACCAATTGATGGGTTTTGGAGATATAATTGTTGTTCGTATAAGCTGAGAAAATAAGTAATTATATTAAAATTGGGATATCAAGCAAAATAATTAAACAAAGGATAATTGTTTGATTTAAGAAGTTTACTTACTTTATGTATGGTTTGACCTCTTCACAATTTACGAGTATATATGTTCTTGCAGCATGATATTCTTCCTCGGTTAACCATCTAGCAAGCGATGCACCCATTAACTTACCAGGAAACTTAAAAATAGAAAGCATAGATGGATCTATCGACTGACAAGCATCATCAGAATTTCTAGGACACCTGCGATGTCTTGTTTGCACACTATCAACAAAATAATATGAGCAGAAAGAAGATGCTTCTTCTACTAGATAAGCATTGCATATTGACCCTTCAACTCTTGCTTTGTTACGAACATTATTTTTTAATTTCCTCAAAAACCGTTCAAATGGATACATCCATCTGTACTGCACAGGACCTGCTATTTATGCCTCGTATGGTAAATGTACTGGTAGATGTTTCATTGAATCAAAAAAACTTGGTGGAAATATGCACTCCAGTTTACATAATATGAGTGGAATGTCTGTTTCTAGCCGAAGCATATCATCTATCGTAATACACCTTGATGTCAAATCTCTAAAAAATATACTCAATTCAGTGAGTGCTTGCCAAACATTTTGAGGAAGTAAGTCATGGAAAGCTACTGGAATAAGTCTTTGTATAAATACATGACAGTCATGACTTTTCATTCCAAACATCTTTAATCTATTCATATCCACGCATCAGCCCATATTTGATGCATAACCATCTGGAAATTTGATTTCTTTCAACCAATTACATAAAGCTTGCTTGCCATCTTTGTCCAATGTATAACAAGCCTTTGGAAATCTATTAGTTATTTCATCTTGATGCAACTCTGGTCTATTGACTAGGTCTTTTAATTCCTCGCGTGATTTTGCAGTGTCTTTAGTTCTTCCAGGCACATTCATCACAGTGTTAAAGATATTATCGAAGAAATTTTTCTCAATATGCATAACATCTAAATTATGTCGAATAAGCAGATACTTCCAATACGGTAACTCCCAAAAAATACTCCTTTTCTTCCAACCACACTTACACATCCTAACAATATATTTATTTATCTCATCAGAACCAGATTGTGATACTGGTAGAAATCCATAACTATCAATTTGCTCAATGATTTGTTCACCGAAGCATGGAGTGGCGGGGTTTTCCGACTACAACATTTTTTAAGAAAATTTTCTTATTTCGCCTAAAAGAGTGATCAGGTGGTAAAAATTTACGGTGATTATCAAACCAAGACACCTTCCCACTGTAAGGTAATGAAAATGCATCAGAATCAGTCATGCAGTGTGGACATGCTAATTTACCAGCTGTGCTCCAACCCGATAACATTGAGTATGCTGGAAAATCACTGATCGTCCATAATAATGCAGCATGCAATCTAAAATTAGTTTTTCTTGCAACATCATAAATCACCGACCCTACATTCCATAATTCATTTAACTCTGCAATAAGAGGTTGTAAGAAAACATCTAACTTCTCTTTGGGATTGGTTGGACCAGGAATAAGTACTGTAAGGAACATAAATTCATCTTTCATACACATCCATGGCGGTAAATTGTAAGGTGTTAATATAACCGGCCAAGATGAATATTGTTGTCCTGACTGTCCAAATGGTTGAAATCCATTTGCAGAAAGTCCCAATCTCACATTACATGGTTCCATTGCAAATGAAGGAAATACAACATCTAGATGTTTCCATGCAGGTGAATCAGAAGGATGACACATTATACCTCCATCGTGCTCATGCTCATGATGCCACGTCATATGGCAAGCTGTAGCAGCAGATGCATACAAACGTTGAAGTCTAGCAGTTAACGGAAAATAATACATCACTTTCCAAACTATTTTTTTCTTCTTCTGCCCAGGTATGCGAGTACCATGCTTATAACGAGGGTGTGTACAGATTTTGCATTCACGCAGATCATTGTCTTCATTCCAAAATATCATGCAGTTATTTATACAACAATCAATCTTCTCCACAGGCAAACCTAAACCTCTGATCAATTTTTTTGTACTGTAAAAACTATCCGTCATTATGTTATCAGCAGGAAGCAATTCTGACATCAACTGACAAATGTCGTCGTAACATCTTTCTGAAAAATGATGTTCTGCTTTCATATTTAATAACCTTGCAGTAGCTGATAATTAAGAATGACCTGAGGGAATGTCTTTCCACACTTCTCTTTCACTAGCCTTTAACATTTCATATAGTTGCTGATATTCAGGTGTTGGTGTTTCATCTATATTAGAATAATCAACTGTAGCATTTATCGTATCATGAACCATTGATTGCATTGCGATATCAATATTAATTGATGCTTCAGGAGCGGTAACTGTTGCCCTGGATGACGAACCACCAGAAGATCCAATTGGTTCATATAAATAAGGTTCTCCGTGACAGTACCAATTGTAGTAATTTGGCACAAAACCATTTCTACATATATGCATTTTTACAGTATCCTCATCACGGAAAGCTCTATTTTGACATTTTTTATGATTGCATGGACACCGTAACTCAACACCATTCATACATTCAGGGTGACTTTTAGCAAAGTTCACAAACTGTTCAACTTCAGCAATAAAATCATCTCTGATAAATCCTTTTTCTAATCGATTGTACATCCAAGTTTTGTTCATAGACATTTTCACCTAAAACTAATATATTGAGAACTAAAAATTAACATACATTAAGATACTAACACAAAACAAACAAACGGACTATATTATGCTATAAATTAACATACTAACATAACCTATTTCTAACTTTAATCATGTTAAATGACATACAATATAATTTAGTAATTTTACCTGAATATGTGTAGGTCAACTGGAGAAGAGCAGCAAATGCTACCTGTTTACAAAATAAAAATAATTTAGCTAAAAAATTAAGACAAAATATTTTTCAAATTTCTCGTGGCACCAGCAGCCAACTGCCGGCCGGCACAGCAACCAGCTGCCGGTTGGCACAGCCGCCAGCAGCCAGCAGCCAGCAGCCAGCTGGCGTCCGACAACAGCCGGCACACACGCAGGCAGGCGCAGGCGCCCGCTGGCCGGCGCAGAAGGCCGCAGGCAGCCGCTGGCGCAGATGCTCGCAGGCGGCCGCCGCCGGCAGGCGCAGATGGCCGCTGGCGGCCGAAGCCGAACGCCGCCTGCCGATGGCGGGCGCAGAAACCCGCTGCGGGCGAGGAAGCCCACTGCGGGCACGCGCCGCCGCGTGTGGGCGAAGGCCGGCGGCAACTGCCGCTCGCCGGAAAAAAAGGAAAAAAAAAACAAAAACTAACCTGCGATCGGGAACGGGAGAACGAAGCGATCGGGAACGGGAGAACGAAGCGATCGGGAACGGGAGAACGAAGCCGTCGGCCACGTGCGCGTGAGGGAAACAGGAGGTTAGGGTTTTTTTAGGGGAACTTGTCGACGGAATTCATATTCCGTCGGTACACTTTAGATTTACCGACGGAATTAGTAATTCCGTCGGTAAACCCATTAATATACCGACGGAATGGATTATTCCGTCGGTAATATCTTTAGTTTACCGACGGAATATTAATTCCGTCGGTATCACACGGTTATACCGACGGAATGATTTATTCCGTCGGTAAAAAGTAGAGTTTACCGACAGCATATTAATTCCGTCGGTAGTGATACCGACGAAATGATTTATTCCGTCGGTAAAAAGTAGAGTTTACCGACAGCATATTAATTCCGTCGGTAGTCCCGTCGGAAACACTGGTTTTTTTTGTGGTGAATGTCAAATATACCCCTAGTTCATTTTCAGCATCAACCGGTCACCGACGACGCTTCGGGCACCGATCGTTGCCATCGGCGGCCGGTGGCGACCGGCGACCACCACTGGACGTTAGTCGTCATCGACCGGTGGCGACCACCACCGGCGGCCGGCGACCACCACCGATGATCGGCGGCCACCATCGGCGACCGGCAACCACCACCGATGATCGGTGGCCACCACCGGTTGCTGGCGATCGGCTGCCACCACCGCCCGCCGGCAACCGGCGACCACCAACGCCCATCGGCGACCGGCAACCACCAATGCCCGCCGGCGACCACCACTGGACGTCAGTCGTCGTCGACCACCACCGGCGACCGGCGACCACCACGGATGATCGGCGGCCACCACCGGCGACCGGCAACCACCACCGATGATCGGTGGCCACCACCGGTTGCTGGCGACCGGCTGCCACCACCGCCCGCCGGCAACCGGCGGCCACCAACGCCCGTCGGCGATCGGCGACCACCATCGCCCGCAGCGACCGGCGACCACCACCGCCCGCCGACGATCGACGACCACCATCGGCTGCCACCACCACCGGCGACTGACAGCCACCAACACTAGGCGTCGGCGACCGGTGGCCACCACCGGCCGCTGACGACCGGTAGCCACCATCGGCCGCCAGCGACTGGCGGCCGTCAGCGATCGGTGACCACCACCATCGGTCGCCACCGGCGACCAACGGCTGGTGTCACAGCGGCCGGCGCCGATGACCGACAGCCACCATCGAGCATAGACGACCGACGGCCACCACCATCGGCAACCGATGGCCACCACCACCATCGATCGACGGCCACCACCACCGGTCACCAACGGCTAGCGGCCGACGCTGATGATCGGCGACCACCGCCGAGCGTCGACGATCGACCACCACCACCATCACCGACCGATGACGACCGACGGCCGCCATCGGCGATCGGCGGCCGCCATCACTAGTTGTCGTCGACAGCCGCCTCTGGCTTAGGTCGCAGGATATTTTGTCATTTTATAATAATATGAATTACATTCCTGGAAAAAAAAAATGGACACCAAACAAAAGAATGTAACCACCCTTGTAATCAAAGATTACATATATTACATTAACAAACATAGTAATGTAATCAAGATTATATTACATTACAAATTTAATTGCGCTACAATCTCTATTACATTACATACAACCAAACGTAGCCTTATTATTTCTTTACCATATATTACCCATGTGATTTTAAAAACTTGACTTTTTCATTTTAAAATCAAATTACGTAGCAGAAAATTAAACACGAAAAATAGAAAGACAAGAAAAAGAATACGAACATAAGCATTTAATTGGTTCGGAGCCTATGACGATTCCTACTCCAAAACTCAGGTCTCACGGACCTATCCATGGATAATCTACTAAATACCTCTTACGGAACCGCCGGAAGAGGGGATCGAGTACAAAAAGAATCAGAGAAGTGCAACACACTATACTTTCCATATGTAGAAATTAAGTACAATAATGAATTGTTGTTACCAAACACTATTTGAAGTCGGTCGGCTTGAGTTCGGTGTTTGGTCGGCTTCTCGACGGCAATCGGGCATAGCAGAGTCGCGTAGCAAGGCAGCATCAAGAGGCCAGAGCAGTCGGAGAGCCGTTTGGACGCGAAGAACCTCGTATGGAAGTTGTGTTTGAAGCTTTGGGCGAGCACTTCTTTTATAGATGGTGGAAGGCGCCTTCCATAGCATTGAAAGCAATTTCCATAGCATTGAAGGCGCTTTCCATAGCATTGAAGGCGTCTTCCATAGCATTGAAGGCGTCTCCAGTGTGTAAAAATCTATCTCGAACAGCTCGTTCCTTATCTACAACGAAGTCTAAATTTTATCCTACCGAAGGCGTTTTCCATGACATTGAAGGTGCCTTCTATGAACAGTACGAAAACTCCTTCCGTATATCATTATCATAATTTTTGAATTATCAGTACTCTAAACACCAATATAAGCTTACAGATTTAATTATCAATAAATAATAATTTATTATATGATTTTTTAAAAACTTATGATTCAAAATTATATATAGTTATTTATTTGTTTAGAATAACTTCAAGCTTGTTTTGAATATTACAACCGTGATAATTATGACGAAACATTATTACAAAGTCATTTATCTAATTCAAATAAATTCCAAGAGATCAATTTAATCAACATAATATTCAAAGAGAATATAAAGAAGATTTGGTTAAGGAGAAAGTTTAATTTTCATTATATTTTTTGCATTATGTTATTATTGTATGAAATTATGTAATGATGTATTAATTTTTTTTTTTGACTTGATGTATTTTATTGTTTATTACTAAATGCATTCGTTAACTAATATTAGAATGGGAATGGTAAAGTCTGCGACAGTGCCGATCCTGACTTTTGGGGGTCCTTGGGTAAAAAGAGAAAAATGACCTCTATAGGAAAAAAAAAATACTAATGTACAATTTGAATATAGTTTAATAGAAAAACTTAAAAATCAATATATTTTATTTAAAATATAGTAAACTCCATACAAAATTTATTTCTCAAGATTCTTCAAAAAGTGCAATAGTATATAAAGATATGTTTCCTAAGTTTCTCCAAAAAGTGTAATACTTACAAATACAAAAAAAAATAAGTATTGAAAAAATCTATATTTTCTAGCATTTTGAGAAGTAAAATCATCAATAAGGTCTTCAAAATCATTTTTTTTAACACCTCATTTTTGATATATAAAATTATTAAGCTATTTACATTCAAATCAGTATCATCATTTTATCTCAATTCTTCCTGCTCAATCATTGCATGATTATGATCATCATTTTCTCTCAATTCTTTCTGCTCCATGATTGCATGATCATTTAATTTTTCTTGATTACTCGATTGCTGCTCATTTGTTGCATGATCATTTAGTTCTTCTTGACTTTCTTCTTGTAATTCATCAACTGAATCTTCAATTGAAGAGCTAGTTTTAAAAAACTTACAAAGAACACCTTTGTGAGTTTTAATAATCTGTTTCACTTTTTTTATTTTGTTTCTTTTCTAACTCCAAGATTGATATTTTTTTGGAATCATGTTTGTACTACAAATTTCAAGTGTAAAAATAAAACACACAAAATCAGCAACAAAACTAATAATGAAACAAATACAAACAATGAAAATAATAGTCAAGGAACAAAAAAGTCTGGTTTATGCTTGAAGCAATCGATATAATCTATTCTATGATGATTAAAATTAGGATGATTTATTTAAACTCTTTTAAATCTCTAACAAAAATCATAAAATATTGACTCCAATATAATATTAAAAATCAATATTGACTATTGACAATAAGAAAAAATATAAATAAATAGGTAATTAACGTTTTAAGTTTTTATATGGATGAATGATGACTAAAATTAATAAACTTTTCTAATTTAATTAGAAGAGATTCAAAGGAGAAGAAGAGAGGAAATTAGCATTCAAGATTCATACTTTACTCTTTATAGTCTTATGACTCCTGTAAATAAATTAATAAAGAAAGAATTATACAAGAAATAAATTTTTGGACAGAGTCCAAGAAAAAAAAGGATCATTTATCTTACTTCTTTTTTTTATTTCTTTTCTTTTTTATAATTTTGCTTAAATTTTAATAGAAAATATATATATATATTTTTTTTGACCTTTATTAAAATAATCCAATCAAATATATATTTTTAGGTTTTTATTAAAACAATCTAAGTATATATAATAATATTATATATGCATGTCAAATTTGGAGGCCCCTAAAAATCGGGGGCCCTTGGCTATCACCCCTGGTGACATACCTCAAGGTCGGCCCTAGTCTACGATAGCCACTACCATTCTTGTGAACTCTGGAAGAGATTCAAGAAATACTCATCGACAAATCTAGGTTGATGTGCGATTCATTTGAATACATAAGGTTAATATTGCTAGGAAACTGCATGGAGAGATTTTGATGAGGTTCAAAAATGAGATGTCCGCTGGTTTTGGTGTTCTTAGAGAGTGAATTTATTTGTTATGCAGAGAAATTTTTAATCCAAAGTATCAATTTCTCAGGCCATGCCCGCACGACCAACGTCGATTCTTTCTCAATCCCTGTAAGTTGATCCATTCTACATTTCCAAATCTTAAATGAATCTAAAGGTTTAGTAAACAAGGAATAAAACATAATATCAGAGCCAAAGCAAAAACAAAAACAAAAAAAAAACAAATACCTTCTAAAATATGAAGAATGATCATGAACACACTAAGTCAGATCCATACATGTTTTTGAGCAAAGTGGATTTGTGAAATTATATGTAAAAGTGATATGAAGAATGTTGATGAACTACTTCTTCCCTGCATTGAAGAACATGAATTCTATCACCCTGTTTTATGTATCAATCTGATTCTAAAATGCTTGTCAGGTTGTTTGTGGCAGAAAACCGGAGAGGAATATTAGAATGGTAGAAAACTTTCAAGAACTTATTTACTAGCAGGAGTAGATAATATGAACTACAGTTGTCATCCATTCTTTTATCTTTCTTTCTTTCTTTCTATTTTGTTTGTTGTTCTCCAGTTGATGTATAAGCAATACTTTTTGTTGTAGTTATTGTTGTATATGTCATGTAGCATCTGCAGTTGATCCTTCGCATCTCGAATGCTTCAGATTCAGCAGGCGAGCACTTGCACTAGCCTTGGCACATAATGTCCAAGTTGGCATTGTGTTTGATCGTGTGTTTTTCTTGCAATTAGCTGGAATATCTATCAGTCTAGAAGATGTGCGTGATGCGGATCAAGAGCTATACAGTGCCTGTAAAGAAATTCTAGAGATGGATGCAGGCATTCCTGATTCTGACATTATGGGATCAATTTCAAGTCGTTATGATCAGGTGATCCTTAGCTCCCCAAAGTGAAGATGCAAAAAGGTTAACCTTCGCTTCGATCGTTTGTAGATTGTTGAAGTCATGTGGATGAGCAAAGAGGAGTGCTTCTTCAATTGCCTGCTGATGGATTTCCCGACTTGTTTTCCAAATTGTCCATATGCAAATCCTCAAGATCCCAAGGGTCTCTACCGACATTGAAAACATGTTTCTACCGACTTAACCGGCCTGCGTATCAAACTCTAAATAAAACACACCATCTTTCAATTGCGGGTGGAAACCCTATTAGATCAATTAACACAGCTAGAGAAAGAAAGATTTATCCGGTGACAGAGTGAATGACAATATGCCTTCTCCAAACTACTGAAACAGTGACGATAGGAGGTTTCCTGCATCGAGATCCTCCTTCCAAGCTTGGGCCAGAACCGCTGAACCCTTGGGTGCTCCACTGCCGCCCTTCGCTCTTCTACTGCCAATTGAAACAATAGATACCTGACCTGGTGCAGAAGATTGCCCTGTACCAGCACCAGATGATTGTGGAGCAAACCCATCCTCTGCTCCTTGCAGGTTGGCTGTTGTTGTGGCAATAGCCTGTATTGTGCCTGCTGGTCCATCAACTGCCATCTTCTTGAAGGGTGGCCGCTGCGATGAGTTATTGGTGCTCAACTTCCGCTTGACTGATTTGAGGAAAAAATGTATCAGAAACTATAACCTCACATTTGCTGAAATATATTGATCATGTCCGGAATCTGAGTCAGATGAATCGCTGGATGAGGTGGATGGAATATTGATCGAGTCGTGATGTCCCGGAGGAGAGGTATGCTAAGATGATTTCTATGTTGACCAAGTCGTCAGAAGTCCTTTGATCAACGCTACGTGCAGCCAGCAACCGGATCGCCCCGGTCCCTAGTACCCCGAGGCTCGAGGCGGATCCAACGAATATATGAGTAACAGACTACTAATATAATAATGAAATGAATGAAGGGTGAGTACGGAAAACATATCCTGGCCCGGGGGCGCCCTCGAATGGAACGTTGTTCAAGCAATTATGACTCGGAAGAACAGATGACTCTAGGTCGGATAAAGAGTTGGATCTGACGAAGCGAAGCCAGACATGGCACGGAGCCTGAAGCGGCCTATGTCCGGAAGACGACACGCGGATCGGGACTTAACAAAGACGTGTAGGTCGGGATATGACATCGACACATAGGACGAGATAGGACATTGGCACACAGATCGAGATAGGACTTCAACACGCAGGTCAGAATAAGACTTCGGCACATAGGCCAAGGCTAGACATACAAAGCACACAACCCGAAATACAACCCTGGCTCGAAGGCTGGAACACAACACATGAGCGGGATCAACACATAGGTTGGAACACAGTGCACAAGCCAGATCGGTATGAAGGCCGAAACATAATAACGACATGGATCAGAGGGGTATGCGCCAACGAGAATGGTTCATAAGACATCGACAATCGTCGGAGCCGGTATCGCCCGGCTGTGGATGGAGTCGACCGCCTGTGAGCAGCATCGACCATCTGTGAGCAGCATCAGCCGTTGAAGGCCATGTCGGGCGTTAGTGGCGCGACGAGGAAGGATGTGTATGGGCTGTCGGCGAGTGTGAGAGGGAGGGAGGCGGCGCTGGAAAGAGGGAAAGTAGAGGCGGCAACCCCTTCCCTTGGGCGGCAGCGTGTAGGAGGGAGGAAATGGCAGTCGTCTATGTGGAGAAGGAAGGAGACGACTCGGAGGTGGTCGTCGTCGGCGGTCATCGCTCGAGGGGGCGGCGAGAGAGGGAGAAGAGGCCCCTGGTTCGTGGTGGCGGCGGCGAAGACGCTGAGCAGAAGTTCCCCCGGTAGCGGCGTGTCCTGCGAGAGAAGAGAGGAAGGGGAAGGTTGTAGCCGGCGTCGAGAGGGGAAGGATGAGAAGAAAGCGGTCGGCGCCGACGACCTTCGCTTGAGGCGGCGGCGAGAGAGGAAGAAGAAGGCCCCCCCCCTCCTCTCCTTCCTTGTTCCCATTGGCGGCGGCGAGGCCCCTTTGAACCAAACCCACGAAGCCCCCCTTAAGCCCTAAACTGTGGAAGGACGAAAATGCCCCTCCTTCCCCTCTTAATTACTCTTTTTCCCCTAAACCATATCCACATCACAAGCCTCCCCTTCAAGTCTAGTCGAAGGAGGCGCGAGTCCGACTCACTAGACCCAACCAAACGAAAAGCGAAATCCGTCCTTAATGCATAGCCCGATCGTTGGACTTGTTGCATAACATCAAACGAATGGCAACGAACAGCAAGAACCTAGCAGACCAACGAATTAATGAGGTACAAACGATGAGCGCCAGGCGGAGCGACAAAAGGAGGTGGGAGCGATGAATGAGTGTCGGCCAGGCCATAAAGAGAATATTGAGTGAATCAAAAGACGACGAGCAAAGGGTTCCAAGGGCAAGATCGAAAAATACTGACCAAGCGATAGTAAATCACGGCTGAGAAAAATGTCTACTGAGTGACGGTAAATCGTGACCGGACAATCGAATAATGCTGACCTGGCAATCAAAAAATGCTGACCTGGCAATCAAAAAATGCTGAGTGGATCGAAAGACGATGGGCGAGCGGTATTAAACGTGTGGCCGATAAGATGTCGATCGAGCGACAGTAAATCACGATCGGGCAATCAAACAATGCCGACCTGGCAATCAAAAATTGTTGAGCGGGTTGAAAGACGATGGACGAGCGGTATCAAACGCGCAACTGAGAAAATATCAACCAAGCGACAGTAAATCACGACCGGGCAATCAAATAATGTCGACCTAGCAATCGAAAAATGTTGCATGGGTCGAAAGACGATGGGCGAGCGGTATCAAATGCGCGACTGAGAAAAATATCGACTAAGCAGCAAATGCGGGGCAAAGTGATGAGTGAGATGCGAAGGACGAGTTCTAGGCAAAGCGGCAAGTGAGATAGGAGCGGTGAGTGTCGGACATAGTGGTGATCGAGACACAAATGGTGGGTGTCGGGCAGAGCAACAAGTAAATCACAAATGATGAGTGTCGGGCAGAGCGGCAAGTGTAGCGAATGTGATGAGTGCTAGGCAGAGCGGTGATTGAGATGCGAATGGTGGGTGCCAGGCAGAGCAGCAAGTGAGAAGTAAGTGACGACCAAGCAACAGCGGTGAACAAAAACATGAATTGAGAGTATCGGGCAGAGCGACTAGTGAAGCAAGTGTGATGAGTGTCAGGCAGAGCGGCGACTGAGACGCAAATGGTGGGTGCCGGGTAGAGCAACAAGTGAGCAGTAAGTGTCGACCGAGAGGTCATTGGGCGTGAGAGCATGCTTACTTATAACTCATGCTGAGGCGAGAGTCTGGAATCCCGACCGAGAGATCATTGGTCGTGAGAGCATGTTCACTTATAACTCGCGGTGAGGCGAGAGTCTGGAAGCGTGAGAGCATGCTCACTTATAACTCATGCTGGGGCGAGAGTCTGGAATCCCGACCGAGAGGTTATTGGTCGTGAGAGCATACTCACTTAGAACTCACGTTGAGGCGAGAGTCTGGAAGCGTAAGAGCATGCTCACTTATAACTCGCACTGGGGCGAGAGTTTGGAGGCATGAGAGCATGCTCACTTATAACTCGCACTGGAGTGAGAGTTTGAAGGCGTGAGAGCATGCTCACTTATAACTCGCACTGGGGTGATAGTCTAAAGGTGTGAGAGCATGCTCATTTATAACTCGCACTGGGGCGAGAGTCTGGAGGTGTGAGAGCGTGCTCACTTATAACTCACACTGAGGTGAGAGCCTGGAGGCGTGAGAGCATGCTCACTTATAACTCGCACTGGGGCGAGAGTCTGGAATCTCGACCGAGAGGTGCTCTGGAGGCCTGACCAGTACTTGATCTGGAGACCTGACCAAGAAGTAATCTGAAGGCCTGACCAAGAAGCAATCTGAAGGCCTGACCAAGAAATAATCTGGAGGCCTGACCAAGAATTGATCTAGAAATCTTACCAGGACTTGATCTGGAGACCTGACTAGGAATTGGTCTGGAGGCCTGACCAAGAAGCAATCTGGAGGCCTGACCAGGAATTGATCTGGAAGCCCGACCAGGAATTGGTCTGGAAGCCCGACCGGGAATTAGTCTAGAAGCTCGACCGAGAATTGGTCTGGAAGCCCGATCGAGAATTGGTCTGGAAGCCCGACCGAGAGATCGTTAGTGATACTCCGATCTGAGACCGGTTGGGATACTCTGGTCTGAGACCAGTGGTGATAGCTCGACCCTGAATGGGGGAGGTGAAGCCCTGAAGTCTATAGAAGCAAAGCCCGTAGCAATAGGAGGGAGGAGAGCATTTATCATACCTGATCGCGGAGTGGTGTTGACCGACTGAGGATTTGTCTCGGTCCCTCAACTCCAAAATGCTCATTATGTCGGGGAGAGAACTAGTGTCGATCCCGTGACTCCCAAATGTCTGCAAAGCCAGGGAGAGAATAATCTGAGCCCTGATCGTCAAAGAAAGTGAAGCCCATAGCCATATAAGGGAGCAGAGTCCGTAGCATTGGAAGGAAGCAGAGCACCGTGGGTGAAGGGAGCAGAGCCTGTAGATGTAAGAAAATGAAAAATAGGTGGAGGATGTAGAGCATATAGCAATAATAGAGTGCAACGCCTATAGCAGTAAGAGGATGCAGAGCCCCATGGTGAAGGGTGCAGAGCATGTAGCAGTAAGAGGATGCAGAGCCCTTAGCACTAAGAGGATGCAGAGCCCCATAGTGAGGAGTGCAGAGTCTGTAGCAATAAGAGGATGCAGAGCTCGTAGCACTAAGAGGATGCAGAGCCCCATGGGGAAGGGATGCAGAGCCTGTATCACACTTGACTGGGGAGCTAGGCCCCTAGTCCCTGATCGGAAAGTAAGGCTCCTAGCAGGTAATCAAAAAGCGAGTCCCCTAGATCATGATCGGGAAGTTGTACTGTGTCACTAATTGGGAAGTTGTGTCCCTAGTGTATAAGCGAGGAGCTATGCCCCTAATGTCTGATCGGGGAACTGGGCCCCTAGTGTCCGATCAAAAATCAAAGGCTCTAGTCTTTGATAAAGAAACTAGGATCTTACTCTCTTATCAGGGAGGTATAGTAGATCCTATAACAGTAATGATCCTGTAACAGGGGAGTCCAGTAATGATCCTTATAACTCCCAATATTACGTTGTAGGACAGTAATGATCCTTATAACTCCCAATATTACGTTGTATGCCGACGGAGAGTCCACCACGACGAAGTTTGCGGTCCGCATCCTTCTTGAGCGGCTCCTCTCCCAGCGAAATGGCCAATCGGACTTGTCCGACCGGCAGAACATCATTGCCCGTAAACCCGTAGAGGGGGGTTGTCATGGGCAGTAGCTCGGCTCGATCAATTTGTAGTTGGTCGAAGACCTTTTTAAATATGATATTGACCGAGCTTCTTGTATCAATAAAAATGCGATGAATAGTGCAGTTGGCTATTACCGCTCTGATGAGGAGAGCGTCGTCATGCGACACTTCAACTCCCTCTAAGTCCTTGGGCCCGAAGCTGATTTCGGAGCCACTTCTTTGTTGTCCACTTGCCTGACTTGAGCGTCGGAGGATCGTCGCCGGGAACCCCTTCCTGGCCCGATTTCTTTTCAGGTTCGCCGGAGGTCCGTACGATCGGTCGGGGATCTACGTCAGCAACGCGGAGAGCGCCACGTGCCCAGCGTCCGTTGATTCAGCGATTCAGACAGGATCAATTTGGCGCCGTCTGTGGGAACGCTCCTGCATCCGATCGGAAGCAATGGACGAAGTTGGACGACCGCATACGGTGACGCTCTCCACGGAGGAACTCGACACTCTGATCGAGTCGAGGGCAGCTAAGCTTGTGGAGCAAAAACAGAGGGCACAAGCCGAGCGGATTGAGCAGCAAGCGACATCAGTATCGGGGGGCCGAGCGGAAGCACCTCAGGCCACGGTTCCGTTTCACCGGGCCCTATTCCGCACGCCTCCAATATTACGTTGTATGCCGACGGAGAGTCCACCACGACGAAGTTTGCGGTCCGCATCCTTCTGAGCGGCTCCTCTCCCAGCGAAATGGCCAATTGGACTTGTCCGACCGGCAGAACTTCATTGCCCGGCCGTAAACCCGTAGAGGGGGGGTTGTCATGGGCAGTAGCTCGGCTCGATCAATTTGTAGTTTGGTCGAAGGCCTTTTTAAATATGATATTGACCGAGCTTCCTGTATCAATAAAAACGCGATGAATAGTGTAGTTGGCTATTACCGCTCTGATGAGGAGAGCGTCGTCATGCGGCACTTCAACTCCCTCCAAGTCCTTGGGCCCGAAGCTGATTTCGGGTCCGCTCGCCTATTCCTGGCTGCAGCCGACCGCATGGATCTGGAGCTGCCGGACGCTCGCCTTCCTTGCTCGGTTAGAGTCGCCTCCGGTCGGCCCGCCAACTATAATGTTGATTTCGCCACGAGAAGTGTTACTTCTATTTTCTTCTTCCCGAGTGGACGGTCGGGGCCGCTCCCTAGACATTCGGGGATTCTTATGCCTCGGAGTGTGATGTCGCTCAGGAGTCTGTTGTTGTCTCCTGTCGGCTACCATCCGATCGGCTTCACGAGACCTCTGTCGCCTGTTGGATGATGGCGATCGGCGGTGGCCACCCCGGGGCACGGGGTGAGCAATCAGAGGAAGGCTTCGGCAATCTCTTGTATTGTGCTTGTCGGTCCGATGGAAAGAGCAGAACATAAGGGTCCATACCTTCCTCTTTGGTTTGGGCCGCTCGGCAGCTACCTCTTGTACATGGGACCTAGCCTAGGGGGAGTGGATTGCTTCGGCCCTCGGTCCTCTGGGCGGCTGATGAGCAGTGTGCGGCTTCCGCTCGGTAGGGGGAGCCCATTCGGTGGGAGTTTCCTTTCTTCGGGCCGCTTGGACTTCCTCCACGTTGATGTATTCATTGGCCCGGTGTAGCATATGGTCGTAGTCTCGGGGCGGTTTCCGGATGAGCGATCGGAAGAAGTCCCCGTCCACGAGGCCTTGTGTAAAGGCATTCATCATGGTTTCCGAGGTGGCCGTTGGGATATCCATGGCCACCCTGTTGAACCGCTGGATATAGTCTCGGAGCGATTCGCGGGCTTCTTGTTTGATGGTAAACAGACTGACACTAGTCTTCTGATAGCGCCTATTGCTTGCAAAGTGGTGAAGGAAGGCCGTGCGAAAGTCTTTAAAACTTGTGATGGATTCGTCCGGCAACCTCCGAAACCACCGTTGAGCCGATCCCGAGACGGTGGTTAGAAAAACTCGACACTTTACTCCGTCTGTGTATTGATGAAGGGTAGCCGTGTTATCGAACTTACCCAAATGATCGTCCGAGTCGGTGGTTCCATTGTATTCACCGATCGCCGGGGGCACATAGTGCTTTGGCAGAGGGTCCCGCAAGATGGCTTCCGAAAACTGACGGTTGACCCGCTTGGGAGAAGCATCCGCTCGGGGGGCTTTGCCTTTTCTGCTGTCTCATATTGGCATTTCATCTGATGATGACCCTCGATCACGATTAACTGCCACGGCTTCCGGAGGCGTGCGGAATAGGGCCAAGTGAAACGGAACCGTGGCCTGAGGTGCTTCCGCTCGGCCCCCCGATACTGATGTCGCTTGCTGCTCAATCCGCTCGGCTTGTGCCCTCTGTTTTTGCTCCACAAGCTTAGCTGCTCTCGACTCGATCAGAGCGTCGAGTTCCTCCGTGGAGAGCGTCACTATATGCGGTCGTCCAGCTTCGTCCATTGCTTTCGATCGGATGCAGGAGCGTTCCCACAGACGGCGCCAAATTGATCATGTCCAAATCGCTGAATCAACGGACGCTGGGCACGTGGCGCTCTCCGCATTGCTGACGTAAATCCCCGGCCGATCATACGGACCTCCGGTGAACCTGCAAAGAAATCGGGCTGGGAAGGGGTTCCCGGCGACGATCCTCCGACGCTCAAGTCAGACAAGTGGACAACAAAGAAGTGGCTCCGAATATCAAAGAACGCGTACCTCCGGTGATGTGTGAGGCCTCTTATATAGAGCTGGAAAGGGGCTCATGCATACATATCGAGGTGAATACGTGTCCTCAGCCCATACCTCAATATGGGCTTGTCAGAAAAGCTTACCTGACCCCTTATTGCTACAGTCCGAGCACGTCTCTGATGGGACAGTGGAACCCTGTCATAAGATCCTACGTATGGTTCGCTCGTGGGCCATATCCGCTGTCAGAGGATGTTTCCTGGTCCTGTTCTCTTCTTACTCCATGCCGAGTGTCCGGTCGGTCGGCAGTCCCCTTGCGTCCGGCAGGTCACACGTGCTGGTCCACTTAGGATATTCCCGGTAGTGTACTCTGTGGAGACTGTTCGCAGCATTGCTATCGTATGCCTTCGGCCGAATGGGCCACCCGCTCGACCGTACAATCCTATTCAACGAGCGTCGGAACCTTGACTCCTCGCCGGGTGCCTTTGACTCTGATGGGACCCCATTCGGCCGACCGGTCTCCCCTTCTCCGGTCGGTCATTTGGCCCTTTGACTTCCACGTGGCGTTGACTTCCCTCAGAGGGGGGGTCCCTGTTCTTACCGCCGGATCAAGTAAAAAGAGAGCAGAGCCCCTGTAGCTTACCTGATCAAGGAGTCGCGCCAACCGGTTGAAGGTTGGTCTCGGTCCCTTGACTCCTAAATACCCATGGAGTCAGGGGAAAAATATAATGAAAAAATTAACATGTCAGCCAACTGAAGCTCCAACTCAATTCCTCGACTCCCGAATACCCATGGAGCGAGGGTAGAAGATAATACATTCATCGGGTCCTCCGAGACGGTGATAATGGCAGAGAACCTCCCAACGTCGTCCATCTTCACGTTCCAGAACAGGTGGAGAAGATTTTTACAGACTGCGCCAAATTGATCCTGTCCGGAATCTGAGTCGGATGAACCATCGGGTGAGGTGGATGAAATGTTGACCGAGTCATGATGTCCCGTAGGGGTGGTATGCTGAGATGACTTCTATGTTGACCAAGTCGTCATAAGTCCCTTGGTCAATGCTACCTGCAGCCAGCGACCGGGTCGCCCCGGTTCCTGGTACCCCGATGCTCGAGACAGATCCAACGAATATATGAGTAACATGTTACTAATATAATAATGAAATGAATGAGGGGTGAGTACGGAAAATGTTCCCTGGCCCAGGGGGCGCCCTCGGATGGGACGTTATTCGAGCAGTCGTGACTCGGAAGAGCAGATGACTCCGGGTCGGATGAAAAGCTGGATCTAACGAAGCGAAGCCAAACGTGGCACGGAGCTGGAAGCGACCTAGGTCCGGAAGATGACACGTAGACCGGGACTTAACAAAGACGTGCAGGTCGAGATATGACATCGACACGCAGACTGAGATAGGACACTGGCACACAGATTGGGATATGACTTCGACACGCAGGCCGGAATAAGACTTCGACACGTAGGCCAAGGCTAGACATACAAAACACACAGTTCGAAATACAACCCTAGCTCGAAGGCCGGAACACAACACATGAGCGGGATCAACGCATAGGTTGGAACACAATGCACAAGCTAGATCGGCACGAAGGTCGGAACATAATAACGACATGGATCGGAGGGGCATGCGCCAACGAGAATGGTCCGGAAGACATCGACAACTGCCGGAGCTGGTATCGCCCAGCTGTGGATGGAGTCGACCGCCTATGAGCAGCGTCGACCATCTGTGAGTAGCATCAGCCGCTGAAGGCCATGTCGGGCGGCAGTGGCGCGAGTAGGAAGGAGGCGTATGGGTTGTCGGCGAGTGTGAGAGGGAGGGAGGCGGCGCTGGACAGAGGGAAAGCGGAGGCGGCAGTCCCTTCCCTTGGGCGGCAGCATGTAGGAGGGAGGAAATGGCAGTCATCTGCGTGGAGAAGAAAGCAGATGACTCGGAGGTGGCCGTCGCTCGAGGGGGCAGCGAGAGAGGGGGAAGAGGCCCCTGGTTCGTGGCGGCGGCGGCGAAGACGCCAAGCAGAAGTTCCCCCGGCGGCGACATGTCCTGCGGGAGAAGAGAGGAAGGGGAAGGTTGTGGCCGGCGTCAAGAGGAGAAGGAAGAGGAAGAAATCGGTCGTCGTTGTAAAAACAAAAGATTTACAGGCAGATCAGTTGGTACAGATTGTGGGTTGATAGAGAATGGATGATTACTAGTCCTTTAAGATCTATAAAAGTAATCAAAATTGAGGAGTAGAAAGATAAATGACTTATTCATAAAAAAAATTAAGGCGATTTAAAATCTATAGAAATCTCAAAAATGGGAAGAAGACTTTTTATTTTATTTTTAAAGTTGTACCAAGTGTTTTGGAAAGTTTTTATTCTAAAATTTGTATCCAAAGAATTCTAAAAGAATCCATGAAAATCTACTTACACTTTAAATACCAAAAAATTTTCATAGAGTTTTAAAAAGTCAAATTTAAATACTACATGACTTTTAAAACTCTATAAAAATCTAATTTAGATACTACTAGATTTCTAGACTTTATAAAAGTCTAGATTGAATACACCTGGACTTTTAAAATCCACAAAAGTCCTTTAAAGTAATAAAGTCTTTTAAAGTAATTAAAAGTCCAACATTAAATACACCCCCTAAGTAAATGAGATTTCATGCTTTGAGTGTTCTGGTCAATCGATCAAACTTCACAAGCATTCATTGGTCGCATAGCATTTAGCGAGGGAAACAGATCGACAAACAGGAGTAGTTCGATTGTGAGGACGGAAATGATGTGATTTTGCTTTGTGAAGAAGACCTACATCCTAGTGGCAAAAGGTGAATACGCTCTCCCCCAGCGCCCCGCCAATCCGTCTCAGGACCAACACGGAGGAGGTAAATCACAGGCGGCTACTAGCCTTTGGAATAGTGACTAGCACATAAGGAAGACATTTATCTCGGCTTTGTCGAAATTCGAACCTCATACCTCATGGTGACAATACTTTTATATGCTAGTTACTAGACCGTCCCGAGGGGACAAAGAAGACCTACATCCTGATACTACTTGATATTGTCGACAAGAGTCTCCTCTAGCGTCCTATGATTCCACCCTAAGTTCTTCAACTTCTCGGAACGCACCACACTACTTTCCTCTACCTCCGTAGAACTATCATTTAACATGTTTGAATCCATAACTCGCGTGTCACAAAAATCTTCCAAAAGCATGAACTGTGTGAAATGAAAGAAAATGGTTTTAGTTGCATTACTTTTCAATATAGTTGTAGTTGGGATATAATCTCTTGAGAGCGTCACCAAATTGCGGAGTTTCAAAGAATGAGATGCACAAATGTGTCGTCCGGTTGCCTTTGGGTCCTTGTACACCAGCAACAATGCGTCGACTACATCTCGAACATCCACAAGATAGATGTCTCGATTCTCTGCAATTCGACGAACACCTATAATAGTGGAAAAAGGGTGACTTGACACATGATAACATGAAATTTGCGAAAACTTGGACTGACTTGACACTAATCTAATTTAGACCTTAATCTTATCACAAGTATGGTATGCAGGAAAATGGAGATATAGGACCTATATAACCAACTCAAAAGGTGAGAGTTACATGACTTTACGATGGGAATACATGCCACCATATTGGAACAAAGATTCATCGTCAATTATTCAAACATTTTTTTTTATCAAACAATGGAACTTTCATGATTTAATTCACAATTTAGTATAATGTGCCATTCTTAATACAAGAAAAAAAAATACAATTTGCCAACTCAATGTAAAAACAATGAAATCTAAAGTAATGACCTTTTATGAGATTGATGAGATACAAGCTTGATGAATTCATAGTGGATTGGAGCAATGGTCCAACAACCAGAGATGCGCCAACTGTCACGACGTCTTCATGCTTCTCTGCATAATCCAGTGCCTCATACTCCGCAAGTATTTTCGAAAAATAATACCAATCCTAAAATCTCAGCAAGCAGTGAGAACATGAAATGCTAGGTGCAGACAAATTGAAACTCGTAAGATGCAGAAGTATAAGGATATATTTCAAAATAAAGACAAATTGAAACTCGTAAGATGCAGAACTATAAGGATATATTTCAAAATAATAGATTATTTGTTGGTACAATCGACCTTCATAATTTTAATGTTTATTTGATAATATATTTAATGGAGTCTAGTCGGATCAAGGTTGACCAGATGACTAACAAGTGTGAGAAGTCTACCGAGTGACTAGTCCTAAATATGATTAGGTAAGGGTGAGAAGTCTACCGAGTGACTAGTCCTAACTGCGATTAGACAAGAGAAGTCCTAGTCACGGTTAAGCAAGAAAAATCTCGACAGATCGTGAAAATCAGGTAGGAAGTCCAGATGGGTCAAATGAACCTAACATTTGGCTGAAGGATTTAGTAGGTCTAGAGGACCCGATATCGAATCCTTGGCGAGCCAATCCGATGCTGAGTTGAGTGAAGTCAGGTGGTGAAAATCCTAGGGGGAGATAACCTCAAGTCCTGTGAGTGAAGTCAAGTGGTGAAAACCCTAGGGTGAGGTAACTTTAGGTAACGAGAAGTCTTGGAAGAGTAAACTCCAAGTAAGCAATCGGCTGTGCGGGGTCGATCGAACCAACGGATCTTGGTAAACCTAAGTTTAATTTTACCATAATATTTGTATTACTATTATTTGCTTTTGTGCTAATTTAGGATTACATGAAAAGTCTTAGTGGATAAGGCGATTAGACACTGAGCAGAGAAAGTCTAAACAGATATGAAGGGTCCGATGTTTGGTAGGTAAGTTGAGGTAATCAACTGGAGTGGAGCGACGGGGAGGTCGTGTTCCAGGAAGGGACAAACTCTAGATCACTGATCCAATTAAAGCAATCAGGAGGTTTCCAAGTTGAGATCAAAACGGGTCTTACTATCTTACTAATACAACATTATACTACTTTGCAAACTTTATGTTGCAGGATACTTTTTACACTATGAAACTAACTCTGTTTTACAAAATCTGAATGAATTGATCGACTGAACCTCCATCTAAAACGACCCTAGACTTCCCTCACATACTTGGGACCCATAACAAACATTTTCAACATTTACCAATCACTTGAAGACAAATGTTCAATCAAAGAACTTCACTCAAAGAACAACCTTCTAAACATTCGTTGTTAAGAAACTATGATAGAAATCTCATCATATATACACCACCATACCTGATGTAAGCAGTAGCATTACAACCCAAGGAGTTTATCAAAAGGGACATGAAGCACCAACACATGATCTCATACAAATAAAGAAAGCACTCATAAGGAAACAAGAGTCTTCACAGCACTCCTAAGGACCTCCGAACAATGTGTCGTGGTACGCCTACTCTGAGTGCATGTCTTCCATAATTTCTTGAGAGGTGTCTCCCTTACCTGTATCATATACATCACGAGTCTATGGACCCAGCAAGTGCATTCCAATATGAACAGTATGACATCCATAAAGAAGTAGGAACAGTAGCTAGTAGGCACAGAACATAAACTTAAATATAGAATAGAGAAAAGCATAATAAGTAAAAGAACCTACACAGCTAATGAGGGTGAATATATCACACATGTGGTAACCACATTTAAGCCAGTTATTCAGTCTATAATCATGACCCTAGAGGTATCTCCTAGGAGAACATATAATCATATAGTCAAAGCTAATATAATTTACATTATCAGGCATTATCAGTCATGTTTGGAACGGCTCTCCCCGGAGCTCATCCCGGGACACCCAACCTGTACTGTAACCACATGTGACATACACATCCCATTAACCTTACGTCAATAGCATATCCATTCATTCTTTGAGCATACCAATTTTGAAAGAACACGATAGAAACATGCATACAAAAAGGGAAGCTAAAATCTAATTCAAAAATCCTAAAACATACATGCATACAATACTAAATTCAACACCTAATTAACCTTCCATAGCAATTCGGCGAAGTAGAACAACATCAAATTTAATCCACCCTAATTCCACTATGACCAGTGATTTGAAACAATAAGAAAACCAGCGCTTCATCGATCAAAACTTACAGCACCAGCAAACACAAGGACCCGATTGAACCAGCCGAGCAATAGGAAAGAGCAATTACCATCGCAATTCAACTACAATCCCTAATCTATCGGGAAAATAGGAAAACAACAAACAACATCATAAGAAGAGGGAACATCATCTTCCCAAGTCCTAGTCTGACAATAATCTGTTCACAAATCCGGAATGCAAAGAGGAAGTAAAATCATCTCAGATTAAACCTATTCCTGACCACAACTTGTCGCAAAACTTCCGGAAGCAACAAGAAGAGGCAAAACTTCATCATCCACAACTGAAATCACTGAAGGTGCCGTCCAAGAACTTGATTCGTCAAGAAGAATCCGAACCTAACCAAATCCAATCGTGAATGCCCCAAATTTGATCGGGAAAACTAGAAACATTGCATGAGGAAGCTAGAGCATCACAACAAAAGCCAATCGCGACTCATTCCACAAATTGGACATCATAAACAAGCAATTAGACTCCTCCTAGCTACCTAACCCTTACCTCACAGATCTCATACCATCACATGAAAGTGCACTTGCCTTTCCCTTGTCGTTCCCTTCCTCGTGCCACCTTCGGAAACCCTCGCGAAAGGTTAGCACCGTCGGTGAGCTAGTTGTAAGACTCCGCGTCCGATCGTGACGTCCCAGGGACTTGCCCGCGTGCCTAGCCGGATCTTAATGTTCGGCGGAGAGATCGGTAGGAGACCGCGGGGTGGAGAAGGAGAAGAGTTGGTGATTTTGGAGTGAACAGTGAGGGAGGAGAAAGGGAATCGGTAAAATTTGGGCTTTTATATTAGGGCAATTAATTCTAACCTAGGGTAATTAAGGTCAATCACTTCTAACTTAACTAGGTATCATATACTTCCATCCAGCTTAATAGTTCTATCCCCTTGAAACGTATTATACCAATTTATTTAAAATTCTGAAAAATCTCTAAAATTCATAGAAAAATTTATGAATTAAGTTCTTAATTAACTTGAGACCTTAGAAAATTTTGTAAATAAATTCCTTAAATAATGGTCGTGAAACTTCACAATTCTCCCCCTTATAAAAATTTCATCCTCGAAATTTGACTTACCAAATAATTCAGGGTAGCGATTGCGCATATCCAGTTCAATCTCCCAGGTAGCCTCCTCCATTAGCTGATTTCCTCATAAGATCTTTACCATTTTTATCTCCTTGTTCCTCAGCTTCCAGACTTGACGATTAAGGATTTGTTTTGGTACTTCCTCATAAGACAAATTCAATGTCCACTGCATGAACTCATGACCAATCATATGAGAAGGGTTAGAAATGTACCTCCTAAACATGGATATGTGGAACACATTATGAATTTCTGACAAGTTCAGTGGTAGAGCAACTCGGTATTGTCGAGTTCCAATCGGATCTAAAACCTCAGAAGGCCAAATATACCTTAGACTGAGTTTTTCTTTTTTTTTTTTTGAATCTCAGTACCCCCTTTATCGATGACACCTTGAGGAATACAATATGGTCTCCCACTCCAAACTCCAAGTCTCTCAGTCGTTGATCGGTATAACTCTTCTGGCGACTTTGCGTCATCTACATCCTATCTCGTATCTTGGCCACTAGATTCGCAGTATGTGTCACAATGTCTAGGCCCAAGACTGTCCTCTCTCCTATCTCATCCCAATGCAATGGTGTCTTGCACCTTCCTCCCTACAACGCCTCATATGGAGTCATACCTATGGTGGCTTGATAACTATTATTATACATAAATTCTACCAGGGCAATCTTGACTCCCAGCTTCCTCTGAAGTCAATCATACAAGTCGCAGCATCCTCCAAAATCTAAATCACCCGTTCAGATTAACCATCAATCTGTGGATGAAAAACGGTACTAAATGTGAGCTTTATACCTAACCCACAATGCAAACTTTCCCAAAATCTGAATGTAAATTTTGGATCTCTATCTGACACAATCTAAGCTGCAATTTCATGTAACCATACTATCTCTCGTATATACAGTTCTGCATATTACGTCATAGTGAAGGTGATTTTCACTGGCTGAAAGTGTGGCGACTTCGTCAGTTGGTCCACTATAACCCATACAACATTTGATTCCCTAGGTGAGGTTAGTAATCCCACCATAAAGTCCATAGTCACATCTTCCCAATTCTAAGGAGGAATCGGAAGCGGTTCTAGTAGTCCTGTTGGCCTCTAATGTTCGACCTTCACCTATTGGCAAGTAATGCATTCGTGAACTACTCTGTTTATATATCTCTTCATGCCTGGCTACCAGTACAATAGCTGCATATTCTTATACATTTTCGTGCTTCCGAGGTGAACAAAGTACGGAGTGGTACTATGTGCCTCAATCAGGAGGTCCTCCCTGAGTGACCCAACCTTAGGCACCCAAATACTGTCCTTGTATTGCACAACCCCATCAACAGTCGAGTAAATCGGGTGACCCTTTGCTTCCTCTCTTTGTTTTCATTCCCTTAACTGCTGATCAGATGTTTGTTCTACCTGGATCCAGTTCAGTAGGTTTGATTTAACTGTTAGTGTTGACAAACTAATCTGCTCATTTGGTGCCATCACTTCGAAACTCTTTTGTTGAAATTCTGATATCATGTTACTGGGTGGTCAACTGTGACAGCGTTGTGGACTTGCGACTCAAAGCGTCTACCACCACATTAGCCTTACATGAGTGATAATTAATACTGCAGTCATAGTCCTTCACCAACTCCAACTATCATCTCTGTCTCATATTTGTAAGTACAATATTCCCTAGGTCAAGGTTGACCTGTTTGACTGGGCTTGAAGTGAGTCAAGCTCGAATCTTGATGATTTGGTTTCGATGTTTGACAATACTTGTAGACAACACATGAACATTGCAGGTGCAATTGTTCATGTGGGGAGATTGTGAAGGAGAGTCAAGTAGGTCAAAGTTGACTGGATACTTGACTGAAAATCCTAGTGAGTGAAACTAGGTGAAAGTCCTGATGAGTGAAGTCAGGCAGAAGGAAACCCTAGTGAGTGAAGCTAGGTGAAAGTCCTAGTGAGTGAAGTCAGGTAGATGAGAAGACCTAGTGAGTGAAGCTAGGCAGAAGGAAAATCCTGGTGAGTGAAGCCAGGTGAGTGAAGCCAGGCACGGGGAAATCCAGATGGGTCAAGGTTGACAAGACATCTGGTGAAAGTCCAAGTACGTCAAAGGAATTGACCGGATACTTGACAAGAGGAGAAAAGTCCAAATGGGTCAAAAATTTGACCAGACACTTGGTGAGAGAGTCCTAGCTGGTCAAGGGTGACCGGATGCTAGGTTTTATGTACCAACAAGTCATGGTTGGCTGGATGTTGGTTTAGGGGGCTTTGGACTTGCTTTTGGGCAAAAACCAAGATTTGGATTGATCAACGGATTGATCCAGCAGATCTGGATCGATCAGCCGATCGATTGGATCATGCCCAATTGATCAGCTGATCGATCGGGTGAGTCCCCACGAACAGAACCCCTTTGGATCGATCCAGAGGTCCCAATCGATTAGTGGATCGATTGGGAGATGTTGTTTGTGCGCGATAAGCTCTGGATCGATCAGCCGATCAATCCAGGCTATTCCTGAGAGCACAAAGGCACTCTGAATCGATCGGTTGATCAATCCAAAACCTCCCCGATCGATTGGGAGCAATTCAATCGATCAGGATCCGACCGTTGGCGTCGTATTTAGCTGCAGGCGAGCGTTTCCTTCAGTAGAGCTCACACGATTCATCTTCGATCTTCACCAGCGACTCCACAGCTCTCTCTCAAGTTCAGATCGCCAGTTCTTGAAGATTCTTGGAGGTTCTTCCAAGTTAAGAGGCGGATCAAAAGCAAGAAGAGAAGTTAGGGTTAGAGTTTATTATAAGCTTTTGCTTGTATTTCATATCCTTTCCTTTCTTCTTGTATTGAGAGTTTGTAAAGGCTTCTCCGCCTTCGGTAGTTACTGTAGAGGAGTGTGTTTCATAGTAGAGGGTGCGTCAGTGTGTGGATCCTTGGATTAGTCACCTCTTGTGAGGTGGATACCAAGTAAAATCTATTTGTTAGCGTTGTATTTTGTTTCTTGTACATTTCCGCTGCACATCTTTGAAGAAACAAGCAACGCCAACCACGAAGCACGCGACGAGCTATTCACCCCTCCCCCCCCCCCTCTAGCTACTTTTCGGTCCCAACAAATGATATCAGAGCAAGGCCACTCTTCACCGGAATCATCGCCGGAAGGGGCAAACAAAACAAGCAAAGCTAGAGGGTGAAGAAGTTGGAGCAAATTCATTGAAGTCAAAGAATTCAAGAAGCTCAACTTCAAGATGCAATTCCAAGATGGACTTGGATTTGACACAAGGGTGACTCCACCGTACACATCTACTAGCTTCAATCTTTCGAAATCAAGGATCGAAAACTTCTTAATGGTGGAGATAGAGCAATGATTTGCTCTAATGGAAGGCTTCGAGGCTCCAAGAAATTCAAAGGGCAAAGTCCAAGAAAAGCAATTGGAGCAAAGAACAAATCCAAATATGTGAGGCCAATGATAAAGTGACCAAGCTTTTGGTCAATCTATTGCCTAGCCACATTCTTGGAAAAATTGGAGAGTTCAAGGATGCCAAGGAGCTTTGTGTAGGACCGTGATCGTTCGATAGAGGGGGGGGGGGTGAATATCGATTCGAAAAACTCGAGTATAAAAGTACGCAGCGGAAAAGTAAATGAACACAATTAATTTTACTTCGTTCGGAGCCTGTGACGACTCCTACTCGAAGGCCCGTACTTCGTGAGTACTTTCGTTGGGCAATCACTATCAATTCGAATATTACAGAGTTAAGTACAAGAATTGACAGATAAAGAAAATACCGACAATAGAATTAAAACAAAACCAGCAGTGAGTCGGAGAGCTTTTCGTGGCGTCGCAAGAGCACAGAGCAGCAGATCTTGGATTCTGAGTTCATATCGAAGCTCTACCCTTGCCCCTTCTTTTATATGAAGCTCAGGGCGCCCCGGATCCCTTCCAGGCGCCCTGGTGAGACGTGGCAGGTCCAACCAGTGAGCTCCACGTGGCGACGCGCAATCGGGATAAAACTTGCCTCCAGAGCGCCCGGACCACCTTTCTCCAGAACAGGTCCTTCTCCTGCAAGACAAGGTTAGTCCGAGGCAAGTATAATAAATTTCCTGCAAAATAAAGTGTTAGCACAGTTCATGAGTTTGGCATGAAAAAGTATGACTTAGATTCCGTCTTTCTGAGACCGGAATCTAGTCACGATCTCGACTTAGATATCCGAAATGGATCTAAGCCGGATCGACGCCTAATGTTCCCTTCCCGGGAACGCGTCCTCACAATCACTCCCTTCCAGTGACTTACCTTTACTCACCTGCCAGACGTCCGGTCAGCCCTTCGACCCGTCTGGACTTTTCGCCAGCTATCCGGTCAGTCCATCGACCTAGCTGGACTTCTCGCCAAGCGTCCGGTCAGCCCGTCGACCCGCTTGGACTTCTCGCCAGCTATCTGGTCAGCCCGTCGACCTAGCTGGGCTTCGTGCCAGACATCCGATCAGCCCGTCGACCTGTCTGGACTTCTCCTGCACACTCGATCAGAGTGTTAGACAACAACAGACTAACTTAACCTGATTTGTCATTCATCAAAACCTGGGTTAAATCGTTAGTGCTAACCGCACCAACACTTTGGAGCAAATTGGCATCAATCCATGAGATCCCCTCCACTGTACCAAATCAAGAGGAATCCAAAGAGGGCGACTCATTGGATCAAGACCAAGAGGAGGACTCCGAAGTTGAGAGATGCTCAACTTCCGAAGAAGAAGTCCAAGAAGAAGCTTCATCTTCAAAGGGATGCAATGAAGAGGCCAAGGAGGGAGCATACTCCTTGTTCCATGTACAAGATGAAGATGAAGAAATCTCCACCTCTAGGATTGAGGGGGAGCAACTTTTGGTGACACCGGATCAAGTAGAAGGAGAAGTCTCCACATCCGGGTCAAGAAGAGAAGAGGATGAAGAAGCTTCCACCTCCATAAATCAAGACATATCTATTGGAGGAGAATCATCATCGGAACAAGAGGAAGCCTCCGTATTCGGATCCAAAGGAGAAGAAGTCACCCCTACACAAGAAGGTATAAATAGTTCATTTAATAATAAAAATCATATCATATGCTTTAAATGTAGGGAACATGGGCATGTCAAGAGCAAATGCCCTAAATTGGTCAAGAAAAAGGGTCAAGTGGCACAAAAGGGCAAGGAGAAGCCTAAGGAAACCACTCCCAGAACAAAGAAGAGCAAGGAGCACATTGTGTACTTCTCTTGCAATCAAAAGGGGTATTACCGAAGTCAATGCCCTAAGGGGAAGAAGGTGGTCAAGGCTCAAGGAGAAAGCACAATTCAAGGGGGAGTCTCTAAGGTAAAAAGGAAGGTATCGTTCATTGAACCTACCCCCTTTAATAATGGTAAAAAGCATGATAGTTCTAATATATATCATTTTAATGCTATTTACCATGAAAATAGAAGGCATGATAAGATTAAGGAAAATCATGTAGCTTATCATGCTAAAACCTCTCAACCTAGGCTTAGAAAGGTAGATAGGAATTTAGGCAAGAACCCTAAGGATTCTAGGTATTTGCCTAAGAAGAAGAAAATCAAGGTTTTAGTGAAAAACCAAAGGGTGAAGAATTATGGAAGGAAAATCAAGTCTTGAGGTCAAGACTTGACAAATTAGAGAGGACTCTTCGAAAAATAACAAATATGACACAAGGATCCAAGAGTCAAAATCTAGGTTTAGGACAACAAGGGTCATCCAAGAGTCATAAAGGTTTGGGATACAAACCTAAAACCAAAAATGATATACCTACTTATCATAGAGTTCCATATAGTTATGGAACAAACCCTAAGTCTAGTGGTCAAGTAAAGAATACTAGGGAGGTCATCCCTAAGAGTATTTTTGCAACCAATGTGACTAAGACTTCTAAGAAGTCTAAGAAAGTCATAAAGAATGTCACAAGGGAAGTAATTCCTAGGGTTAACCTAGAAAATGTGACAAAGGCTTCTAAGAAGCCAAATAAGGTCACTAGGAAGGTATCTAGGGAGGTTATCCCTAGTGAGTACATAGAGCATCCAAGGAGCACCAATAGGTTTTGGGTTCCTAGGAGCATCTTCTCTACCCCATAGATGGGTTAGAGAGTGTCAACTCTAAGTGAAAGGGTAGTTAACCTAATCATGTTGAAGTTGACACTCAATGAGCATTTTCAAGGTTATTATTAACTTTTGAAAATGAAATATATATATCATTTACTCCTTAGAAGAGTAAAATGTGTCAAATTTTGGAAATAGTGATTTTAATCTTAATTGGCACAATTTAGGAAAATCATAAGAACTACCAAGTTGGGAGTTTGGTATGTTCTTAAGAGATTAAAAGCAATCCGGGCCCTAATTTAAAGTGCTACTCATGTAGAAAAATGAAATATGCCAACACTTGAGGAATATGATTAATTTCAATTGGCATAAATTAATCAAAAGAATTAGAAATGTCAATTTAGACTTTGGCATTGTCTTGAAGCACTTTGGGCAATCTAGGTTAGATTTAAAATTAGCTATGGGGTTAAGAATACTTAGGTAGGTAATCTAGGTATTTTATCTATACTAACTTGCCATGCTTTGTTTGCCCATCAAATGTCATGACATCATATTTATTTATTTGTGTTTGCACTCATGCCTTATTATGAAAAACACAAAAATACCATGTCATGTCATCCATACTTCATATAGTTATAAGAAATTTTCTTTTGAAAATTATTTCTTTTTGATGTATGTCATAACATCATCATGCATCATTTGAATTCCTTGTTTATTAAGGACTAATGGTATTAATTAACAAGTAACATCCTTGATGGATGTTTAGTATTCAAAAATACCTAGATAGATATGCATAATCCCTAGATTAGGGCAAAACCAAACTTTACATCTCACAAAGACCCATAAGGTGACTTGTATGTGGTTTAATGCACATTAGATACAAGTGAGATGTTAGGATGATGAACAAAACTCAAGATGTTGATTTAGTGCATTCTTTTGAGTTCTCAGTTCATCAAAACACATAGGTATGTGTTTTCCCATCATTGAGAAAGCTAATGTACAAGTCATGTGCATTAAGCCCAAGGAACATGGTGGGATATTGGTTTTGAAAATCATTTTAAAATGCTTTTGGCAAACCTTGATAAAGATTATCTTTTGATAGTAATCATCATTAAATAGTTGAGCACAAACTAGAAGAAAACACTAAAATTTTTGCAAATTCTCTAGTTTGTGTCAATCTTGGAAAATATGAAGTATTTTCTTATAAAATTATTTTTCCATAGTAATATATGCCCTAAATAATGTCTACACAAATTTTCACAATTTTTGGATTTTTGTAGATTTTTCTAGGGGTTTCTGAAGTTGACTGAAATGGAATTTCAGCAACTATCAGAACTCCAATCGATCACCCAATCGATTGGAGTTTCTCAATCGATCGGCCGATCGATTGAGAAGGCTATTCTCGCGAGCAGAAGCTCGCTAAATCGATCAGTCAATCGATCCAGACTGGCTGAATCGATCAGTGGATCAATTCAAAGCAGTTCAAATCGATTGGGACCCAACTCCAATCGATTGAGGAAGCTGATTTTGGCTGGGAAAGCCTGATTTCAGCATTCCAAACCAGGTTTAGTCGAGATAACCATTCCTAACCCATCAAAATACATTTGTATACATAAAAAGGGTGTTTTCATGTTGAAAACAAAGATGGATTGGTTGGGGAAGACTAAATTGAAGTTTAGGTTGAGGTTTGGTTTCAATATTGAATGTTTGAACCTCAAAACTTCTAAATTTAGGTTTCCTAAAGGTTTAGGGATTCCAAGTCATTGTTGGTGCAATGATAGAAGGTACGACCATGTCTTTAGGGGGAGTTACTCTTTAAAGACATGAAAATTATTTTTTATATACCTTGGGAGGTGGTTAACCTTCTTTTAGAGAAAATGCTCAAAGTTAGGCATTGAAATTAATGGGGAGTGGATATCCTTATTGTTTAAGTGGAGTTTGCTCATGGATGAACTTTTGATAAAAAATGAAGGGTATGAGACCTTCATTTGGGTTATTCAAGTGGTTAATGCTCAAGGGTGAGCATTGATGATAATGAAGGGTATGAGATCTTTATTATCGTGTTGATCACAACGAGTGAAGTTGTGAACAACGATAAGCAACTCTTCAGGAGGAGAGGTTGTGGTTGATGTGTGCCCAAAGATGGGGGCATGTTTATAATGTATGCCAATAGGGGGAGAATGCATGGTTAAGTTAGGCCTTCAGTACCTAAAGGGGGAGTTTGCCCTCTAGAAAAGGAAAAGAATGGAGAAAACCATCATTCAGATATTGACATGAAGGGAGTTGAGGCTATGGGATTAGTCTAATTTTCTAACTTAACATGTGGTATTGTCAAACATCAAAAAGGGGGAGATTGTAAGTGCAATATTCCCTAGGTCAAGGTTGACCTGTTTGACTGGGCTTGAAGTGAGTCAAGCTCGAATCTTGATGATTTGGTTTCGATGTTTGACAATACTTGTAGACAACACATGAACATTGCAGGTGCAATTGTTCATGTGGGGAGATTGTGAAGGAGAGTCAAGTAGGTCAAAGTTGACTGGATACTTGATTGAAAATCCTAGTGAGTGAAGTTAGGTGAAGTCCTGGTGAGTGAAGCCAGGCAGAAGGAAACCCTAGTGAGTGAAGCTAGGTGAAAGTCCTGGTGAGTGAAGCCAGCCAGATGAGAAGACCTAGTGAGTGAAGCTAGGCAGAAGGGAAATCCTGGTGAGTGAAGCTAGGTGAAAGTCCTGGTGAGTGAAGCCAGGCACGGGGAAATCCAGATGGGTCAAGGTTGACAAGACATCTGGTGAAAGTTCAAGTAGGTCAAAAGAATTGACCGGCTACTTGGCAAGAGGAGAAAAGTCCAAGTGGGTCAAAAGGATTGACCAGACACTTGGTGAGAGAGTCCTAGCTGGTCAAGGGTGACCGGATGCTAGGTTTTATGTACCAACAAGTCATGATTGACTGGATGTTGGTTTAGGGGGCTTTGGACTTGCTTTTGGGCAAAAACAAAGATCTGGATTGATCAACGGATTGATCCAGCAGATCTGGATCGATCAGCCGATCGATTGGATCATGCCCAATCGATCAGCTGATCGATCGGGTGAGTCCCCACGAACAAAACCCCTTTGGATCGATCCGTGGATCGATCCAGAGGTCCCAATCGATCAGTGGATCGATTGGGAGCTGCTGTTTGTGCGCGATAAGCCCTGGATCGATCAGCCGATCGATCTAGGCTATTCCTGAGAGCACAGAGGCACTCTGGATCGATCGGTTGATCGATCCAAAGCCTCCCCGATCAATTGGGAGCAATTCAATCGATCGGGATCCGACCGTTGGCGTCGTATTTAGCTGCAGGCGAGCGTTTCCTTCAGTAGAGCTCACACGATTCATCTCCGATCTTCACCAACGACTCCACAGCTCTCTCTCAAGTTCAGATCACCAGTTCTTGAAGATTCATAGAGATTCTTCCAAGTCAAGAGGCGGATCAAAAGCAAGAAGAGAAGTTAGGGTTAGGGTTTATTGTAAGCTTTTGCTTGTATTTCATATCCTTTCCTTTCTTCTTGTATTAAGAGTTTGTAAAGGCTTCTCCACCTTCGGTAGTTACTGTAAAGGAGTGTGTTTCATAGTGGAGGGTGTGTGAGTGTATGGATCCTTGGATTAGTCACCTCTTGTGAGGTGGATACCAAGTAAAATCTATTTGTTAGCGTTGTATTTTGTTTCTTGTACATTTTCGCTGCACATCTTTGAAGAAACAAGCAACGCCAACCACGAAGCACGCGACGAGCTATTCACCCCCCCCCCCTCTAACTACTTTTCGGTCCCAACAATATTCAATTCTTTTGTATGGAAAAATATTTCAAGTTTTTATGGTCTGTGAAAATCTCACAACGTTCCCCATAAAAGGTAGTGCCTTCAAATCTTTAGAGCAAATACGACTGCCGCTAATTTCAAGTCATGTGTGGGATAATTTTGCTCATGCACCTTCAATTGACGTGAGGCATAGGCAATGACCTTCCCATTCTACATCAGGACAACCCCTAAATCACTCTTGGAGGCATCTATGTACACCATGAATCACCCAAAACCGTTTGGGATTGCAAGCACTGGCGCTTTCATCAATCTTTCTTTCAGCTCCTCGAAACTACTCTCACACTGATTCATCCATTCATACTTTACCCTCTTCAGTGCCTAGCAGAGAGATCGGTCGGAGACCACGGGATGGAGAGGGAGAAGAGTCGGTGATTTTGGAGTGAACAATGAGGAAGGAGAAAGGGAATCAGTGAAATTTGAGCTTTTATACTAGGCCAATTAATTCTAACCTAGGGTAATTAAGGTTAATCACTCCTAACTTAACTGGGTATCATATACTTCCATCCGACTTAATAGTTCTATCCCCTTGAAACGTATCATACCAGTTCATTTAAAATTTTGAAAAAATCCCTAAAATTCGTAGAAAATTTTATGAATTAAGTTCTTAATTAACGCTCATAAGACCTTAGAAAATTTTGTAAATAAATTCCTTAATTAATACTCGTGAGATCTCACACCATCGATCTACCGAACAAGAGGTTCAATTGGCCAAACCAAGATGATGTGGTAGGGTTCACATCGCATAGAGGTGGATCGGTCGACCAAACCCAAGGATCGGTCGACTAAACCTAATTTGGTAAACACAGTGGCAAATTCGATCTCGACAAAGTTGGAAAACATAGGGATCAGTCGACCAAACATTAAATGGCATTAATGACTTAGAAGATCGGATCTTGGCGAAGAAGGAAGGACGTGTGATCAGTCAACCGATAGAGAGATCGATTGACCGAATGGATTAGTCGACCGAAGGCTTTTTCAGTTAACCGAACATAGCTTATAAAAGTACACCTTGAGCTCCGAGCTAGCAAGAACTTCTGTGCAACCTTCTGATCTTCGTTCTCTTTGTTCGTGCTGCTACTACGCCTCAACTCTGTGTAAGCTACGACACCGAAAGAGCTCCAACGATCTTCATCTTAAATCTTATTTGTCGGTACATTTACTTTTAGCTTATATAACTTCTTGTAAATCTTATGAATTACCTCTTTTTTGAAGGTTTTGGAAGGAGAAATTTTAGTGGATTATCCAACCGTATGATCAAGGATCGCGGGTCTTAGAGTAGGAGTCGACACAGGCTCGGACCAAGTAACCAACTGTGTCTCTGTGCGTATTGTTTTTAATTCCGTTGCTATACTTTATTTTTGTCTTAATACGAAAAAGAAAAGATTTATAACGAGTGATATTCACCTCCCCCTTCCTCTACTAGTATTCTAATCCTTCATTATCATCTTCCAGGGATGAAATATAAAACATGCCAAGCCAAATACAATGAAAAATTAAGAGAAAATATATGGCAAACTACCCAACTACAAACTATCAGAATTATTCGAAGAACTCTGAGAATGAACAACTATCACCCACATAACTAATGTCCAATTGAAACCTTTATTTAATTGATGATACTACCTCAGATTTACGACAATGTTATGCATCTGACCAGCAACTCTCATCCTTGATCTTACCATGTGGCCAAGTAGGGTTGACTGCCACAGCAACAATTGATGATACCACTACAACAAGTTTAACTTTGGCCTCAGAGCTTGGCTTCAATACATTCACAGTGCCTCCGACAGCAGGAGCAATAACCTCCACCTGAAAGTTAGAATGATTCAAAAAGTTATCCGTCAATAAAAAAAAAAAAGATAAATCCGTTACTTTAGCGGTTCCTTTAATGTCGGTCCCATGGATATGGAGGGAAGTTCATACAAATACATAGGTCATAGGCACATGATGGAATAAACTCTAAATCATCAGTTCAGTTATCAATCAATAAAATATCTATACAAGAGGGGCGCACATTGGTTCTAATTCATATATTGACTACAAAATAAACAAGTATAACGTTGTCGGATAATTATCTCAATACATTTGTACTCATTTTAATGCAGTTTTTCAAAAGAACATGCATCCTTAACATATAAGATATATAAGGAACAATATAAATGTAATTCATAACACAATAATTGAAGGTGGGAGTTTTTCATCAATAAATATAATTCTAACTTCTATCTAATGTTCTCATTTGAGTTGATAGTAATCTTTCTTGATTCATTCGATGGCTTGTGATTCAGGAGGAAAAAATATATAAAGTAGAGAAGACATCCCAAATTGGTTGCCCATAGCTGACCAATCTTGAGGTGGATACATACCAAAAAGAGCTAGGACGACATTACTTGAATTTGTTGAAATTTTTTGAGAACTTTGGGAATTTAAGAAATTTGGAGGATATTGTAGAGCATATGAAATATTTTAAAATTTTGAAGGATATTGTGTGTGAGAAAAAAATGAGGATATTGGATATTTGGAGGAATGTGAATATTTTGAAAAGATATATTTTCTTCCATATTTGAAGAATTCAAAAGATTTGTAGAAGAAATTTCATCTCGAATATAAATATAAAATGAAAGTTAGAAAGAAGAGAATGATTTGGATGAATGAAAAAAAGAATTGAAGATGTATTTATAGTTTTTTTAAAAAAAATTAAAAAAATAAAAATTTACATTGAGGAACGACGAATACATTAGTCATTGTATTTTTAAAAACAAATATTAAAAAAAGAAATCATTTTAATAAAAATACTTTAGGAGCGATCCTCCGTATCATCAAGATCTCCCACTATAGATGTTCTCTCGAGATGGTCTAGTGACTAGTGCATAAAGTGTTGTCACTATGAGGTTTGAGATTCAAATCTCGATAAAGTTGAGATAAATGTCTCCCTTATATCAGGGTCATCTCAAGATTCCTTGAGGCCCTAGGCAAAAAAAATTAAAAAACAAATTTTTTTAACATATTTTTAATTTTCTTTAACATTTTCCATTTAGATTTGGGACTGAAAATAATAATTTTAAAAAAATATTTTTAAAATTAATTATTAAAAGAATTAAATATTATTTTTTTTAAAAAAACTAATTTTTGATATAAAATTTAATTTTCTAACCGGTATTTTGATAATAATTTTATTTTTTATTAATAAAATTATTAAATTATTTAATCTTTTTAGTTAGAATGTCAAATATACTTTATTAATTTTAATTTTAAAAAAATTATTTTTACTAATGCATTTTACTTTGTATTTTATGATAAAAAAAATCTCTAATTCATATTATTATCGAGAAATAAAAAGAAAGAGCGAGGAAGAAATATTATCGGCAACAGAAGAAAATGACGTTCTCTACGAGTATCAGAAGGAGAAACATGCAAAATCACTGATGAAAAAAAAAAGGCACAATGCATTGATGAGAGAACTATTAGGATTTTTAAAAAATATTGAGGAGAAAAAAATTCATTAGGTTTTATAAAAATAGTATTACTAATTGCAAAATAAAATGGGAATCAGAGTAATAATAAAAAAAAAAAAGAAATATGTCAATTTAAAAATGAATTATATTTAAGGCAAATAAAATCTCATATAAAATTATGGTAGCAATTAACGAGGAAATAAAGATAAGTACAAGGTATAAATAGGAAATGGAATCGAATTAATTGACCAAGTGTCATTAATGAATTAGCAAGACATTTATAATTAATTAATATTAATGATGTTAATTTAATTTTTTCAATATCTTTAATTAATTAATCAATGGGCCCCAATAAAATTGGGGCCCTAGGCATAGGCCTTAATGACCTATGCCTTGAGCCGGGCCTGCCTTATGTGCTAGTCATTATTTTAAAAACTAGTAGTTGTCCATAATTTACCTCCTCCGTGTTGACCTTAAGACAGATTGACGATGACACTAGGGATGAACATATTCGCATGTTATCATTAAGATCTCCCACTATAGATGTCCTAATATCAAATAATAAACTTGAGAGCACATGTCAAACACACACACACACAAACCAACCATAGAGTATGATGTTCTTTTGATAAATAAAAAAAATATTATTGATTTCAAAAAAATAAAAGACCCTCTTTTCATTTTTATTCGATTATATTTGATAATTTTAGAAATTTAAAAATATTTTTTTAAAAAAAATCAGATTTATTATTATTAACCTCACTTTTTCCCCATTTTAATTTATTATCACTCGGTGCTCACCACCACCGCCACTTCCCCACTTCGTCGCTTCCTCATCTCTCTTCTAAAAGGCGCCTCTTTTCTCCGCCTCTTCATCCCAAAACCCTCGCTTTCCGAATGCCATCACGTCGCCTCTCCTCCTCCTCCGCCGCCGCCGCCCACCACCACCTCATCCTCCTCGCCTCCGCCACCACCGTCTCCTTCCTTCTCCTCATCTTCTTCGCCTTCCTCCTCCTCCTCCTTTACTTCTACCTCTCCCACTGCCGGCCCCCTACCCTCCCCCTCTCGTCCCCCTCGCCCTCTCCCAGCCCTCGCCTCCGCCGATTCTCCTACCGCTGCCTCCGCTCAGCCACCGCCTCCTTCGACCCCTCGCGCTCCCTCGGTCGCGGCGCCTCCGCTGCCGTCTTCCGCGGCGTCCTCCCCGACGGCAAGTCCGTCGCCGTCAAGCGCCTCCTCCTCCCCCTCTCCTCCTCATCCGATCGCGACTTCCACAACGAGCTCCACGTACTCTCGGGCATCCGCCCCTCCCCCTTCGTCGTCTCCCTCCTCGGATACTGCCTCGAGGGCAGCCATCGCCGCCGCCGCCGCCTACTAGTCTACGAGCGCATGCCCCATGGGAGCCTCCAGGAAGCCCTCTTCTCCTCCACCTCGCTTCTCACCTGGGACCGCCGCTTCTCCATCGTCCTCGACGTCGCCCGAGCCCTCGCCTTCCTCCACCTCGAGTGCGATCCGCCTGTCGTCCACGGAGACATCAAGCCCAGCAACGTGCTTCTCGGCTTCGATTTCCAGGCGAAGATTTCCGATTTCGGGCTGTCCCGGATGAAGACTGAGCCCGATCTCGGGCTCGATTTCTTCAGCCAAGATCTCTTCCAGAGTCGAGACCTCGCTCAGGAGAGCCCGCAGGTAGATTTCGCCCATACCCTTCCTTCCTCTTCTTCCATTAAGCTCAGTTCCAGTAATACCCCGATCCGGAAGGAGGCAGTGGCAACCACCGCGTCATTCCCCGTCCAAGATGAAACCTTTAGCTTCGAACATAGCAAAGAGTTGAGTGCCAGTGTGGATGATTTAAGAACAGAGTCCACTGATCCATGGGACAACCATTGGTGGTGGAAGCAGGATGGAAGCAGGGAGTTGAGCAGCAAAGATTATGTTACAGAGTGGATTGGTAGCCAAATTTGCACCTCCGGGAATCCCGCTTCCGATAAGTGTTTTGACTTCAGGAACTCGAGTCGTGTAGAAGTCGGGGATGATGCCCTCTTCACTGGTGCTCATACCGAGAAGAAACATGAGAAGAAGAAATGTGCTCTCCATTCCGACAGGAAGATGAGAGAATGGTGGAAGGAAGAATACTTCGCAGAGATTAGCCGGAAAGGCCATTGCAAGAAAGATCGACAGCGGTGGTTCCGAACTATAAGTAACCTCGGCGAAGAGTATGCTAACCGTAGTAGGGACTTGAATGTGGACGTAAGCTTTAGGAAGAACTGCAGGAAGAAGAGAAGCCGATCGGTGGGCAGCGAGATGTTCAGCTGTGACCTGCTCAGCAAGGAGCTGAGTAGCACAACAAGCATCAGAGGAACAGTGTGCTATGTTGCTCCAGAGTGCCATGGCTGCGACCAGCTGATGGAGAAGGCCGATGTGTACAGCTTTGGGGTGCTGATTCTGGTTATCGTGTCGGGAAGGCGGCCATTGCACGTGCTGCCGTCGCCGGTCAAGCTCGAGAAGGCGAACCTCGTGAGCTGGTGCAGGCAGTTGGCTCAGGCAGGCAACCTGTTCGACCTAGTGGATGAGAGGTTGAAAGGTGGATACGACAAGGATCAGGCAAGCCTCTGCATCAACTTGGCCCTCTTGTGCTTGCAGAGGATTCCCGAGTTGAGGCCCGACAGCGGCGACATCGTCAAGATCCTCACGG
Source organism: Zingiber officinale (assembly GCF_018446385.1). NCBI lineage: Eukaryota > Viridiplantae > Streptophyta > Magnoliopsida > Zingiberales > Zingiberaceae > Zingiber > Zingiber officinale. Next base: position 145,902,358 of record NC_055990.1, on the reverse strand, counting down.
GGGAGATGGAACTCCCAGTTGTTCCATGTGAATTCTCTCCTTCTCCCCCGACTGCTAAACACTACATCAAGTCAAGAAGGAAAGCTTCAGCAGATGCAGACTAACAAGGTCTGTTTTCTTTCTTCACTGTGCTTTGATATGAAGTTAGAGAAAATTTTCCTGTTCGTTAAATTGGGTTGAGGGTTTGTGTCATTGATCTCTGAGCCTTCTCGTAGTGTTTATTTATGCTTGCTCTTTGTTTGAATATGATTTCCTTCTTCTTCTTCTTTTTTGATTCAAAGCTGAAGATGATGCTATTGCTTTATACTTATGCAATGAGAAGTTGACCTACAGCTGCTTCAAAATTCAGATAAAAGCAATAAGTTGCTGTTCATGATTGAGAAAGCAGTCATAAACAATTTGAAGGCATCAATTTAGTCGGCTGTTGCAAACCAACTTCTTGATCTCATGGTTCATTTTCTACGGACTCTAACTCTGGAATTGTATTATATTCATTTGGGTGGTGATGCCAAGCTTCATCTTGCCCCGGATTCAACTAGATCTTACTAACTTTTATATTTAACAAGATAGAGATTGATTGATTGATCTCACATGCAGCATGCTTAAAGGTTATGGGGGCTTCTGTCGTTGAGTGGGGAAGAGTGTCACATGGAGTTTATCAGTTCTGCTGTCTGAATCATGAATGTTTTTGGATCAACTCAGTGTAATATTAGCAAATTCCAAGTTAATTTAATCGGTTTAATTAATTTTAAAATTGACAATTGAAATTTAATAGATTTATTGTTTTGATTGAATTGTAGTTTTGTTCATCCCCACTTGCAAATTCTATCATTATTATTAATGATTCCTGTTTCTAATGGATTAGGGGTTGAAAGGAGCTCCAAATGTAAAGCTAGTAATTCTTCAAATCCGACACTTTGCGATTGCTTTAACACCATTGCCTTGGAAAAATGAAACATCTTTTTTTTTTTAAATCTTACTTTGGACTTTGGATTCTAGTAACTTTAACCTTTTTCTTCGTATGTGTAAGAGGAGAAGATTTACCACTTTGATAAAAATAAATAAAAGAAAAAGAATTCAACATCATCCATTTCCCGTAAGGTGTGGGCATGCTTCAACTTCTAAGGGTTCACAGCCATGTGGTCGTGTTCGAGTTTAGGGGTTCACGTACCTCAGGTTGTGTTCGAGTTTCGATTTTTCGAACGGCAAAATGCCTGTGAATATAGTAGAAGAAAAGAACACAACATTATCCATTTAGTGGGTCCTCTTTAGGGTGTGGCTATGCTTCAACTTCTAGGATTTTTAATTTTCCAATTTCTTCAATATTTCAAATAAAAAATATATATGGAACTGTCATATCAATGACCCCTTAAAATCAGTCCTGCAAATATGAAAAAAGATAAATATAAATACACAACTGAAAGCGCATGATCGAGACGTTAACCTCAAATAATGACATTCTAAAAATTAAACTCTGGACCTCTCAACCATAAAATTATACGTCCCAATTGTATTACGGATTTGAATATGCTTAATTTGACATTATCGATAATTTGGTGTGTGATGGTGCTGCCATGCTTCTACTTCTAAGCTCTATCGGGTCGAGTTGGAATTTTAGTTTCTATATTTCCCCTCAAGTATTTTGAATTTGCTACTAAAAATTTAAAAAATCTAAAATTTTATGTTCTTTGGGCTTTCAAGTGAGAGTATATTCTTTTACTTTGAGATAGAAATAACATGCGTATCATATTTTACTTAATATCTTAAAGTTTCTCCAAAACATTTATTTTTACCAAATCTGAATTTATTTAGTAAAAAAATATATTATTTTATATTTTTGTAAATTGGATTAATCTAAACTTCCAATCAAAGAAGTGATAAGCTAGCAATTTGTACAAATAATATAAAAACAATGGAGAACAAAAGAGGGGGAGATGGAAACATGAGGGGTCCAAATGGTCTCCTCATTCAAAAAAAACTCATGATTGATTTGAAGTCCAAAACTGGTATAGAGTTTAATTATCAACTTACTTGAAAATCGAGCAAGCTCAAAATAAAAATCAAATTATTATAAAATAAAGCGTTTCGATAAGTTCGCAGCCAAAACTGGTATAGAGTTTAATTATCAACTTACTTGAAAATCGAACAAGCTCAAAATAAAGATCAAATTGTTATAAAATAAAAACAAATACGAATACATAAAAAAAAAATCTAATTTTTTGTTAATTTTTATTGTTTTGTTGCAGTGTAATTCATAAGTATTCTTATTATTTTCAAACGCCCCCAGGCAGGATACCATGGTTTACCCAAGTGACAAACTCGAGAACGCTGACTGTCAAAATAAATCTTCATGTGCATTTATCTGATTTATCTAAATGACTAATAGAAAACTTCATATGATTGAACTGATCATCCATAGAATTAGTCGAGTCCAAGGCTCAGATATTTGATACCAACTTACAAAAAAATTAAATCAAAGTGAACAAATTAGAGATTATTTAATAGTTGAACCAAGATATAGCTAATACTAATTAAAATTTGAAATTATGTGTCCAACTCAGTTATTTATGCTTCCAATCATATTTCCCCCTCTTTTCCACTTTTCAAATGGGCAAGGCCAATGATGTTTGAGAAAATATATTAGTAAATAAAGAAATAAATTTTTTGATAGAAGCATTATTTAGCAATTGTAAGAGTGTGACATGGGAAAAATAATGGCCCACAATTGTCACCAATAAATATATATATTTTGGATTAATTATTTTTAATAATTTTTTAAAGAATAAATATAATTATATGATGCATCATGATATGTAATCCTTTTGAAGGAGTAAAGACTAAGAAATGATAATGCATTGAAATAAGCAACAGCACAATGATGGAAAAAGTGACCAAAAACTCTGGCATTTGCTGCATAAAAGCAGATGAATAATAATTAAAAATAATGTGCTCAAAAAAGGAAGATGGCACAGGAAAAGTTTTCATTTTGCCCATCAAAGTTATCTCCTTTGCACAATGCTTTTGGAATTTACAAATTATTATTAAAATAACATTTAAAAAAAAATTAAACTCTTGCCATCTCATCTTACAACCATTTTCATGGTTATAGATCATGAAAGGCATATGGTGGATGTCATGTTATTTGTTATTTCTCCATAGAGCAAAATGATTATGCTAATGGTTAAGAAATGATAATTGATATTTAGTTTGTAAATAAATAATAATTCATTGACTATGAAAGTTTTTCATAGTGGATTTGAAGATGCAAAAATGCTACATCATCATAATATATGTACTCACCAGTGATTCATAGTCTTCACTCTTCTTCATCAAAGTCCATAAGAAAATCAGTTATGTTCTCTGAATCATCTATAGCCTCTTCCAGAGACATGGCATCTTTCTTCTTTGGCTTTTCCTTCTTTGGTAATCAGAAAAAAAAAAGAATAATAAGTTACAAGGGAAAAAAAAACTAAGAAGAAAATGAAATCTTTGAGCAAAACCTAAGAAGAAACCATGCCATTATCTAATCTATTGCAAAGCTTCTCCTTTTATGTCCAGAGGCTTTAGAACATGTTTATCCATGCAAGGTGGAAGAGAAGAGAGGATGGGGGAAGAGAGTTTCAGAGTAATTCGTTTGCCTCATCTTTATTGACCATGCCTGAAGGGAGAGAGCATACAAGAGTGTAAAACAGATGAGGGTATCCTTGTCTCCTACAAGGTTAGCTCCATTCGCCATGACATTGCCAGCTGAACCCTACCTCAACACCCCTCGCGCAAACCTTACCTTAACACCACCTACTGAGGACAACACCAAGATTTGCCCGGTCACTCAAAGATGAGATTTACTCTAACTGGAAGCATGGACTTGCTGACCTTACGACATTCTTGAGTGTTCGCTGACCACTCCCGAGATCCTTCCAAGCTCATGGGCAAATCAAGATAAAATCTCCAATCCCCTACTATGGTAACTCATCTCCCGAGTTTGGTAGAGATTTGGAGATAAATCTCGTTTGAGAAGAGGAATTCAAATTCCTCTCTACCGGTATTTCACCTGTATAAACAAGAGAGAGCTTCTCAAAATTGGAGGAGCCCTCCTCTAAGGGATTCCAAGGGTAAACATTCTTAATGTCAAAATGACTGACAACTATCATCAACTTTTAACGTAAAAATTGGAAGTTAGTAAGGAAGAATGAATATAATCATATTAGCATGGCATACAAACATAAAGCTTCCAGTGTATGGGTAATAAAATATGAAACTAAACTAATGGTGCATTTGATTCACAAAACAGGAGACGAGAAAGTGAGTAGCTATTCTTAGAGAACGGAATAAAAATAACTATTTTCTTAGTTTGCTTCATGAAAGAGATATGAAAGGTTTATGACAAAATAATAGTTTTCATATTCATATCATGACTCATCAAATCTGCAGTGATTGTACCTTGGATTTACGTAGCTGAGGGGTAGACTTCAGAACACTCCAGTTGCGTGTAATTTCCTCCTCGACTTCATCATCTTCTTTGTCTTCTTCTCCCTCACTTTCTTCATCCTGACCCAAAAGAAGCAGTATCACAAAAAATCCAAAACTAAAAAAAAAGAGCATAAGAAAATTATTTTAGCTTTGAAATTAATACAGTTGTGCATAGTAGCCCGAGAAATAGCAATTTATGAGTCAAGATTCATAAAAGAGAGTAAAATGTGAGTCCATAGGATTAAAAGTTCTGCTCACGTCGTCGTCGTCATCATCATCATCATCATCATCATCATCCCCAATGTCAACAGCACTTGCCAAAGCTTCATCCATGTCAGTGATCTGCAAAATGAAACAACAATAAATCAGCCACAACTATTTGAGGTTGATTAAATTGAAGTTATCCTACCATATCACGAGATACTTGACAAGCAAAAATATATTAAGAAAATGCATCTTTATGTATCTATTCAGCTCAAAGGCCGAGCAAGCTTAATCAAATACAGATCCTTTTTATTGTGAACCTAAAAAGTTAGAGTACCTCTAGCTCTTGTTGTTTCTCATTCGCCAAAATTTTCTCAAGATCTTCCCTTGATATGATTTTGCCATGCTGAAACAAACAAACAAACCATTAAACAGCATATATGAATATGGTTAACACATTTTTTCCAGACTCACTGCCGCCATTTTTATGAAATAAATCAAGTCACAGAAAGTCCAATTGTGTGCCAAAAAAGATTTGCATGTTGCTAAGCTATAAACCAAAGTCCAGAAGAAGGTTCAGACCTCCCCATGCTCAGGTCCATAAGTAGTGACAATCACACTACAAAGATTCACTTTCCCTACAGCTATGGTGGATTTCCTTAACCAAGCCACTGTCCAGAATAGTTAGTGTGGAAATAAAATCAAATCCTTATTCATACATGGGTTTCTCTGGTACCAAAAGCGTCACTTCAAATAGGTTTGTTGCTCCAGTCCAAGTACAACTAATCAAACATTGACTATCCAAGCTCCAAGTAATTTATCAGCCAAATTAATAAGTTTGGCATTCCTGACCACCAAATGAAATCTATGATTTCTTGGTCACAATCAACTAAAATTAAAGTTCCATTAAAGGGAGTTTTGACATGGTAGCAGCATCTCAAGGAATAGCAACCAACAAAAAATAACAATCTTTCCACAAAAGAATATGACAAGAACACAACATTAGAAGACAGTACACTACTAGAAGATTAAGTGCACTAGAAAGAGGACCAAAATGATGATTTTACATCTCAAGATGTGCATTCAGGTTGGAAATAAGTGCAAAAAATGACTGATTTTGTCAATCAAGCCTGAACTTAAGGATATTCGAGAAACTAGAATTTAAGCACATCCATTATGTTCATTTATAAAAATAATTTGACTAAATAAGTGTTGTCACGTTAAGCATAGATGGCAACTACTTTACTATTTACCACCAAGCAATTTTGCCACCAGAATTCATCACAGGAGCATGATAACTTGTAGAGATGTTATGTTGGCGTGTTTGAGCATAACAACATGTTAACAGAGCAAATACAGTAGCATGATAAGATGTAGAAGATGAATCAGTTAGAAACTAGACAATACAAGTTTACAAAAAATGATCTCAATAGACAGTTAAAAAGAAACTTTTTACACATCATCTTTGGTTTACCAAGATTTCTCTTCCAAATCAGTACATAGGCTGTAGAATAATCTCATACTATACCCAAACATGATCAGTTTTTTATGTTCTTATAACATGATCAGTTTTTTAGGAAATTTATGAGGTTAATATAAATAATTAAGTCAAACAATATACAATATTCTCAGCAGAAAATAAAATGTAGCCTATAGAAACATTTATGTTGTGTTTGATCAGCAAATACTCTTCCATTTTGTTAGACTAATTTAATTTATAGCTAGTTAAAGCTAGTTTACTAAGTTGTTTATGTCATACTTTGTAGATTGTAAGTTGTACCTGCCTTTATTAACCTAGAAGAGCTCTATTCAGTAATGGCATAGTCATAATTTCTCCTTCAACTCAAACAAAATTGAAATATCAGCTATGGGTTGAAGATCACATTAAATTTATACCCATGTTCATTAGGAGAAAAAAGACCACGAAGTTAAGAATTAAGAAATATAATTAACATCATGGGTGTAAAGAGGTGTTAGTTGAATATTGACTAGCTTTGATATTGTAGTGATTTTGCAGAAAGACTGAATTTTACCTCCATCAGATAAGACAACATATTTGGTGTAGGTTCATGAAAATCTGGCCCCCTAAAATCAATTACTTCATTAGGGTCTTGAATATAATTGATGGTTGGATAAACAGGATCACCACCCCATACTGCAAGAAAAAAACGAAGAAGAGATTAGTCAGCCTATAATTATTCCAAGTCTAAAACTAGACAGATAATCAGAGAAAAACATCGAGACAAATAAAAGAAAGCAACAGGTGCACATCATAGAATGGATTACAAAATGGTAAAATTGAAATTTTGCCAACTCTTTAACTTAGAAAACTTGCAAAAATACAGGTAATGATTAATGAGAAGAAGTTTCCATATAAATTGTAAAAAAGGTAATTTATATATCACATTGTATAGATAAAACTATTGCTGCAAATTTTAAGCTTCAATTTGATTTTTTATATAGTGATTGCAAGTACGCCTTTCTTATAAGTTGCACAGGTGATGTCACATTTAAAGGAAAGCTCAAGAAGAAGTGAGTTGGTGCTTCAGCTTATCAATTGTTAGATAACAACCAAAACACAGTAAGGAAATTCTTTGTTTATATACACATCAAGGATCCTCATCCAAAAAACAACTGTTAGAAGCATCAGACTTGGACATGTTTTGACAATTAAATGAACTTATGTTTCCGGATCACTAGAGAATCTTTTGTGAAGCATTAACTCTGCACAGTGGAAACCTACACATTTCAAACAGCTTAAGAGGAGTACTAATCCTCTGTTTCAAGCACCACCTCCTTATAGATACGATATCTCCTAATTTAATAATAGGTTAAGATATTTAAAATGTGCGTTTGGTTCAAGTTACTGTGCATAACCTTAGTTATGTGATTACTAGATAATCACATAACCAAAGTTATGGGGAATAAAACATAGCCCTAATCTTGTTTGGTTCAACCTATATAATTTAATTTAACATTTACTATATTACTCTTTGATCAATTTCATATTTGAGTAATTTTTTAGAATAAATTAAATTAATAATATTATTATTATTAATTAATAAGTTGATAATATATATAATAAATAAATAAAATTGATTTATAATTTTATAATTTTAAAATAAATTTATATAGATTTTAAAATATAATTAAAATAATCTAAATATTTGATTAAAATTTTTAATTCTTCTTCACTTTACTGTGCTTCTCCTCATCTCCCCGATGATTTTCACTATGTTGATTCCCTCACCTACGCAATTGCTGGCGCCGCCTCCTCTACAAGTCGTCGGTGCCTCACCTCCTCCGCGAACCGCCAACGCCATCTCCGCTATCGCTGCTCATTGACGAGGATGTTGCCCTCCATGGTTTGGTCATAAGACGTTGTTCGGAGGAGAATTGTACGCCTTGGGTCGCTGCTCCCTCACCCGCGCAATCACCGGTGCTACCTCCTCCGCAAGCCGTCGGTGTCGCTTCATCTACGAACCGCCGGCCCCATCTCCACTATCGCTGTCGGTCGACGAGGACGTTGTCCTCCATAGTTTGGTCGTAGGACATTGTTTGGAGAAGAATCGTGCGCCCTAGGCCATTGTTGCTCAGTCCTAGCGATGGCCGGCCTCGACCGTTGTTGCTCCGCAGTCGCCACCTGCTCGTTGTCGCCACTTGCTCGCCTCGGAGGATAATTTTGGAAAAAAAATGTTGTTAACCCCAGAATCATGGAAAATCTAAGGCTTCCAAGGTTTTACGATTCCAAGTTATATTCCATGATTGCTAACGTGGTGAGGATGGTGCATTACCAGAAATCACTGATTACTTAAACCAAACAAGGTTAACCTACCAAGGTTATCGGCGATAACCCCCAACCAAACACACCCTTAAAGCAATTTCATGTTCATCCTAATTGCTCACTTGTTTTTTTTCTTATGATGACATGATAGATAATTGTTCCCTTATTTTCCCTGTGATTGAATAGGTGAGGGCACCCAATCAATCAACCATCAGAGCAAGAGATCTTTTATTTTTGCTGGAATTCTGCAAGTGAAACACATGGAATGTATTTCAAAAATATTAATATTGGCAGGGGAAAAAACAAATAATTTAATGTAGCGAGTCAAATAGTGTTCCACTCAGATACCATATGAAGATTATTAGGTCACCACTTACACCAGAAGCTTAACTGAATCTAAATTTATATTTGCATTCCTTCAATCATTGTTGTATCTAAAAAAACTATTTTATGTTCTTTTAGGTTTTAGTCTAACAAACTACATAAAAGGGTACCATGAAGACTGTCATACATGCCAACCAATATGCCATTCAACCAGTGAGGTCACCTTCGCCACAAAATTTTCACATCACAAAGCTAGAATGAAAAACAGGTTACATGCAGAGAAGGATTAGTTAGTGAATAATCAAAATAAACTGAAAATTATGTCATACTCTCTTTGATTAGATCCTCCCGCATTCGCATTGCTAAAGGATCCCGCTTAATTCGTATGTCGGTTCCCATCATGATGCGGTACTCCTCAGCAGTTTGATGTTCAAACATTGTTATGAGTTGAGTGAACTCATCCTCGCCAGTTTCTTCATAGTGTCTCTGTATAGCCTCTCGCGAAGTATCCCGATCCCATGATTTGACCCACTCTGAATAATATGCTATTGGCCCAACCTCCTCCAATCTCCTCTGCTCTTCCTGAAGCCTACAACATCAGACGATAGACACTGAAACCAACATCACAGAGACAAAAGCAGATCACTGGAAAAAGTCATTTCATGAGGAATTACTAAGATGCCATGTAGTATTAAGAAATCAAGAGGAGAGAAACATCTAAGATGCCATCAAATAACTCTATCTGAGCTTCACAATAATTATCTTCATCAACCACTAAATAGTCAAATGTTTGATCATATCTTATACTTAGGTACCAAAAAGATTTAATTGGCACCTGAAAAATACAAATCTCAAACCAGATCACACCTCATTAGCAGACATCCCTGATTCCTCTTTAATAGTCCTTACTCCATGATTTTAAAATTTTAAAACATCCACACAACAGTAGATTGTCTAAGAGAAAGAAATAATTTCAATATTTGACATTGCAAAGAAACTGAGAATCTGCTCAGGGAGAATCTTGATAGATATTAGACACTAACGAGTATATTATCTCAAATAATTTCAGAACTTCAATTAACTTCCAATGCATGTAAATAATAAAGAACTCTGCACGGTTTAGCACTTCTGCGATGATGATGAGAGTACAAGTATTTCTTGTGAAACTTGTAAGCAAAAAACTTTACATAATATTTATTCGAATAGAAACAACAACCTCCAATTTCGCAAGCTTGCATGCAAGAAAATCTACCTTTCCTCCTTGAAGATATGTCTTCTTGCTCTTGCAAGAGCAGCTTCAGTTTTTGTTGGGTAGTCACCAAACAATTTTATTTGTCCAGTTTCTGCCATTGCCTTTGCAAAAACCTGTTATGCCAGGAAAAAATATTGTAAGATATGGCCATAGAAGTAGGACAGAAGAATTTCCAATATCAATGTTGACGACCAAACTTGGCTACAATTGTCTGCCCACGAAATATTGTGTCAACACTGTACACCTAAATGAAATAATACCATCTAAGATTTTTTTAAGTCATTTATAGGGGCTAGTATTTGCCCAAATCAAAGCCATAATTTTTTTTTATCAAAACTAACCGTGTCAACATCTGGGCGCCGCCTTTGCCATCTTGACCACTGCTCCTTTTCTGGTTTGCGCCAATTCCACCAAAGATCTTCACTTGAATGAGGCTCTTCTATGGGCTTATTAATAGCTGGATCTATGAATGGATGTGGCCGCCCCATTGCTTTGTCTAACTCATATTGGCTCATGTTCTCTTCCTCAGGTTCAGGTTCTGTCTGATATATAACATATTCATCAGATGGGTCTATAGGCCCATCAGCGTTATCATCTGATTCTGAAGTAACAAGAACAGGTTGGTTGCTCATATCTCCATTAGTTTCTGTAACTTCAGAAGTAGTTGCCTGCCCCTTGTACTTCCTCCTCCGGCTTCCAGGACTTCTACCATATGAAGGTTTCCCATCAGACTTGCCAACAGGCTCAGGAGCTCTGGCAGCAGCAACCCGACTAGCTGTTCCTTCAGGCCAATACTCTCTTCCAGGTATACTTGCTCTAGCACCAGATGCTGGTTCAAGCTGACCAGAAGTTGAATCCATGTAACTAGAGTATGGAGGTGGTTCAATTGATGAAGGGTCAAAATCCCTCTCCTTGGTACAGTTAACTGTATAAAAGGTTTTGCCCTGTTTCTGAAGGCCTCGATTTGATCCAATGTAAACACTTTGCTTACTTGAAGTGCATACCCCCACAAATTGTTTCTGGAATTTTTTTTTAAAAAAAAAAAGAGAGAGAAAAGGTTAACATGGTGTTTTTGAGTACATGATTTTAAGAAATTTCCCTTTGTTCCAACAGGTTTCCAATATACACTAATTCAACATCCAGCAAATCAAGAAGTGTAGAATTAGCATTCAAGCATATTGAAGATTATGATCTCAGTCACATGCACTTGCAATTAATCATACTTGATATACGTGGAACTTTCTACGACATAGTTTCCCGTACACACCACAATCATCAGATCTCAACCTCCTGACAAACTGATCTGCTGCAGAAACAAAGAGAAAGGTGATTGAAAATGTTTGTCTAGATTTGCAAATTTAACACATGCTATTGTTTTTATATGTTAGAGAATGTGTACCTTGAAAAAGCCATGAATGTGAGAAGGATGTCATTTTCTGTTGATGTTCCTGCTTACAGTGTTCAAAATCTTTACAAATCAATATTCAGTTCACCTTTCTGTAGCCAAGAAACAAAAATGTCAGCAGAATTTTTAGCATAGATTAAGTTTTGTTAAGTTTCTTATGTAGCAGCTTCACTAACATTGCATTGAAGCATTCAATGACATAATTTTTCTGCCTCGTGCATCTCGATCATCCCTTTTGTTTGTAAACCTCGTCCAAAAGGTCATTTTTAACGAGATGAAGAAAATAAAAAATCAGAAGAAAAAAATTTCAATTCAGACAATCGTTCTACATAATATGGCTATGACTTTCTTTATATTTAAAATGGTTATCATTTCTTAAGGCCATTTTTTTTTTCTGCTATGAGATTCAGATTTTTTGTGTGTGTGATTTCTGAGTAGATGACATTTTGTGGAATTCAGTTTACTAAACAAAAAGAAAAATTCTTATCAGTTATTTTTTATCCATTCTTTAATATAAACATTCTGTTCATTTTTCAAAAAAAAACTAAAACTTCTTATATCAGTTCATTTATATTCATTTTTTGCTTTGTGTGATTCTTCTATTTCTTGTGTTGAGTGAATTACTTCATATTGATTTGAAAATCTCTCCTGTTGGAAATAATCCTACGGGTGATCATTGAATAGTGCAGATACCAACAAAAGGTGCTAAAGTAACCCTAACCCCAACACACGCTGCAGAATATATCCTATTGCTCTTTTAGTACAATGAATAATAAATGGTAATCTCACTGCACTAGCACAACTTAACGTTCTTTACGCTACAATCTAGTACATCCAGATCTCTAGCAAACATAACAAGTTAGAATTGATTGCTAAATGAGTTAGATTGTGCAATAAATTGGGCTCACGTGCACATCCTAAAGAAAAGGCTTGCCTTTTTCCCATAAACGAAAGGAACGATCAATATCATGAAGTAACCTAGCGTCCACGAAGAGGAAGAAAACCAGTGGAGGGTAAATGTTTACCACTCTGAAGTCAAAAGAGAACCAATTTACTCTGCCCAGCGACGATGTCGAATGTGGAGGACGTGGTGGCAGTCGACGCCTTCACGCCGTGGCGTGGGGAGATGATGTAGAAGATGAAGGTCGAAATGGTTGTCGCCGTCTTGCTGATCGAGGCTCGACGAGTCTCCGATCAACAGGGCGAATTGCTCACGCCGGCCGATCGAACTCACCGCAGCGGAAAGGAGTGAGGAACGACAAAGAAGAGTGACTTACCAGAGCAGTAGATAGGGCGAGACGATGGTGTGGATTATTTCATTTCACCCCTTAAAATTTCCCCACATTAAATATTTTATAAAAATTTAAATATCAAAATACTCTTAAAATTTAATTTCTTATCATTTCACAATTAAAAAAAATATGCAATTATATTTATATAGTAATTTTCGTTACATTTAATTATGTTAATATTTATGAATTTTTAGCTAATTTATAAATCAATTTACTTGATATTAATTAATTGCTCGTATTTTTTTTTAATAGAGATATCTAATTTTTTACCGTCTGACTAATCTCGGTCATAAAAAAAATTATCAACCAGGGAAATGATCTTGACGAACAATTCAACATCATAAATTTTTTAAATTTCTTAGGTGTAATGTGCTTAAAATCATCAAACAGGCCAACTCATGACAGATGACATAGAAAAAGGAAGGGAAATAGAAGGAAACTTCGAAAGGAAACAAAAAATCTTACCTTTAACAGGAGCTTCGAGATCAAGGACTGCCGGATAGCTGGGATTCAAGCTTGGAGATCAGGGACTGCAAAGAGGTTGAGGCGTCAAGGCGCGAGGCGGATGAGAATGGGATAGTTCAAGTCTTTCTATGATATATAACCTCAAAATTAGTCAGAGTCACATCACAAAATTTGGTGGGCATGACCACAAAATGCTTAAGCATTCATCTTTTTAAATTCTTATTCACACAACTAAGTCAAACAATTCATTTCGCATCTCATGAATTCTTCTCTTATGAACTCTTCCCTTAGGAAGCTGATTTAAACATCAAACTCAAACTTACACACTTCATATATCGCAAATTCTTCACACATCATGTCCTGCAAACTCTTACCTTAGGATGTTGATTCGAGTATCTAACTCAAACCCATGCACTTCATATCACACACATTGTTACCGTGGAAGGCCAATTTAAGCCTACTTCATCTCACAATTTCTTCATGAACCAAACTTGAGCATCAGAGTTGAGCCTCCAAAGAGCAAATTCTCGATGTACTTGCTCCTGTTTGACAAATGTTGAGCCAAAGATCATTGAGGTCTATGCTTCCTTGCTACTGGCAATTGAGTCATTATGAGATATATAAACTCTCTTTACATTGAGAGCAAGGACGGCATTATACATATCCCATGTCATTATGAAAAAAATCTATGTTACGAGATAAATACCATATATAAAACTCAATAAAAGAAAATGTACGTGGATCATGAACTATTTCTAACCATTTGTTTTTTTTTTCAAAAAATAAATGGAAGAAGAAGACAGGATATCTCTTTGCTAGCTACCACTCATTTCTTTTCAATCCAACAGCTCGCTCACGTAGACAGATTGCATGTCCTCGTAAAGTTTCTTCTGTTGCTCGATTAGATGTACCGATCTTGCATATTGGAGTCTTAGTTTCTCCAGTTCCATCTCTGCAGCACTTGAAGTATTTCGATTCTGAATTGAAGGGTAAATACAAGAATCAGACATCAAAGATTAATAATTTTGTAATCATAGAATGTGGCATTTCATCTAATCCAGGTCATTAGGTCGAACTATCCATCCATGTAGAACAAATTCTTACTGAGAGACCATTATTATCCTGGCGATAACCATTATTATCCTGGCGATAAATTCTCATAGGGGAATTGACAAAACCATTAGTATCCAAATTCGAATGTGGCACTTCTTTTACTTGTTTAACAAGTTATGTGGAACCTCACATGAATATTTTGCTACACCAAATCACATTTGTCTCAGTTATTGGGGGTCAACTACATGGAGCGCCAAGCAAGGCACATCACTAGTAAATGTTCAGAATACCCTAAACATAAAAAATGATAAGAATAATTCTTGCAGCATAACAATTCTTCTATGAGACACTAGAGAACAGTTAAATGGCTCAGTTCACAGTAAGATACTCATGGTCCAGATCGAGAAAGTAAAAGAAGATGCACCGAACAATTAAGAAATGCAGCCATAGCAAATAAATTCATCAAGGTTGTGTTTCCAATGATGGAAGGTAACATGGATAGAAACTAGATGTCCATGCTATAAATAAATAACAAACCTGGAGCTCTTGAATTAGCTTTTCCATCACATCCGCACTGAGAAATCTAGTATTTTGATGACCATGCAATGGAGATTCAACCATAGTGACAGCCGTTGTTTTAACTTGTCCGTCTGCAGAATCCGTGTACTTGCTCAACGGAGGAGGCAACGGTAACGTTGAATGCTTCTTATTCGCCAATGCAGAGCTACATAACGGCGACTGTCTGGCTATAACGACATTATTAATAGGGCCTGTATAGCATGTAAAGGATATATATTAAGCTTCATAATATGTAATATTGAACACTAGGATTTTTTTAATAAAACTGAACTGTTAATCTGTATTTCTTCCAAAAAAACATGGTAAACTTTTTCCTTAATTAAAAGGTTCATTGGAAAACAAGAGGTCCAAAAGTTATATTTAGTACTGAAATAAGTGTCTTTGTGTACCTTTCCCATGTTTAAATACGCGAGTAAACTGCTTAGTTATTGTGTTCCAAATTCTCACAAAACCATCTTCAGATCCAGACACAAGAGAGAATCCATCCTTGCTTAAAGCTAGGCTTGTTATTCCTTTGCTGGAACAGGAAGACCAACTTAAATTAAATATTAAATAGGAAAGGAATTCAGAAAGATTAACTACCGTAGGAGAAAACCAGCAAGATTGTCATCAACAATCATGGTTGTCAAGATTGCAGTCTAGACCTTAGAATCTTACGACCCAAACTGACTCAGACAATATCTAGAGTTCACCTCTTGATGATGATAGGCATGACATGGATGTTGACAAAACAAAAGGGATGTGCTAATCAAAACTAACAGAGTTGAGACCTTTGATCATATAAGGTATCAAGGATGAACACCCCATAAGGGCTATTGGGGTTGCCTTCAGCATTTAGAGCTGCAATATATATTTTGCCATCTCTTCCACCAGCATAAAAGACATGCTCCCCAGGATCCATTGCAATAGCATCAATTACTGAAGGAAATAAGATGTTCCTCAATAGTTCACCCTTCGACAAACTCCATACCTGGAACAAAAGTATCAGACATAAAAACAATAACAATCTACAATGGATCAAAAAACTTCATAATAATTTGTTGTGCTAGCAGCTTGTTGCTACTTTGTTATGCATGGTCGTACACAAAAGGAGTAAACTAAATCTTTGGTCAAAACACCTAAAGAATTATGAATGACATATCTGTCTTGCAAATAAATTAAGTTAAAGTTAAACACAAATAAACTGTAATAACAAACAAATATGTTTAGTGAAACTACTCTGGGTACACTAGAAGTTCAGGTCAGATAATGGCATAACTATATCCAAATACCAAAAAAAGCACACGCGATCTCTTTTGCTACATATAGTATCCACTAGGTTTAGCACTATACTCCACAAAGACATAACAATTAGAAGGCAACTTATGTGGCAACAAAAGGCGATTCGCTTGCCTCCGGCGCCTCCGCTAACACGGAGGAGGTAAATCACAGGTGGCTACTAACCATTAGTGTAAGTGGCCAAAGCATGAGAGAGGGCATGCTCGGACACGCCGAGTTTCAACCCTATAACCTCATGTGACAACACCCCATGCCCCAACCACCACACCGCCCTGAGGGCACAACATGAAGGCAACTTAGCATCATATAGAAGTAGAAATAGATAGCTTTGGTCTCAATCGAAATTAATAAACATCAATTCAACTGGATCAAATTAATTGACACACAATTAATATCAGTGACACACAAATGATTAAATTGTATCAATTAAAATCACTCGCAACTGATTACTACTATAAAAATAACCATAATGTAAAAAATAAATGAACCTTGCATGTACGATCCTGTGAAGATGAGATGATAATGGAATTGCTTAACCCATGCCCCGAAACAATGTCAGTGACACCTAGAGAATGCTCACTGAAGCTATATATATAATGATTGGCAGCAGAAGCCATTGCAATATCATCAAACAACCTATGAATGAAGCATGACAAAAAATTAGCATTTTATAATATAAAGAAATAAAGGAGAAAGACAATGAAAATAATTAGAAATTGCATACATTATAAGAGACCAAACTTTGACAGAGCCATCCTCAGACCCTGATATTAGCAGGGATTCGTCGTCCTTCCCTAGAGTGAGACAGTTAACAGAGCGGTAGTGAGCATGCCACTTCTTGAGCAATTTCCCTGTAAAAACCTGGACAAAAACACAAGGAAAGCAACTTCACGGACAGACAAAGTGAGAATAATCTTGAGAGAAATCAAGATGAAAGAATGAAACAAACTTAGTAACCACGCATGAATGGTATCAAAATAATCAAGCCCGACTATTGTAAGCAAAGTGATTTTTCAAAGAGGAGAGGGCAAAAATCAAACTTGGGAAGGAAATTCATATTAGAAAAGTGAGTAGTTACCTCCCACAGATAAATACTTCCCGATGATCCTCCTCCAATAATGTAAGTGCCTTCAGCATTGGAAATAAGTGGTCCAATTGGCTCAGCAGGAAAGCTTCTAACTTCAACCTGAGGCTGAAACACAATGCGAAAATATAGTATCAGCAACTTAAAGAAACATACAGAATAAGATAAGGGCTACCCGTTGGGGCTTACCTTATCCCAGGACCAAAAGAATATAGGGGCAGAAGTTGCAGAGGGTGCGTCTCGGAGTTGCGAGGCAGCTAGGAATACGAAGCGACCAGAAACGGAGAGAAGACCATGCGGAGCGGAGGAGCATGAGCGGTACTGATGTCGTTCGGCGCCAGAATGGAGTTCCCAACAACCGATTCCCGCATCCACCGCAGACGAGGCGATCACCACTTCCATCGCCGTTGGAGAGATCTTACAAAAGTAGCACGTTTCCAAGGTTTTGATTCCTTATAACTTCTACGGACGAACGGACGGCTCTAAAAACCTAAACCCCCTCTGTTAGGGGAGGTGAGGGAAGGGTAAATAAGGGGAAAGGGAACTCCAAACCTTGTTTGGAATGAAGTGATCATGAAATGCAAGATAAGGAAGGGGACGCGAAAAAAAGGGAATTCCAATTTTATCCCTCGTTTATAATATTAATTCCAAACAAAAAATTGCTCACGGCAGCGTCTTCTTCGGCGACAGCTCACGGCGCCGGCGACGCCTTCTCCGGCGACAGTTCACGGCGGCGGCAACGTCGTCGCGTGCAGGAGAGTTGAAAAGCAGGGGGGAAGTGGCTTGGTGGGCGCGCGTGCGAAGAGAGTAAGTCGGCGTAGGAATAAAACTTGGGGAATTAATTGAAACCCTAGGTTAATTAGCTAATAAATTTTCGATTTAAATATGATTTAATTAAATTTTAAGAGAATTATCCTCTAAAAATATTATATAAAATCTATTTTAAATTCTAAAAATTTCTAAATAAATTTTTTATATTTAAATTTATTTATTGTACATATCATTAACTATTATTATTATCAATCAAATTATTAATATTATTAATTTTAATTACTAAATTCATTCTTATATAAATTTTTAAATAACTCAATTCTACTTATTCAAAAGTAAGGTGAATTTTATAATATTATACTAACGGATTCTCTTTAGTAAAAAATTAAATATATACTTTTTAATTCCCAGATATTTATAAAAAAATTTCCATTTGAATGTAGAACTAAAAAGAATCATATATTTTTATATAAAAATAAACATGAAAAATTATAAATAAATTTTAAATTTATTTTTAATGGAAACAAATATTAACATAATTTAATTTTAAATTTTAATAAAATTAATTAGTAAAATATTTAGATTTTTAATAATATAGTAAAAAGTAAGATATTTAACCTTTATTATCTTTTTTTTTCTTAAAAAAAAATATAACAATCCCTCCCTCCCAAACAAGTCGCTTCCTTTCTGTCTGTTCCTTCTGTTAATAATGAATTACATTAAATAGCGTTTTTAAAAATTCTAATAATTTTTTTATAATGATTATTTTAAATAATAATATTAACTCCGAACCGTGTTGTTTAACCAATCCTACGGTTCATTTTAATCGGTCCGGTTCAGCTTGGGTTCGAACATGATTTGAGGCCAAATTTCTCGTGAAACACGTGAAACAAACTTCAATCAATTGGGCCGTCGAATAATGAGATTTTATAAAAGAGAAGCACGCAGACGCGCATTCCGCAGTCGATTCCAAACGCAGACGCCGTGTCGATCAGCCTCATTCCTTGGGCGGCGCAGCGGAAGAAATCAGAGCTCTCATCCCGCGAAATCGCATCCCAATTCCCCTTACCGTTTCTCTACGCTGCGAGGAAGCGCGAGTATCCGCGGGTTGCTGTGTTTGTTCGCTGCTTGCTGAGGAACCAAAAGTTTCATCTTGAGGGTTTTTTTTCTTTGCGGCGCGGCGGAAGAAATTATAGATCTCATTCCGCCAATTTGGAACCCAACTCCTCTTCCTCCCTCGCCCTCTCTCTACGCGGTGGTGAAACCGCATAGAATCCGTTGTTTGCTTTGTTTCTCTGGGTGTTGCTTGTTCTTCCGATCATTGCTGCTTGCCGAGATACCAAAGGTTTCATCTTGCGGCTGCTCTTGCCGTTGTTGCTGGAATCTCCAATCTGTACCGTCCTCGTTTTTGGGATACGGAAGGAGATTATTAGGCGAGGTGTTGGAGCTGTTCGTTAACCCTTTCTCATGGCTGCGGGCGGAAGCTTCGATCAGTGGCAGAAAGACGTGTTTTTTACCGCCGCGGAGGAGGTCCAGGAATCGGCCGATACGTATGTTGCTAATTTTTTAACTCATTGGGCATCTTAGGGTTTACTGATTGCCAATTCATCTCCTAATTTGTTGATTTTTCTTCTATTTATCATCCTATGTACTTTTTGCAGGATGGAATCATTCTATAGAATGTGGATGAGAAATCGCAGGGATGGGTATGATTTAGAAGCTTTAGATGAACTGCTTAGGGAGCTTCAAACTGCCTTGGGAACTGCTAAATGGCAGGTTGGCTTCTTCCCTAGCTATTACATACTGTTTACTATGTCTCTCTGTAGGTAACTCTTATGATGTTTTGATGAAGAAACTTGCCTTCAGTTGTTTTTTTCAATCAATTTCGTAAATAGTGTTTTCGGTGTAGTGCAGCTTGAGGAGTTTGAGAAGGCTGTCAAACTAAGCCATGGAAGCTTTTCTTCCGAGGGCAATGCAATCACTAGGCACAGGCAATTTGTATCTGCTATTGGGAATCAAATTTTGCGAGTCGAGAAAGGGCTGAATGATTCATTAATTGAAGAAGGGAAACACCCACTGCGTTGGGTTCAATTGAATGAGGAAGAACGAGAAGATCTTGCTGATTTTCTTTCTGGGGTGCCCCGAGACCGACACCGAGCAAACCATGTTGATGGTAGCAGCAGTCCAGGTTCTGCTATGTTAAACAAGGACAAGCAATATGTGATTGAAGTTGAGGTAGAAGAACCTTATGAACAGGAAAATTATGCGACAGCTTCTGAGTTAGAGCAGTCTTGTGTGCAAAAGGGGTTGTTAGGTTCACCAGTTATCGGTGCTTGGAAAATTGCTGTTGCCAACGAAGATATAGAAAAAGGGTCTGTTGATGCTAGATCAGAGAGGCTAAGTTATAAACCTGGTCAACATGTTGCTCTACGAAATGTTGTATCTACATCGAAGTGGAAACAGCTAATGAACAATATCTTGAAAGCTAAGAATGATGATGATGATCATCGAATGCATAGATTATCTTATTGCCTTGACCCAAAGGGAATAACTCGATTCACTCAGGTAAATCATATTGTTGTGTACATAATATCACAAATTTGTATCTTCTTCTTTGATGATTTGGCGAGCAGTTAGGATTGTTATCTTTGCAGGATTTTATTTTTAGTGATTACCAATTTCTGTTTGGCAAAGTCTTTAGCTGATTCTGTGTTTCTGATGTGTTTGTTCAGGCAATTAATGGAAACCGAAATTGCTCAAGCAATAGCAACCAAGATACTAAACTTCCTTATTCTCAACATCTCGCTAGTAATGTTGGCACACACCGCAGACATATAGGTGGATCTCGACAGCAAATGCATTATATCCGTTATCTATGGATAACTTTCTTGTTCTTGTTGAGTGTTGTTTTAGTCGGTAAGTTTGATATTTACATACCTACTCTTCTTTGATTGCTAATGTCTAGTTATCACAAGATGATTCTAGTGAAACTATCGAAAATATGACACACCTTAGCTTAATGTATACCTGACGATAAGAAACAACTTCAAGAAATTGTAGACAGAGTAACTTTACAAGTTCTTTATAGATCACACTAAACATATTCTTGCACATTATTTTCAGTACCATTCGTTCGCTTCTCCAGATGAAGACTTCCACTTTATGCTGCTCAAAGTACGGGGTAAGGATCCTACTCTCCGAGTGATACTTCAAAAGATTTGGTTCAAATCTTTCAGTAGTTCAAAATGTAGATGATACAGATGATGCCTGAATTTCGATGATTTATCAAATATTTGGGATCAACTTCTCATACTTGTCATTAAAGCATATGTTTAGTGTTTAGAATGTATTTCAAATTGTTTCGTATGTTTTTCTTGATGATTTATTTATTTATTCTTCTATGAAGGCTATCAAACATTCAAGTGATGGATCATATGATTCATGGTTTGTTTTTCTTGTCACTGAATCAAACTAAAACTTCATCAGCATCGACAGAGAATTGTGTTGTCGACTGAAAAAATTATACAAAATTTGTGTGTGTGTATAAGATCGAAACCGAAGATGCTCCGGTTTTTTTGGTTTCTGTTCATTTGCGAAGCAAGCTAAATGGCTGTTAATGAGAACAAGAAGACAAGAAAGAAGAGTAACTGCATCTCTTGTGTTTCGATTATGAGAAAGCAAACAATAAGCGAGCGGATGCGAACAATACTCCTCATCGATTTACTATGATGTTTTTAGTTGTCGGCATTTAGATAGACATAAATGAAGTATTCGATAAAGAAAGCAATAGTTTCTACATCTAAAATTATGATTAGCAGTTTCATAACTTGGCACTCTCATCAAAATAGGTCTCAATGTTTTCTTACTTGTCTCACTACAATAAATATCACGAAGAAAAGGTTGGAAGAACCCTAATAAAGCAACAAAAAAAGTGGTTGAATTGGATTAAAAATAATAAAACATGAGACAAATGTGTTTTGCACATCAAAAGTGATAGACCACAAACCTAACTTTTTTTTTTATCTTGTGGATCTCAAAGTCTTCCTCTCTTCACATGTTCGGAAAATGGCTCTAAAGTAAAGGTTCCTTTTCTTGTCACGGCTATTAATTCATGTGAAAGCTTTCAATAATGATGTGGTTGTTAAAGTTTAATTAATTTATCACATTGGTAGATTGTTTCAATTTGTCGATGTATTGTGTATGATATCTTTATACGAAGCTATGCTTTCACTCATGTACTAATCATTATTCTAAAAGTTATTAATTATCCATGATTTATCTTCTCTGTATTAATCCTGTAACGAATTAGCAAGGACGAATACAATCACCTGTTGCCAACTTTATACGAAACTATGCAAGTGTAGTTTCTTCAGCATGTGATACTGGTGTGTTCTTCCCCCCGTGATACAAGCCTTTTGATAGTGTTCAGTTGACATCATAGGTGTTCTTGGTCCTCCTTTGTATTGTCGCTCATCTAAAACCTTATCACTTGATCCTCTTCCTTGAAAATTTTACCACTCGTACACTTGTGGCTGTTATTGCGCTATTCCCCTCATTGTTCTTGCCACACATTAGAATAAACCCTCTGTGCAACTCTCCTGTAGAACACCTATCCAGGGCTAGAAATTGAAATATCAACGAAAAAGGAAATGGTCTTCAATGGTAGGTCCAGTGCGAGATAAAGGACTGTGAATAACTCTTCTCGCATCGATTGTGCAGTGGAAATTTGAAGCAAACTCAACTGATTTTACTTGGTTCATTGCTTCCCAAGGCAACTATGTCCAAGGTTTAATCCTAACGAACTATCATCACTATCTTTCTCCTTCTCGATACCTTATGGAGACAGATAAATCTCTAAGAACACGTTTGGTTCGAGTTATCATATATAACCTTGGTTATGTGATTACCAAGTAATCACATAACCAAGGTTATGGGAGAATACAACATAATCTTAATTTTGTTTGGTTCAACTAAATAATGGTATAATCTAACTTGATATTTCCTATATTACCCCTTGTTTAATTATATGATTCATTTTGTAGAATAAATTAAATTAAATTAATAATAATTATTATTATTTTAATAATATTAATGAATAAGTTGATAATATATATAATAAATAAATATAATTGATTTATAAATTTTAAAATAAATTTATATATTTGTAAAATATAATTAGATATGTAATTAACTTATTATATATATTTTAAATTTATATACATTTGGATATGTGATTAAAATTTTTAATTAATTTAATATATTTTATTTTCCTTTTAATCCTCAATTTTTTTTACGCATCTTCTCCCCGCTTCTCCCCGCAGCAACGCTGCCTCCTCCGCAAGCCGCCGGCGCCGCCTCCTCCGCAAGCAACCGCGCCGCCTCCTCCGCAAGCTCCGCAAGCCGCCGACGCCGCCTCCTTCGCAAGCAACCGACACCACGCGCCGCCTCCTCCTCAAGCAACAAGCGTCGCCTCCTCCGCAAGCCACCGGTGCGCCATCTCCACGAAGAGCGAACAGGTACAGAGCCCCTTCTTGTAGATGATCACTGCTATGAGGAGCCATCTCCCACATTCATTCGACGAAATCCCTAGGGAACCTCTTCTTGTAGGTGAGGAGTCATCCGCTGCCGTGATCGGAGCTTGCGATCGGAGCTTCAGCGCACACGAGAAACTTCGGGAGGGTGAGGCGGAAGATCTCACGGACATCCCTGCTCATCTCCTGCTCTTTGAAGGGTAATTTTGGAAAAATTTATTGATAACCCGGGAATCGTAGAAAACCTAAGATTTCCAAGGTTTTCTGATTCCTGGATCTATTCCCTAATTGCTGACGTGGCGGGAATATTGCATTACTAGGAATCACCAATTACTTAAACCAAACAAGATTATCGTTGATAACCAACTAAGGTTATCAACGATAACCCCGAACCAAACACGCCCTAAGAATTTATTTTTACAACAATACAACAAGAATACAAAATATAAATAACTTTATACGAATCTCGCTTTGAACGCTTTCTTGTTGCTTGAACTATCTTGTGTTGACGGCGTCAAATTACCTCAAAACTTTTCTTTTATAACCTTCAAGTGAAGTTGATTTTCGCATATCAGCCGATTGATTTCACCATCAATCGATTGATTCACTTAATCCGACTTTTGCACTTGCAGAATGACTCTTGCCAACTTAGTTTGACCACCATAAGTCGAGTATCAGTTAATTGATACCCAAATAGTCGAGTCTCACAATCAACCAAGAAATCTTCTATTCACTGCCACAGTATCATCAATCAACTAATAAAATTCATCAATCGATTCCTGGACAATCAATTTAGTCACTAGTCAACTTTTTGAATCTTGTATTTGTTCGAATAGTAACTGTTGGTTGCTGCACCTAGATTCCGTTCTATTCCTTTGTACAAAAATTTGTACAAGCACAGAACTTAACCTAGCTCCATGTGCTCTATTGAAGTTAAACTTGAATTACAAACGATGCTTAATATTATTAACCCAAGTTGCTCTTCATAAGTTAAACTTGGATTAGAAACGATACTTAACATTTTTACTCCAAATTTAACTGATGTAATCTTCCTAAGTTAAACCATATTACAGAAGATGATTAAACATATATTTCAAAGATTGGCTTCGAGGTTAAACATGGCGAGACACTAGGTCTTCTTATGTATGGGATCATTCACCACTTCCTAGACAAAGTCTTTCAAAGAAATTCGATGTTTAAACTTCTTACAGTAACCCTCGGTTTAACTAAAGAGACCTCAATAGAAGCACAAGATCGAAACATGAAATTGAAACACAAAATCGATAATATAAAACTGATAGCCTAAAATCGATAGTCTTTTGTGTTGGTATTTCAGGATCCAATCAAAGAATGTGAACTAATTATAATGCGGAAACTTATAATTATTTATATCTTTCTTTGAAGATTTAATAATCTCTCAATCTTCTATTGTATTGCTCTCCTCCTCTTGGACGTTGTGTGGGCGATGATCTACCAAAATGAAATTCACCCAAACCTTCTTCTTCCTTCCAAGCTTTCGGCCACCAACGGATGTCACAACAAGAGAGCTTCCTTTCTCTTCTTCTTCATCTCCAAGTATCCGGCCACCAAAAGAGCTCCAAGCTTGATCCCGCTAGCCACAAGGAAGAAGAAGAGAAGATGATGAAGGGGTCGGCCACCAAGGAAAGGAAGAGGAATAGAAGATGTGTTAAACCATAAGGCACCACCTCCTCTTCTTTTATAATCCTTGGTGAATGCAAAAAATGAAAGTTTTAAAACAAAATTAAAACTTCCTTTAATTCATTTATAATGGCCGGCCAAAACCCTCTTCATCAAACAAGGAAAGATTTTAAACAAAAATTAAAATCTCTCTTTTAAAATCCCTTTTGTGAATAGTTATAAAAGGAATATTTTATAAAATTAAAATCTCTCTTTTAAATCATTTTGTGGATGTCTATAAAAGAAAAGATTTCAATAATAAAAATCTCTCTTTTAAATCCCTTGTATGATCTCTATAAAAGGAAAGATTTAACAAGATAAAAACTCCTTTTATTTCCTTTTGTGACCAATCTAAAAAAGGAAAGTTTTATAATTAAAAACATCCTTTTAAATCTTTTTTATGGATCTCTATAAAAGGAAAGATTTTACAAAAAATAAAACTTCCTTTTCTATGTGTGGGTGGCCCCTTGCTTGGGCACCAAGCAAGGCTTGGCCGTCCCTAGCTTGGGCTCCAAGCTTGGCTTGGTCGGCCCCTTGCTTGGACACCAAGCAAGGCTTGGCCAGCCCTAGCTTAGGCTTTAAGAAGTTAGGCTTCGGGTGGATATAAGGCTTTATATGAGAGGCTACAATAGGGACCTAAAGGAGGAATTGATTTTGGTCTCCCGATGAGCTTGAGCTTCCCGTGTTCACCCCGAACACCCAACTCAAGTTCATCAATAATAACTCATATCACTAAAGAGTTATTATTGAACTACTACACCATTCCCAAATTATATTATGAGCTTCTTCTTATCATGAATGTGTTAAACTCCCTGTATTTAAGATATCTAATGTCCATTAATTAAATGAGTTACTGACACTCACTTAATTAATATCTAGCTCCAAGAGTAGTACCACTCAACTTTATTGTCATACATGACTAAGTCCACCTGCGGGGTTTACATGACAATCCTTATGAGTTCCTCAAGGGGGCATCATCAACCTAGATAACTAGACACAGTTTCCTTCTATAATTAACAACACACCATATAAATAATATTATTTTCCAACTTATTGGGCCTCTTGATTTAATGAACTAAATTTCATCCATTGATAAATCAAAGAAATGAATACTAAATATATATGTTTGTCATTATATCGGAATTAAGAGTACGCACTTCCATAATAACAGAGGTCTTGTTCCTTTATGCAATCAGTATAAAAAGAATAACCTCAAATGGTCCTGCTCAATACACTCGGAGTGTACTAGTGTAATTTTATAGTCAAGATAAACTAATACTAAATCACACTACGACCGTTCCAATGGTTTGTCCTTATCCATTTTGGCCGTGAACTACTATTTATAATTTATAAGGAACTGATAACATGATCTTTTGTGTGACACCACACATCATGTTATCTACAATATAAATTAAATGAATAACTATATTTAACATAAATGAAGATATTTGACCAACGTGATTCTTATTTCAAAATAAAAGCTTATACAAAAAACTAGGCTTTTAGTATACATTCTAACAGTAACTTCAATCGATAGATATTGATCAATCAAACTGATGAATCGATTTCATAACTTTCTATTTACTACATTACTTTCCTTTTACTATAGTAACCAATGGGTACTATTCATCAATTGATTATTACTATATGAAAATACTAGAGTTAATTATTCGAGTTCCTACTGAAATTTTATTTGCTATAGTAACAATTGACTGGCATTGTTCGTTAATCGATTGTTATTGTAGCAAACCCTAATCACTATAAAAAATCCCACAAATATTGTGACAAACTCTAATTATTGTAACAAACTCCAAAAATACTATAATAAACCTTATTATTGTAGCAAATCCTATTTTCGAAGTCCGTCGACTCTCTCCCGTGTTATCATTCTCGTTAGGCGTCTTTTGCTCGTCTTCCTATGTTCCTAAATTCCTGTATACTTAGGCACAAGGATCAAACCACAACAGGACTTACCTTGACTTGATTGATCACATCAAAACTACCACAAGGTATTTACAATCTCTCTCTTTTTGATGTGAGTAAACCAAGTTAGGGTAAACTAAAAAAAAATAATAGTAAAAAATAGCAAATACATGAATTTTAATTAATAATTGTTAATGTAAAAAAAATATACCCTCCTCCTAGACTTAATCTATAATTCTCCCTCTTTGATCACATTAAAAATAAGAGTAATCTAAAAATGACTTGGAAAGAAAAATATGAAACAGTCTCTAAGGAAAAATTGAATAGTTAAGAAAAAAATTTACTAACATTCAGTAAATATTATGAACTTAAAATGTTGAAAATCAGAACTTTTATAATTTATAAGGTATTTTTAAAGAAATAATTTTTATTTCTAATTGAAAATCAATTTTGAAAATTTTTCATAACACTTCAACACAAATATCAAATAGTACTTAAATTTTTAAAATACTGAAAATAATTTGAGCAATAACAAAATATTTTCTATAAATGGATGTATTTTCATAAAAATTTCTTAAAAATAATTTTTAAATTCAAAATATCTTGAAAAATTTTCTGAAAATGTATTAAAGAAAGTAACTTTGTAGAAAAAATAAATTTTTAAAAAATAACTTTTCAAAAAATTTACTATTAAAAGGTAACATTTGAATAAAAAAATTACATAAAATTTAATAACAGTCAAAAAAAAATTTGAACATATTTTTTTTGAACAGAGAACATGATAAATTTTCATAGAAAAATAAATTTTACAAAATTAGCACTTTGAAATATTTTAAAATTTAAGATTATGATTTTTTAAAAAAATTATAAAAAATAATATACAACGGTAAAAAAAATGTTGAAAATTTTACTACAGTTAACAAATGACATACTATTTTTTGGAAAAAATAATTTTTTTATTAATTTCGAATAGAAATTATATGAAAAAAATTATTTAGATCAAAAATTAAATCAATTTAAATGTACGACATGCATAAAAATTTAATTTAAGCACGATTTTTGAATCCAATATAAGTGATAATTTTCTAATTTGACCCTTATGATATATAAAATACTAATTAAGTCCTAAATAATTTCTAATTTGTTGAACATGTGCACATGCATAATTCTTCAATTTTTTTATTCCTACTTTCAATTTTTTATTTTTTATTTTTATCTTGTCAAAATCTTCTAATCGATAAGATGTTGCTAAGGTTAGTTTTAATTCATCATTTTCCTTTTAAAATTTTCCATTTTCAATTTCTAATTTACAAGAATTTTTCGACAACATGTTTATAAACTTAAATAACTTATCAGGAGATAAAGATTATATCTGACTTACCTTGTCGATCTCATTACCTGATACTCCCCTTGAAGAGTCACTTTCTTCTGACGTTGCTTCCCCTTCATCGATACTCTTGATGCTCATCTCCGATAAACTTACTCCATTGTCTTCTTGGTGACTTGCCATCGATGTTAAGTCCGGCATAGGCTACGACGTCCGAATCTGATGAAGATATTTCGTCTCATGTCGCCTTTTGATTTTTGTGCTTCTTTTGGTCACTCTTTTGTCCTTTTTCTAGTCATTGTTCTTGTTCTTCAGTTTTGAGTAGTTGTCTTTATGCACCCTTCTTTATTGCAATGATAGTATCTTACTTTTCTCTTTCTTCTTTTGGCCTGCACTTGATTAAATTATTAGTTTTTAAAAAAACCTTTGAACTTCCTTATCATGAATGTTGTTTTGTCATCATCGATAGAAGTTTTAGTTTCTGGTTCATCCATTTTTGCCTTTAAGACAATGTTGTGCTTTGACTCTTTCTTTAGATCTGCATATC
Source organism: Zingiber officinale (assembly GCF_018446385.1). NCBI lineage: Eukaryota > Viridiplantae > Streptophyta > Magnoliopsida > Zingiberales > Zingiberaceae > Zingiber > Zingiber officinale. The sequence goes on along the minus strand of NC_055990.1, from coordinate 145,873,371 downwards.
TTGATTCATGAATTTCAAAAGTAGAGAATAATTCTTCTAAATTACTTACCTTTAAATCCCTAAAGATAAAATATGCATCTACTAGGGTTGCCTATTCAGAAGTCCTAGGAAAAGCGTTAAGTGCATACTTTAGCGAATCTCGGTTGATTACCTTTTCTCCGAGATTCGTAAGTTAGGTGATGAGTTCTTTGATTCTCAAGTGGAGGTGTGCTATAGTTTCGCCTTCTTCTAACCAAAGGTTGCTGAGTTTTACCTCCGAGGTTCCTTGGTGTAGCTTCAGAAATTTTTCCCAGAGGTATTTGGTTGACTCATAGGTGTCGATCCTGTTAACTTCTTATGATAGTAAAATGCTCAGCAGGTGGAATTCTGTCTTGCCGTTTGCCACAAAGTTTGCTTACTCCTTTTTCATCCATTGATGTTTTTCTTTGGCGTTCCTTTGTTAATCCTTCGGTGCTACCAAACCATACTTTATTATTAATAATAATTCGAAGTCAGTTTTGAAGAATATCTTCATCTTCTTTTTTTAGTTTACACAAACTTTCCCTCAAACTTAGGTGAGTAGATGCTCGATCCGACCATCATATTCTGTGCTTCGGTATGTGATTAGTCCTTCTGAAGCGGTTGGATTCTGATACCATTTGTTGATCCCTTGGGGCTGGCATATCCTACATAAAATAAAACAAGCAAGACCTTTCTCAACTCGATCGGGTTTTATCTATTGGTTGGCAATTAGAGGATTACTACTTCAAGGAATGTAAGTTCACTATCAAGATCTCCTTTTCGAACAAAACGTTAGAGGCGAAGAAGCCTCATATACGAAAATAATGCTCAGAAATGAAAAAGTGAAAGAGAATTGAAGTACATAGCGTGTTGTTTTTTAAAGGAGAAGACCAGAGCTCTATTTATAGTCCACTAGTCGAAATTGACCGTTGCTGACATGGCATGGTGCGGGGCCTGGAAGGACTCCGAGCACTTGGGTGTGAATAAAAGTTTATCTACATCGCAACGGCTTTGCAACGACCGAAAGATAACATCTTATCTGGTCCAAGCGCCTGGAATAGCTTCGGGCTCCTGGACCGCCTTCGAGTAGGGGTGCCTCACCGAGGCGCGTCGGCTGGACCAATTTGGTCCGAGCTCCCAAAGGAGCTTCGGACGCCTAGACTCCGGGCACCTAGAATAGCTCCGGGAGTTCGGACCTGAAAGTCAATCCATGTTGACTTTTTGTCTAGATCTTCTGCTCTGACTCCACTCACTTGGGTGATTTCGATCATTCGGAATAGGGCTCACTTGAACCCATTTGTTTGCCTTCTCGTGCAATCTTCCGTTCTGGCTTCTCGTCCCTCAGAAATGCCTCGCGCTTTCTTCTCACTCGCCTACGTACTCTTCGCGGTACCTCTTCCCTCAGACGCACCGAGCCCGTCGACTCTCTCCCGTACCGTCATTCTCGTTAGCTGTGTCTTTTGCTTGACTTCCTATACTCCTAAGTTCCTGGACACTTAGACACAAGATCAAACTACAACAGGACCAAACTTGACTTGGTTGATCACATCAAAACTACCACGGGGTACTTACAGAGGTCCCTAGCGAAGGTCTTTCGACGCTCAAGTCAATGTAATGCCTGAGCGGGAAATCAAACTGTAAATGTGTAGCAAAGCGTGTGTGTAGTAAAAATACGTTCCCAAACGTACATCGCCATCAGAGAAGACCCCCGTTTATATAACTCCTCTAATAACCTCCATAATCATGAGGTGGCAAAGAATGTCGAGTGTTAGAAGTTATCGAGTAGGGAATATGTGACCTAGGAGGTGTATAGTCACCGTCCGAGGAATCTTCCGTTACCCGTGTGTACTATTTTTATAATTGACGTCATTAATGAGGTGGTTGAAAGAATATGCTATCACAATATGTCAGTTAATAGAAAATATAGAGTCACCTTCGATTAAGGTTCTATTGGATGCCCACTTAATAACAAAAGAATATTCTTTAGCAAGCGGTTGTTATTATCTGGCAAACTGTTGCGATTCTCTAGCAATGTGGTCCCTTGAAAATATCCCAGTCAGATATTTTGTCGACCAGATATATATATAAAATCAAAGTACTGAGTGTGATAGGACGTTCGACCCTTAAGACCGTTTAGATATATATTGTGTAATGTGTTGGTGCAATATTCCCTAGGTCAAGGTTGACCTGGTTGATTGAGCTTGAATTGGATCAAGCTCGAGTCTTGATGTTTGAGTTTCGATGTTTGACAATACATGGAGACAAGACATGGAGATTGCAGGTGCAAATGTTCATGTGGTGAGATTGTAAAGGAGAGTCAAGTAGGTCAAGGTTGACTGAATACTTGACTGGAAAATCTTAGTGAGTAAAGCTAGGTGAAAGACCTAGTGAGTGAAGCTAGGCAGTATGAAAAGTCCTGGTGAGTGAAGCCAGGCAAATGAGAAGTCCTAGTGAGTGAAGCTAAGCAGAAGAAAAGTCCTGGTGAGTGAAGCCAGACACAGGAAATCCAGATGGATCAAATTTAATCAGACATCTGGTGTTAGGAAGCCCAAGTAGGTCAAAGGGATTGACCGGATACTTGGCATGGGAAATCCAGGTGGATCAAGGTTGATCGGACACCTAGTGAAGATAAGTCTAAGTGGGTCAAGGATGACTGGACACTTAGCACGAGGAGAAAAGTTCAAGTGGGTCAAAGGGATTGACCGGACACTTGGTGAGGGAGTTCTAGCAGGTCAAGGGTAACCGGATGCTAGGCATGATGTACCAACAGGTCATGATTGATCCTTGTTTTTGGGTAAAAATAAGGGTTGGATCGATCAGTCGATCGATTGGCTCATGCCCAATCGATCAGCCGATCGATTGGCTCATGCCCAATCGATCAGCCGATCGATTGGCTCATGCCCAATCGATCGCCCGATCGATTGGGAGAGTCCCCGCAACAAGCCTTCTCCCAATCGATCGGTGGATTGATTAAGGAGAAGTGTCGCACAAACAGAAAGCCTCCCAATCGATCTGTTGATCGATTGGGAGGTGTGATTCGCACGATAAGCCCTGGATCGATCAGCCGATCGATCTAGGCAATTCCCGAGAGCACAGAGGCGCCCTGGATCGATTGACCGATCGATCAAAGCCTCCCCGATCGATTGGGAGCAATCCAATCGATCGGGATTTGACCGTTGGCGCAGGATATAGCTATTGGCGAGCGTTTCTCTAGGTAGAACTTCCACAGCTTCAATTCTCTTCTACACAACAGTTCTCCACAGTCTTCCTCTTCACTCTCACGCCGGTTCTTGAAGGATCTTGGAGGCACGTCCAAGTCAAGAGGCAAGTTACACGAAGAAGAAAAAACTAGGGTTAGGGTTTTCATTGTATATCTTGTAAGATATTTCTTGTATTTGTCTTCCCTTGCTTTCTTCTTGTATTGAGAGTGTTGTAAGGCTTCTCCGCCTTCGGTAGTTACCGAAAAGAAGTGTTTACATAGTGGAGGGTGCGTGAGTGTGTAGATCCTTGGTGATCCTGTCCGAACGCTGACTCAACGGACGCTGGGCACGTGGTGCTCTCCGATTTGCTGATATAGATCTCCGGCTAGTCGTACGAAGCTCCGGCGAACTTGCACAGAAGTCGGGCCGGGAAGGGGTTCCCAACGGCGACCCTCCGACGCTCAAGTCAGGCAAGCAAGTAGTGAAAAAGGTGGCTTCAAAGATGTCTCACCCGTACCTCCGGCGAAGTATGAGGCTCTTTATATAGTGTGGTGAAAGAACTCCTGCACGTCCACCGAGGCGCATACGTGTCCGTAGCCCATACCTCGGTATGTGTCTGTCAAAAAGCTTACCTGACGCCATACTGCTACAGTCCCAGCACGTCGTCGATGGGACAACAGAACACCCCGTTGTCAGACTTGTAGTACGGCCTAGCCATAGGGCTTGACAACTGTCATAAGATGTTCTTGTCCCTCTCTACCGTTCACAGGCCAGGGCGTCTGGCCAGCCGGCTGGACGGGAAGTCCATCCGGACGACCCTTATCTTAAGTGCTGGCCGGACGGAGCTCACATCCCGTCCGGCCTGCCGTTGGCATCGATATACTGGGGATATTTTCGGTAGGATGCCATGTAGGGACTGTAGCAGTGTCACCTTCTATTAGGCTTTCCGCTCGGCTCTTTGCTACTGTTTAATTGAGCGTTGGAACCCCAACTTCTGTCGGGGCGACTTTTGCCATCGGCTATTCACCGGTCGGTCGGCCCCTCCTTCTCCGATTGGGCACCTGGGCCTTTGACTCCCGCGTGGCATTGACCCCTCAAAATGGGGGTCCCCTGTTCTAACCGCCGGATCACTTGCCTCCCCCTCAAGTCTAGTCGAAGGAGGCGAAGTCCGACTGACTGGACTGCCGATCTGACTGGACTACGGTCGCTATACTAGTCCGCTCGGCTAGGCATAGAGTTGCACATCCGGTCGGCGGTGTCTCGCTCATGCCTTGTATTCCCTTGAAATTCTTATCAAATCCTTTCACTCACTGCTAATCACGTGCGCTATGCACGGTAAGGTGCATTCATTAAATACGACCAGTGTCCTGCTGACACGTGGTAACCCTGCTCTTGTCAGCGTATGGCGGTGGCGTTACCTCCGATGGGACAGCAGCCGTTTGAAATGAATGGCTAGATGATAACCTCGTTCTCCGTGACCTGAATCGGACAGCCACGGTCGTTCGACGCTAACGTTATAAATCTCGCGGCCACTTCTCTCCGCCGCCTTCTTGTTTCATCGACTTCGCCTTCACGCTGCTCTCTCTGCTCCGGCGATTCTCATTCCCTGCCTGTTTGGTGTGCTCGCCATCTTCTTCCTTTCCTCGATCTTTCTAGCACCCGTAAGCCTTCCTTTTCTGCTACCCGCCTCTTGTATTGCTTCCTTTTGCATTCTATCGGCATTTTCTTTTAGTTTTTCTGTCGATTATCGCTTCTGTTTCGACCATGGCGAGTACTTCTACGCCTACAGTCGGCGCTCCTGGTCTCTGGTATACGACTATGGAGAGCTGCTTCGATGAAGAAGACACATTGCGTCTTATTCGAACGTATGAAATTCCAGCCGACCACGAAATAGTTGTAGCCACTCCTTCCGATCGACCGAATGACCCGCCGCCCGGCACCATTTGCTTCTTCCGTGATCAAATTTTGGCCGGGCTGCGCTTTCCTCCACATCCGTTCATCATCCAAATATGCAACCACTTTCGCCTCCCGCTCGGCCAATTAGTCCCGAACTCGATCAGGTTGCTGAGCGGGGTGATAGTCCTTTTCAAGTTGAATGATATCCCCCTGGACCCCCCAAATCTTCCACTATTTCTTCTACCCAAAACAATCCGAGTGGGGGACCTTCATATTTCAATCTAGGTCGGGTTTCGTCCTATTTACCAATATGCCGAGCTCCAATAAGCATTGGAAGGAGCATTTCTTTTTTATGCGTCTTCCCGAACGGCCGGCCTTCCGAACGAAGTGCAGACGGCGGTGCCGAACCAACTGGGTCTTGGCAAATTCAAGAGCCATCCGACGTATCTTCATGCGACCAACCAGCTGGTCGGCCAACACTACGATATCGACAAGTTGCTCCTCCCTGGAGTGATGTTTATATTCGGCTTGTCCCCCATCCAAGCCGATCTGCCTTGTAGCATGAGTAAGCGATTCTTATCTCCCCTTTTTCTTTTGTTCTAACTGATTTATTCTTTGTTTCTGCAGCTGAAGTTATGTGGCGTGCAAAGGCAACCGAAAAGCTCAAGCTGAAAGCCGCCAATATTGAGGCGGTGAAGGACAAGGAGGCAGCCGAACGGGGTTTGGTTCTGGCCGGCTCAACAACTGAAGGGAGCGAGGGAACTCAAGTTGCTCCCGAGACTTCGGCCGCCCGCGTCTCCACTGACGAGGCCGTGACCCATATCACATCTGTCCAGGTCGAGGAGGAGGGCCGATCGGCTGACGAGGCGCCCTTGGTGACTCGTAAATGCCGTCGGCTAGAGCAAGCCGCTCAACAGCCTCCTCCGGGGGAGCAGCTTGCCGAGCGGAGCGATGAAGCTCCTGTGGTTTTTGAGGCGGTCTCCTCGAAGCACACTCCGACTCAGCTTGACTTGCCGCCGACCATCGCTGAGGCTCAACCTTCCACCACTCAGACTCTACGTCGTCTTAGGCGACTGGGCGACCGTCCAGTCGGCGAGTCCTCTGGCCATGCTGCTGCGTCTCAAGATGACTCGAGCGGCCCAAGGGTGATAAAAATTGTCCTCAGATTTCCCTCGGAGGAATACCTACTGGCCGTCGATCGGCCATCTGTTCCCGAACAGCAGATCACCCTCACCGGTCCGCTCGCTAAAGTTTGGGAGGACGCGCGCATACGTGTCGCGCTTATGTCCCCCAGTCAGCTAGGGGACAGTAACCTGCAGCAGGCGACCGGGGTATGCCTTTCTGCTTTACTGATATTTTTTATTTGCATTTTTAACTTAACTGCCTTCATTCGCAGAGTTGGGTAGAGCAAATCGCAGTCAGCAATCGACTGGCTGAGCTGGAGGAAGAAATGAAAAAACTTAAACTTTCGGAGGCAAACCAAGGGCAATCCACGGCTGCTTTGGAGAAGAGCAAAAAGCTTTTGGAAGCCGAACGGAGATGCACTTCCGATCTGTCGAGCGAGGTCGCTCGGCTTGAGGCTGTGGTCAAACAACGGGATAAAGAGATCAAGACGGCGACCACTCGGAAGCGCAAGGCCATCGATGACATGGACCTAATGAAGGTGGAGATCAGAGGGCTAGAGCAACGCATCAAGGATCTGGATGCCCTTCTGGCCACCGAGAAGGAGGGTCGCTCGGCCGATCTTCTTAAATTTGAAGAAGACTTGAAGGATCTCCGTGCCGCCAACGATGCTTCCCGAGCTGCGCTCAAAGAGTAGCAGGAGGGGGAGTCGGCTCGCTATGACGAAGTGAGGAAGGCATTTGTCCGCTCGGACGACTTCGGAGAGAAATTCACCGACAAGATTTCCCTCACTTTCGAAGAGCCAATTAAGGCGGCGGTGGATTACTTGAAGACCAAAGGTCACCTTCCCGCCGAGCTGACCATCCCCCCCGACGATTTGACTACCGTGATGGGCGCCATTCCAGATGCTCTTTTTGATTTTGACGCGTGAGGCATGTTTTTTATCAACCTTTTTGTACCGTCGTTCGGCCAAACTTATTTTTGTTGTAATTCTTTTTGCTTGCCCAGAGTTTGGCGCAAATAGATCATCTTTCCGTTCCTACAACTTTTGTTTTGGCGAAAATTTTTTTTTCGTCATGTTTAAAGTGTTCTTTTAAACTCATCCGATCGGCTTAATACTCTAACACGAATTCAAGCCGCTCGGCTTCATACTCTAAGATGGACTCAATCCGATTGTCTTCAAAAATGTCTTTCGCCATGCAACTGCGTAGCCGCTCGGCGCGCGAAATAATTGTCGTTCACCTTAATTCTTATTAACTATCTTTTACTTTGCACCTTACCTTAAAGGGGGTTTCCATATATTTTTGCTAATCGAGCCGTTCGACCGTATGTTGGCCTTAAAGAACAGGCTCTGCCGTCGGTCGGCTCCCACCGCTAGAATGTATCACGTGGATGGCTATCCGCTCGGACGTTTATAGACGCCGGCTCGTCTCTCGATATTTAACGTCGGAGCTCGACGGTCTTCCGCTCGGACGTTTATAGACGCCAGCTCGTCTCTCGATATTTAACGTCGGAGCTCGACGGTCTTCCGCTCGGACGTTTATAGACGCCGGCTTGTCTCTCGATATTTAACGTCGGAGCTCGACGGTCTTCCGCTCGGAGGGTTTATAGACGCCGGCTCGTCTCTCGATTTTTAACGTCGGAGCTCGACGGTCTTCCGCTCGGACATTTATAGACGCCGATTCGTCTCTCGATATTTAACGTCGGAGCTCGACGGCCTATTTAAGGCTAACTTTAATACTGCTGCTCGGCAAACCCATTGGCTATCTTTTGAATTAATTTTGCTGCCTACATTACAAGAACATGGGTGACTAGAATATACACAAAAGTGAGTTTCATCAGTGCACCTTTCACCCAGCTCTATAAGACTGGAGATGATTTGCACTCCATGGCCGATCCAGCTGTCGTCCGTCTTCATCCTCCAAATAGTAAGCGCTCGAGCGGAGCTTTTTGATGATTTTGAAAGGACCCGCCCACGGAGCTTCTAGCTTGCCGACGTCGCCGACCGGCTTGACTTTCTTCCAGACAAGGTCGCCGACTTGGAATGATCTGGGGATTACGCGCCTGTTGTAGTTTTGCTTCATCCATTGACGGTACGCCATCAGCCGGACGGACGCCTTGGCTCGCTCTTCATCAACCAAATCCAGCTCCATGTTCCTCCGCTCGGCGTTGCCCTCATCGTAATTCTGGGTCCGGACGGATTCGACACCGACTTCGACGGGAATCACTGCTTCGCCGCCGTACACCAGATGAAAAGGCGTGACGCCCGTTCCTTCCTTTGGAGTCGTTCGGATGGCCCATAGGACGCCCGACACTTCATCCACCCAACTTCCTCCCAAATGGTCGAGCCGAGCGCGCAGAATGCGAAGAATTTCCCGATTGGCTACTTCGGCTTGACTGTTGCTTTGGGGATAGGCTACAGATGTGAAGTGTTGCTCGATGTCATAGCTTTTGCACCAATCTTCAAGCAATTTTCCTGTGAACTGTCGTCCGTTGTAGGAAATCAGTCGGCGAGGGATGCCGAATTGACAGATGATGTTCTGCCAAATAAATTTCTTGACCATCCGCTCGGTGATCTTGGCTAGTGGCTCGGCCTCCACCCACTTGGAAAAATAATCGACCGCCACTAGCAGAAATTTTCGCTGCCCGGTCGCCATAGGAAATGGACCCACGATATCCATTCCCCACTGATCGAACGGACATGAGACTATTGATGTCTTCATTTCCTCTGCCGGCCGGTGGTAGAAGTTATGGTACTTCTGCCACGAAAGGCACGTCGATACGGTCCGAGCGGCGTCTGCTTGTAATGTTGGCCAGAAGTACCCTGCCAACAGGATCTTCTTAGTCAGCGATCGTCCGCTCGGATGTCCTCCGCATGATCCTTGATGTACTTCTGGGAGGATGTAAGTCGAGTCCTCCGAGCTCACGCATTTCAACAGCGGGTGTGAGAAAGCCTTCTTATAAAGCTAATCGCCGATGAGTGTGAACCGACCGGCTCTTCTCCTTAGCAGCTGGGCTTCATTCTGATCAGACGGTGTGGCTCCCGAGCGCAAAAACTCTGTGATGGGTGCCCTCCAGTCGCTCGGAAACGTAAGGCCCTCCATCCGGTCGACGTGCGCCACCAAAGATACTTGTTCGATTGGCTGCTGGATGGCGATCGGTGTTATTGAGCATGCAAGTTTGGCTAACTTGTCAGCCGCTTGGTTCTTCGCTCGGGGTATCTTCTGGATAATAACTTCTCTAAAGTCGGCCCTGAGTTTCTCGAAGGCTTGAGCGTAAAGCTTGAGCCGAGCGTTGTTGATTTCAAAAGTACCTGTGAGCTGCTGAGCGGCCAACTGGGAATCTGAATGAAGCGTTACCCGACCGGCGCCCACATGTCGTGCTGCCTGCAAGCCGGCTATGAGAGCCTCATACTGTGCTTCGTTGTTCGTAGCTTTATAATCCATCCGGACGGATAAGTGCATCTTTTCTTCTTGTGGGGAGAGCAACAGTATTCCAATCCCGCTTCCGAGCCGAGTGGAGGATCCGTCCACAAATATTTTCCACATAGCTTCTGGCTCTGAATTCTGCATCTCAGTCACAAAATCTGCCAAGGACTGCGCTTTGATTGCCGAGCGGGGCTGGTACTGGATGTCAAATTCACTTAACTCCGTCGTCCATTTGATGAGCCGCCCGGACGCTTCTGGATTCAATAATACACGACCGAGCGGGCTATTGGTTTTGACAATGATGGTATGTGCCACGAAGTATGGACGAAGGCGCCGAGCGGCGAGGACCAGAGCGAAAGCTAGCTTCTCGAGCCCAGTGTAGCGAGATTCAGCATATTTTAAAATATGACTAAGGAAATACACAGGCTCTTCTCCGCTCGCCCTCAATAATGCCGAGCCGATTGCTTGCTCGGTTGAAGACAAGTAAATACATAATGGCTCACCCGCAGCCGGCTTGGCTAATACCGGGAGGGAGTTCAGATATGCCTTCAAGTCTTCGAACGCCCGATCACATTCTTCATCCCAGTGAAACTTAGTGGCCTTGCGCAAGATTTTGAAAAAAGGAAGGCTCTGGTCGGCAGTTTTGGAGATGAATCTGGACAGAGCAGTTATCCGCCCGGTCAAACGCTGCACTTCCCTTGTATTTCTTGGAGGTGGCATGTCTTGTAGAGCTTTCACCTTGCTGGGATTTGCTTCGATGCCCCGTTCGGTCACTATGTACCCCAATAAACGCCCTCCTTTTGCTCCAAACAGGCACTTCTGGGGATTTAGCTTGACTCCATATTTGCGTAGTGTTCGGAAGGTTTCCTCCATGTCTTTGAAGAGATCGGCCGCTCGGACGGACTTGATGAGAATGTCGTCCACATACACTTCCAGATTTTGCCCGATCTACTCTCTGAACACTTTATTCATCAAGCGCTGATATGTGGCTCCCGCATTCTTCAATCCGAACGGCATCACATTATAGCAATAGGTGTCGTCGGCCGTCACGAAGCTGACTTTTTCTTGATCTTCACGGGTGAGTGGCACTTGATGATAGCCTTGGTAAGCGTCGAGCATACATATTAATTCGCAGCCGGCCGTAGAGTCCACTAGCTGATCTACCCGGGGCAGAGGATAAAAGTCTTTTGGGCAATCTTTGTTGAGATCCCGAAAATCTATGCATACTCTCCACTTGTTGCCCGGCTTGGAGACTAATACTACGTTCGCCAGCCAGCTCGGGAACTGCACCTCGCGAATATGGCCGGCCTCCAAGAGCTTTTCCACCTCGGCTCGGATGATGGAATTCTGTTCGGCGCTGAAATCTCTTTTTCTCTGCTTTACTGGCCGTGCGCCCGGTCGGACGTGTAGTTCATGCTGCGCTCGACCAGACGAAGACATCATGGTTTCTCCGGAGGCACTGGATCACTTCCTCTTTCTGATTCGCCTCCAGGTCGGATGCGATGAATGTCGTGGCCTCCGATCGGGTCGGGTGTATCTGCACTTCCTCTTTTTCTTCATAAACTAAAGAGGGAGGTTTTTCAGTTATAGCATTCACCTCGATCCGTGGCGACTTCCGAGCGGAATTTGCTTCGGCTCGGACCATTTCGACGTAGCATCGCCGAGCTGCCAGTTGATCTCCCCGTACTTCTCCCACTTTGTCTTCGACGGGGAACTTGATCTTCTGGTGGAAGGTAGAGACGGCCGCTCGGAACTCACTGAGCGCCGGTCGTCCCAGAATGACGTTGTATGATGAGGGAGAGTCGACCACCACGAAGTTTGCTGTACGCGTCCTTCTGAGCGGCTCTTCTCCCAATGAAATAGCCATCCGGATTTGTCCGACCGGAAGGACTTCATTGCCCGTAAACCCGTAGAGGGGGGTTGTCATGGGCAGCAGCTCGGCACGGTCAATTTGTAGTTGATCGAACGCCTTTTTGAATATTATGTTGACCGAGCTTCCTGTGTCAACAAAAACGCGGTGAATAGTGTAGTTGGCTATTACCGCTTTGATGAGCAGAGCATCGTCGTGGGGCACTTCAACTCCTTCTAAGTCCCCAGGTCCAAAACTGATTTCGGGTCCACTCGCCCGTTCTCGGCTACAACCGACTGCATGGATCTGGAGCTGCCGGACGCTCGCCTTTCTTGCTCGGTTGGAGTCCCCTCCGGTCGGCCCGCCAGCGATAATGTTGATCTCGCCTCGGGAAGTATTACTTCTATTTTCTTCCTCACGAGCGGATGGTCGAGACCGTTCTCTTGACGTTTGGCGATTCTCCTGCCTTGGAGAGCGATGCCGATCGGTAGTCTGTTGCTGTCGCCTATCAGCTCGCGTCCGGTCGGCTTCATGAGTTCTTTGTCGCCGGTCGACTGAGGGAGACCGTCGGCCGCCATTCCGGGGAACGGGATGAGCCACGAAGGGAAGATTTCAACAATCCCTTGTGTTATGCGTGTCCGTCCGGTGGAAGGAGTAGAACATCGGGGTCCATTTCTTCTTGGGCTTGGGCCGGGCGACAGCTACTTCTTGCACGTGAGACCTGGTATGGGGGGAGCGGATTGCTTCGGCCCTCGGTCCTCTCGGCGGCTGATGAGCGACGTGCTGTTTCCGCTCAGCAGGAGGAGCCCGCTCGGTTGGAGTTTCTTTTTTCCTGGCCGCTTGCGCTTCCTCCACGTTGATGTATTCGTTGGCCCGGTGTAACATGTGGTCATAGTCTCGGGGCGGCTTCCGAATGAGCGACCGGAAGAAATCCCCATCCACGAGGCCTTGTGTGAATGCATTCATCATGGTCTCCGAGGTGGCCGTTGGAATATCCATGGCCACTTTGTTGAATCGCTGGATGTAAGCTCGGAGCGATTCACGGGCTTCTTGTTTGATGGCGAACAGACTAACGCTGGTTTTTTGATAGCGCCGACTGCTTGCAAAATGATGGAGGAAAGCCGTTCGGAAGTCCTTGAAGCTTGAGATGGATCCGTCCGGTAGCCTCCGAAACCAATGTTGAGCCGATCCAGATAGGGTGGTGAGGAAAACCCGGCACTTCACCCCATCTGTATATTGATGCAGGGTTGCCGTGTTATCAAACTTGCCTAAATGATCATCCGGATCGGTGGTTCCATTGTATTCGCCGACCGTTGGAGGCACGTAGTGTTTGGGCAGAGGGTCTCGTAGGATAGTCTCTGAAAATTGGCGATTAATCCGCTCGGGCGATGAGTCTGCTCGGGGGGCTTTCCCTTTTCGGTCATCTCGTCTCGGCATCTCATCAGAAGAAGATCCCCGATCTCTATGAGTGGGTGCGGCTTCGGGGGTGCGGAATAGAGCCCGATGAAATGCAACGGTGGCAGGTGGTGCTTCCGCTTGACCGCCAGACGCTGATGTTGCTTGTTGCTCTGGCCGCTCGGCTGTTGCTTTCTGTTTTTGTTCCACGAGCTTGGCGGCCCTCAACTCGATCAGAGCGTCGAGTTCCTCCATGGAAAGCGTCACCGTGTGTTGTCGTCCAGCCTCGTCCATTGTTTCTGTTCGGATACAGGAGCGTTCCCACAGACGACGCCAATTTGATCTTGTCCGAACGTTGACTCAACGGACGCTGGGCATGTGGTGCTCTCCGATTTGCTGATATAGATCTCCGACTAGTCGTACGAAGCTCCGGCGAACCTGCACAGAAGTCGGGCTCCCGGCGGCGACCCTCCGATGCTCAAGTCAGACAAACAAGTAGTGAAAAAGGTGGCTTCAAAGATGTCTCACCCGTACCTCCGGCGAAGTATGAGGCTCTTTATATAGCGCGATGAAAGAACTCCTGCACGTCGAGGCGCATACGTGTCCGTAGCCCATACCTCGGTATGTGTCTGTCAGAATGCTTACCTGACGCCATACTGCTACAGTCCCAGCACGTCGTCGATGGGACAACAGAACACCCTGTTGTCAGACTTGTAGTACGACCTAGCCATAGGGCTTGACAACTGTCATAAGATGTTCTTGTTCCTCTCTACCGATCACAGGCCAGGGCGTCTGGCCAGTCCATCCGGACGGGAAGTCCATCCGGACGGCCCTTATCTTAAGTGCTGGTTGGACGGAGCTCACATCCCGTCCGGCCTGCCGTTGACATCGATATACTGGGGATATTTTCGGTAGGATGCCATGTAGGGACTGTAGCAGTGTCACCTTCTATTAGGCTTTCCGCTCGGCTCTTTGCTACTGTTTAATTGAGCGTCGGAACCCCAACTTCTGTCGGGGCGACTTTTGCCTTCGGCTATTCACCGGTCGGTCGGCCGGGGGGTCGGCCCCTCCTTCTCCGATCGGCCACCTGGGCCTTTGAATCCCGCGTGGCATTGACCCCTCAGAATGGGGGTCCCCTGTTCTAACCGCCGGATCACTTGGATTAGTCACCTCTACTTGAGGTGGATACCAAGTAAATCCTAGAGTTAGCGTTGTGTGTGTGTTTCTTTGTAATTTTCGCTGCGCATCTTTGAAGAAACAAGCAACGACGAGCACGAGATCGCGCCGAGCTATTCACCCCCCCCCCCCTAGCTACATAATTGGTCCCAACATAATGTTGGAGATCTGATTATGAATTAATGGGAAGCTAAGTGCCCTAGGTCTAGACGGTTCTTATGACCAACCGACCATATGCAAGGATACTTGTTTCTGGATAATGGGGAACTCAGCTCTGAGAGGCTCGACCAGTACGTTTAGTCGATCGTCTTTATATTGGGAAGCTTGTCCCTGAAGTGATATATGAACTTTAGAAATCCAGTCGGGTTTCTTCTGAGATATGCCTCACATGTTTGCTCGCCGAAGATAAAGATATTGAGCTTTGCAACTCTAGTCAGCTGTATACTCAACCACCCATGTAAAAAAGGGAGAGAGAATGAATAGTGAAAGCTCATATGTTTGATCGACTGTATGTTAGATTATATTTTGAGAGTGAAAGACTAGATCACCGATACTCGGACAAATGTATTCTCAAACGTCCTTGTGGCAGGTCAATCTTTTATTAAACCCGACCGGTTCGGGAACAATTAGTTATATGCTAAATATCTTAGCATAAGAGTGACACACTAGGTCCCTCAAGCTCGGCCGGCTCTAGGGCCAGTCGTCCTTGTATTAGGACCGTTGGTGCAGGGCGAGGAGCCGGGCCATGTTGAGAGCGACCTTTTGATTGTCACCTCCCCTTGATTTGGACCACCACCTCATCTTGATTTTGACTACCTTGTCGCCTTGACTTTAATTATCATGTCATACTTGGATCCGTTCGTAACAGTCCGTATCAATCGACAATAACTCAAAATATTCACAATGTATCATCTCCTTACTGAACTATTCACAATGTACTTGAGGTTTACCCTACCTTGCGTCTATGACCTGTATACCTATATTTGCCTTTCTCTATATCCATAGGATCGGTACTAAAATGACCGCTAAGATAACAGATCTATTTTTTTTATTAAATATCCGATTAATTTTAACTTATTTAATATCTCATTCAATCACTGAAACTCAAATTCAAATCATACCGAGCTTAGTAGCTGGAGCTATATTTTATACATTAATTTTATCGTAACTCACGAAGCCAACACTTTCATCAATGGCTAAAAGTCACCATCTTACAAAATTAAACAGGAAATCTAACTAAGAACGTTGATGGCTCAAAAATTCTAACTCTACTATATATAATTTTCAAAGCAGCTTGTTCTTTTAATCCTATTATAAACATCATTTTCTTCATCCCTCTTGTCTATTAGTAGCCAATTTCTGGATTCATAAGGAAAATTAATAAATCCTAACGAATTGGTATCTACAGGCTAGTTACTCCAAAAAAAATTTTAAAGTCAATTTTAAACAAGTATAAAATATTTTGTTGGTATCTGATTTTTCTTATGAAAAGGGTCCTTGTGACTTCTTCTTAATTTATTTCATTTCAGAGAATGAGATTATTCTAAAGGGACCGCTAAAATAACAATTTTACTATGTGCTTAGATAAAGAAAAATAATAAGCCATAATAATATTTAACATTATCTTTTGAATAATTTAATAGAAATGTATGAAAATAAGAATGAATGGTCTATTGTTTTAGCGATAATTTCAATATTTTGTCAAAATGGAAAGGTAAAGATAATAAATCGATTGTCTAAACACATTAAGTTGAATATTGAATAGTATAACATTTTTGTGATTCAAAATTGATTGATTTTGATGGTAATGGAGAAACAAAGTCGATCCAAGGAATCTAAGGAAAAAAAGGTAATCAACATAAAGTTTCTACGGAATCGAGGGAAAATCGACACAATGGAAATAATTTTATATAATTATGATGTTTTTTTGGGCGAAATTTAAATAGCGGTTTTGACGAATTTAACACAAAATTGGTGGTTTGAAAAGTATATAAACAAGTGTAACTAGTCAATTATATATCAAATTGCTTTTACTTTTATAGTTTTATTAGTGTTATTGTTAATCACTAATACTTAGTCGCACGCCCAGTGACCACATTGCATAGGTGCAGAAGAATTTTTTTATATATTTTTATATTTTAATTAAAAAAATATATATATTTATAAAATCATCCGAAAGAAATGCTACCTGAAGTATGAAAAATTTGAAATTCACATGCAGTTGTTTGGTAAAATGCCGTTAATTTATTAATTAATTTTGGAGGAAGACGATGCGTAATGATCAGAGATCTCCCGCCATATCCGGACGAATCAACGGGCGTGATTGCACGATACGGACCTTAAAGTGCGCGTAGAAGTCGTTGATTCACCGATCTCCACATCAATTTAATTGTTTGTTTATTTTATAAATATTTAAATCACCGTTATTTTTTCTCACAGTTAATTCCCATTTGCCCCTTGAATTAGCTAGTTTCTCACTTCAGTCCCTAGATTTTCTCCTTTTCAGTTCTCATTACCAGATTGACGTTCAGAAATAGCTTGTATATTTTGATATATAAATGAGTAAAAATTAAAAAGGAATCCTTATTTTGATGATAAATCTATGTTAAAGTGGCCTCAAAGTCATGGTAGCACTCCTTGTTTTATAATTTTAATCAAAATTTTGATAATATAAAGTGATTATGATAGATATTTTAACTTAATTAAAATTATTTTAATATAATTATATCAATTTTAACTAAAATTAATATACGAAGATAAAGAAGTTTCGACTCTTGTTCGACCATAATTATCATTAAAGGGGAAACGAAAATTTTGAACCAAATATGAGAAAAATAATAAAATTAAAGGACGAAAATATAATCCGGTCACAAACTTCTACGTTAATTTTCAATTCAACTCAACACGTGGCTCCACTTGCACTGAGGGACCAGCAAGCCCCCAACTGTAGTAGGCGGGTCGCGTTTCTGCGCGTCTCCTTGCAGACTTTTCTAAGTCTACAACAGGGCCTATCCCTCCTGACCTTCCCTGCAATTTCAAGCATAGTTGTTTGTATACGAACCGACACATCGCCATCGAAATCGATCTCAACGGTTGACACTTCTCCGCATAGGAAATGCATATGCGGGATAGAGTTCCTACGTGTCGAAATAGAGTGGCCATGGAGGCCGCGAGGGTAGACTAAGTGGACTATAAAAGGGCAGCGTTTGGGATCACCTTCACTGGAGCAGCTCTTCTACTTCTTCTTCGAGATCGAGAGAGATAGTGAAGGGGAGTGGGGATCAGGTGGGTGATGGTTGCTCCCTCATCGCTTTAGGGCTTTGGTTTCTTTCTCTTGTGATTCTCTCGGCCTAGGGATCCTTCGACTCGGAGGAAAGATGGCCGGAGACGGCAAGGAGATTAGCTTGGATGCGATCAAGAACGAAACAGTCGATCTGGTGAGTGATCGGATCTTGTATCTTCGACTTGCGCGATTATCTGTTGGCCTCCTTGGTATTGTGTTGATATGTGATCGGATCGTTAATAAATCGGAGATCCAGTTAGCTCCGCCGGGATCAATCAGCATACTGTTTTAATTTTTGCGACAGATCTGGAGTTTTATTAGGGATTTCGTTTTTTTTTTCCCTTTCATTTTTTATGTTCAAACATGATATGAAGTATGTCTATTTGATGTCGTATGGATCGAGATTTGTAGATTTTGTCCTCTGTTTGTTTACCCATAGCGAAGATGAGATTGAGCTGTGGGGAAATTTGTGTTTTTAAAATAAGAAATTCTTCCTCTGTTATTGGAAGAGTAGTTTTATGTATGCAGATACGAAACGGAATATTATAAGAAAAATTAAAGAGATGATTATTGTGAAGTTGATTTCTGAAGCTATTTTTCTTTCTTAAGCAACATGATGAATTAAAAAAGGTGTGATTTTTTTTTTTATATTCTTTAGCCTTTTCGTTTATTTTTTCCCCAAAGCATCCCAACCGAATAAAAGGGGGGGAAATTGTGTCGAAAATGTATAGCTTTATTTTATTTGTCATCTCTAATTAAGTTAATGCTTCTGATCCTGCTGACGTTACATTTTCCACGAACGGCTTGTGGTCGTTCTATACATGGAAAGCAACCTTCCTGTTTTTTGCACTGTTACACTGGTACTATTTTAGATTAGAATAAATTTCAGTTTTAGATGGTGACTTGTGATTTATAAGTATGTTTGTTTGTAAAATTTAACAGTTTAACAGTCTTTTATTTCTTTTCATCTCGAAAACACATTCTTGTGCTACCACTGCACTATGGATCTAATTGATCTTAACTTGCGTTACTCTTTTCTATATATGATGACGTGCTAAAAGTAGAAATTTTTTGAGTTTAATTTTAGCTAATTTTGGAAGTTAATAATGTTCTTGTGTGATCTCAGGAACGAATTCCAATCGAGGAAGTATTTGAGCAGCTGAAATGTTCGAGGGAAGGTCTTTCAGCTCAGGAAGGAGCCAATCGCCTCCAGATCTTTGGTCCCAACAAACTGGAAGAGAAAAAGGTAAAATTTTTTAATTGTAATCTACACTGATATATATATTTTTTAAATTTCTTTTGAAAAGTATGTATATATTGTGAACTTGATTTTGTTTAATTCTCTAGCGACAAAAATAATTTGAGTTTTCAATGTGCAGGAGAGCAAAATCCTCAAATTTCTGGGTTTCATGTGGAATCCCCTCTCCTGGGTAATGGAAATGGCTGCTATCATGGCCATCGCCTTGGCCAACGGTGGCGGGAAACCTCCGGACTGGCAGGACTTCGTCGGCATCGTAGCGTTGCTCGTCATCAACTCCACCATCAGCTTCATCGAAGAAAACAACGCCGGCAACGCCGCAGCAGCCCTGATGGCTGGCCTTGCACCAAAAACAAAGGTATAACTCAGTCTAAGCTTTTCAGTTTTTTTTTTATATAAAAAAAAATAAAAATTTTGAACATCGCAAATCGTGAACTGAACAGCGCTTCCGAACTGTGATCGGTCTATTTCCCTCTCCATTGACAAGCTCTTTAATTTTGACGAACAATTTGCCGTCGGCAGGTGCTCAGAGATGGCCAGTGGAGCGAGCAAGAAGCAGCAATTCTGGTTCCTGGCGACATCATCAGTATTAAACTTGGTGATATTGTCCCTGCCGATGCTCGCCTTCTTGAGGGGGACCCCTTGAAGATTGACCAATCTGCTTTGACCGGAGAATCCCTCCCCGTCACCAAGAATCCCGGCGACGAGGTCTTCTCCGGCTCAACTTGCAAACAAGGTGAAATCGAGGCCGTCGTCATTGCCACTGGCGTCCACACCTTCTTCGGAAAGGCTGCCCACCTCGTCGACAGCACCAACCAAGTCGGACATTTTCAGAAGGTCCTCACGGCCATCGGCAACTTCTGCATCTGCTCCATTGCCGTCGGAATGATCGTGGAGATAATTGTCATGTACCCAATCCAGAACAGACGATACAGAGACGGCATCGACAACCTACTGGTCCTCTTGATAGGAGGCATTCCCATTGCCATGCCCACCGTTTTGTCGGTCACCATGGCGATTGGTTCCCACAGGCTCTCCCAGCAAGGAGCCATCACGAAGAGGATGACCGCAATAGAGGAGATGGCCGGCATGGATGTCCTCTGCAGTGACAAAACCGGCACGCTCACGCTCAACAAGCTTGGCGTCGACAAGAACCTGATTGAGGTCTTTGCAAAGGGTGTAGATAAGGAACACGTCGTCTTGTTGGCCGCAAGAGCGTCGAGGACTGAGAACCAAGATGCTATTGATGCTGCCATGGTCGGAATGCTTGCTGACCCAAAGGAGGTACGTACCTCATAATTTGCTAAAATTTTACTTCCACATGCTCAGAATGATGCAGTTAGATTTCACTAATTCTTTCAACTTTGGTGTACAGGCCAGGGCAGGTATAAGGGAAGTGCATTTTCTTCCTTTTAACCCTGTCGACAAAAGAACTGCTCTTACCTACATTGATGCCGAGGGCCATTGGCATCGGGTGAGCAAAGGTGCTCCAGAGCAGGTATTTTGTTTTCTCTTTTTTCATATTCTCTGACATAACATTAGCTTAATTCCTCCCTCGGTGTTAGATTTTGAACCTCTGCAACTGCAAGGAAGATGTGAGGCACAGGGTTCATGCCGAACGCGGGCTACGCTCACTAGCAGTTGCCAGACAGGTCTAGTTTCTCTTTCAGATGATGAAACCGAAACAGCTACTTTATTCAATCTCTCTTGTTCTCAAGACATATATATGTGTGTTTGCTTTGAACAGGAAGTACCAGAGAAATCGAAGGAGAGTCCTGGTGGCCCATGGCAATTTGTTGGCTTGCTGCCTCTATTTGATCCTCCAAGGCATGACAGTGCGGAAACCATACGCAGAGCCCTTAATCTTGGTGTTAATGTGAAGATGATTACTGGTCCTGTATTCTTTTTTCTCCCTATATAATTTTTCTTGCTTTTGTAGACTGAATTATCTCCTTATTTTTCTAAACTAGCTATGCCCTCGCAGGTGATCAACTTGCTATAGCGAAGGAAACTGGTCGCAGGCTTGGAATGGGAACCAATATGTATCCTTCCTCTTCACTGCTAGGCCAGAATAAGGATGCATCAATAGCTGCACTTCCGGTGGATGAACTGATAGAGAAGGCTGATGGGTTCGCAGGAGTTTTTCCAGGTGGGCTTCAATTGATCCCCATCTCCTTATGCTTATACATATAATCACTATGGAGCAAGATACTGATTTTTTTTTCTCCCTTCTTAGAACACAAGTACGAAATTGTGAAGAAGTTGCAAGAAAAGAAACATATTTGCGGAATGACAGGAGATGGAGTTAACGATGCGCCTGCACTGAAGAAGGCTGATATTGGAATTGCGGTCGCGGATGCTACAGATGCCGCTAGGAGTGCTTCAGACATCGTCCTCACCGAGCCAGGGCTAAGTGTCATCATCAGTGCTGTGCTTACAAGTCGAGCTATTTTTCAGAGAATGAAGAACTACACGGTAGCTAACAATCAGTAACATTCTATTTCAGTTCTTATTTTGATTGCTATATCATCAGCTTAACTCTCTGATCATATTAAACTGTAGATATATGCTGTCTCCATAACCATTCGTATTGTGGTAAGCCATTTGCTGAAACTATGCCTGAACCTATCCATGTGTGTTTCATTGTTTCTCATCCCTTTCCTAATCCTGCAGCTCGGATTTATGCTTATTGCACTGATATGGAAATTCGACTTCTCACCTTTCATGGTTTTGATTATTGCCATTCTAAATGATGGTTAGTGTAAATAATCCTTTGTTTGAGTCGGCTTTCAATGATATGTTATAGTCATTTTTTTCCTATTGCATTTTTGTAATTATAGGTACTATAATGACGATCTCCAAGGACAGAGTAAAGCCATCTCCGATGCCCGACAGTTGGAAGTTGCAAGAGATTTTTGCTACTGGAATTGTGCTCGGTGGTTACCTAGCCGTGATGACTGTTATTTTCTTCTGGGCCATGAAAGAAACAGACTTCTTCTCAGTAAGATCAAGACATTGCTATCTGATACTTTGTTTCTAGTTACATGTATCATTTCGATCGACACAAAAATTGAGATATTGAGTTTCAATCAACTAAAGACTATTATATTGGATGCAGTTGTGAATTCTGATGATATGTTTCAGGAAAAATTTAATGTCAGATCTTTGAGGGATAGCAACGCCGAGATGATGTCTGCTTTATACCTTCAAGTCAGCATCGTTAGCCAGGCACTTATTTTTGTTACTCGATCACGCAGCTGGTGTTTTGTCGAACGCCCTGGTCTTCTCCTAGTCAGTGCCTTCTTAATTGCTCAGCTTGTAAGTTCTTCCCCCTTGTGCAAACTTTTATCCTTTCTTCACCTTTAGCTTGTGATATCTTGACCTCTTCCATAACGTTTATAAGAAAAACTTTGGTCTTTGATAGATTGCAACTCTCATTGCTGTTTATGCAAACTGGGGCTTTGCCCGAATAGAAGGCATAGGGTGGGGATGGGCTGGTGTTATTTGGCTGTACAGTATGGTTTTCTTCTTTCCCCTCGACTTGTTCAAATTTGCCATCCGATACATTCTCAGTGGAAAGGCTTGGGACAACCTACTCGAGAATAAGGTAGAACTACCGATCCTCAGCTTAGCAGATCCCATGATCTAATTCATCTCATTAATCTTGTTTTTTTTACTAATCTGAATGCAGACGGCCTTCACTACAAAGAAGGATTATGGAAGGGAAGAAAGGGAAGCTCAATGGGCAATGGCACAAAGAACCCTACATGGACTTCAGCCTCCTGAAAGTAGCAATCTGTTCACTGAGAAAAGCAGTTACAGAGAGCTTTCTGAGATCGCTGAGCAAGCCAAAAGGCGAGCAGAAATTGCAAGGTATTTGCATTCTCTGAGAATTATTTATATACTGAAAACATGTAAAGTCTACAATTGAATTGATAAATATTCAGCCTATCATCCTAAATTTTATGTTTATCATCTGCGAGCTGTTACACCTATAGCTGCTCTGAGATATTCAGATGACAAACAATTGAATGAATCCTTTCTTGAAATCCTGTATGATGTAAACTTCGTGCATTCAAATTGAAATAAATATGATGGAAATGAATGCAAATGTTTAGGCTCATTGTAGATACAACAAAAGAATTGAAATGTTGAAGCATCTAAAGCTATAATCTTTTGCAGGCTTCGCGAGCTGAATACTCTCAAAGGACATGTCGAATCGGTGTTCAAGCTCAAAGGACTAGACATTGATAACATCCAGCAGCATTACACAGTTTAGTGTGATGGACCTTGCTGAACTAAACAATACACCATGAACTGGCAGCAGCAGGCAACCTAGGTGCAACAAGGAAGAAGTCTTTACTGTTCAGTTTTTTTTTTTCAGTTGTGTTGTGTCTTCGAAGCCTGCATAATGCCATGATCATCATCTCTACTTGTTTTTTTTAACAAATCCATTCCATCTCATGAGAGCCAGGGAAATGGCCTTAATTAGGTGGAAAAGATACATATATAGATCGAATAATACCAATGCTGGCTTCTTCACTGTTTCATCTACTTCTCCATTTATTTCATGGTTGTATATGATTAGGGTGACATTTGATTAAATGATGGGAATGACTATGGGTATGAATTTGATAGTAAGGTGTAATGAGAATGGGAATGAGAATGGAAATGAAACCCACCTAATTATATGGATTTGATTGATTCCCATAAATCTAGAAATCATTTCCAAATTGTCATTCCCAAACTCATAATCCAAATATCATCTTCTACTATCATTTCATTCCCTCATTCCCAAATCCATCAACCAAACACCCCCTAGGTTTTTGATATGGCTGATAATTCAAGTCCTTGCTTTTGAGTGCAATGATGATAATTAATAACTAGGATTCCAATTAGGTTTTCCTAACCAAATTCGAAACATGCAATGCCAATTTAACTTCTCACCTGATCCATCATTCATCAGTCCTAGATGGCTGAACATCTTTGCCAACTTTTCTGCGATGATAATCATTCAAACTACTGTCTCAGCATATCCAATTTTACCATCAAGATCCAAGTTTCAGATGAAACAAGCACAAAATGGCTTAATGCTTCAATTAATTTTTGTTTAGGGTGAAGTAGATAACGAAGGATTCCACATCTTGCAATATATTAGGTAGTCTTATAGTACCACTACCACACCAAACTTAAGTAAAGGTGTTCAGTATGAATCATTCAAGGAACACCTTTTGAGTTGATACCAAGAAGAGTTAGAAGCCTCCCGTTTTCATATGCTTCTATGGTATCTGTAATGCATGTAAACCGAGATTAATAAGATTAATTTCGATAATTTTCTGGAAAGAAGAAGAATGCAAATGTTGGTTGCTGGTACCATCACATCCACCCAAATGTTCTCCATGAATAAACACTTGAGGGACTGTATTCCTCCCTACTAGCTGAGACAATGCATCTTGAATGTCTGGTCCGTCATCTACATCAAAATAAAGGAAAAGAACAAATTGATAAACAACTAAATGCTGGTAAAAATAAGTCATGAATATCGTCAAGGCCTCCCCAATTACGAGTTGTGCATCTTCAGTTTGAGTGTAGATTTCATAGATGTATTCACTAGCTAGGTTGCATTAAGCAAGATGAAGCATAATGCTATATTGGATGCAATTAAAGCATATTAATATCTTTATAGACTATTCATACGCACTATTTACTTCTTTTATATTTATTAATATATTGACAAAGGCTGTAACACCACAAAAATATTGAGCATTAGAACAGCAAGAATTATAGAGATAATAACAAAAGTCATGGGACGCAACAAGAATATAGTGGAGTTACATAAAGCAATACATACTTCTAGAAATTTGTCATATAAATCGATTGTCATGAAAGTTTGGCATAGAAGTTGAATGTTGGTGAGTTATTCCCCATTTTGTATGCATCATTTGATTGACACAAAATAACTCCACTTGAGCATGAAACACTCAAACAAATTGCCTAGCCCAACTAGAGAATAGATGATAAAAGCACTCCTTTTTTTCATGATTTTGTTGTTTCGGGAATCTAAAATAGGAACTCTAACACTCAGTGAACAGTTCCATTTGCAAGGAAGAACTATTGCAGCTAACAAACCTCTATCATCCAGCTCCAAAACATGCGGTTCTTGTTTCAGTTCTTTAAAAACATCTTTTGCAGTCCCACAATATCTGCCAATTAGTGACATTTATAAGGATTTTTCTAATGCATGTAGTACGAAAGAAGTTTTCTATGTACAATAAGAATCAATCACTGTTTCATTTAGGAACACATTAGTATACCGACACATATATATTTAACATTGCCGATGCGCATATAGTGGACAAAGTGTCTATGCTTCATGGAGTAAATAAAAGCATTTGACATAATTAACTCTTAGTTAAACTCGCACATACAAATTCATCATTGCCATTGCACATATAGTAGACAAAGTTGTGTATGTACACGAAAAATCAATGGAGTGCCTCCTGGAGCAAAGAAAATCATTAGTAAATGGGTCAATTGAGTCTAAATCAAATTGACCCATATAAGTTCATTCTGCCAACAAAGAGTGATTGATGGAGTAAAGAAAACCATTCATAGACGGCACAATTGACTCTTGGTTAAACTTATGCATAAATTGAGCACTGTCAATCTACATATGGTAGCGAACTGTGGCCTATTCATATGAAAAAATTTATCGAGTTAATGTAATAGAAGACCATCTTGGAAATGGTACTATTAACTTTAATTAACTAGAACACATAAATTGGCCACTTGTCTATCCATATGAAAAAATTTATCAAGTGCTCATGTAGTGAGGAAACCCATTCGTAATGGCACAATTGACTCTTAGTTAACTAGAAAACAAAAACTGACCATTGTCGATCCACATATAGTAGAAAATGATTGCCATGTATGTAAAAAAAAATCTATCAAGAGCTTCATACAGTAAACCATTCGTAAATGGCACAATTGATTCTTAGTTAACTAGAAAACACAAATTGACCACTATTGATCCATATATAGTAAAAAATTATAGTCTACATATATAAAATAAATCTACCAAGCGCTTCATGTGGTAAAGAAAATTATTTGTAAATGGCACAATTGACTCTTTGTTAACTAGAACATATAAATTGATCACTGTCGATCCACATCCAATAGAAAAATATTGTTCATGAATATGAACAAATCTATCAAGTGCTTCATGTAGTAAAGAAAATCATTTGTAAATGGCACAGTTGACTCTTACTTAACTGGAACACACAAGTTGATCACTGCTGATCAACATATAATAGAAACATGTTGTCTATGTATATGAAAAAAATCTATCGGGCTCGTCGTGCAATAAAGAAAACCATTCATAAATGGCATAATTGACTCTTAGTTAACTAGAACACAAAATTTGACTAGTGTCAATCCACATATTGTAGAAAAAGGTTTTCCATGTGTATGAAAAATCTATCTAATGATTAACTACAAACTTTTGAAACTGGATGAGAAATCTAAACAAAAACAGTGTGATATAAGAAAGAATCAATAGTTCATCACAAGGCACATTATCAAATAGCTTCCAACCAAGTTCCAGGAGAAAAACGAGCAATTTGGTAAAACCCACCTCTGAATCAGATTGCAAACAAGTACTAGAAGAACTCCTACGATCAGGAACATGGTTCTGAGCTAAAACTTCTAAAGAAAGTGACAGAACCGTAAAAAACTCTTCTTTTTTCCGGAGAATTCACCAACACAGATTCGCAGGAAAACAGAAAAAAGTGAAGAAAGTCCAGATTTAAACCCGCAGTAACAAACACAACAAGATCACAATTTCTCGCGATCCAAGCAGATCAATATCAAAAAGGTTCAATACGTCAACACTAGTTGTTGACGAAGTAGATCCTTACGAAGAATCCAACACAAAGGGAAATGAGAGGACGAAGGGAGAGAAAGAGAGATCTGTGTTACGGGCAATAGGTCTTGGAAAAGATGACGATGTCGTGGGAGGAAACGGTTTGCTTCACCAAATCGGAGGCGGAGTAGTAGGAGGAGGCGCGGGGAGGTAACCACCTCGAGCACAACAGCCGCGGCCGCCACAGACAGTAGACTCCAGCCACCACCGCCATCAACCCGGTCAAGCTCGATCGGCCCGCGAATGAGGCCGCGCGGAAGGGGAAAATGAGGAGGAGGCGAGCGTGGAACGTCGGATGAAGCGATCAGTGGAATCGGACGGCTGTTGTGAGACTTAAATCGACTCAACGGATCATGTTCCTTCAATTTATGTTTGGCCCACTCTACTCCGATTAAGGCCCAAGAGGCCCATACAGTTTAAGGCCTAACAAGCCCATACAGTTTAAGGCCCAACAAGCCCATACAGTAACATTGTTCGAACTAATCTAATGGTTCATATTAACCCGTAAAAGCTCTCCTCCACCTTCGGCCGTCGGATGGGTCCATGGCGCCTCCGCAAACCCTAGAACCGAACCAAAAAGTTCCCTATAAACGGCCTCGATGGCCACCTTCAACGCCGCTTCTCAGCCTCATAGCCTTCGTAACCGAAGAGATCGCAAAGGTAAGCCTCCCTTTTTCCGGTGTCTGTTTTTCCAGCGATCTCAATTCACTGTTAAAATTTCGGTGTTGATTGTTACGACGTGTGGTTTCGCCAGAGCGAGGAGGATGTCGACGGAGGAGGCGAAAAAGGTGATCCCGGAGTCGGTTTTGAAGAAAAGAAAGAGGGAGGAGCAGTGGGCGCTCGCCAAGAAGCAGGAGCTTGTCGCGAAGAAGAAGAAGTCTCGGGAGAATCGGAAGTTGATCTCTGCTAGAGCTCAGCAGTACTCCAAGGAATATGAAACCCAGGTAATTGATGTGTGCTATTCTCTATCTTTGATGTTAAGATAAGATTCTTATCTCAATTTTTCTTTGTTCGGTAGGAGAAGGACCTGATCCGCTTGAAGAGAGAAGCCAGGTTGAAGGGAGGGTTTTACGTCAGCCCTGAGCCGAAGCTTCTGTTCATCATTCGCATTCGAGGGTACGCCATTTCGTAGTCTGAGCATTTTTTGTGCAATAAGATGCATTACGCTGGAATTTAAGAGTTAACATATCAATTATCTGCTTTCAATTGATGTAAAAAGTATAAATGCAATGCACCCGAAGACCCGAAAGATCTTGCAGCTTCTTCGTCTGAGACAGGTACGTTCATGATAAAACATGATCCTCAGAGTTGATTGTAAGTTTATGTGATTATAAACTGTTGTAGATATTCAATGGTGTGTTTTTGAAAGTCAACAAGGCTACAATCAACATGTTGCGAAGAGTTGAGCCTTATGTGACCTATGGGTATGGAATCTTCTTTTTCTTCTCGATTTTTGAAGCTATTATTCTCTTATATATTTTAGTTCTGAATGTGCAATTGTCGTGTTGAGTTGTATTTTAATGGTTTAGGTATCCCAATTTGAAGAGTGTGAGGGAGTTGATCTACAAGAGAGGGTTTGGGAAGCTGAACAAGCAGAGAATTCCTTTTACAGACAATTCAGTGATTGAGCAGGTATGACATCTGATAATATGATAATCTAAGATTGTTTCATGTTCTGAAATGTAACAACTACAAGTGATTTAAGAGATCTAAGTATTACTAGTGTTATAGTCTTCCATAGCATCCAAACAATGGTCAGATGTCGATAATGATGGAGATTACTTTGCTTGTAGGGCTTGGGAAAATGTAACATCTTATGCATTGAAGATCTTGTCCACGAGATCATGACTGTCGGACCGCACTTCAGGCAGGCCAACAACTTTCTGTGGCCTTTCAAGTTGAAGGCACCCTTGGGCGGCCTGAAGAAGAAGAGGAACCACTATGTTGAAGGAGGCGATGCAGGAAACCGTGAAGATTACATCAATGAACTCATCAGAAGGATGAACTAAATCTTCCGTGTCATTTAGATCTTTTTCAGTTACATCAGGAAGGGTTTGTTCTACTTGTTATTTTGAATTTTGTGTCGGTGACATTGTTACCTTAAAACTCTGGATGGATTTACAATCGCATTATTTATGATTTATGCTACTTTGAAATATTTGATACTGAGGTGCTTGTTGTGCTCTCGCTGAGCTTGTGTGTTCATTGAACTATCAAATTTTGCCATGATTGGTTGCCTTTTGATTTCTAGTGGAGTCTTCCTCTTGGCTGGCTGGTGTCTTCTTGAGGTTGGATTCTTGCCCTGTCTAACCCTCGTTCCTATTGAACTGTTGAATTTTGCCGTGGTTAGTGCCAGAGTGTTTTTTGTTATTAAGTGGAGATGAATGTTTCAGTAATGGTTGAAACTCTGCTAGAATTATTAGAAAATGTGTATAAGAGTGATAAACCTTCAAGTTTACATCTCAAGGAAACATCAAGCTTCATTGTGATTGCCATCTTTATGCCAAGCTACAATCCTAGAAAGTAGGAACATGTAGGTTAACTATCTGACCATGCATCCAAATGAAATCTTTGGACTATGAAAGTTCATTTTCGTCTAGGACATTTGGCGAGGAGAATTATACTATCTAACGTGTTGTTTTTAATCCATTGTCGGTTTGCTCGATTCAAATATCGTGTAATCATAGCTAATTCTAAGACTTTGTTTACCCTCAATTGGGCGGGGAGAACAGGGAGGAGTGGATCCATCCATCATTTTCAGAGTGTCCTTATCATGTTGCAAAAAAAAAAAAAAATAGTTGAAGGCCGTCTCAAACATATTTGAAGAGAGTAAATCATTGGAGTTAATAGAGCGATCTTCTAGGTTAGAGGACCTAATACAGCGATCTTCTAGGTGAAAGGACCTAATACAGAATAAATCCCACCGTTTGAATCGGAAACTCCTTGATGGAGTTGTTAAGAATGATGAGAAGAAATGACAAAGTTATAATTATGATATTATGTCATAATTCTTTTATTCA
Organism: Zingiber officinale; assembly: GCF_018446385.1. Classification (NCBI taxonomy): domain Eukaryota; kingdom Viridiplantae; phylum Streptophyta; class Magnoliopsida; order Zingiberales; family Zingiberaceae; genus Zingiber; species Zingiber officinale. Next base: position 145,843,823 of record NC_055990.1, on the reverse strand, counting down.
ATCTTTCTGATAAATTAGAAAAAGATCAATCCAATTTTCTTAAGTTAATTGCTTATTAAAAAAAATTCAAACTCAATCCTTAAATAAAATCAAATAAAAACTAAGAGACTGTTATTGTATCATTGCCAAAGGCCGCTCCTTCACTTCTATCCATAGTATTGATGTTTGTATACTCATTACATGTGCCGCACTGTCTTCACTGCAGAGTATTATTCACTGCAGAGTTTTGTCATTTCCAACGTTCTCATTGTATTTGAGACTACTTAAGTACTTATCGCTCGAGTACTTTAGAAAAATAGAAAAAAAAAAAAGAAAAAATGAAAACGAAAACTTAGTCATATTTTAGCAATAAATATTTAATCATTTTTAAAATTTTATAGAATGTAACCCTTTTATCCCTAATTACCCAAATAAGCATTAAAAAAACAAAATTCATTACTTTTAAAATACTCTAATTGACATCAAAGTGCCCTCAATTTTTATCAAACATGTTATTTTTTTTAATAAATAAATACTTTAGGTGGCAATTTGAAAAGGATAGACATAGATAGTTTAACCTTAGAAAGGGAATATGGACAAGGAAATAAAATAGAAAATATTAAAGGATATTTTTGATATTAATCAAAGCTCAGGAAACATTTTAAAAAAGACAAATACATGTTATGGCCATTTTGAAAATTATCTTTTTAAAAATCAAACCAAAATATTAGAAGATACTCAGGATCACATTTTAGAGGATGGACCAATCCTCGTTACTATACACATTTTGAGACAAAAATGATAAAATATACACATTTTGAATATTCAGAATAATATATAAATTATTTATCTTTATGCTATTTTAAATAGTTTTATATTGAAATAACCACAAACATAATACATTATTTTGATACAATTAATACATAATTAATATAATCCAGATCAAGAATATGGGCCGGCCCAAGATGGCACTGTTGGGCCACTCGAGCTGAATTAATTGGAATATCGTAAACTTTGATATTTCCTTTCCGTCTCTCGCCCAAACCTAACTCCGCAAACCCCCTTCTCCTCCTCCGACGGCGTGGGCGAATCGGAGACGGAATAAAGGTTCTCGGTTGCCGACGGCTCCGCCCATTCGACTCGCCAGAAACAGGTAAATTTTCCTCCATTTTTGTCTCCTTTTCGTGTGTTTTTTCTTCGTCTCTGGAACCCTACATCCATTCGCTGAGGTTTATCTAGCGGTGACGAAAATCATATTCTGTTATACGAGAGCACAGTCGTTGTAGTTTATTCTACCCATTTAGTGTGCGGTTTCTACCTTTTCCTAATCGGTTATTGTTTCGTGTGAAATGTCTCGTTTTTGTATTTGATCAGTTGAATTCTCAGTAGTAAAGCGTAAAAGGTGGGTTTTTTTAGGAAGGAGATTTGTATTCTTAAAAGGTAAAATGTTTCACTTAGTCGACATGATTGATCAAGTAACGTTTTTAAATTCCTCCCTTTGCCACTGTGTTAGGATGGAGTATGATGACTTATTTATTTGGCAAAGAATGTTGGGTTGGTATTTGTTGGCTCTACTTAGCTATGCAAGGAAATAAAGAATATTGATAACAATTTTTTTATTGCCGCACTAATGTATCTATGGTGTTGTAAAAGTTTTACATTTGCTTCTTGTTGTTTCCATTTTCTTTTTTCATAAGTTTGCAGGAGATAAACCATTTGGCCAAAGGCATTTGAAGGAGAATCCCATCATAACAACTAATAGAGATTTGGTTTGACGTGGTCCTTTCATTTTGGTATAATGAAAAGACACTAAGCGTAGGAAGCTCAAGGTTATTTGGCTTTTTTTTTTGTTGCATACTAGTTTTCTGTATTTTGGCAATATTTGTTGTTTTAGACAAGAGGAACGCCAATGGGAGAAAAATTGAGGATGATTGCTTTTTGTCAATAGTTTCTCAATCATGCATAGGCTCAGAATTTGTTTGTAAATTTTCACTCCTAAGAGGGTCCAGCATCATTTACTAACAAGCAATGTTAAATGACAATGGATGGCATTATGAAGAAACTAGACTTAGGAATGGGATTTCAGAAAGCCCAAAGATATATTTGTGTGGCCTTCAAGGTTTGAAATGCCGTTCCGTGCCACCCGGCACGGACGGTTTTTACCGTTCCGCCGGGTGGCCGAAATCGGCACGGGAGGCATCCCCGTCTCGTCGGCACCGGAGGAGACGCGGGACGCCTTCGTCGGCGTTGGAGGAGATGCGGGACGCCTCCGTAGGCGCCGGAGGAGACGCGGGACGCCTCTGGCGGCATCCCGCGATGCTTCGGCACCGAAGGCGTCGTGCGCAACGCCTTTTGTAGCGTCGAAGGCGTCGTGTGCGACGCCTTCTGCGGCGCCGAAAGCGTTCGACAGGGTCGCCGGACGCTTCCAGTGACCCTTTCGGCGCCGTCGGACGCCCCTCGCGAGATCGCTCGCGATCATCGTGGGCGCGATCTCGTGTACGTACACGTTTTTTTTATTTTTAATAATTATTTATTTTATTTAATTAATTTAAATAATTCCCAAGGAGGATGTGTGATATTTCGAAGAGGCTTTTATAAATCCTAATTAAATTATCCTAATAAAATATATAAAAAATATATTTAAAATTAAAATAAATTAAATAAGTTTTATTAATTAATATTCTGAAAAAAATAATATTTTAAATTTCATTTAAAATTTTTAAAAAATATATAGTAATTCTTATTTATATTCTAATATATTTTTTTATTATTTTAAATTTCATTTAAATTTTTAAAAAAATTGTAAAAATTCTAATTTTTTTTTAAAAAAAATTCTAATAAATTATATTTATATTGTGATATATTTTTTTTATTCGATATTTTTTACTATTTAAAATATATATTATTTAATTAATAATTAATTAAATGAATAAATAGTTAATTTATATAATTATTATTAATATAAAGTAATATCTTGTATTAATTTATATACTTATTATTATTATTATTATTATTATTATTTTAGATACTTCCATTTTAATTTGAATCATTGATATTTCAATTCTATTTAAATAAAATTATTTTTAATTATTTTTTTCTAACAATATTAAATTATTCAATAATTGAGAATTTATAATAAATCAATATACAACTTATTTTTATATAGACAATAAACATATTTATCTTATAATTACTATAGATAAATAAAAAATACCGAAACTGTATCGGCACGGCATGATACGATACCGAAACCGTATCGTTCCGGTCTGAGACCAAAACCTCGGCACGGGTCGAAATTTTAAACCTCGGTGGCCTTAGCTTGAGAAAGAAGTTTACATTGTGTAAAACTCAATAGCATGAAGAAGTCTATATATCCATTCCTAAAATTTTGGTATACTATGGGTTGTTGCTATATTCGTTGTTTTATTAGGATTTTTATGCAATGAAGGCTCAAAGATTTCACTAGGAATCTCCTAACATTTTGAACTTGAAGATGGTCAAGATAATGTAATGAAGACATACAATGTAGAAGCAAAAGAAGACCAGACAGTTGATGAAAGTTCACGCTGATATAACAACTTACATGAATGACTACAAAACCCTACAACAATACTTTATCATAGTCTCCTGCTGTTTTTTTTGCTAGCTTTGTGAAATGCTTTGCATATTTGGAAAGTGCTCTACCAAGTAGTTTAAGTGTTTATGTTACACATGGAAAGCCATTCCCTCTCTTTTGCTAGAAATGGCTTTCCCTGAGAAACTTCACGGTGATAAAAAAAATTACCAAACCATACAATTATACTACTATCAGAGTTTCCCACGGGCTTTTTGCTAGCTTTTCGTATACATGCTTAGAGGGATAGTAGGCATGGGTAGATTGACTTCTCAAAAAATGGATGCCTCTGAAATCTTCGCAACTCTAGCTGGATCGGAGTTGTGCTTGAAATTTTTGGAAAGGATCCTGCAGAGTAGCTTAAATTTTTATTCTAGTGAAGGAAAGACATTCCCTCCCTTTTGCTAGAAATGACTTTCCCTAAGAAACTAGTACTCTCTAAAACCAAATTACAGAAATCTAAATGAATCAAAGTCACATTAAATCCAAAACAATAATGATGTTTTGGCATTAAAATTTGCATCTGTCTTCCAGGTTATTTTTGTTTTTCTGATCATTTTAACTATGAAAATTCATATTCTAGGCCGACTTGGATTTGCAGCTGTTCATTCCTCATTTCCACTCAAATCAACCTGGAGAATGGCCAGCAACCCACAAGCCTCTGGGACTCTGGTAGGTGCTTCGTCATAAATGATTTGCTCGCTTATATTACTCTTATACGTTACCTCTTTTGTATGCTTTGTAGCTGTGGTATTGTTTTCTGTAAGTGAAATTATTCATTTCATCTGGTTTCTATTTCTTTATGTGATTGTTTCATGGAAGTAATACACTATATTTGGTTTCCAAAGCCTCCTAGGCCTGCAGTTCTGGGGTCTGCTGGCCCACCTCAAAACTTTGCTCCCCCTATGCCTATGCTGGTAAATGCATCTTGCTTGCATTACTCTTTTGCTTCATTTGAATTTATTTTTTTATTTATTGACTTAGTATTTTCAATTTTGTGAATAATGCAGTTTACACCACTAGTTCCTCCACAGACAAATCAATTTGTGCCTTCTCAGCAATTCCGGCCTGTTGGACAAGGAATGCCTGGACCAAATGTTGCCATACCTAATGGCCAAACTCAAATGCCCCATTTTCCTCAATCAACACTGTATATGCCTCCAATGTCAGGCCAGCCAGGTCAAATGCCACCATCATCACAAGCGATTCCATTGCCATATTTTCAAGCGAGCCGACCTATCGCATCTGGACCTCTACCATCACAACCAAATGCTCAAGTGCCTGGCAATTTACCTAGTTTTCCTAGTATGGGAATGCATCACTCTTCATCCTACACGGTAGTTTCTTTATGTTGTTGACATAAGCTATAAATATTTGCTGTTTATTTTCAATCTTGATTGAGTTTCACCAATTTGTTGTTTATGTTTTAATTCTGATGTTGGATTATTGCAGTTTGTGACATCTTATGGCCAAGCCCCAAACAATGTCATTTCATCATCACAGTACCAACCTGCATCACAGATGCAAATTCCTGCCCCTTCTGTAGCACAAGCCTGGCCTGGACCTGTCAGCATTACTCCTGTTACACCTATTGTTCAGACCGTACATCAACCTTCAGCTACTGTCGTAGCACCTCAAGTGAGAAATTTCTATGCTTTTTTGTATAGATGATAAAATATTACTCTCTTCTTTGCTTAATTAGGCAACAAATATTGTTCTTTACCTTGGTCTTTTTTCCCTTGAAAATGTAGGCACAAAGTTTGCAACCTAGCTCTAACGACCATAATTCTTCAGATTGGCATGAACACACATCTCCAGATGGTAGAAGGTATGTAGTGAATGGTTTTGTAATTTATTACATTGGCATCTCTGCATTGAATATCTGTCAGTATCTAGTAATGGTCTAATAGGCGATGTTAGTCACCAGATGTTACTAGCAACAAATCCATAAATTTGAGAACTTTCTTAGCTTAAGCTTTTGGATAAGTGGTCAATCAGTCAGTGCATTAACATTTGGAGGTTATGTGTTCAAGTTTTTACCTTCCATCCTATAATAGAATCTTCATTATTTGCTTGTGACGGCCTATTCGTACTCTGTTCGACATCTTTTGTTTTCATTTTTTATTAAGTCAAGCTATCAATGAAGCTTATTCTACCTTGATCTTGAGGCAGAGTTGCCTTTAATTTTATAAATTGGCTTTTTTTTTTTATAATACGGTTTGAGCTTCTTAGATAGGTTGATGTTACTCAAATCACTAGAGTTGTGGGTCATATTGTAATTCACTATCAATAATTATGTAGTGCTATTTGCTTTTATCATGTTTATCCATATCACATATTAGTTGGTGATAGGGGCATGTCTTGACTCAGACCTAGGGACTTGTCAAGTCATTGCTAATTTTGTGGGTAGGAATCTTACCATTCCCCCTTGTCTCAAAAGGTGCCTCAGGTGATGGAGATTCCTTGATTCTTATATGAGGCTTTGAGATTCTCCTTATCTGTCGTAGTTTGGAGCTGAAAGTCTTTTTCTTGTTTATTGATGTACTCTGATGAGGGAACTTTTTTTAGACATTAACCTGGACCTATGCCATTGTATAGGTATTGCATGTTTTAGGTGTAAGTTCCTAAATCTATCAAGGATTCTAATATAAAATGCATTTTGAAGAATGGAGATTTTTAGCCTTCTTGGACCTTTAACTAGTTCTTCAGTGTCGCTAAAATTGATTCATCTTAGCTGCTGGCCGTTAATATTTTTTTTTGGTTCTAATTTTCTACAAACTGGTTGTTTAGGTATTATTACAATAAGAAGACCAAACAATCTGTCTGGGAGAAGCCGCATGAATTAATGACTCCTGTTGAGGTGAGTCGATTGAGTAAATGTCACTTTGTAGTATTTGTGAAGAACGTTCATATATATCATTCCAGTGGTTGGTTTTCACTACAGTTCGTTTCATGAATCTTGACATTTGTAACAACAGTGTTATATAATTTTTTTTTTATTTGTATCCTCTGTTTCTTTGCATGTTCTACTGGTTTGTAGATGTCTTTTGGCACGTCTGGAGCAAAAAACAACTGCTCTATATGGTCATTATGAAGGCGAGGTTTCACTTTTCTCAAGGCAGGCAATCATTGCTATTTATTTTTATTTTGTCAAGGGCCTTCTTTTCAGTCTAATGCTTGAGTTGGTGTAATATATAGAAGGGTGATTTATATAGAAGGCAGAAATCAACCATGACCTAATGTGTTTGTTTACAACCATTGAGATGTGAATATTGTGGTTCAGCCTGATTTCTTGTGTTTCTAGTGCATTTAGAATTTGGTAATCTGTTGTTTTGCTGCTTTCTCTTAATTAAATCACTACTCTTAGATATGATTGTTGCAAATCCAATGGGCCATAACATTTTAATCTAATTAGTTTTAAGTTTATTCACAGGTGAATTATTTTATTTTTCTCAAGAGGTATGGTTTCCTGGGTTGTTTGTTTTCTGTACTACCTGTTTCATGAACCTATTATAAAAGTTATTTTATTTGCCACTTTGGAATTTATTTTCAACATCCATATTTGTGGCGGTGAGATCGTTTTAGCTATCATTAAACGCTGAAGTATTGTTCTACACTCTATTTTAACTGTTTTGCAATCTTTATTTCTTGATATCCTAATTTAGATATTTTTTTCTCTCTCATTCTTTTCGCTTATCTGAGCTACCTTGCTGCTGATTAGATGTGCATGTATATATGTTATGACTGTTTTAGTCTGCCATGTGTTCCTTCATTATGTTAGCCAGAAAATGAGTTTTCTGAAATTTCTCAGCTTATCAAATGGTGTAGCCTTTGAGGCACAATTACAAAAATTTCAATTAAGTAGCAACTGCCTTTTACATAAGCTTTTATACTTAGCTAATAGTTATCCTTGTTTTATTGTCCTTTTGGATTCAATTTCAGAGTCTTTGGTTTATAACCTTCTTTATTATTTTGGTTACTGTTGTAATTAGTTTGTTATAATGTTTAGTTGTCTTTTATTTTCTATTGTGTACATTAGGTTGGCTTTGTCTTGTTAACTTGAAGTTTTGGAATTTCAAGTGACTTGTCCAGCTGTATAAACCTTGTAGGTTCAACTATCAACACTTTTGGGGAATCTTATCTTAGCAATTAATAACCAACGGGCTTCCTTTTGGTATACTTTTCTAAATGGAAATCCTTGATATAGATAATCTACTTGGCAATCAATTTTCTGTCATGGCCTATATATCTTGTCTGCATGTTCATGTCAAGGCTGCAGTAATATATTCTAGGCGTTGGCTAATAGCCAAAGCTGATACTTTATTATTGAATATGTACGGAACTGATTGGATGTCATGTCTTTCTTTGGAGATATACCTCCACATTCATTTTATACGATCCTTATTGAGCTATTGCAAACTCGGGGTCCATGCTACGAAAGTAGAGGCAAAAGGCAATATTTTTGTGTATGATAACATGCTCTTATGTTTCTGCTAACAAGACACCATGTTTCTGTCTGTTACGGTGATTTTCATAAAGGCAGTGGCTTCATTATTTCTTGATACAATTTGCAACGAATATCTCATTGTCCATAATGACGACAGTGAGTGCATTTTCCTTTTCGTGTTAACATGTTAACTCATATCATTTTTCCTTACTCTGAATGTAGTATCTCTTTCCATCTAACTCTATTAAAAAATTGAAACATTGCTGATGTGCTCTGCTGCTGTAGCATGGTATTTATTATGCATGAAACTAGTTGGCCTATTTGTCCAATAAATAATAATATGCATGCCAGCTTGGTTGTGCCTTATATTCTACAAAGCAATATTTTTCTCTTCACTATTTTATATTTAAACTGAAACCATTTTGTCGGTAATAGACTAGGTACATACCACTTTGTGCATGGAGCAATTTGCTTTTGAATAAAATAAAAAGACTATTGGTAATGTTTAGGGTCTTCATCTGATGCCAGTTGCACTGCTTGATTGGAGAAAGATACTTTTGGTGTCGATCTGTGCCAACAGGCATTATGGATCAACTATGTTAAGCTGATCTGCTACCTTTCTTCCGCTTATTCCTTTTCTCCTTGTTGTGCCTCTTCCACTTTTTTGTGCCAGACCATCCATATTATTCCACAGTAGAATAGGAACACCAATTGTTGTTGCAATTTCCCTTCTGCAACTTTTTGAATGCAGCAACGCTAGCTTGCCACCTTTACCATGGATCAAGTACCATAAATCCGCATTGTTGGCAGCAAAGGGAAGCGTGTAGTGAATGACCTCAGCACATCCATGCATATCAAGATATTCCATTCCATGGCTTCACCTGATCTTGGGTTCATGTCTGCAGGCAGAGAGGCCTTTTAAAGAGGCATGACTAGGTGCTAGCCTCACCCTATGTGCCTTTTAGTAATTAAGGCAGATGAGTTTGCGTAGGCACAAAAAAGTCACTTGAGCGTGCGCCTAGACACATGTCAAATTGAAGGTGCACTTAATCATTCTGCCTAATATGTTTGACCTTCTATGTCCATGTTTTCGATAGCCAGTAAGACCCTGGTGTTTCCATGTTATTGCTTAACAAAATAAGAAAAAAAAATAAAAAGCTGGAAATTTTAAGGACTGAACTTTTGCAGTACACTACTGTAGCAGATAAGCTATAAAAATATCATCTTTCATAATCAACCTTATTTATTGTCCAATAAGAAAAATCAGTCAAAAATAATACCTACATGCTACCAAAATAGTAAGGTGAACTGGTGGAGGTTTACCTGATAAACTAAAGTAAATAATTTTAAGGTTCTACATGTATCTAGAGATAAATAGTTCTAATTCTTTCTTGTAAATTTGGCACCACTTTTGAGTCATCTGATTAAATTGGGTGGGCTGTGGTTCAGATCACCTGATAAAACAATGTTTTATGACTAAGAGAGAATATTTGTTGACTTCTATTTATAGTTATGTTCCATGCACACTTTTTTTTGGATTAAATTAAGTACATATATCCTTCAGTAACTTGTCACCTTGCTAGTGTTGGTTTGTCTTTTTTCCTATTTACTTGAAATTAGTTTTGTTAATATTTCTAACATTCATTTTGGCAGAGGGCTGATGCATCAACTGACTGGAAGGAATTCACTGCTGCAGATGGTCGAAAGTGTGTAATTATATCAGTGTTCTTTTTGTAGCTTATTATATCTGTGTCAATGTTATTTTTTAAAGTTGCATCTTGTGTTGTTTGGAAAATGTATAATTTTTCTTGCTTCTTATGTGATGTAGATACTACTATAACAAAGTCACAAAGCAATCAAAATGGACAATGCCTGATGAACTCAAGGTTTTATCTTGTTTTTTTGTTTAAAGTTATTTTTTTGCTTTTAACTTACTCTCTTTCTATTTTTTCTCTAAATAATCTATTCCTATTTTAGCTAGCTCGGGAACAATCAGAAAAAACAGCAACTCAGCTACCACCAGTAGAAATAGGGACACCTGCTCCATCTGTTGCTTTGACTATTCCTTCTACTGAAACCTCTTCCATGAGCACTTCTCTGCCCACTGTAACAGAGGTGGTATCTACTTCAAGCATAAACCCCTCTTTGATGGAATCATCTAGTGGTGCAGAAACATCTATGGGAATCAATTCTAGCTCTTCTGTAGGAAAAGAAAACGAAGCTGATCTACCAAATCTTCACGATCCTGCAAATTCAGCTCCTGATCTAGTTCATTCGTCTGCAACTGCTGAACATACTTCTGTTGTTGTGGATTCTACAGCCACTGAGATCAAGTATGGAACATTGTGTGTTCAGGATGAAGTGTTTTCTTTTCTTCACTTTTTAAGTTTTATTTTATTGTACTGATGCCCATATTTATATTATGGAATTGTATGTTTTAGGAGCAATCAAGACAACAACTCATCCCTCACAAATACCTTGGGTGTTCATGGTGAAACATTTCAGGAACAGGAGGTATGACAAAACCTTGCTACAATATACTTTGATTAAGCTTTTTCATATATGGGCTTGGATAATGGACTATAGAGCAAATGAAATTACAGGTGGCTTCCCTTTGTGCTCCAAAGACTTCTACCAACTAAAGCTTAAAATTGATTTTTTATAAACATTCATTCAGTCTACTTGCTTTGTAAAGCTTGTAGTTGCTGGATGATTATGAGGATGGAGAAGGGTTGGGTAGGTTTGGTGAAACAGTGGAGTGTAAGACAGGTTTGAATGTAGTGTTTATATGAAGGCTGAATAGTGAGAAGAATTTCGTTGTTAAATTAAACAGGAGGTATTCAAAATTTCAGTAGGAATAACTGAATATAGTTGAACCTTTTGTTGTGGCTAAGCTGGCAATTTATCTGAGAATCTTCAACATGCTTTTCAAAGAAGTTTGTGGTATAAACTACGATTTATATGGACTAATCAAATTTATATTTTTTGATTTCCTATTCGTTTTTTCTACCTCATTACTTCATTGCTTTGAAGCTCGTCACTCATCACTGTGCTACTCCCAACTATTCAGTTGGCTGTGGATCTTATCTTTCTTTTGAACCCCATCTTTTAGATCTTTTGAATTTTGTTGGCCAAAATTTTAGCAATGATTGGCTGCTGTTTTTCTTGCTTGATTCCTGTAATGGAGCAATTAATATGTTTGGTCCATTAGTTCAATAAGTGCCACACTTCAGTGTAGTTTCTATTCATTCTGCATCACACAGCAGGTTAACATGTGGTTTATCTTTTTATTTTTTCTATATGACCTGCCATCCTTATGTTGAATGCCATTTTTGAGTGCTCTTGCCTTATCGGCCTATTCACTTTTATAAATGCATAAACTGTAATGTTTTTGTTAATCTCATGAATATTTTTAGGAACCCAAAGAACCCACACCTCTTGTTGGTAAAGACAATGTTAGGTCATCTGACGATAAAGCATTTGATGAACAAGCTTATGCTAATAAGTTGGTAAGATACTCATCTTTGCGGTTGGATGCTTCTTTTGTTGGGGTTCAAGTGTAACACATTCTTTCTTCAGGAGGCAAAAAATGCTTTTAAAGCTTTACTTGAATCTGCCAATGTTCAGTCTGATTGGACTTGGGAGCAGGTGTGTCATCTTTTGCATGTTTTGAAGGGAAAAATTAATATGTTTTAGTGGAGTCTTTTGCATTTTATTTATTTGTTTTCCATTTAATATCATTAGTTTGAATTTTCTTAGGCAATGAGGGTCATCATAAATGATAAAAGATATGGTTCTTTGAGAACACTTGGAGAAAGGAAACAAGCATTTAATGAGGTGAACTGATGAATTGATTTTCAGCAGCTAATATGTTCTAGTTGCCTGTGTATATGTTCTGTATCTTATGAAACTACTTTGCTATCAATTACCTTGTTCATTAAAATTACTGTTTGACAGTACCTTGGTCAAAGAAAAAAACAGGAGACAGAGGAAAGGCGCATTAAGCAGAAGAAATCACGGGAGGATTTCGTTAAGATGTTAGAAGTATGTGTCATTATTCTACCAACAAGGTTGATGATCTTTTTGCCTTTAATGATTTGATTTATACTGTTGTGTGCAGGAATGCAAAGACCTTACATCATCGACTAGATGGAGGTTTGATGACTTTTTATGTTGTGGTATTATTAGAGGTGTTATTAGATAAAATTTAGGTTCAAAGGTTTCTGCACTAGAGTTTAAATCTCTAGTTCTATATATATCTTCCATCTTTTTCAAATCTCTTATAAAATCCACTTATAAGTCGATCCCATCTGTTCAGTAAAGCAATAATTAAGTTTGAGGATGATGAACGATTTTGTGCTGTTGAACGGCCAAGAGAACGTGAAGATCTTTTTGAAAGCTACATTACCGAGCTACAAAAAAAGGTTGAAAATTTGAAATTTTAGATTCTTATTTATTCATAATCCTTTTTCTTATTTTTCAGATGCTTGGTTCTATTAGTTAAAATGAATCATTCTCCAGTTTCAATCTTGATTCAGTTTCTACCTGCTTGGGAAGCTATTATTTTTGTTTTACCAATTGGCAAGTGAGGAATATATTTTATTAAACCAAAAAGGTCGTGTTCAAGTTATAATTCCCTTTCGCAGATAGTGATTTGTTTACTGCCCTTCCAGTGAAACTCTACAATGATGAATGAAACCTAGAGATAATTAGACATTGCTCAAATATGCAAAAGGAACAATAAACTGAGACCAGATGTGCAGTAATTGATATCGTTAGAACCCAGCCACTCTTCACTGGCTACACTGTTTCCAGAAAAGGTATTGCCCACTCCATGCCTCTCCAAATGAAGCTCTGCTTTGCCTATTCTGCGCTGTATGCATACCTCTCCATTCAAAAAACATGTAGGAAGCCTGCACTGCTGCAAAAATTCTAACCTTTTATCCTATGTCCCATGGTGTTTCAGAATTCACCTGTTCTCCATCACAATACATAAGAACGAGCAACTATAGCAAGTATTATAATCTAAAAATTCTTTTAAAAGTTCAAATACCTTTCGATTTTTCAAGAACAGCCAAAACCCTTGCATTTCTAATAAACTAAAATGCAGTGTACACCCAACATGAGCTTCAAATAGAATTTTCTGTTTCTGCTCCAGTCCTAAGCTAATGGAAAGCTAGGAAAGCCATCACATATAATCCAAATCCATTATAAATACAAAATCCCATTTAAGTCAAACTGATCCAGTATAACCTGTTCCAAAAAGAATCTGGTCTACTCAAATTTTATGAACCAAACATAATTTCAGAATGCACCAACTACTGTGATTTTGACATACTACAACGTAGATCATCAAACACATGAACAGGATCGTACACTGCCAAGTGCCAAGATATCACAACTCCTATGGTAATTGTCATCAGTAAACATACTGACAAGATGCCACAACTCTGCCCATATGGAATGGAGAAACCCAACTGGGCACTAATATCTTGAGATTTAAACACTACAAGATAACAGCTCTCCATAGCACAAGAAGCCTCATAAGAGCCCATCAATCTACCATATGATGTCATGAAAAGGAAATCCACTTCCAAGCTCTAACAACAACATTCACAAAAGAAAACCAGCAGCATGGCTAGATTTATTGTCTTTTGTTTCCGATCATTTGCATCCTCAAGAAGAGTGCTATATTTATATTTGAAGACCAACACGTGCTATACTTTTCCATACATTATTAGGTTAATCCTTCTGTTAAGTTGTTGGCATCATGGGTTATAATGCACTTTCAAGTTTTTCTTACTGAACTTCAATGCTTCCTGGTTAGCCACTGATGTAGCAACTAATTAATGACAAAGTATACCACCTTGTTTGAGTGTCTGAACGTGCCAGCTGCTATTACATTTGCATCATTATTTCCTAAAGGATAACTTGACCTACAAATGCAATTGCCTCTTTTCCGGGACCATTTTTCACTCCACATTAGTAAGTTTGAGTTAGAACTATTGACTACTGATGATGGATACAGTTGCATGTTTACTCTTGGATTTATGACAATGGAGATTGTGTTTTTCTAGTACCTTTGTAGAACCAATAATTCTACAAAGCTATGCAATTACAAAATGGAAAAATTACCATCGATTTTATTCCATCAGTATTGTCATTTTTTTGCATGTTAAGATATGGTTCACTTGACTTTTGTTGGCCGCATTTGCTCTTTCCAAAATTGTATTGGCTGCATTATTATGTGTAGCAGCAATGAGTTGGGATTTATGCTATGACTTTGAAAGTTTGAATTGAATAACTTCTATGCTAAATAAATACTGTTTTCTGTAAATAGGTAGATCCTTGTCCTTAATTTTTTCAGATTTTTTCTCCGTTAACTTTCTTGATGATCATGTTATGTTAATACTGTTAATTCCCTCATTGTGTTCAAATAACAGTTTAATAGTAAAATAATAGTTCTTCAAATTAATTGTGTTGGATGGATTTTTCAGGAAAGAACAAAAGCTGCTGATGATCATAAAAGAAACATTATGGAATACAGAGAGTTTCTTGATTCTTGTGACTTCATTAAGGTATTCTAACTACTTAGTATCAACATCATTGTACCATAAGGAATGCCACAGTATTGTTTTAACTTGCTTTCCTTCAGGCAAATAGTCAATGGAGAAAAGTTCAAGATCGTCTCGAGGGTGATGAAAGATGCTATCGACTTGAGAAGATTGATCGATTAGAAATTTTTCAGGTCATTTGTTATTTTTCATTCATATAGAAGTATTTTTGCTGACTGCTGCCATATTAAATAGGAGTATGTACGCGATCTGGAGAAAGAAGAGGAGGAAAAGAGGAAAATACAAAAGGTTGGTCTTATATTTATAAATTATTCTTTTCCTGACTCATTCAATGTAATTATTCTTGGTCACATTGACTTATAGGAACAAATTCGACGAGCAGAGCGCAAAAACCGTGATGAATTTCGCAAGCTTATGGAAGACCATGTTGCTTCTGGTGTTCTTACAGCTAAAACTCAATGGCGTGACTATTTTTCGCATGTAATTTGTGTTTCTGCATTGGTTTCACATTCTTAAATTCCTATACATGTACTTTTGCACTTTGTATTTAAATTGCCACTTCCTTGCAGGTCAAAGATTTGGCACCTTACTTGGCTGTAGCATCAAATTCATCAGGCTCAACAGCTAAAGATTTGTTTGAAGATGTTGTAGAGGAACTTGAAAAACAGGTTTCGTTTTCCTCTACCTTTTTTTCTTCTCATTTCCTATGGGGATTGAATATAGTTGACAAATTAGTCTAGTTGGTCAATCATATTTCTCTTGCAAATTCTTGTAGTGCTGTATTGTCCCTTTATTTCTGCGAGATTGGTTTGTGAATAAACTGGCGAAGTATCGAGAACCAAGCTTTGTTTTCTCTTGGAGTTTTGGTTGTTCAGTGGGCAGCAATTGGGACTAGTCTAGGATAGGCAGAAGAATTGAGTATCAGGCTGTATAATAAAATCTGAGTATCTACCAACACCTAACCTGAGTATCAGACCTTTGTTTGACCAATATAGTTGATATTGCCTCAATGCTGGTTCACAAGGGGTTCCTCTTTGTCTATTCTGAATAATTAGTAAAACATCAGTATTACACGTAGTATTCCAGTTGATTGGTACTTTTGTCAAGTTAATATGGAGTCGCTGAGGATGCTATTTCCTGTACCTTAAACTACATCTGTATCTTCTCTCTAAGATTTAAGGTAATACTTAGATCAAGAAAACATTGATCGCCGTGTCTTGCTTTCCCACATGCTCTTTCGTCTCTTTACGTCTTTCATCTGGATCTAGAGGAAGCCTCATGTTTGCCACATTTTGTACGCTGCCTAAAAAACATTGGAGGTGGCGGCTACTTATGCTGCTTCTGTTTGTGATTCTGACAATGTCCCAATGTGCTATGAGTTGGAGAAGTGCTGGCAATGATTTGTCTCTAGGTTTTTTCCATCTTGGATTTAGCTGGATTGGTTTGAGGCGCCTGAAATGATAGTTTACTCCATGCCTTCTTGAACCACACCTGTGTCTTGCTAAACTATCATATTCTCTGTAAATCTTTTTTTGTCTTTTCTGTGCCACATTTTAATCTTTTGTGCTGGAATAATGAATATGAAACTAGCCAAATGGAAAGAAATAGAAGCATTATGCCTCTATACTGTATACTTATTGCTTCATATTGAACTAATTTGTTTGACTGTTTTATCCCATTCTCCAAACATTTACTTAATTGTCAAGACTCAAGAAGGGAGCCGTAGCTTAAAGTTATTGATTCATTACTTTATCTTGCAGTACCTTGAGGACAGGTCCCAAATCAAAGATGCAGTGAAGATTGGAAAAGTAATCATTTTTTTTTTTTGATTCTACATAAATTTATCAGACGTGCAGGTCCCTTATGCTATGTACTCCATACAGATTACTTTGGCTTCATCATGGACATTTGAGCAATTCAAGGCTGCTGTGGCAGGTATTGGTAGTTTGAAAGGAATACCTGAGATAAACTTGAAGGTAAACCTTTTTTTTTTCTTCATATCCTAATCATGTGATTTATCTGTCTTATTATTTTATGTGTCTTTAATATGTCGAATGTGGAGTATAACATTATCAAACAAGCATTTTATCATGAGGTAAGTAGAATAGTCCATATATTTGGAATTTATTGATGTTTGGTTTTCGAATATTTAATCTATTGATATGTATTGTTTGCTCCATCAACTATTCTTGGGGCCATGGTTTGGAATCTACTATCGTGCAAAGTGGCACGATCAAAATGTATTATTTCAATAAATTATCAAAACTCCATACTATTCAGCTCAGCATAGGTAATCTTTTTTGTGTCGTTGTGTCAATTATATCGATAAATATTGTATTATGCCAATACTTGACACCCCTTGACATGTGTAACATGTTAAAATGAATTAAAACATGTCCTTGTTTTTGTAGCTTATGCTAATACAAAGTTTGAATTTAAGGATTTGAATATGTCTCTCCTTTTATGATTTCTTCACATGTTTATCCTTTCATTTCTAATTCACCATTGGCACCATATTTTGGAACATTAGTATGGTTCCGAAACAGATCGAGATTCTAACACGGCTCAAGATTTTGAACCTTGCTTGGAGCATCTCTTTTCTTCCCAAAAGCCATCTTTGGCTGACTTATTATTGTATATATTAATCTTCTGTCGTTTATCTGTAGCTAGCATTCGATGAACTATTGGAAAGGCTTCAGGAAAAAGAGGAGAAAGAGGCTAAAAAGCGCCAACGTCTTGCAGACAGTTTTTCTGATCTGTTATACTCAATCAAGGTACTCATTCACTCACCTAGCCCATAATGTACTGCGGGCATTTGATTTCACCACTGCATAGTGTTTCAATGTAGGATCTGGTTAAATCTTGTTTTTCTTGTTTCGTTGAAGGAATTAACTGCCCACTCAAATTGGGAGGAAAGCAAATTACTATTTTTAGACAGCCAGGAGTATTGGTATTTATTGCTGAATGAATTCATTGTTGCCGCCTAACATACTTTGATCTTCTTACCATTGATATTTGTTGCTTCTTGTGCTAAGGTCGATAGATGATGACAATTTTGCAAGAGAGCTTTTTGAGGCCTACATTGCTCAGTTGAAGGAAAAATTGAAAGAAAAAGACCGCAAGAGAGAAGAAGAAAAGGTGGCAATTCTTTTTTCCATTAACGATTTTGTCTACTGAAATTTGCTTCCAACCTATATGTTTATGAGTTTATTGATCATTCAATAATTATAAGCAATGGACATTGTGAGTTTTTTTTTTGGGGGTTGCCATATGACCCCTGAGTATCTAACCATTCAACCATTCACATCTGGATATGACATTACAGCTGAAAAAAGAGAAGGAAAGAGAAGAGCGACGGAAGGAGAAAGAGAAGGAAAAAGAGAGGGAGCGTGCTAAACAGAAGGGGAAGGATCGGGCTAGAAAAGATGAAGCTGAGAGCGATGATGCTGATTTGGTGGATGACTATGGCTCAAAGGATCGAAAAAGGGACAAGGAGAAAGAAAGGAAACACCGGAAACACCATCACAGTCATGCTGATGAAATAAGCTCGGGTAAGGATGAGGAAGACGAGCACAGGAAGTCCAAGAGGCACAGCAGTGATCGAAAGAAATCTCGCAAGGTATCATAGCATTTAATTTAATTATTTATTTGGATAAATATTACTGCCGCACTATTACTAACTTGGTGTTTTGCAGCATTCCCATGCTACAGATTCTGATACTGAAAATCGACACAAGAGGCATAGAAAAGATAGAGATGGATCACGGAGAAATGGTAGTCACGAAGAACTAGAAGACGGAGAAGTTGGAGAAGATGGAGAAATTTGTTAGTTCATTCGAAGCTACCGTACTTTTCTTTCTCTTTGCACTCATCTGTTAGGACATCAGGAAGCTCTTACATTATGGCTTATTTACATTTATGTTCTATAGATGTTACCGACTACTAACTTTTTGTCTCCGTCATGTAGAAGATAACCTTTGTTTCTGTTATGTAGAAGGCTTTGACGTGCAGAACATTTTCCTGTATTTTCTCTGTTCGCAAATAACAACTGGTAATTTAAGTATATATCGCCGAAATTCCAAATGATTTCCATGTTGCAGGAGGCACTAAGTCACTAACACATGTGACTGCCTACTCACTTCAAGGTAAATTTGATGAACCAAACAGTTTGTTCCACGATATTCTTGTTTACTCAAGAATTGGGTGTCGAAATGCATTGCCCTTTCTTTTTGACAAAACAGTTCATTGCATGAATCTGGATTTAGCAACCATTCAGGTATCAGATTGCTTCTGAACTTTGCAACTATCAAGAACTGCATGATTGTTATATTTACTCCATATCTGTACCTTATTAGATAGCTACAATCATCTTACGGTATTTGAAGGCTGTATGAATCACAGCCATGTACTTACCTCTTGAATTGTTCTTCTTCAGATTGGACTGTTGTATTATATATGGATTTCCAAATTTAAAGACAGGGTTCCTTCAAATTTGTTTTTGGATTTCCGATAATGTTTTCAATTTTATTTATCAGTTCCAGAATGAATTATCATTCTGTCAAACATTAAAAATTGGGCAAAAGAAAAAAAAGATTTGTTTATTTTTTATTTTTGTCAAATCATTATGGTCATGCCTTTCCTTTATATTGTTATTAAATTGCGCCATTATCTCTCCCTTTTATTTATTTTGATTCATTTAAAAATTAACAATATTATTAAAATCTGCTCTCTCTCCCTCTTTAGGGTTAAGTTAAAAGACATTGCGGAAATGTTTTTTTTTTTTATAAAAATGTAAATATTATTTATTAAAATAAAAGATATTTACAAATAACATCACAACATTTAAAATTCAAACCGATTTCAAAGTCTAAAAGTTAAAATCTCTAATTTCCAATCCCACTCATCTCATCGTCCTCTTGTCTCTGGCTCTCGCCTTCTCTAGCGAGCGACTAGCAACACTACAAAGACAACACCGCAATCTCTCTTCAATTCACCCTCACCATCCTTTATGTGAAGGATTGCTAGACTAGGAATCTCAAAGACAAACTTGCTTGCTTGATTTCTAGGGTTCTAAAGAGTTGGAATCATTCGGCTGAGAAAGAATGACAGTTTGATTTCTAGGATTTTAGGATGGATCACAAAGGAATGTTAGCTGAGAAGGGGCACGGTGGGAATGACAACCGAGCCTCTTGCAAGCAGGTAATACCCTTTTTTTTTTTTTAGAAGTTTGGTTAATTCGATTTTTGTTAGAATATTCAGTTGATTCAAAAAAATTTAATTTGTTGATCGGTTCGATTTTCAACTGAATGATAACCTTGATACCGATATGTTTTTTAATTTACTTACATAAATTGATTTTTATAGCATAATTTTTTCTTAATTTTTTTAAAAATATTCTCTCTCTCTCTATGTACACACTTCAAATTCTCAATGCCATTAAAACCGTACAGAAATGTTTTTTTTTTAAAAAAAATGTAAATATTATTTATTAAAATAAAATAACATCACAACATTTACAGCGTAACAAATTAGTTAAATCGAATTAACTTGTCAAAATTAAAAATGCAATTCACTTAAATTAGAATTTCATTTATTTAAAAAATATATATCGATTATTTTGAGTTGATCCGTTTCGGTTTTAAAAATTTAAAATCAGTTAAACTATTAAATCAACCTGAATTGGGAGTTTAAAAATTAAAATCTCTAATTTCTAATCTCACTCATCTCATCGTCCTCCCCTCCCGACTCCTACTCTTGCCTCCTCTCCGAGCGAGTGACCGACAACACTACGAAACCCTGCCTCCCCTCTTGTCGCTTTCGCCATTGGTTTGTTCGATTTTGATTTATTTGATTCTCAGTTTTCAACAGAATGTTCAACCCAACTCTGATGGCACTGATGTGTTTTTCTAATTACTTACATAAATTAATTTTTTAACATTATTTTTCTTAATTATTTTAAATATATATATGCGTGTGTTTAGCTTTTATAGATCATCACAATTATAGAAATTATTGGGAATTCAACTGTGTAGTAATGTTAATCTTCCAGTATTATTTCTCTTGCTAACTTAATCTCCATCTTCATCATTCTCTTCTTGTTATTCTTCCTTCTCCGGTTTTTTTTTATATGCAATTGCATTCAAGATGGACGCCGGAGTCGTGAGCTTGAAGGCCAACGATGCATGGCTGAGCCATGCAAGAAGATCAGCTCTCTGTGCTTCTTCAACAAGGAAGCAGCTCCCGAGCCAAAAATTTTCCTTCAAAAACAACAATACTCTCCGCTGCAAGATCGCAAGCTTCGAATCTTCTGTAGCATCCTCTCCTCCTGCAGAAATCGACCACCAAATTCAAAAAATTTCCGAGGCACAAGTTTTTCTGCATGTTCTTCTTCTCCCACCCACTGATGATCCATTCACTAGAATGACCAACCAAACCAAAACCCTATTTTTGCAGGTTCTTCTCTCACCCAACGTGCCGGATCCCAAGAATGTCACGACTTTCATTCTGGGTGGAGGCACCGGTGCTCATCTTTTCCCTCTCACCAATACAAGAGCTGTGCCTGCTGTTCCCATCGCGGGAGGCTACAAGATCGTTGATGTCCCAATGAGCAACTGCATCAACAAAATATACATCTTGACGCAGTTCAATTCCACCTCATTGAATCGCCACATCTATCGAACCTTTGGCAGTTCAAGAGAAACCGAGGGGTGATGATTTGGAAGCCATGGTGAGTGATTTTTTTTCCTAATAACCGATAAGATTATATTGTCGATGATTCGAGCACTGAACTAATAAGAACAATTGCATTGCAGAAGGATGATGGCTCCTTTCTCAGATTGTCACATCAAGATACAAAGAAGTACCCCTATATCGCATCCATGGGGATTTATGTCTTCAATCGAAAGGCTCTTCAAAGACAATTCATGTATCTCTTTTAACTCTTGTGCAAGCTCATTTTCAGTTAACTCTGGTTGTGTTTCAAGAAATGTTTTTTGATTCTCTACGTGATTTATCGGTAACTTCAGGATGAGAGATGGGAGAGCAAATGACTTCGGACAGCACATCCTGCCTTTTGCCGTGAACTACTTCAATGTTCAGGTGTGCTTCTTGTGTGTCTGTTTTCAATACTACTTCCAAGTAAACTTGAGATTTCTGTTCACTAACTCGCATATCGTATCGTAACGATGTTCTTGTATCATTCAGGCATACATGTTCCAGGACTATTGGGAGGATATTGGAACATTAAAAGCATTCTACAATGCAATTTTGGCACTCACAGAACAGGTAGAAATTAATGTGTACGCATGAGAAATTAACAATTCGAATCGATTTGAGATGTACAATATCATCATCTATCGATTTTGTAGTCTCCGAAGTTCCAATTCTACGATCAAAGAACACCTATGTACACATCTCCTAGGTACCTACCGCCAACAAAAATCGACAAAAGCATGGTAAGTGTCACCAAACTGTAAACTACAATACAATCTTGAGGCATTTTAGTCATGTTGAACAAAATGCAGATGCGCAGTTCGATCATTTCTCATGTACAAGTGTGACATTGAACGATCGATCATCGGAGTACGATCACGTATCAGTGCTGGAGCCGAAATAAAGGTTAGTGAAACTGACTTCAAACTCAAAACTGATAGCTGAATTCTCAATAGATACTAGTTAACATGTAGTGTCTTTGTTGCATCTTCTCAGAACACTTTGATGTTTGGCGCGAATACTTACAGACCGATGAACAAATTGCTTCGCTATCGGAAAAGGGTATGGTTCCTATTGGAGTGGGGCAAAACACAAAAATCAGGTACTATCTGAAATTCTGTTTGCAGATTACTTAAGCAACGAACTCGAGATTTACTTTTGTTAAACTTAAAATTTGTTTTGCAGGAACTGTATCATCGACACAAATGCTAGGATAGGCCAGAATGTGGTCATTTCTAACAAAGATGTATGTGTATATATACGCATGTTTGTATCTAAGTCTTTGAGACTAAAGCTTATCGATGCTAAATGTCGTGTCACAGGGCGTCGAAGAGGCTGATCGATCGAGCGAAGGCTTCTACATAAGATCTGGAATCACAATCATTTTGAGAAATGCTACTATCAAAGATGGAACTGTGATCTAGAATGTCAATTTATCATGGTGTTTTTAATTATGCTTCTAATAGTTTATAGTAAGCTAGGAAATAAGCAGTTAATTCTTGCTGTAAATGATGGTTGTTTTGCTGAAAGCAAGCTCCATGAACCAATTACTCACTCCAAAGACAAAGTTAACTACTGATAAACTTCCTGAAAATTTCTTTTACAACAAATGCTTTTGCTAATGGCTTAATGGATCATCTTCCATCCTTTTGTAGAAAAGGACAAGAAACACGTTTAGCCTTTTTTCCTTTGGAAACTAACTTTGCTGTTAAATTTCCCTCGTGAGATTACCATGAGTGTGTTGTTGGCCGTTATCACCCTGATCTTCGCTCTTAGGTGGCACCTTTCCTTCAACCTTAAGTGGACTAGGATGTCTTGGGAAACAAGAGAGTTCAGTAATATCTTGTAAGGTTATTGTCAATGGAGCTTAAATATCTTCCCACGTAGTGCAATACTAAAACACTCAGATGAACAATAAGAAAGAGGTTTAATAAAAAAAAATTGAAAATTTCTTGACTAGGTTGAAATTTTGAATATTTTGCCGAACGAAGAAAGGGGCAAAGTGGAATTACGAATTGTATTTTTAGAAATTGGTAAAAAAAGTCGAAATTTCTTGACGAGGTTGAAATTTTGAATATTTTGCCGAACGAAGCGGCAAAGTGGAATTCTACCACAGTAAAAATCGCTGAGACGGGTGTGAATGAGTTTCCACTCTTCCACGTAATTTCGCTATAGGAGATCGCCGCCGGCGAAACCTTCCGACAATTTTCGGCTGAGCCCTCCCATACCCGCCTGTTCTCCAAAGCACCGGGGAGTAGCTTTTACTTTATGTGGGGCATTTCCCTGCTTCAAATTTCGCATCTTTTCTCCCTCAGAAACGAGGCGGAGGAGGAAGGAACGAGGCGGAAAGACGTGCGATGGAGATCTTGTAACCAATATACTGAGAGAAAGTGGCTGATGCTGATTGGTATAAGGGGATTTTTTTCTTTTGTTTTTTTTTTTGGAATCGCGAGTAAAAAGAAGAAATTGGTGAGATAGAAGGGACGGATCAGTAGGACTGTTTGGTGGGTTGTTTTTAGCGGGGACTTGCTTCTCGCGTTGCAGCTACAGAAGCTGTGCTCTTATCGTGATCTCCGCGCCACGCTTCGCTTCCATCTCTCCTCGATCAGAATTCCATTCTTGGCGGAAGATGCCCAGGAACAGCCCTCCGAAGCATCGCCATGACGGGACCTCGCCGCTGCCCCTTGGCATGGATTGGAGCCCTCCCCCGAAGCGTTGGGTAAGTTTGCCTTCACTTTCCTCTGATTCTTGCACTTCCGCCGACGCAAAATTTTGGGGTATCTTCGGTAAATTATTTGCTCAATTGAGGGAATTTGAGCTTCAGGAAGTGAAAAATTATTACTTTTAGGTTCCTGGTGTAGTTGAACTTATGATTCTTACATAGGCTTCTGCATAAGAATCAAGCTGAGAACAAGGAAGTAGAGATGCATAAGCCGGGAAATGAAATAGGGTTTAAGACTTAAGAGAGTATCTAGTTAGCTATACTTTCTATCATGAATACCAAAAATGCTGGTTGAGGAGTGAGGCAGGTGTTAAATTGTTTTGCGGCCATACTATATAGAGGGATGTCAATGAAAATGGGTTTGTATGAACGACAATTGAATGTGAGTTAGTTTGGTTAGTAAAGCAGCTTACTCGGTCCCTTTAACCTGTTGTATTTTCAAATTAAAATGTTTCATGTTGAAATAGCCTAATCAATCAATCATTGCAGGATGGAAGGAATACTGTCTGGCCTCACAACCCCCAAACTGGTTGGAGCTATTGTGTAACAGTTCCTTCTTGGAATGTTCAGATGGAGCCTGGTGCATCCCATGGGAGCTTCTTAAATCCTATTATTGTAATAGTCACCCTTTGCAGTTACTTTTCTTTGCTTCTTGAACATTCCAAATTCAATTTCTTAGAGTTATGCTCCCATAATTCTTTAACATGCTAATTGTAATTTCTCAAGGAACAAATTCACTAGATGGATATTATTATGCATTGATCTTTGCACCATTAACCCTTATGCCTACACGAGCAGTTGATTATTATCTTATCCTTTTAATCATCTTCAAACATGCCAGTATCATCTCATTTATTTTCTCATTTTATTATATATTAGAGCTACACCTACACTTAATTGCTTCCTCACTGTAGTATTTAAAATTTTCTTCTAGTAATCCCAGATATCTATCTTACTATCCCTCTCTACCAAAAAACAAAGAAATGGAAGCACATACAATTTCAAATTGCTTAATTCAATATAGTACTTTACTTAAATTGATGCATTTTGCTAGTACTCATATGTTCAGGCATAATCTATCAATGGGAAATTGTTAGTTTGTTCTGGCATAATCTATGTCAAATTCCTAGTTGATGCAAGGGTGGTAACCATCCAAGTAATAGAGGAGACTGGTAATTGTTGATTTTCATTGTGGTTTTGCTTTTAACTGTAGTCTCTGTCCAATTAATGCAAATGACAATTATTTTAAACTACCGAAGTTTCATTTTTAGGTCTTAACTGTATTTTTACATTAGCTTAAATAGTTAAACCATGTCATATGAAAAAAAGTTATTTTCTGTGCCTTTTTCAACCTACTGTCTGTGTATGCGTTGGGAATGGTTCGTCTAGAGACAACTTAAAGCTGCTTTAGTTGAAAATCTTGACTTGGGAACTCAATAGAGACACCAAGGAAGCTGTTTTTGAAATTCTTGTACAATAATGATTTTGAGTTTGTTCCAGAGAGAGATGAATTTGGAGCCTTAAAAGTGTGCAAATATACGCTACAACCAGGCAACTAATAGCTTCAGGAGGATACTCTTAGTTATATGTTGTTCCCTGCTTATCTTTAGAATAAGATAAGACTTGCTCAATCTTTTGTTACATGCAGTATTAATTAATTGGACATGTTAGTCTAGAATTACCTAAATTCTGTACTTTTCATGTAAAGATTTGCTTTATATGTATGATCAAACAGATAAGATTTCATGTGACTGTTGTTCCTTTCTGTTCTTGTTCTCAGTAAAATGACTTTGTCTGATAATGTTAAAATCTTTAATCTGAAAATATGATCTCAGTTTGCTAAATGATGGTGCACATAACTTCTTCCATAACTGTCTTCCTTTTTAATTTTAACATTATTGAGGAACAGTCTTACAGGATTCACGTGGGTATACAATCCCCAGAAGGTGTTAGCACGAGCCATGAGTTACTACGAAGATTCAGTGACTTTCTGCAGTTATACTTTGTGGTATGATAAGTCATAATTTAGATGTTAAACCATTCGAGATAAAGAGCAATTATCTCTCCACACTTTATCTTTGATACTTTATTGTGTCTACTTCTCTATTTTTTAGAAGTCGATAAAAAAATTAATTTTGGAAGACCTGTATGATCCTGCTTGATAACGCAAGTGTTTTTATGGTGATGCATGAGAGAAAAACAAGTATCCTTTCTTGTATGCTTCTTCACGAATACTGCACCTATCTATTGATTCAGCAAATATTCAAAAATAAAGAAGCAGATGGTGAAAGACTGAAAGTAGCAAAAGCAACTAATAAGCTGGCATTATGGTTGAAGGTTGCTTAATACTGCAAGATCTTTTTTTAGAGAGATGGAGATACTTGGAGCAAAATGAATCGTTGCTTGTATTTTTTTTTATCTCTGTTGAAAAAACTGTATTAACCAATTGCAAATCCTTGTTCAGAAAGTAAAGAAGCATAAGGAGGAAGTAGTAAATGCAACTCATAAGTTGGCAATATATTGAAGGCATTAAGTTTATGGTCTGCAATTTAATTTCTGAAGGCATTTTTTTTGTGAAAAAATTTATATGCTTTCAAATTTTGCAAGAATCATTCCATAACCATTTACTCAAGTCATGTTTACAGCCAGGAAAGCTGATCACTATAATTATGAACCCACTTGTATTTCTCCCATCTCTGGCAATGTAAATTTTCATTATTAAACAGATTTTAGAGTGCTACCAACAGGATTTGTATCAGTGTGACTTTATTCATTTTTTTTTTAAAATTCACTTTTCTGAAAATTTTCTCTTGTGATTATATGTTTTCTCAGAGCTATGAAATTTTGCATTCATCACTTGAAATTCAATTTTATCAACTCTTTATCTAATGAATAAGTTTGTAATAATGATGCTGAACAATCACATATTTATTTAATATATGATTTAGAAATTGTTTCCTACATCAAATGTGGAAGTTTTACTTATGTCCACCCATGTTAATGTATTTATGATAATAATAAAATTCTATATTCATGTGATGCCTTTCATGGGACAGCTTTTCTCTTTCTTTTAGGATGAGGTTTGATTGTTTCTTATAGCTTCTATGTTTTCCTTTGTGCAGATTAAAAAGGCATTTCCCAGAAAAGATATTCCTATGACCCCACCAAAGCATGCTTTATTGAGAATTAATTCCAGTCATGTGTTCCTAGAAGAGGTATAAATGTATGATTTTTCTTACGACGAGTTTCATTGTTGCATTTGTGAAAACTATTTCAGTTTGTGGACTACATATTCAACAATAGTTGTACTGCCATAGATGTCATGATTGTGCCTTAACGCACTTACCATAATAGTTGCTTATTTAATTTTTCATTGCCTTTTCCCCCTCAGCAGAGAAGGTATGCTTTGGAGGAATGGATGGGAAAGTTACTCTCTGACATAGATCTTGCCAGAAGTGCACAAGTAGCTGTTTTTCTTGAATTAGAAGCTGCTGCAAGGTCAGGTAGGCCATAACAACCACCTCTAAGTTTCTTGATGTTTGTTTTGCTGCGCATGCTACTATATTGTGTTTCATTGAAGAAGGAAGTACCCTGTTTTAGTTCAATTTTGATGATATCATGCAAGCTTATTTGCATCTGCTTACTTGTGTATGCAGCATTTCAATGTGTAAATAATGCTACAGATTCGAGTTCTTCAACTGGTACTAATGCCACAAACCCACTGTCTCTAGCTAAACCTACTTCTAGTGTTTCTGTTGCTGACAGTTCAACAGCTATATCTAACTTGTCTCATGCTTCATTGGATAGTTGCTATAACAATGCAAATGATTCATCAGACATTGCTACAGAAAGAAAAGGAATGATTCGAGTTTCTCAAACTAGTGCTGAAGATGTATCATTGTTGGTTCATGATCATTCTGTAAACGTAAACGTAGAAATCAGGAATGACATCATAGGTGGATCATTCTTCGATCGGCCAGAAGATTTCAGTAGGGGTAGTGAGTTGAATGACAGAAAAGAGTATCTTGTTCCAGAGAGAGAGATAGTTGGTGCCAGTTCTTCAAGGGATGGAATGGAGTTTATATCAGATCAAGACCATGATACTCTTCCTGGTCATGATCGTAAGTTCTCCACTGAAAGCTTTGGGAGTGACGTAAGTTCTACAAGGGGCAGTGAACTATCATCTGCTGGAGTCACAAATTCAATTTGGGATGGTTCCCTTGATGCTCCTGGCGATGCTGAAGTAGTAAATGCCACAGATGGCTCAGGGACACAAATCCTTGAAAATTCACGAATTGTTCTTCCATTTGATCAAAGGCAGAAGTTAAATAGAGTTCTTGTAGGCATGCAACAAAGGTTAGCAACAGCAAAAACAGATATGGATGATCTTATAGCTCGTCTGAACCAAGAAATGGCTGGGAAAGAATATCTTAGGACAAAGGTACATCTCTGGACTATACTTAAAGCTTGCTTTCTTCTGATTATGTGTCAGGAGTCAATATTTGAAAAGTGTGGAATTTAAGTTGGGAAAGGTTTTAGGCTTAATTGAGTAAAGAGAGAATATATGAAATTTATATGTAATGAGACAATTGTTAAGATAAGAGATGACGAGTTGTTTGTAAAAGTTTTAAATATTTAGGATATTTTTACAAAAGGATGGAGGGATTAAGAGATGTTTTACATAGAATACAAGTAAGATGGTTGAAATGAAGGAGTGCGTCAGGTGCTTTTTGTGATCGTAGACTATCTTTAAGACTTAAAGGAAAGTTTTATAAAACAACGGTTAAACATACTATGTTACTATAACTCGAGCACAAGAGATGAGAGTTGTATAGATGAGGATGTTAAGATGGATGAACATGATGAGAAATAAAAATATTAGAGAGAAAGTTGGGTTGCACCTATTATGGGAAAAGGCAAAAAAGATTTGGTTAATATCAATAAAATAAAATAAGATAAAATTTATTTAAATATAAATGATGATATAGTAGGGAATACACTCTAATGACGTAGAAGGATCCATATAGCCAACTCCACCTAGTGAGATAAAACTTGATTGTTGTTATACTACTGTTGTATACTACACATGCTATACTAGTAATGGAATATAAGCTTTGGATTTGAAATCCACAAAGTTCTTGATAACTATCCTTTTTCACTGTACCCTAGATGATTCTTGTTTGCTTATCTCCGAATCATTATGTATCTTGACTTGTTTCTCATTGTGTTTTAGTTTTAGATCATATTAACTCTTTTGGATGATTTAGGTCAAGGATTTGGAGGTTGAAGTGGAAGCCATTGAACAGAAAGGTAAAGAAAACTTGCAACAAGCCATCTTAAATGAAAGAGATAGGGTCACACAAATGCAATGGGATATGGATGAATTATGCAGAAAGTGTTCAGAGATGGAGGCGAAGCTCATGTTTGAACAAGTGCAATTTTTGTCTGATGCTTACTTTTGTTATGATATTTTATGATTTTTTAAGTTTTATGTTCCTATTTTTGTCTTCACTTTTTTCAGAATGAAAGAAATTGTTCTGAGTTAGAGAAGGAAATTGCTAATGAAGAAAAAGAATCCTTGCAACAGGGACTGGATAGTAATCAAGAAAAATTAGATAATATGCGAAAGCTGATGGAGGAACTGGAATTGAAATCAAAGGCTGATATCAAAGTCCTTGTCAAAGAAGTGAAAGTTCTGAGGAAATCTCAAGCAGATCTGAAAGAAATGTTGAATCAGTCCTTAAAAGAAAAGACTGAGCTTGAGGTAAGCTGTAAGTGTTAGAGTCGATTTGTAGCTTGCTTCGTGATGATGATATACAACAGAATGAAACACGAAACACACTTACAACGCTAACACGAAGGATTTACTTGGTGTCCACCTCAAGAGGAAGTGACTAATCCAAGGATCCACACACACGAGCACTCTCCACTAAGAAAGAAACTCCTTTTCGGTACTACCGGAGGTGGAGAAACCTCTTACAACACCCACACAAGCATACAACTCAGCACAAGAAGAAAAATACAAAGAATACAAATGAAAAAAACCTTCTTCTTGCTCTCTTGTTGCTTGTAGATGCCTTTGAACCTTGGAAGTGCAACGACATTTGTCTCTAAGAGCTTCCAAGAATTGACGAAGAGTAGTTGGAGAAGTCGTATGAAGATCGGGTGAACTACCACGAAGAAGAAAGCTTGCCACAACTTTATACTCTGCACTTCTAAAGCTCCCAATTGATTGGGCTTGCTCCCAATCGATGGCCACGTCACATCCACGCAATTGCAGTCGTCCATCGCTCGCTTCTTGCGCAACGGTCATATCCCAATCGATTGATCAATCGATTGGGGAGGCTTGAATCGATCGGTTGATCGATTCAGAGCACCTTTGTGCTCGGATGGAAACGACCTGAATTGATCGGCCGATCGATTTGAACTTCCTCGTGTCCGCGCGAGAGAATCAACCCCCAATCGATCGGCCGATGGATTGGCAGTGCGCAATCGATCGACTGATTGATTGGGGGTCATTCTGTGCTCGCGATAACGCTTCCCAATCGGCTGATCGATTGGGCTAGCCTTCACTCGCAGCACACCTTCAATCGATCGGCTGATCGATTGCCCCACGGGTCAATCGATCGGTTGATCGATTGATCTCCCTTTGACTTGCTTAACTCAAGTCCAAGGTTCCCAAACCCAACATCCGGTCAACCGTGACCTGTTGGGACTTCTTCACCAAATGTCCAGTCAATCCTTTGACCCACTTGGACTTTTCTCCTCGTGCCAAGTGCCCGGTCAACCTTGACCCATTTAGACTTATCGTCTCGTGCCAAGTGTCCAGTCCTCCATGACCCACTTGGACTTCCTTCTACCAGATGTTCGATCATCCTTGACTCATCTGGATTTCCTTGTGCCAAGTATCTGGACACACCTTTGACCTACTTGGACTTCCCAACATCAGGTGTCCGGTCAACCTTGACCCACCTGGATTTCCACGTGCCTGACTTAACTCATCGGGTCTTTCCATTTGCCTAGCTTCACTCACTAGGACTTTCCGTCTACCTGGCTTCACTCACCAGGACTTTCACCTAGCTTCACTAACTAGGATTTTTCCACTGTCCGGCTTCACTCACCGGGACTTTCACCTGCCTGGCTTCACTCACCAGGGCTTTCACCTAGTTTCACTCACTAGGATTTTCCCACTGTCTGACTTCACTCACCGGGACTTTCACATGTCTGGCTTCACTCATCGGGACTTTCACCTGCCTAACTTCACTCACCGGGACTTGCACTCACCTAACCTCCAGTTAGGACTTTCCTAGTCAAGTATCCGGTCAGTCTTGACCTACTTGACTCTTCTTCGCATCAAATTAGTAATGACCAGAGGGGAATTGCACCAATAATCTCCCCAATCGGACGATTGCACCTGCAATCTCCACATATTGTCAAACATCGAAACTCAAAATATCAAGACTCATAGCTTGAGCCAACTCAAGATTTGTCAACCTGATCAACCTGACCCAGGGGATATTGCACCAACAGTAAGTTCTTCTATGGTTGCTTATTCTTGATCTTATTTGTTCAACTTTTACATTTGATCCAGGGAATTTTACTCAAGGAAAAACAGAGATTGTCGAATGCAAAGTCAGAGAATGATACTCTTCTTCATGAATGCCAAGGTTTTCGTGATCGGTTTAAAGAATGCAATGTTAGTTTTCTGACTGATGAGGAAGACAAGTTCGCTACTACCTCGTCGTCACTCTCTGATGTCTTTGATCTTTTGGCAACATCAGATAATAGGATAAATCTCCTTCTCGCTGAGGTATCTTTTCACTATCGTGTTACTTTTCTGTTTTTTCTTTCATGAATTACAAGACTAATATTAGTAGAAATGTTAGATACTTAAGTTGGCTAATTCAATCTTCTTGTCTTTTTTGGGTCATTTTCTTGCTAACCAAATACTGACATCCAGATGTTTTTCCCTTTCCAGGCTCATCTCCTTGCACAAAACTACAAAGTGGCACCTATAGATGTTCATGCTGTTCAATCTAATGAAATGTCTGGATGTCTGATCCTACCAAATGACCATTCCACAGTTAACACAGACGATGAGATACGAGAAATTCTTACTGATGCGATCATAGATAACCTGCAACTGAAGAAACAAATAAACTCGGTCGTCAAACGTGCCTTGAATACCGTATCAAAACTAGAGAAAGAAGACACCATTGAAGCCCCTTCCAGGAAGACTGTCCTCAACCATTTCTTGGAGAGGTGAAACAACACATGTACATTTCTCTACTGTAAATATAGTCGTACCTTTCTGCTTGAGTTTTGCATTCGCGATCTCGCAAATGTGTGATGTATTCAAATAAATTTTTTTATCCTTGACCTAAGGTAAGTCATCTAGTTATACGTATGTCAACTCTTCAGTCTCACATCTAAAATTCATATATTGCCTTCATGCCCCTCATGTTTTTTAGGTGAGGAGTGAGAGCTCTAGTATCATGTGAAACTCTAGAGAGAATCCAGTTCAACCTAAAATATCAAGGTATTTAGCTGGAAAATCTCTTTGTATTTATCTATATATATTTTAATAATCCTCAATTAGAGTGTAGAGTTTATTCTCTTCTTTCGCATTCTTACTAGCTTTAACATGTCCTCTTAAGCCTAAATTATGAAGCCTCAATTAGTATTTATGAAGTCTTTTTTTTTCTTAAAACAAAAGGTTTTGTTTTTGGAAATCTGACAAATTAAATGTGTTTGAGGAATGACAAGGTAATTAATCTTTAGTCTGTGCTATTTGTTATATATATATATAGGGAATAAATTCATTCTTATCTCTCATTTTCCTTTACGTGAAATAAATAAATACGAATTACAATTTTCACTCAAATGTTTATCAGGGAAAAAAAATCAAAAGGGTACTCCTATTGAATGGTAAAAGGAGCCTTTCATTTTCATTTATTATCAAAAACAAAAAAAAAAAATTGTATCCCACGTTAGTACATTTTATTTTTTAAAATTATCCTTATCTTTACGTTGGTGAAGCAATTATAAGTTTATAATTGTTATAACATACTTAATCAATAAAAAAAATTATATTTGTAGTAGCTATGAATTATAATATAAAAATTTTATCTTTGGTCGATATTAGTCAATATTATATTATAGTAGTATTTTGATTCTGATCAACACTAATAATATTGTAAGTGTTTTGGCTCGATCATATAAAAGTTTTTCATTGTCCATCAAAATAAATCGAGAAGCGTAGATAAATCCTGACAATTGACACATCGTCAAATTTTTTAAACTCCTTAAGTCTAATGTGTCCTGAGTAAGATTTGACCTCTCATTGTCTAAGGAGCTTGTCTCATCTCTTACTATATACTATAGCCCCAGGGACAATATTCATAACTCTTATAATATAGATGCCTCATCTCTAATCAATATTGATCAATACAAGTCAACATCATATTATAGTAACTACTAATCATATCTATTACAATATAAATAATTTATTTCTGTCAAAATTAATTATGTTTAGTAACTACATAATCATAATTGTTACAATTATATAGTTGCAATGAGTACGGAATTAAAACTGTTATAATTATGTAAAAATTATAAGATCATAATCGTTATCATTATGTAATAGCTATGAATCCATAATTTCTGCAATAGTATAAAAAATAAAGATAGTTTTAGAAAGTAAATAGGCTGCAATAGGATGGGATGTTTGACAATTTTAATAAAAGGAGCACATTTTGATTTTTGCCTACGTTAATTAGCTTCCTAAAAAATCTCTAATTAAAATAAAATTCCTATTTTACACTTTTAAATCGAGCAACAGATGTTTTTGACCACTTTTTCTAATGATCCAGGGAATATGCCACTCATATTTATGACCAGATCACGATTATACTCTGACCATAAATGATTATGATCCCTTCTTGGATTCATCATCCCCATCAAATTATAGATTTATTTGGAGCGGACGGCCGGAGACCGCCCGAAGGTCTTCGATGGTGGATAAAGTGACCAGGTTACTAGACGCCGAATGAGGGTGTCTTCCGGGCGGCCTCCGACTGCCCGCTCCGAATAAAAACTATAACCTAGTGGGAACGGTGAACCTAAGATGGGATCGTAACTATTTACGGTCGGATTGCGACCGCGATATGATCACAAATACGAGTGACACATCCTTGGATCATAAAAAATGGTCCAGGAGATCTGTCTCTTTTAAATCATCGTCTAAAGATAAAAAATATTTTAACAATAATTTAATATTAATAAATATTTTTCAAAAAACTGATATATATGTATATATAGAGTTGTGTTAAAATACTCATCTGGCCATGCGGACTCATCCGCGATCTACAAAATTTGATTTTTTTAATATTTTTTATTTTTTAAATATAAGTTTTTCTTGTGTTTCTTCGTTCTCGCCACTGCTCACCGCGCCTCCTTGCCCGCCGGCCATCCGCTCACCACGCCTCCTCGCGCGCCCGCCACCCGCCAGGCCACCGGCCATCTATCCACCGCTGGCGGCCGCCTGGACCCACCCACATTATAGCACATGGGGTGAACCCGTCGAGGATCGAGGCATAGATTCCGGCTGCCGCCGCCTGCCCACCGCCGAGCTGAGAGGAAGTCTCGGCGGCGAGGGGATCTAGTCGTGCAGGATTCCGACCACGATCGCGCCTGAATCCGACCGCGATCTCATCGGAATCTGGTGCGATCGCGTTCGGTCGTGATGCGTCCGGAATCCGGCTGCGATCGCGCCAGATTTCGGACACGGTCACGACCAGAATCTGGCACGATCGCGGCGGGAATCCGGTGTGATCGCGGCCGGAATCGGCTCGATCACGATCGCGTTGGAATCCGGCCGCGATCTTTCCGGATTCCGGTCACGGTGCGATCGCGGCCGGATTCTGGACACGTCACGATCGAACACGATCGTGCCAGATTCCGACGAGATCGCGGCCGGATTCAGGCGCGACTAGATCCCCTCGCCGCCGAGACTTCCTCTCAGCTCGTCGGTGGGCAGGCGGCAGCGGCGGGTGGCCAGTGGCGACGAGGCGCGGTGAGCATGGCTTCGTTACAACGTGAACGAAGAAGAAGAAAAAAATTAAGAAAGAGAAAATATTGTATTAAAAAAAAATAATATGACATGACAGTTGGTCTGTAACAATTCGCAGGATAGAGTCCGTAGCATAACTATATATATATATATATATAAATAAGAACATTATAAAAAACACACACAATCATAAATGAACGGTAAGCAATGAACAATCCATTAAAATAAATAAATCTTTTAAATTTGGAGACCAAATTAAGTCAGTCAAACTGAATCTATCGTAGTGTAAGCTGTTGCTGCCAAGTGTCAAATCCTCATAGCTCTCATCCCCCCTCACAATATCTCTTTCTATCTCAATTCATTCAGATCTACATCTCTCTCTCGTTTCCTCTTCTTCCTCTCCTTTTTCTCTTCATGGGCCACTTCTTCTCCTCCCTCCATGCTAAACTTCATGGTCTCTTTCTATTTTCTCTCAATTCAATTCAATTCAATTCATTCAAATCTCATTTAATTTGTTTCTCTCCTTTAATTTTCATTAAGAAAAAGGAGAAATTAATGAACATAAATGATTTCATATGGCACAGGGAAAGGTTGGCGAGAGGGGCAACTAAGGAACATCAGTGATCAAGCCTTCGATCGGGTTCGAAGCGACTCTGATGATCCTCACCTCACTTTTGAGGACCTCTATATATCGGTTCTTTATGTCTATAAGTACTTCTATTCATCTCTATACTCTAGATATATAAATTCTTTTTTTTTTTTTTTGCAACAAATGTTATGAGACTAACCCTTGACCTCCAAGTCATACGATAATAATTTAACTGTTATGTTAAGACTTCTCTTCATTAATTTATCAAAATATAAGTAATTTTTTTAATTAATTGATAAATTATTTAACATTTGTTGTTTGCCCTTTAAATTTTTTCTTGCAGTGACATCAACAAGTATCTCCCAGGGCCTCACAATGATCCTCCTACTAAAGAGAAGCTTAAATCTATGATGGAGGTGAGGTTTAATAGATGATCCATATTATTATAGTTTTAACCATTAAAAATAAGAAACTTTTTTTAATATTGGAATGATTTTGATTTTGTTTTTGTTTTTGTTTTTATGAAGTTTTCAATCCTACAATTTTTCTTTATTGATGAAAAAAGAAATGAAAATTCATACATTTCAAGGTTATGGAGATCAGACCAAGTGAAACATGTTCTGGTTCGTTTTGTTGAGTCCTATCTTATATCTCATTGAGCAGCAGTACGACATGAATCTCGATGGGTTGATAGATCGTGAAGAGTTCGCGGAGCTTATGAAGAAACTTACGAAAGAGACAGCTAAGTCGGTCGGCCAGAACCTACTCATCGGACTCGTCTTGGTCCCGACTGTCGCATTGATAGCAAAGAGAGCCACCGAAGGAGTGCCGGTCGTCGGCAGGGTGATGCAAAATTTGCCCAACTTTGTCTATGCCTCAATTGTGGCTCTTGGGCTTGGGGTTGTGATAGTGAAAGAGGGAAGTAATGATGGTTAAGTCCTTGATTCAAAATTTGCTCAAATGGAGGGTTAACGATATAAATAAATATAAAATAAATAGATTACTCGATAAGAATTTAATGTTGATGTAGTCTTAGTTTTGAAGGCAAAAGCTCTTTAGATATGATGCTTTTGCTTTCACCGAAAGCATGATTGTAATGACAGATACATACCCACTTGAAAGAAAAAAAAAAAAAAAATCAAAGTTATGGCATTGCACAAATACAAATATGATCTATCATTGTCAAGTTGCGACTTCAGTTATGTTGTTACTTAAACTCTTGTGTATTTGGTTTGCAATTGTTTTTTAACCTTTTTTGATATTTACACAAAAAGAGTGATTTTTAAATCACCTCACAATAATTTTATTATTGCATTAAAACTTTCTTATTATTTTTCATATTCCAATAAATTAATAATGGTCTATTACTCACCGATGTTAAAATATATATATTTGAACGAACGATTAATTAGGTAATACCTAATCTAGGATGACTGGTTCAATCTTATGGAAAAATTTTACCGACAGCTAAGATAAATTAAAAAGTGCTCATGGTGAATGACCTCGAAGTCCAACATCCCGTGATTATACATCCCATTTGAAGGAAAAATATTTTAATGGGATGCCTAGTTAATTAGAGGATGATAAATTTACTCCAATGGGATAAAAGATCAATTTCTGATAGATACATACCCTCAGAAAAAAAAATTCTTACACCCTATAACCAACTTGACAGTGAGGGACATTTAAAATGAATATAATTATTTTTTACTATAATATTTAAATGAAACAGACGGCTGGATAATTTTTATAGGCAGTGAGGGTTCAATCTTAGCATATATATGACCGGACCGCCTACCTCATAATTAGAGGGTTTGATCCTTGACATATAGGACCGGACCATCTACCCATAATTAATATTATGAGGGTTTGATCCTTGACATATAGGACTGGACCATCTACCCATAATTAATCAGGTTGTAAGATCTGAATACCTAAGTACATTATACATAAATTGGCATAAGGGCAGCTGTAATGCTTGTTAATAGGAGGTGTTATAACACTCCTTGGTATTACTACCTATTGTGGAGGGGTGTTATAACACCCCCCACTTTGAACGCGTTCAAACAATTGAACGCGTTCAAAGTACAATTCTTGTGCAAAGGGCTGGTCCACCCATGGTTTTTTTTAAAAAAATTGTTTTAATAATTGAATAAAATCTTAAAATTAGAAAAAATAAATAAAATGGGTAACTAATAAATAATAAAGATTTTTTTAATAATATTATTATTCATTTAAATTTTATTTATTTAATATGATATAATTTTAAATGTACGATGGGACCCATGAATAATGAGTATTAACGTTAAAGAGAATGTGAGTGAGAGAAATGTTGTTATAACGACTATGTAGCAATGGACCCCGTACTTTTTGATGAGATGGCGGGTGTTATAACACGGATGTATTGCGGATGCTCTAATGATGTTCAAAAGTAATGCAAAAGCACTTTCGCACTATTTCACGTTACTGGCCACATGAAAACACACTTCATTTTAGTGTTTTTTGTTTTTACAGGAATCACGACATGGAACAGTTATCACTGATCAAAAATACAGATTTGTAATCTACAGAGGAATAAATAGCAGTTTAAGCAAGCGAAAGGGTTACAAGATGAAACGAATTATTCAACATGAGAGTTGATCAAGAATTGTCTCCGTTTAATCTTAAAAGATGCCTTCACTAAACCGGGAGAATTTAGAATTCGTCAAGCTCAATCAACCGCGCAGAGATCGAGACAAAAGGAAAGAGAAGAAATTGCTGCTGCATGACGCGGTCATTAGCTCTGTGATTGCCTATGAACTTGAAAGATCCAATCGACGTAGCTGCTGGATCCAGCGGTTGGGTCCTCGACGAGATTGGCAAGAAACAGGGAGAGCTCTCTCGGTTGTTCGCCCTGCCTTACGAGGCGACAGGATGGATAGGACGAAAAGTTCTTTTCTCTCAATCGGTTCAATATCATCAACAGTTTCTTTGAGATGGGGTTGTCATGTTCGAAAACCACAGCCTACAAAACAAGATTCTATATTTAGAACAATTGAAACGATAGGTGGATAAAAGGGCTAGAATATTACTGCCGATATAGCCTAACATAGAACTCAATGAATGAAAAAGTTTTATGTACCCAACCATGAAGAGTTGAGATAAACATGGCTTAGCAATGATGACGGCGATCCTAACGACAACATTTCTTAACCAAGCTAAACTTGACAAAGAAAATATTGGGTATTGAGTGGCTGAAGGCACAAGCATGAATTGAATACTGTAACCAAAGTGTATGCTTAGAATGGTTGCGACCATACCAGTGAATAGATTTGGCTAATCAAGGTCAAGAAAAGTTGAATCATACGAATATAAAACCACAATCAATATATCAAGCCAGATGGAACCAGATTTCTTTATTGATTTCCATGTTTGTAAGATAATAATTGGACAAAAGAAATTAAATTTGTCAAATGAAGGCCATAAGAAAATAAATCTATAAGTAAAGTGACACTGGTTATGAATCTGAAGTATGAATGTCCATTGAAATTTTCTCTACCAAGTCTAGCTGAATAAGAACAAGTTCCGAGTTGAACTGAAGATCATATTCAACCATAACCGTGAAGGAGATTGCTTTTCAACTATGTAATTCAATTATAACATTTAAGACAATGTTAGGATCCATGATAGTTCATGGTTGAAGTGTTAGGCAATTAGAAAACAATGCATGCAAAAGTCAATATAACACAATGAGACTGTTAAGATTCATTTGTGGGGTTACTATAAAAAAATAAAATCAAATATATATATTAACAGACGTAGAATTAGAAAATATGTTAACATAATTTAAATTGATTTTAAAAAAAAACTACATGTTATTTGTAATATGCTCTTGCATAGAATTCAAGGGAGGGGTAAAGATTTATGTAGCACACTTCAAAATATAGAACTATGATTTCATGATGATGGCCCCAAATATAGAAATGTGTTCAGTTTTAACAACATAAGCAAAAGGTTAAATGGAGTGTAGACTATACCTTGGATAGATCGGGGACGCCAGCTAAATCAGCTCCAAGGATATTACTGACTAAATCAGCTGGGAGCATCCTGCCTAACCAAATAACAAAGTTGAACCCGTCATCTAAAATATAAATGCCTTTGGGATCCAAGTTTAGGGCTGTTAGCGGTAACTGTATCAATGGTTCCTGAGATTCTTTTCCGTCCTGCGAGTAGGCAAATAATACAAT
The DNA here is from genome assembly GCF_018446385.1 of Zingiber officinale. NCBI lineage: Eukaryota > Viridiplantae > Streptophyta > Magnoliopsida > Zingiberales > Zingiberaceae > Zingiber > Zingiber officinale. The sequence continues at coordinate 145,803,890 of NC_055990.1, read as the reverse complement.
GTTGAACATGATCGATCCTTGCCATAATACCATTTGCAAAGTCATTCAAGAAAGAAATATAATTTAAAAAAAAAAATCAGGTGCATGAAATGAGGAGCATTAAAAAAAGTGTCCTTCAATTCTTAAGAAAAAAAATTACAATTTTCAAAACAATTTTTTATCAGTATAGAAAATTTTAGGAAAATCTAAAACAACTTGAAAAGTTAGTCAAAGATGTAACAAAAGGAATGTACTTCTTAGCAGAAAAAAAAATGCAAATACCTTCAGAAGATTCTCATCGATCCTAAACAAGGAAGGATAGAGAAGTTTAAGCATCCTGCTTACAGGTAGTATCATCATAGTGTAACCAGCTGCACATCGATCATCTAGCGGAGCATCGGCATACCCTCCACGAAGAGCTACAGATTTACAAAGAGCCAATACATACAATGGCAACAATCTCAAAGATTCTGGATATATCAGTCTTCCACTCAGACGGTGCTGAACAGCAAAGAGATTTCGGTACTCTTTAAGGCTTTTCATGAGTTTCAAATGAATTGATTGTCTAGCATCGTCCAGCTTCTGTGATAGTGAGTTCTCAATTGCTGCAGGATCTTTCACCTTAAGAATCCAAACAAGAAATTTTCAAACATACTACAGAGACCAATGTTTCTACTTACCAATCCTACCCAACAAAGAGATAATGGCACCAGTATCCGCCTGATTGTACATCTCATTAAGATCGGTTACTACTGGTGCAGCTGCTGTGTGAACTCTAATTCGTCTCTCACCTGTTGAGGAAGTATATCTATGCCAGATAAGGACTTGCCCATCATTTCCATTCCACAAAATTTCATCATGGTTCCAGGTGACTAGAAGCTTCAATAGTCCACAAAATTTTCAAGTAAAAAAGAGCTCATGAATACAACAAAGCAGGTTCTTATTATCTTGATACTGAAAGAAAACTCCCAGCGGCATTTCCTATCTCAACATCCACAACTAGCATGCATTTTAATTATCGTTTTAGCAAGTCAAACTTAAAAGCATAGTTCAAAAGGTGATGGAAATGACAATGCTACATTCATCTCAGACGCAAAATTTCAGAATGTTCTCAACAGAAATTACAAAGGCACAAGTGTCGACACCTGCATAATTCAAATTGCTGCAGCAGTGCTTTTCATGCGAACCGTCATCTAAAAATTTTATTGCTCTAACTTGCGTGGAATTGTTTAGGTTAGTTCATAGAAGCATTAGGGATTTCAAGAGACACTTTGTTTGAATGTGGAAAGTCATTTTTTACCTGACCAGAATTCTCACCCAATTGATCCCTTACACTGTAGCAAATATGCATTTTACTATAGAAAAGGATACAAAAGGGCAACTTGAAAGTATACAGTTTGAGTTGTCATTAGGTTTTCTTCCAGAGACAACTGCATTGCGAAGGCTTTGTCACAATCTACAGCAGGAAGGGCTAACAAATCAGTTGATCGTAGCATAAAATGTCCATGGTAATTTGTAAAGCGGACACCTGAAACGCAAAAAAGTTGTTCTCAGAAAATCAATTGCTTGTCCCACATTAGCTTTGAGGGAAAAAAACTACAGAAGGAGAATTAGTTCTATTAATAACCTTTCCCACATCTTATGCGCATCACAGCTTCCCAGGCAGTCTCCCTTCTAAGATTCCTACCCAACTCATAGCTAAGTTTCTCATGGTGAATAGCAACCTGAAATGATGGATAATGATATACCTGGCCACCAGTATACTTGGCCAGAGATCCTGCAAAAACAAAGAAAAATGCATAAAGACATGTGGAATGCCATCTTATAGAACCACTCGATGAAGAGTTTTGGGATGTCACCTAAAGAAGCAATATCTGTGTACTTCTCACTGAAAGCATATATGTCCACTGCAATCTGGTTCTTTGTAAACTCGGCAGCCATCTGCTTATAGAATGAATCTTCAGGTAGTCTTAAAATATGTTCTTTGTCTGTCCCATAAACACGAAGATCATCTCCACGAAGTCTCAAACGGCCAACACCAAGTGATGGCAATGTACTCTGAAAAATGAGCAACTTCCCTCCAAGTTGACTCTGTCAGAAAAGCACAAAACATGTAAATGAAACATTAAATTCAATGAAAAGGAACCAATCAGATGAAAGACAATTTACCATAACCATGAATGATGCTTTAAGAGCAGGCCCAAGGGCTGATTCTACATTAACGGAGCTCTGGAACATAACCGGCAAGCTATCAAGGAATGCTTCAACTACATGCCTAGATTCAGATAAGTTGACGAGAAGATCATCAGGCAGTGGTAAAAATATATCATCCAGATCAGATACCACCAACATTTGAGGCTGTGTTAAAGAAGACTGGAAAAAAAAAAGATTAATCAACAATAAGTTTGACAATTGTAAACATTTGTTTGCCAAGCAAGCAAAGCTATCCAGATTGACCAGCAATGGGGGCATATATTACTGCTACACGACACAACTTTTCACAATCTACACTACTTGCCTTCAGATTGTGGAAATGCAATGTGTTGTCAAATGTTATAAAGCCAATTTGTGTCCTAGGAAAGCCAGGTAAATCATCAAGGCAGGATTTGATGGTCTTTGCAACAATCTGCAAATTAGTTAAAAGACAAACTGAATTCTGAGGTCCATATCAAACATTAGCTAAATAATTTGAAAATACTATAATATAGAGGCGGCATAGGTGGTCGAACTATATCTTCCCGAAATATTACCTCAAGCAAACCAGAACGAACAGCGGATACGGACACATCAATGAGGAAAAAGTATAGAGGCGGCATAGGTGGTCGAACCATGTACTCTGTTGAAGCAACAAATTCTACACTACCTTTGCATAGCTCAGGTCTTTGGTCAATATCAGATCTTCTGCCACTGGCATCCAGCCCACAATAATATTCCGCAGGCACTGATCATAGCAAGATACTGATAACTAAGAGCTTATTCTAGCAACCAATATAAGTAGAGAAAAGATGACATGTTTCTGACAAAAAAAAATATACAGAAAATCTATTCTAATCAAATTTCATGCAATAAAAGTAGTCTCCATGCTATTTATACTTTCCCAGACCATGTCCATAATGGACATGGGGATCAGATAAAATCCAAAAAATAAGGGGTATATACACCTTCTAAACTTCTTTAAGCTATAAGTCATTTTACAGTTGATGCGTTCCATATTTCTTGCAACATAAACACCAGGGTCCTCAGGTACTAAGATCAAGTAGTAAGCTAGATCATGTTCACTTAGAGAGCGGACATTAAAGCTGATAACTAGACAATATAAGTGCAGCACTATTGTACCAAGCCCTACAAAAAGATTGAAACTACACTCCCTATCATTAGATTATTTTAATCGGGTGATCCATGATATTTCAGGTCATAGTACTGTCAAGCTAATACATAAGCTAATCATTAGGAAAAAAAACATGGATAACAATGCCCAAGTGGATTTCATCAGAATGTAAATATGAGAGTTTATATACCATCATTGAGGAAAGAACAAAGGTTGCACCTCCACTTCCTTCCAGCATCTGTGAACATCACATAGGGATTTATATATGTACGACATCTTCGGCAGCGAACAATGCCCACTGGCCCAAAATTGATGACTGGTACCTCATCCTGCAAGAAAATAATTGATAAATGCATGCAAGGTATGAGAAGGCATCCACTTAATAAGCACAAAATATAAGTTTACCCCATCAGGAGTTTCAGCTAGAGGCTGAACCACTGCTCCAAGAGGCAAATGCCACCTAGAAAACAATGACTGAGAATTTGGTATTGCATGAGTAGTCAGCCGTAAGAATCTTGGATGGCAATTCAAGTGGTACATCTCAGGAATTTTAGTTGAAATTTCATCCCCGCTTAGTGGCCTTGGAAGTAAGTTTGTATCAACTCCAGGATTGAGGGACCCAGGAACAGATCCAACAGATAATGACTGAAATTCTTCAACTAGACTTTGAACACCTCCAAGAGGAGGTCCTGTCAAAGGATGCTGCAGCTGATCCCTTGAAGTATAACCCAATGGACCTCCAATAGGAGGCGGTGGAGGCACAATACTTTGGTGAGCATAAGGAGAAGCATGTCTGGCAGGAACATGAGCAGGTGTGAAACCCTGCATCGGTGGTTGGGAAACTGGCCCAGAAGCATGAAACTGTGGATCTGGTTGAAATGAGGGTATGCTAGACCTTGGGGGTACATTTGAATATGCATGCAAAGGTGGTTGAGATGGTATTTTAGTTGCAGTAAATGATGGCTCTGATAGCTGAGGCACAGTATTTCTTGGTATCATTTGCGATGAACTTTGTGGTGTGAGACCCATTGACACTGTAGGAGTTTGAGATTGAGGCTGAAACGATCCAGTATATGGCGACCCGCGTGGCTGACCAATAAAAGGTGGAGAGCCCAAGGGCACCGAAGATTGAGCAATTGGATGATATCTTGCGGGTTGCATTTGCTGATAAGAACCGACATTCTGAACTTGATAAGATGGAGGACTAGAAGGGCCACTCGGCCTAATAGGTGGTGGCAGCTCTCCGAAGTTAGCCGGCTGCGGGCCAACAGCAGGAACAGAGGAGAAAAATGGCGATGTAGTTTGTGGAGTAAAAGATGACCCAAATTCAGCTACAGGACCTGAAGAGGCAAAAGGAGTAGGAGCTCGAGAAGGAATAGATCCATCCAAGCCAACAATAGGACCTGAGGATCTGAGAGGTGCTGAAGCTTTTGGAGCAGTTGGAAAGGATGAGGTGGGTCTTCCTGGAAAAGTTGGTTGTTCCATCCCCAGTGGTTGTTAGATTTTGCCACCTGAGTGGCAATGCCTGCTAATTCATATTACATTAACCACGACTTATAAATGATAAATAGTCAAAAACATTTTTTTTTAAAAAAAAATGACAATCTAAATATATATATTTATACAAGATTCGAATAAAATTCGCCAATATATTCTGACAAATCCCACTAATCATCCAAATTCCAAAGCATTAGAGCTAGTTAAACATAATAAATGGGATCCAAATTCAACTAAAATAATCCATAGTGGCAAATCTAAAAGTGAAAAGAACTAATAAAGCCTTATTTGAAAAACACTTCTAGTCAGCAAATGCACTGGATACTACAGCATATGTAGTTATGCACTATACAATTACTCAATTTCATATTTACAAATGGTTATTCAAACCTTGCTCTTTCAAGTAAGCAAAGTGAGAGAAATCTCATATTGGCAAAGAATTATTGGGAACATTAGAAGGTGAACAAGTTGATGGAGACAAACAATCAGTTTAGCCCAAGTTGCTTATTCCTTGAGACATAAAAATGGGAAAGATATATTTTCAATCTTTCTACACACTTAAAAGCCATATTTGTGAATAAATCGTCCACTATTTTTATATACTCGTCACATCAATTCTAGTGGGCATTACCAAAGTTGTAGTCAGTGTTTATTATTTTAATTAGTCCATAACCTTTGATTTTGGAAGAAAGAAATTGTATCCAAAGTTCAACTTTAGAGCATCCACATCAGCTACCCTATCCAAAGATTTTACCCTAAATTTTGGATAAGATAGCTAAAAAACCTTTGCATCAGCTACCCTATCCATTCCCTAAATTTAGATTTGATGAATAGTGATTCTCTAAATTTAGGGAATGAAACCTCTACCCTAAAAATAAAATAATATTTCTTTTTAATCTCTCTCCTTCCACTCAATCTTTTCAATCTCTCTCCTTCCACTCATTCCATAAATATAATAATAAAAAATAAAAAAAAGAGAAGAAAATAATAAAAAATTAAGGATGATGGAAATTTTAGGGTAGTTGATGTAATGTGTAGTGAAAAGTGATTGTCTAAATTTAATAAAGTGAGTCATTTATCCTAAATTTTAGATATAGTAATAGGGAAACTGATGTGGATGCTCTTAGCATTGATTCTATCTAGAATCACACTTAGTATATTGTTAGAAAACATATGCCATAAGAAGTTTATTAAACTTATCCTAACACTTATGGAAACATGATCACCTCAAAAAATAGTAGAAAACTATATAGAAATGGTTGCCCATTTATAAGCCTTAAAAACGAACTGATTTCATAATTCAGCTAGTGAAACAAAATATGAAAACATGCAAGAACAATAACAACATACTGACATTTAAGTATTTAACCAAACTTTCAACTTGAAAGAGAAAAAAATATTATAGATTAGTTACAGTGGTAAAATCACTAAATTATATAATACAATAACCTTTATAAAAATAAAATAAAATATGACAAAGGTGACTATAATATGCAGTGAAAGATTTTGTAAAAATATATAAAGGAGACCCTATAAACTACCTTTGAGAAATGGAGATCAGAATAATTAGAGTAAAGCCAATTATTTTGGTGAAGTCGACAAAGATTAATTGGTCACTCTAATCTCTCTAGAACACCTCTAAACTAATCAATGAAAGAAGAAGCGTATTATTCACAATTATTATGTCTCAGGTTTGCTAAAGTGAGCACAAATGATCTATGGATACAGAAGTATTTACATCTATATAAGCTCATGAGTAATAACTTGATCTGATATGTGAAATAATCTCTCTAGAACACCTCTAAACTAATCAATGAAAGAAGAAGTGTATTATTCCCAATTATTAAGTCTCAGGTTTACTAAAGTGAGCACGGATGATCTATGGATACAGAAGTATTTACATCTATATAAGCTCATGAGTAATAACTTGATCTGATATGTGAAATAATCTCTCTAGAACACCTCTAAACTAATCAATGAAAGAGGAAGTGTATTATTCCCAATTATTAAGTCTCAGGTTTACTAAAGTGAGCACGGATGATCTATGGATACAGAAGTATTTACATCTATATAAGCTCATGAGTAATAACTTGATCTGATATGTGAAATATTTCCTACCCTAACAATACAGCTTATCTTCTAGAGTGTACATTTAGTGCCCCGCATCAGCAAACTCATTACAATAAACAAAATTAAGGCTACTTAAACAAAAGAACCTCAAATAAATTTCCAGAACACACTCTAGACCAATAACCCCGTCACTTCGTACTCCTAAAACCTAGAATGCACAGCATGATGCAGCTACGTTGGCCTCTGACTCATAAAATGAATCTCATGTGGCACACGAACGCCCAATAAAAATTTAAAAGGCTTCACAAAAAATACCCTATGAAGACAATACTAGCTAACTGACGCGAAGCAATAGTTGAATGATCCCATTGGCAATCTCATGCTACACGGATCCATATCCAATTGACAATCACAAACCATAAAGGTGCATAAAAAAGTACACAGATCTACAAAACTCAATCCGCAGAAGAAATCCTCCTAAAAGAGAAATTTTTTCGAAGCCAAACTGGCAAAGAACATCACTGGTATCCGACCAATAGAAGGGCAGGAAGAAGGAACAAATACCTTTCAGCGTCGCCGTCCGTAATAGGGGTGCCAAAAAGCGGATCACGGCCTGCTCTCCGGGTGCTTGATTGGATCTTCGAGTGCCGCGCCCGCGTTGTGATGAATTCAGCAAATTCGGAGCTACAATTCAGCAAACGAAGGCAAATACTTCAACGATTGCGAAATACCAAGGAGAGGAATGGCGCTGACGAAATCGAAGAGCCGATTCACGATGGAAGAGTCTCGAAGTGGACAAATTTTGGATGGAACCATACGAAGCGTACCTATGGAACCTGGCAGGCCCGAAGCGAGGACCTGGAGGCGGTCGGCGGAGGCGATGGCAAAATGTACGACTTAAGACACGACGACGGATGGTTCGCGGCGTCATGTACCAGCGGCACTTGGGCCGCAAACGGGCCGAATACAAGCCCGTTTGCAGATAACGAGCCGCGTCCATGATGGGAGCCATAAAATTGGATCGTTATTCAATCCACACCCTCCAAGTAAACAGAACCTGAAAATGCTTTACAATAGGGCTTTGTTTATCGTCATAGAAAGGAAAGGAGAGGATACCAAAATTGGCAACCTCAACTCCTTGCCTATGCACACCTTGCTTTGCCTTGCCATTACTCTTTTGTTCATGTTTGTTTACCCTCAAGCTCCAATTTGCGATCTGTTCATCGCCTATTTTCCATGAGTTGTGCCCTCCACCTGCATTGCGACTTCGATGATCGCTTGGGCGCAGCAGCAACCACCCTCGGCCGATCGTTTTGTCATGGCACTCGCACCAAAAAGTCGATACTTAAGTAGATACAAATTCAAATGAGAGCATAAAATGCAAGCATCAAACCTACCATCCCTTTTCATGCCCCCAACATACATGTACTGATCTTCGGTATGTAAAGTTTCCATGAATCAACTTGTAGTCGTAACTGATCTTTGCGGATGAACCGGAGGTTGACTATATACATACACAAAAGAATGCAATCACTGTAAATAAGTCTTGTTGGAGAAACTGATCAAGGGGGCAATGGGCACCTTTAGTTGTGGATTTAGATAAATGGATATACATACAATCTGACCATCACACCTCCTCTTGGAGGGACAAAAATTAGGAACACAGAATTAAAATTAAATCTAAAGTCAACCTAAAGACCTGAACAATTAATGAATAGTAATTTTGAGCATGTTAATCCCATGAAGGCGTTAGGATTAAAATCCAAATCCAAACTTGGAGACTGAAGACTTTGATAATCACTGATTTGGATCAATCTGTGTTAGGTCAAAAGGAAAAAAAGAGAGAGAGATGAGATCTTTTGCCTCGTTTATATCCTGCAGTGGTTTGAGTGTTCTTTATGAAATGGTAGATGTGCAGATTCTCCACTCTGATGAAGCTTCTTCAATCGCTTAAGCGCCTGACGGGAGAAAAAACATCTGTTAAAACTTTTCAGGATGACTTTGTTGATGAGTTGCAACAAGATGTTTAAAGAGCACAAACAAAGAGTCCTTTAAACCAACAACAAATAGATTCTGCGAAATAAGAGGTCGCAAATTGTACTATGTCTGTTAAACATAACATATGCGGCTGATTCATCGTATCAACATAAAACTTTTTTGACTTACTAAGGTTTTAGGAGACAATTTATATGTAGGCTATGTCATATGTACCAAAATAAAACGTTTTGACTTTAAGTGACAAAAGGTTTAAGGAGTACAATCAGATTATATTTAAGGCACGTATTTAAAGATGAGTAAGACAAGTTAAACCACATGGATTGTATCGTTCACTTCAATATAAAACTATATCAAATAAAACAAAAATCAATTATGCATTTTAAAATAACTAAATTACAGTATCTACGACTAATTAAACTTTCTAAAGAACTCATCTGATACAGAGAATTATCAAGTTTTTATAAACTAATTTACTCAGTCTAATCATGTTACACATTCATATATTCAAGTCCATTGTGTCACTTGTGGGTTTTTCTTCGTTAGTCATGTTTTGAATATTGTAGAGTTATGTTGTGTTAAATGATGTCTAATATTAGCAGTCTTAAATAGACTCAAAGGTGCAACTTGCTAGGGGTAGAGGGAGACCTAAAAAAATTTGAGACGATGTAACAATTAATTTAAGATTCAGGTTTCCAACCCCAAACAGTTTGGTAAAGATATAGAAACTATTCTAATCCCTCCATTGAGCTCTATGCGACAAGGTAAACTATACACAAAAAGACTAATAAAAAAATAATTGCACAATAAAGGTGATAAATAAATGGTAGTTTGAGGAAATTACCTGGTGTTCAGGAATTCTTGTGCTAGTTACGTGATTTACAGGTCTCTTGACCAAGTTAGTAGAAGATCGGCGCTTCACACGGAAGATTTCACAGTCAGAATCATCACTATCTTGTGGAAGAACAGAACTGAAACCCATGGTGCAGTCACTTGAATGTTTATTGTATGATTTACTAAATTGCGTTGAGGCATATTCACTTCTTGAAGACCTATGGAAACAGTTAGCTTGGGATCCTTTATTAATCTTTCCACAATCCTGCATCGAGGGCATATGGATACCAAAATTGAGTTTAATGAATCTTAACATTTTCAATATCGAAGTTCAAATTCAGTACTTACATCATTTTCTACTGAAGAACCATCATCCAGCACAATCGAAGATGATAAAGTTGAGGAATCAGAAAATGTTTGAAATACGAGAGAGCCATGCACAATGTGTTCTTTCTGTGATATGCAATTTGAACTTTGTGAGCAGAAACCAATTTTTGCATCAGTTTCAGGAGTTTGAAAAAAGTTGATCTCGCAATATGGACTATAGCCATCTTCTTTGGTTTCACACAGCAAGTTTTGCTTTTGAATTGCCACTTTTATACCATCTTCCTGCTCAAACTTCTGTGCTATAGCTTCCAGTTCTTGCAGGTCCTTCCTCATAAAGAGGATGCACTTACCACAACAATAGTAATCAGCTCTTTCTTTGACTGTCATTTTGCAATAAGCAACAGTGAGATACATACACCATGAAATACCATCAACAAAAAAAACTCAGGTAACTTTTGTGTTTACCATGGTGAAGGCAGACAGGTTGTGAATTGCAATGGCACTGAAAATAACATAAATAGCAGTCGCGCCTGCATATACTGCAGAGTACTATTCCAGTTAAATTCGAAGAATGGTGCATGTGTGCGCCACCTTTCTTTAACAACCATCTAGCACGGTGCTGCAATCGTATCAATTGCACAAAAGAAATCATTATCATGCGTTGAGAGGAGAAGTCTTTCACCTGTCTTAGATTTAATGAATTTGCATTAAAAAATCTATTATCAAGTAACACCGCTTCCTTGCAGACTAGCTCCTCATATGAAAATAAAGGACTTCTTTTCAAAAGTGCATAATGATTGCTCGCTATGGAGCCAAATTGAAACCAATCATCAGGAGCAAAGTTCACTGCCTCAGCGCAATTGAAACCTGCAGTTTGAAAGGTTCAAGATGTGTATTGAAAATAGGACAGCAGACGTATTGACACAATAGGTAATCATACATGTATGCACATAAGTTTGAACATAGAAAATATTATAAAGTAATGCTACCAAGAACACACAGTAATCTCTAAGAATGTTCAATTTAAAGATGTGGACAAGCAAAAACTTGGAATTCGAAAACTCTTACCGTGGCTAAAACCGGCGTGATAAGCTCGTGGAAAGGTCACGACAAATTCTCCAGGTCTTTGTACAGCTTTGCACACAGGAACATCATTTTCTAATAGTATATTAGGCGGAAACATTGTTGTCTTTTCTACAAGAACATTAAATGCAGCATCATCTCCTTTCGAAGCTAGTAGCTCTTCGCCATACACATTCTCCCTGACCACCTTCTCAAATGTGGTGGCAGCATGGCCTGGCACACCATACCATGTTTTAGATGCTCCACAATGATGATAGTTGATACTGCCAAGAGAGGTTATACATAAGATGTTGTGCAGCAACAGTGATAGATGAACAATTCGGACAGTCAAATGCTTTTGTATACCTGTATAGGTAATGATCTTCCACATGCCAAGCAAACATACTGAATAACATCCCGATATAGAGCATGGGGTCTGTAACTCCCTGAAAATTAATATGAGAAACAAGAACGTAATTACTTAACAGAAAATTAAGCAAGTAGATTATTCTTACTGGTTTATAGATCATTACTTACAGGAATTGCAACTTTCAGAAGTCGCAATGTGGACTTGGGATCACGAGAAAGTCTCTGTATGCAAGAACAGAAGAATCATGGTAATGGAGAGTTAAAATCTACAATGAATGTTTGGTAACCAGATTATCTACAATGATAAACCACATTCGAAGAACTACAGTATAAAGGTGTAGAATTATAATATTACAAAATTATTCTCCATCATTCTTTTCAGAAAAAAAAACATGTAGAAGTACATTGGTTTTAAAGTTCAAGAATAAAAACTAATTTGCTCCCTAGGACGATGACAGGCATCTGATTCACCAAAATGAGAGACAACACAAGCATGGAAAATAGTGAAGGGTGGTCAAAATCATTTTTGCCTGCATAGTAGGCCATCTAGGAAGCTAGTATTCCCACAACAAAAAAAAATGGAAAAAAAAGTTATATTTCAAAAACTAAATTGATTCATCTTAGTCAACGTAAAATACAAAAATAGCTACCATGGTAGTGGGGCCGGCTGTGTGGGGCGCCTGAAGTTAGCGTATGACCTTTTGCAGAAATAGCTACCCCATGGTATTCAAACTATGATACTGAAGGATGCTATTATAGGTTCACAGGATATTAGAATCACTGAAACTGAGTTTGTAGTTATGCACAAATGTTGGAAGCAAGTGACATGCAAAATATAATTGTTATTTGTATGCTTTCAAATAATAAAAACAGATGTATGAATATTGATTAGTGCCAAGAAAGTTGTCAATTGTGGATAACACAAGAAAAGACGACATTATGAAAATTGTTCTTCACCTCAGAATTACTACTGATACTTCTTTTCTAAATTTGGAGGTTTAGAAAAAGTAACAAAATTATTTATCCTCTCTCTCTCTCTCTCTCTCTATATATATATATATATATTATGCATTCAGAGCACAATAATATAATATTCTTGTCATATTTTGGGAGCATTCCATTAGATTTAGTAAGAATGCTAAGATGAGCTTGTGAAGTAATGCAAATTATTTAAATTTTAAAAGTTTTAGACTGTAAAAGCTCATTTCAAAAGATACTTCTATTTAGGAGAATAAGTTAGATAAGGTAGCTTTTGCTTGGGTAATTATCTTATTTAGGGTAGGGAATTATTCAATTTTGATTAAATCCTTTTAATTATCATCACTTCTTTCATATAATATTTTTTTTATTTTTTTCCAACTTTAATTGTGTTAGGAACTGTTCCCCAGGATCCTGCATAGCGGGAGCTTCGTGCACCGGGCTGCCTTTTTTTTTTTTTAAATTGTGTTAGGAACCCAATCCCCTTTGCTAATCACCATTCACAATAATAATCCATTTTAATGCGTATGAGTTTGTAAAGTTAACAAAGGAGATAAATCAAAATGACCACTATCTAGGATTGATTGTGTTGTTCCAATACATGACAAAATGAGAGGAAACATATTAAAATGGTAAGAACATATTTAAAGACAAGTTGAATCAATTAGCGCTGAGAGCATGATAGGTAGGAGGAGATAAAGAAACTCTAGTTAACGAAACCATATCTGATTTAAAAGATTTCAATACCACTAACAATAACATCCCCATGGTTCAGTTGTGGGATAAAATCCTCATATAGCTGGCTCAAATAGTTGGGATGCATGCTTCTTTTTATTATTAGCTGATTCTATCAAATGATGCGAAAACATTACCAAGGTGACCAGTGTGCAGATCCCTTTTTTATATTGATTGAAGAAAAATCTGAATAGTTCAGAACTTGAGAAAAATAAACAACACAGTATAGAAAAAGAAGTACCTTCAAATTCCACTTGCTTTTTCCAAGTTGGTCATTAGGAGAAGACGAAAATGCACTACCATCAACATCACATGCATATTCAACAGATTCTATCTTTCCACTGCTAATTTCATGCCAGAATTCCCCTTCCAAGTATCTATCTGGGAGATATCCGGCACTTGAATATCGACGGGAAAATACCTTGTTTGCCATCTTCTCAAATTCCCGAATCGTATAGTTTCTGAATCCAAATCTCAGAAGCTAAGGGAAAAAAGCTATCAACTTTTGGAACCCACTTTGTGAGAGTTACTAACCTTCCACTCATGAAAAAGCTGATTTTGTCATCGGCACTCCACTCAGCAAGCCGAAAAGGCTGCACCCTAGTAGTAAACCTGAACCCAGCTTTCTCCTTCATCAAAACAATGCCAGCAGGTACTGAGGCAAGTAAGGGTGACACGATCTTGCATATACCTGAAATAGTGTGGCAGCACTATGAGTTTCAGCACAATATTGGAAAATGTAAAGGGAAAGACCTGCCTGATAGATGAACTTCACAAAACATTTTCTTGTGATGAACACAAACCTACAAAGCAAATGGAAAAAGGGTTATTACCAAATTTTGAAGCTTCAGGAGCAATTTTCTGAATATAATCTATGGGATTCTCAAATTCCTCCATTGTTGGATAAAAAACAGGGCACTCTGGAATGTCATTGATCCTCTGTAAATTAGATGTGTTGAATTTCTCCAATTTATGCTTTGAAAAAGCTTCTCTGCTAGCACCGCTCAGATGAGGAATTCCAGTGGTACTTCTATGTATTCTCGTGCCCCATGATATGGATGCTTCTAAGGGAACACCTCCACTTCTTGTCATCATATTACTAGCAAAGAAACAGACACAGCTGCAATATTTGAAGTCTTTTTATGTTCCAGTTATTCTAATGATTTTCAACATCTCTACCCAAGCATACACTTCCATAAACCTGTCAATAAGGAACAGATCAGAGTGAAAGCGTAAGGTGAATGAATTAGTATCGACATTAATTTACCTAGTATGAAAGATGTACGTGAAATACTTGATGATGAAACAAGAAGAGGCAACTATTAGTAGATATAGCTTCCTCAGACTTTCTAATGTTATCCAATGAATTGGCAAGACCTTCAGAAGCTTCAGTTTCTGGTGTCACAAATGCTGGATGAGTGACGGGTGAACAATGACTCCTTCACCATTGGGTCAGCATATTGTTCAGAATTTTACTCAGCTGGTGGTTATAATAAGCTTAACTTAAGAGCCTGTTACTTGGGGATTGTTAGATATGCATCTTCTTTCTTATATGGAAGCACAGCACAAAGGAATAGTCATGGATTCTTAATGCTTATGCTCAGGCATGGATTTTGGAGGAAGAAATGATAAAAAAAAGTTTCAGGGCAACAGATTAGAGTTACAGATGTTCACCACCTTTGCTATGCATCTTTACTTCACTGGAAATGTTAAACACCTTCACAGCAATAAATTCCAGGCCATGTTACATAGATTGCAGTATTTGGCGCACCACACTGTTTGGACAATATTCTCTGCCTTCACTTAATGTTTTGTTTTTCTGCTTCTTTTCCCATTCTTTTATTTATTGACTGTGTTACATTCTAATAGTATCTTAGGTAAAGTTTGTTCATTGGTACTCAATTTCAAAAAAAAAAAAAAAAGGTTAGTAAATTAAATAGAATTACTAATATGTTAATATTAAAATTTGTGAAATCCCATCCCACAATCGTCAGGAGCAAAGAGAACCAATTTTGACAATACCACAGATTTCTATCCATTTAGTTAAAGGATGTTTATGGCTTTTCAAAAAGTGATGATAAACTTCCCTTGTATAAGTTTTACTTACTAAAACTGTCATCTGTACCTGGACAATATTGTTTATTGAATAACATGCTATCGAGAACCTATGAATTACCAGAAACAATACAAAAGTTAGCCCAACCAGAACCTGTTTAGGGGGATCAGATAATTTATTAATCACTAGATTTCTGCACTCTGGACTATTTGATCTTTAGCAATAGTTTAACCGGACAGTAAGATGTCCTGTCAATACAGGATTTGGAGAGA
The DNA here is from genome assembly GCF_018446385.1 of Zingiber officinale. Taxonomy (NCBI): domain Eukaryota; kingdom Viridiplantae; phylum Streptophyta; class Magnoliopsida; order Zingiberales; family Zingiberaceae; genus Zingiber; species Zingiber officinale. The sequence continues at coordinate 145,788,388 of NC_055990.1, read as the reverse complement.
TTGGATATGCAATCTTAACCTTAAAGCAAATAGGCCATTCCATGGTTAAAACCTTTATTATATGGGGTTTGAGGCATATGCCTTATTGTTATAATGTGCTTGGAGGTGGCAAATGTCCAAGCAGATCCAAATGGCATTTGTATTTTTTTCCTTTTCTCACTTTCATACTTGAGAAGGAGAGAAGATCATATAACAACAACTACAACCAAGCCTTTTCCCACTACGTGGGGTTGGCTGTATGAATCCTTTTACGTCATTGAGCTCTATCTCCTATTATATCATCATCTATATTTAAATAAATTTTATCTTGTTTTATTGTTGCTAATCAAGTCTTTTTTGGTCTTCCTCTTCCTTGTTTGATATGTATGTTTATCATAGTTTCACATCGCCTACTGGAGCATTTATTGGTCGTCTAAGTACATGTCCGTACCATCTTAAACGTGTCTCTCGGAGTTTTTTCTCAATAGATGCAACTCCGACTTTCTCTCTAATGCTCTCATTTCTTATTTTGTCCATCCTCATATGTCCACACATCCACCTTAACATCCTCATCTCTGCAACAGAGAAGATCATACAACATTGACCCAAAAATGAACCACAACCAATTGGTTCTTACTAACATTTATCTTGAACGTCAAACAGCTTACAACTATATGATAAAATCTTGGTCCTCCTGGAGAACCAATGGGCAATCCATAATGCCACTTGATTGGATCTTGACCATGTATATCCATCCCCACCAATATGCCTAGATAGCTTGTTAGGCCAAGGTATTATATTAGTGTCATTCATTATCTTATATGGAGTTCCAGAAGAGGTTGTAAATATTATCTTGCACGAAGACACATGTACAGCTAATTTATACACTACTGTTATATCTTGTTCTACTTAGATATCTTCACCTATAGCTCTAGAACTATCAATGACATAAATCAAATGATTTTGAGTAATTGTTTTACTTTTCCCCCTTCTTCTGCCCTATTTGTCAGTTGTACTTTAAATGGATTTATATGCATTTGAGCTTTCATGCTAAGCATTTCTCAGCTTCCTGGCTGTGTAAAAGAGCTCCACCATTTCCCTTGTAATTTGTTCGTGCAGCTGCATTCACTGTGGAGAACGTTAATTACTTTTCTTCATATCAATCGCACCTTTAATATGTTTTCTTTGTTTGATTTAATAAAGCAACCAATCAAAGGGGGACAAAAAGCAAGGCAATTAGTCTTCAACATTAGTACTACCATTTTTTTTTTTCAAAATTGATACTATTCAAGGTCATTTCATCTAATAAACAGTGTAAAGAGAGCTAGTTACATAGAGCCGTTTCCGCTTCCATGTAAATTGTGACAAAGGAAAGAAAAAGAAAAAGAAAAATCACGAAAGTTAGCCAACTAAAAGGCTATTAGTTTATCCTCCTAGTCAAGAGACCAAATTCGCAATATTCTCACGGGACTGGATAAGATAGGAAGAAAAAGGAAATCTAGATACACATGTAAAAAAAAAAAATAGATTTTTCACAAAGATCAAGCATCAAGGAAGTAAAATACCAACGCCAAAGCCAAGGAAAACAAGAGAGAAAACCAAAAGGGCGACTCAAAAAAAAAATCCCGCGGTTACCGTCACAATCACCGGTTTCTAGCCCCGAATCCAACAGTCTCCGCAGATGCCCGGAGCTATAAGTACGAAATCTGAACCCGCATTCCGGTTCCACCGGCGAAAACAGCAAGAGATCCAGAGACGTCCCTCTCTCCCCAACGGCGCAACAAGCGAGCTAGCGACGAAGAATCCCGCCAGCAAGGCAAACGTAGCGCCTCCGTAGGGGATAATTCCGCCGACGGAGGTCGCTATTCCGGCGATAAGGCGAGGATTTCGAGCGGCGGAGAGAGGTCGGTAGGACAAACGAGGGGCGAAACAGCGAGGAAGGAGAGGAGAGAGAGAAGAGACGGAAAACGAAGCCACTTGTTCGCTTTAATAATTAATAATTAAAAAAAACGCATTTAATTAAGAAAAAGTGTGAAAAATGATGGGTTTTTTTTTAAAAAAAAATCTGGTGCTAATTTGAAATAAAAATGGATTTTTTTTCTCAAGAAAATACTCAGAAATATTAGATCTTCAAGGAGGGCATTCCGGTCATTTAACATGTACAAAACGATTTGTAGCGTGTGAATTCGCTCACGTCCCCGAGACAGGGGACGAATCGACGAACAGATGATTGCACACGTGTCCCACGAGGGCCTCCCAGCCGTTGAATCAGACGCGGTTATGGATACCGTTAATTGCACTGTTCGGGAAGCGGGAAAAGGTTTTCATCTCGCCCTGGGATAAAATTACATTCCTACCCCTTAGTTCATCGTTTACATGTCGTCTCCTGATCGTCTTGAATTGCGCATCTATCGATCGCTTACCGTGTCCAATTTTAAGGTGCATTTGGTTCGAATTATCTATATAATCGTGATTGATTACTTAAAATAATTAAGATTATAGAAAATAAAATATAACATAATTTAACCTTTAAAATACTCATTTAAAAAATAAATATTAACAACTCCACACTTTCAAAATAATATCAACAAAGTAAACAGAGGATAACCTCTCTTCTTTCAAGTAAACTGAGCGGTCCGTTGACTACCCATTGCTTTTTTTTTCTAACATGTATTTTTTTTAAAAAAAAAGACACTTTTGGATTAAACAAAGTGATTAAATGGAAAATATTAGAATTTAAAACATTTACAGAGTCCCACTTTTTAGATATTTTTCAAAAAGAAAATTTATTTCTTTTATTTAATTTTGGGTTAAAATAAATCTCTATACTTAGCTCGTAAAACATACGACTTAAATATTAAAACAAAATAAAGAATTTACTTGCTTTTGATTATTTTTATTTTTTTTAAATAAAGAAATTACTTGTTTTTTCTTTAAATAATGTCCAAAAAAGGTCACGTGCTTAATACAAAATGTTGCTTTCTTTGGTTGGTGGGTCAACCACTTTTACTTTGACCCCTCCTTTTTCCTACATCTTGATTTCATATATTTAAATTATCGCGCTTTTATAGCCGTAAAAAAGACGGCTGATCAAAGATTAGCAAACACCTAAAGTCATTAAGGAGTTCAAACCACTAATAATACTGAGAGATATATCATGGATTTATCTGATGATTAATCCGGTGGAACTTATTCTCTAAAAATATTATCTATCAAAATTGAATTCAAAACCTCAAGAAATGTCCATCAAATCACAATCAATCATGCCACACAATTCCTATAAACACATATCGAATTATAGTAAAATTTAATTAATAAATTTAGTATTTTTATATTTTTTATTTATTATGTTTTGACCATAAAATAATAAAAAAAAATACTCTAAAATACTCATAAGAAAATTTAAAGCCCTCTTTTTCCTTTTCTTACATTCGGCATAATTCATCCTCCATCCAATTATCATTTTAATTATCATAATTTATTTCTTTTATGTTAATCTTGAGACGACCTGATTGAGATTTTTTGAAGACGACCGCTTTACCTTTTGTTATTTTTATTTTTTTTAATTTTATTTTGGCTACTTTAAGATACTGTTTCCATTAGACCAAGTAAAAGGCACCTTAAACACGTAAAATCAGTTGGCCAAATTTCTCCATTTTTTCGTCGACTGGTTAACTTTGACCTCCCTTCAAAGTTGACTAAGTCCTAACTCTTGTCTCGCGCGTAGATTCTTGCCATCTATTGTCCACATGTAAGTGGTCAAATCTTATCCATGACGGCCATCCAATGGAAGGCAATCAATAAATAACTCATTTAATAATTAAAAGGAAAAAAATTACAAAAAAAAAAAAAAAAACAAGTGGAGATGGTGATGGCAGGAGACGACACATCACCCACATAAAATAAATATTATGTCTAATGACATTTTAAAAAAGGGAAATTAATGAAAAGGACAAAAGTGGGCCCCTCTCCTCCTTAGCTTTCGTTTCACTGTTTTCTTCTGTGTATTTTTTTTTTATTTATACTTTTTTGCACTTTATTATTTTAAAAAAAAATAAGATGCATCCATCCGATTATTAATTGATTAGAGAGGCAAATGAATTTTTTATAAGCAATTTTTAAATGGAAAATTTAGAGGAAATAAAATAAATAAATAAATAAATACAAAGACACAATGAAGTAAGATGGAGTTGACTTGACTAAGTGAATTAATGTTTAACCTTAGTCCAATTCAATTCAAGATGGAATCATGGATATGATTGGATTATTGGCATGTATTCAAAGACAGTCTGAGCAAGTCAAAGGGTCAAGGGCTAAACTGAAATTTTTAAAACTATAGGTGGGCCAACTAAAACATTTTATCTTTTTTTTATTAAGACATTATGGTCAGCATCATCAGGCAGGTGGAAGCACGGCGAGCACATGTTGGGAATCTTCCCATCACAAGCAATTGGATTAGCTGGTCAAATCCACTATTTCATGAAATAGTAAAAAAAGATTAAGAAATTAAACAATCATTAGTTGGATCATTTGCAAACTTATCTTCTCATCGTGGGACCAGTAATACTATAATACTGGACTGTTTAGAATGAAGGATATCATAATTTACCAGTTAATAGACAGATATACCTTGTCATAAGAGAAGCACTAGTTGTGAAACAAATGACTGAGTTCAATCAGTTGAGTAGAGTTAGCCAAACCCCAGAACTCATGCTCAAACTCATCTCTTAACCCAACAGCCTAAATCTCGGAATCTTAACATTCGATAATTGAGTTCGACAAGTTCAGGTAGGTCGCACTCGAACTTGAACTTCGATATTGTAACTCTGCATAAGAGTAAGACATTGAGTTGGGAATCCATTCATGATTCAAACATGGAATAGAATGCTCAAACTCACATTTGTACAACACCTTATGTGAAATATTCTACAAAATAAGGTTTAGATAAATTACAGAGAGAGAGAGAGAAAGAGAGAGCTCAAAATTGGCCTGCCCTAATATCTCTATCTAATCGATCAGCATTGAGTGTGCCAGGGAGTTCCCTGAAATCTTCATTGAATACGGAATATGCACTGCAACAAGAACAGATATTTGGTTAAGAGAAAAGAAACAAATTCAGGGAGAGTTTTCTTGAACATCTCATGCTGAAGAAGTATTAACCAAATTTCTCTATGAATGCATAGTTATTTCCGGGATGGAAACTCCTAATCTGGAGATGCTCAAATAGTGCACCAAACTGGGCACTCAATTAGATCAAACTGCACAGACTAGAGGGAATAATGAAACCAGCAAAAAAAAAAAAAAATTGGAAAACCCTTTCTCACAGTCTAGGTTTTGAAAGCTCCTGAGCGAAAATTTTTCCATGTGCTTTTTACTAGAACAAACAGGAATGTTTTTTTTAAAATTATTTTTCACTCAAACCAGTTTGGGGAATCCAATCTAGCTGGGTGCCTGGTTTACTAGGTGTAAACGAGGAAAGCATATATTAGGTGTATGATCTAAGCATTTTTTAGAGAGCACGATGAATTCGAAAACAACTGAAAGGTAAGTGCACTCGTTTTGAAATTTGCTAAAGTATTAAAAGCATATTATTCTACAGAATTATGGAAGCTGGAGAAAACCACATGCAGATAGCAAAATTTTCAAATTTTGCTTCTAAAATGAGAAATGAATAGCAAATTATCAAGGAAATATTTAGTCTCTCAAAATTAATTAATTGGAGGAAAACACATTGAATAAATGAAGAAACTACGTACCTCAGGTCACCATGTTGTCTTTTTCCGAGATTCAGAAGAATAATCAAGAACCCAGTGATAAGTATCTGCACATAGCATGAACTATTCAGTTCTAAGTGAAATCCTCCATGTATTATTGGTCATTACAAATTCAGTTTCCTGAGAGGGAAAGGAATGCTGAGCCTATTTAATATAAGTGGAGATTGAGAGTGGATTGATGGCTCAAACACCAAGACAGAGATGGGCTTGGGGGTGAGGAACGTCGCTGCCATCAACATTTAAAGATATGTGAGATGTGAAACATTATGAGCAAATGTAATCTTGGATTTTGGATACCTTTTATTCAACCAAAGACCATGTGATCTATGTCAAAGTTGACGAATAAAGTTTGATCTTGAGTAAAATCAAGATTCCCGAGCAAATTCAATCGACCAAAGGGTTGTTTCAGTCGACTCAACTCTATAGTCAATTGTAAATGTTTTGCTCAGGAATAAAATTATTCTATTAAGGCTTGAGTAGACTAAAACGAGAATTTAGTTGACAAATCAATCAAGTGAGCGATTAGTTGAATCGCCCAAAAATGTTTTGAGTCAATCCAATCCAAGTCTCAAACTATCAAAGGTTTAAGTTGACTATTGAAGATTTGAGTATTGGACATATACTGAATTGGCTAAAGACGAAGTCATTAGGTAATGAGTTTATCCGGTTGAGTTGACTGATACAAAATTGAGTTGATTAATGTAGATTTTTAGTTGAGTGGAAGGATTCTGAGTCAACTGAATAAGTAATTATTGTTAAATAAGCCACCAAGATCAATGTTTCAGCTGACTGGAGCAAATCAGAGTCAACTGAAATCATTTGAATTGTGGCTATAAAGAAGGGAGCAAATTGAACTCGAAGCAATGAACTCATATTCAAAGTGACCAACTCACATGCTCTAATTATCAATCTTCTAATTGTATTTCCAAGCTCTAAGGTGCTCTCAACTACTTGGAAAGAGTATTAGCTTTTGAAAGGTTCATTTTCTTTGTACGTTATTTATTTATTCTTATGGTTTAATTCTTATTCTTTTGTAAAGAGAAATGCAAGACATTTTTATATGGGGTTTCAAAGGATTTACAAGCAGACATTTCTGTAGAAGAATTTTTTGATGAATAACTCACCTAACAAGTGAGTAGGTTATGGTTTAATTCTTATTCTTTTGTAAAGAGAAATGCAAGACATTTTTATATGGGCTTTCAAAGGATTTACAAGCAGACATTTCTGTAGAAGAATTTTTTGATGAATAACTCACCTAACAAGTGAGTAGGCTGTGAAGTAGGACCTGGACCCAAAGTACATTATATTTTATGTTAGCATTGTTGGTTTTTTTGTTATTTGAATTTATATTATTTCCTCCTTGCACTAACAAATATTGAAGTTATTTTTACACTAACAATTGTATAAGTCTTGTGTTTGCAAGAGTAAATCAAAAAATTGTATTTACATATCGGTGCATATTCACCACCACTAGTTGCATCACCAATCCTAACATGTTGTAAGTGACCATGACATGGTTGTAAATGAACTGTTTTGGATCCAACATTTAATTATTTCATCAGCCTAATATGTTATTGCGAGCACAATATCCAATGTGAGATCAAACTCAAATAATTTCACATTTCCCATACACACTTACATAGATGGGTCCTATTCCAAACCGTTGAGCAATGGGAGCCATTGAGAACCACAGGATGATTCCAATCCAAGCCTTCAGACTGATAGAGAAAATTGCCATCAAGACGATGTCTATGAAATTCAGAAGGAATGCAGTCATATGGTCTGATTTATAAATCTACCAATGACAACAAGTTTTACATGTGATCATACCAGGAAATCGTAGCTTCTTCTGAAGAAATAAGAAAATTCTCTTCTTCAACCAGTTTGTTCTTTGTGGGATTTGAAATTTCTGAAGACAAATAGAGATGTGATGAAGTAATACTTGTACTATGTGGTTATTGATGGTTATCAAGCACAAAGATAAAACTAGTGCAGACAGACCAGTTCTTCCTCATCATCATCGTCTTCCTGAAGATGCTTTGCAGGGGGCTTAGGTACAACAGCTAATATTAGAGAATCTGTAAAGAGGGGAAAAGTTACTACCAAACATACTAATATTATCTAATCCACATTTTCCTTTTCAGATGCACTTCCAAGTTCCAAGTATCTTGAAAATGCATCATCAATAAAGCATATACATTTTCTTGTATAGGAAAACAGTTATTTGTCTATTTGATTGAGACATGTGCTTCTTGTCATTTGTACAAAATCAAAAGATTATATCTATATGTGTATTAAATTTGAAAGTAGACCAAGTATTTTGATTTACAGTGACCATAAGACTGATTGACGAGCTAGTGACAAAGCAGACATTAATGGAAACTTAGGTATGGCAAAGAAAATAAGAAATGAGATCTTGGTAGCTGTATAAATGACTTTTGCATACGCTATCAAGATATATGCCTGATAAAATTTCAATGTATTGTTACTTAACATCCATGAATTCTATGAATACTCTTTGTTCTTCTTGAATTCTAAAGTTGTATCTTTGATATAGCATTCTTTTTGTCAGTGACATATTGGTCGTGCAATGGTACACTAACCCTAATCAAAATTCTCAAGACAATTGTTGTTTGAGATGGGGAGCCCGATTGATGCAAGAGGTCCATATCTACACATAGGTTAAAGAGTGTACTGCTAAGTGAGCTTCCACAGAAGCATGCAGTGTAGTGCCCTTGCTAACAAATTGTGCTAAAAGTAACTCTTTTTTACTGATTTATTATTGATGCATCTTCCAAAACGTCATGAACCAATAAATTAAGCAAAAAATTGAAACTATTAACCAAACTGTATGAACTTCTGCAAACCAGAAGCATCCTGATCAACATCATCGATTTTAGGAACCAAAACTAAATGAACCGAAAGCGTCAAACTTGCCTCCATCCTGTAGCCTAATCAGCACATCCTCATCAGGCTCTTCTTCCTCCTCCTCCTCCTTCTCCTTCTTGTCCTGAAGAGTCTTTCCTCTCAGCACAAGCTTCAATCGCTCGGCCGGCAGACGACGCTCCGCCGCGACGATCCTCCTCAGATCCGATACCTAATTCGGATACCAATCAGATCACCAAATTGAGGACGTATTTCCCCGTGACAGAACTCAAAACATAAAGCAGACGAATAGAGATCGAGCGACCGCGGTCGCGAGAAAGTTAGGGCTAGTGTTCAGGGTGATCTACCTTGATGCTGGAGGGTACTCGGAGCCTCGTAGGGCGAGCGGGGCCGATGGTTTTTACGGTGACCTCCACCATCTCCTGCGCCTCTCCGGCCATTGCACACCGCCGGCGCTCCCTGGTGACGATCTCCGTTCCGATCAAACTTCTACAATTACGTTTAATAGATTTATGATGCGCATTGATTGCTTTTGGGCCACTTGCCGGCCCACTCGTCCAATTAAAAATATAGAAGCCCATAAGCAACCTTATGTCTCTTTTCTAAAGAATCCACGTATATAACTCGTACAATCCAATTAATTAATTGGTTAGTGGTAATCAATTCAAGCTTGAGAAAAATTTTCATTTGTCGTCAGAATAAATCAAAAAGCTCAAATGGATCATGATTGACAGCTTATCCTCATAAGTTTTTCTAACTCACTAATTATAATGTCACTTAGGTGAGATTTAAATTTTTGTTATTAAAAAGTTCATCCCAACTCTTACCATAGCTTCAAGGATCCTTTCCTTTCTTATTCACAAAGTGTTGATGAGCAGCTCTTCTTGGACAAGCAATTCCTCTTCCCTCCCACAACCATCTCAAGTCTATTTACTTGGATCAAAGATACGAGGAAGAGAAGAGACCCATTACGTATATAAATGATAGCAAAATTTCTTTTTTTTTTCACCCCGAAGGATTCATGTCCCTTAACTTTTTCAATAACTATTTTTGGCTTTTCAATTTTTTTTTTTCGAAACAAATTAGTTATTCAACTTTTTTTAATGAGTTACTTATGGCCCCTCCGTCAAATTTTTTTAGAAAGATTGACAGAAACTATGAAGTGTACCTTCTGCATGTCTTTTAGAAGAGTAAAAGGTATCCATCACTGGTACAGCGAACACTAAAATCTCATGATCATCTTTGTAGTTTCCAAGGTATTGCTTCCCAGGGAAATCTTCGTCGGAGAGGTCGTTGCTAGCACGTCGCATCTGTATTCCATCGCCACACCTCCGCTGGACCCGATTGGGCTACCATCACAGTGAACAGATACAGTCGATTCACTACCAGGGAGGTTGTCATCACCTTCAGGCGCCAAAGAGGAGGTAGCAAGGGTAGGGATAGTGGCCTTCTACGATAGTTTCCATCAATCTTTCTAGAAAAATTTAACAGAGGGGTATAAGTGACAAGTTAAAAAAATTGAATGACTAATTTATTTAGAAAAAAATTAGAGTGTCAAAAATAAGTGATTGAAAAAGTTTAAGGATTATAGAGGTAATTTGCCTATTTTTTAAATATGTCATCTCAATTTTAAAGTCATCTAAACTCCCTTTAAAATTTTTAACTTTATTTTTTATAGTTTCATCTATAACTATTGAAGTCTTTAATTCACTCTACAAAGGTTATCCAAAAAAATAAGTCATCAAATGTAAATTCTCATGATAAAAGATAAAGTCTTCCCCTTATAGACTCATTGAGACAATCCCACACACTTTTAAAAAAAAATCATAGAAACTTATTCAATTTTAACCGAGTGATCTTCCTAGATATGAGACATGAGATAACTTGAAATAGTATTTACATATGTCACAAATCAAATCATGTCTATCTAATGACAAGTCCTGTTTGAGTATCAACTCGGCTACACGTACGAGTGCAAGAGTTTGAAGAAGAGAATATAACAAGAGTTTGAAAACTCTTGGAGTAATTTGATGAATTTTGAACCGTTGGGTAGTTTTTTAAAAGAAGATAACCTTTAAGGGCGAAATTTTCATTTCACCTAATTATACATATAATTAAAAAACTGAGAACAAATATTCGAGTCATGGTTTTACTAATTATGATTTAGGAATTGTTAAGAAGAGGAGACATGGAGCCTTTAGTCCACATGAACATGCTCTAAAAACTATTACTTTTTTTAAGATAAAATAAATTTGAAAATAAATTAACAATTATGAGTTACCTCACCACAAGATCCGCTGGTGTGATTAGATCCTGCCACTATTTGGAATTCACAATGATTCAAAATCGTGAGATTAAATCTCAACCTTTCATTCTAATTCAAGACGGTTACAATTTATAGCTTACAATTTGCCGATTACCATCCAGTTCATGGTTTACAAAATTTTTGCCCTTGAGATGATAATGCAGCTATAGAGTATTCAAATTATCATTCAAGTATCTATAATTTAAATTTTATTTATGATGAATTTATAACAAATTTTCCTTCAAATAGAGCATGCAACTAAGGAAGTTGAGCTTCTGGCTGCCGCTGTGAGCGCTTCCTAATTTATTCTGGTGGTCAGTGGAAAATTTTCGTGGGGTCGGATCGATAGACTCGACGTTACCCAGCTTGATTAATCAGATGATTCAATATTATTATTCATTTATATATTTTTAAAAACATATTTAAAAGTTTATAAATGTGATTTTTTTTATAAAAAAAATGTAAACTTATTTAAGTGTTTAATTTTGTCCATATCAAAATCTTTAAATTCGTCCTTTAAAATTGCATTCTTTTTATAAGTTCGATTCTTCACTTGTTGAATAAATTTAATCCTTTATCCTCTGTTTGGATGGAGTGAGGGAAGATTCATTAACGGAAGGGGAAGTGAGGGGAAGTAAAGTATTTAACTTCTCCTTGTTTGAGAGGGATGGAAGATTCATTAACGTAACATGTGTTACTTTGTTTGGGAGGAAAGGAATGAGAATGAAGGTTAAATAGATAAAGTTAGAAAAATATCCTTATTTTTTAAATTAGAAATTTTTCATAATATTATATTTATTTTATAAATATAAATTAGATATTTTTAATAATAAAATTAATTTTTATATTATCATTTAAATTAGCTATTTTTTAATAAAAAAAATAATTTTTTTATACTATTCATAACAAAACAATGAATTACCAATAATCAAGTAATTAAATAAGAAATAATGAAAATAATGATTTTAGAAATCTTAAATAAAAAAATTTGAAAGATAACGATAATTCCTATTCTTTAAAAACATATTAAATTTTGATGAAAAAATTTAAAAATAGTAGATATCTTCTTAAATTTTGACGACAAAAATAGTTTCTCCTATTTTTAATAATAAAATTAATTTTTATATTATCATTTAAATTAGCTATTTTTTTAATAAAAAAATTAATTTTTTTATACTATTCATAACAAAACAATGAATTACCGATAATCAAGTAATTAAATAAGAAATAATGAAAATAATGATTTTAGAAATCTTAAATAAAAAAATTTGAAAGATAACGATAATTCCTATTCTTTAAAAACATATTAAATTTTGATGGAAAAATTTAAAAATAGTAGATATCTTCTTAAATTTTGACGACAAAAATAGTTTCTCCCTTCAATTCAGTTAGAAGATGTGTCGAATCCCCTCCTCTAATAATCTGGTTGCAATCGAGCTGTGAAAAAGACAAGGAAATTGAATTCCTGCGACATAGTAAAATTAGAAATTGAAATAATTCTTAAACTATTAAGAACAGGGATAGAATTGGAATAAAAAATATTTTGTTTCTCCTTCCTTATACCCCAATTTGGGGTGTAAGAAAATCTCTCTTTTCATGAGTAACAAAGGTTAAAACTTACCCTTCCTTACATTTCCTTTCCTTTTCTTAATTTTTTCCAAACGAGGTTCAAAATTTCCCTTTTCCTTACTTCCCCTTCCCTCACCTCCTCCCAAATAGACCATTAGTATATATATATATATATAGGATTAATAAATTGAATAAGTAAAAAATAGAAATGTTTCATATTAAAAAATTAAAATTTGGCTCAAGTGTAGAAAGTCTGATATTGAAAATTTTAAATTAAATGAATTAATTTATAACGAACCTGTCATTAATATTACTAAAATATTATAATTAAACGCTATTGTTTAAAAAATATATATAATCAAATTAAAAATATATTATATTTTAAATAAAGATGAATAAACCAACAATTGAATCGCCGGTTCAAATTGACCCATTGACTTGATTCAAGTTTCAGATCCGGTTCGATTTAGATCGGCGTCGTCAGGATCATCACTTGCCCTCGGTTAAATCTTAGTTTACTTGCTTTATCACTCATCCTAAGCTAAATCTTAGTTCAATTTCTCCATCCTTCAGTGTTCATGCAGGACTTATTCCGATATTGACCTAAAATAATATTGTTAGGAGTGGTTGCTACATGAAAATTGGCTAGGCTCCAAGCCCAGTGCAACCCTCAAATAATATTGTCTAGATTAGTGGCTACCTGAAAGTTAACTGGGAGTGCAACCCAGCCTTGTCTACGTAGACCTGACCATGATTCAGAACTGACGGTCTGACGGTTCTGAACCTCTAGTTCGGCAACTTGAATCCATTGGTTCGATAATTCTTGACAAGTCGACCCTTAACGAGAATCTCCCAAGATAGTTACAGTTCACGGTTCGCCACGGTTTGTCAAGATTCGTCACGGTTCAAGATTATTATATTAAAATTTTTAAAATTTAAAATTTAAATCTTAAAATTTATTTTTTTAAAAAAAAGACTTGTAGTTATTTAAGTTGTCTACGTATCCCCTTAGGTTATAGGAGAATCAAAGCTCACATAGTTATTTATATTTTTATTTTTTTACATTAGGAAGTGATGTTATTCATTTTCATTTTTCGTTCCCGTTGTATTGGTTCCTTCGGTATTAAATTCTTAGACTTCGTCATTAGAAAGTTGTATTCTTTGGATTCTTTTCTCGGCTTTGGTCAATCATCGAGTAATGTTTGAGCTTTCAATGAGCCAGAAGACAAAGTCGATCGTCATTCATCTAATATATTGACACCGGTACTGAACGTCTATTCCATAGCAACAGTTGACACTGGCAAGCTAAAATTTCGTTAGTGATCATGGAGAAGACGGAAAGCTTTGAACATTCTGTGACCACTACTTTAAGATATAGAAATTTTCGTTATTTGCTTCACTAAAATCAAAAGAAATCATAAAATAATTCTCAAGTTTCTGTGTAGAACTTGAGGATCCTCATAGACGTTTCGTCTGATCTTTTAATAAAAGTTGTGCTTTTGTAAATTTTAAATTACTATTAGTAGTTTGTTGTATTGCAGAAATATTATATTGTACTCCATATTTTACATAATATTTATTATATCATATAAATCAATTCTAACATTATATATGTAGGATCATTGTGCATTGAAAGAGGGGGGGTGTGAATATTGACTTTTTTTTTTTTTTTTTGCACTTTCATTCATTCTATCATAGTTGTAAGTATGCAACGAAATAATAATAAATAAAATAATAAGAAAGACATGCAATATTTACTTTGCTGAATCAATCCAGAAGTCCTAACCACAACACGCCCTTTGTAGAGCTTCCACAGTCGCAGAACTTCGCAGCATATTTATCCTAGCATAGAGATAAAGAGTAGGATGATTGAATTGATGCATTTGAAGCTCTGATCGAAGTCCCTTTATATAGTATTTCTAAACGTCTGGACCAACCCCGAGAGCTTGGACTCAGCCTCATCCGATCTAAATTCATCGCGTCGATTAGATTTTGGTCCAAGCGCTTGGACCCATCCCAGGCGCCTCGACTAGTCTTAGGCGCCTGAACTAGTTCAAGGCGCTTGGACCTGACCAATCCAGGTCATGTTGCCTTTCGTTTGCATCTATTTGCTCCCCTAGTCTTGCTTTCAACTCCAGGTTCGTATAAGACAAGCAAACAACAACAAATAAAGCAATCTAAGTCTTAACCCTATAAGTCTACTTGACCTACTAGACTTAGCTTAGAAGACCCTCCTCCAAGTCTACCATCTAAGGGTCAATCCCTTAGGATCAATTCATATTCCTGAAAGTCTACCCGATCTACTAGGCTTCATGCTTAGAGTTCACTCCTCCAAGTACCACCTAAGAGTCAATCCCTTAGGATCAATCCATACTCCTATAAGTCTACCCGACCCACTAGGCATCATGCTTGGAGTTCATTCCTCCAAAACTTCTCATTACCTAAGGTTATCTCCCCCTAAGGTTTTCCACTACCTAGCTTCACTTACTAGGACTTTTATCATCTAGCTTCACTTACTATGACCTAACTTTACTCACTAGGGTCTGACTTCACTCATCAGACCTTCCATTACCTAACTTTACTCACTAGGGTCTGACTTCACTCAGCAGAGCTTCGACTCCCTGACTTCACTCATCATGATATTCACCACCGAGTTTCACTCACTAGGGCCTAGTTTCACTCACTTGGGCTTCCATTACCTGACTTCACTCATCAGGACTTTCCATTACTTGACTTTACTCATCAGGACTTCATCTTACCTAACCTCCAGTTAAGACATTTTCTCGTTGGTCATTTAGTCTTGACTAGACCTCTCTCTTATAGACATTAAGTCTGTTTAAATCAACCCTTGGTCAAACTAACTAGACTTAGGTATATTTTCAAATATCAAAACTCTGGAAGCTAATTGCATCAACAATATATAATATTAAATGGATGAAGAAGAAGAATATTTAATTAGAATTAAAGCATCATAATACAAAGTTAATATTTTTTTTTTTGTAAGTCTTTTAATTTAAACCTAGAATCTAAAGCAAATGCAATTAAATAAATTTAAGTTTTTCCATTTAGTTTAATAGCTAATATACAAGAAAATAAAGATTCATTATTAATATATTTATTTAAAACTAATACTATACTAGAAAAATTTTATAAAATTAAATGAGTAATGGAAAATTAAACATCGGAAAGTTATTCAGTTGTATCGTTAAATGTTTTGAAAATTTCACAAATATTACTATAAATATTCCATTATTATGAAAATAAATATATATTAATATTAGTATTTTGGGTAAAAAATAAACATAATAATTTTTATATTGAAATGAACCTTGTAATAATTGATATGTTGAATTCAACATGTTTATATATTACGTGAAAATTTTTTAGGTCTCATTCCATTAGTTTTATAAAACTTATCTCATTATTTCATTATAGATAGATGCAACCATAAATAAAAACTTATAATTTGATTTGGTTGAATATGATTTTTTAAATAAAAATTCTATAAGCTAACAATATTTTTTAGAAATTCAAAGAGTTATCGATCTAATAACAAGTCACTCCCATATATGAATGTGTTTGCCAATAATCACTCCAAATATCAGAATATAAAGAAACTTCATTATTTAATTTACTAAATTCATCAATTAAATTCTTTTTCCCTTATTTTTTTAATTGTATTAGTAAGTGTAGTTCTAAGAACATGTTTAGTACATGAATTAAGAGAGTTTTTTACAAAAAAAAAATTCAAATGTGCAATTAGAAATAAAATTAAAAGAAATATGTTTTAAGGAAATAAATTTAGCAAATGATTCTCTTAATTTATTATCAAAATATATAAAAAAAAAAATCAGAATAAATGCTATCGTTAGTTGAAGAAAATCTAGATAATTATATTTGAAAACAGTCAGTCCATATTCTATCGGGTATTTTATTTCTACATGTCATTTCAATGACCCTATAGCCGCCATCGGTTTGAAATTTGTAGAAAACATTGTAGTGCTTACATTTTAAACATAATTCTATCGATGAAAGACTGACATTCTCAAATTGTTTAGTGAAAATAGGAGATTTTAGAGAAGTAATTTCCTAAATCTTAGAAGTAATTACATTGGTACTTTGTGTTTCGAGTGTCAGAATCGGAAGGTACTCAGTTTCATTATCGGTGGATTGAATGTTGGGGTCTTCATGTGGATTCACTATTTCCTTTCCCCTCTAAGATCGAGATGATGAACCTCTAAGGCCCCATTGTAGTTGGAGTCAAAAATGTGTAGATAATGCGAAATTAAAAATGAGAGTAGAGAAGATGTGAGTGAAGATAATAAAATGAACTTCTTATTTATAAAGTTTGAATAGTAATACAAATTAAATCACAATTATTAATAAAAAAAATGGTCAAATAATCTTACCATTGATTTTTTTTTTTCAAAAACAGTCCACCTCCCCTCAACGACTATGAATCGACAGTTTCAACAGTCCTATAAAAAATGTCAGTCTATCAATTTTGGGGGCCTGGAACTGGAACTAGCCCGGCATCTAGCCGAGCCAATTTTGGTTCAGCTTATTGACCCGGTTATGGGTCCGGGCTAAGTCCTAGTCGAATTCAACTCAAGATCATGTTTATGACTATGCCATTGTAACCTGTGATTAGGTCTCTTCACACACATCTTAAATTTTTAACAAAAGTCTTAAAATAGTGATCCCTGTTTTTCCATTTTTTTTTACAAAAGGAAGATCTTCTCGACAAAAAAGGTAGGGCCTCGAAAACCTTGCTAGAGTTCATAATAGATCAAAAATTTGTCCGAGTAAATTGTTAGAAAATTAAAAACGTTCTTGAGAAGCAAAACTCATCTTCACACCATAATTCGCGCACGAATAAATTGTAGCGAATCGATATAATATTATTATTTACACAATCAAATATAAGTAACACTACGAGTTCAAAAATATTATTTTATGTTAAAAAAAAATACCACCTATTTGCTTTCATTGTCATTAAGTATTATTATATCTCACAAATGATATCTTTAATTTTTTTCTTCTTAACATTTTTATGCCAAAAACAAATCTAGAATAATATTTCATTCAAATATTACTTTATATTAGAAAAGTATTAATTTAATGAATACATTTAAAATTTTAATTTGATTGGTCCAACATTTTTAATTATTATTATTTTTAAAAAAACATGAATAATAATAAAAAAATCCTCTTAACTCCTCCAACTCCCATCCCACACACAGTCCATTTATTCCCTTCATTACCGGCTCCAAAAAAGCATCTCCTTTTTCTCCTCTTCCACAGCCCCACCGGCGCGTCCGCCGCCACCGCCATCTCCGATGGGCTTCCCCTCCGTCTGCTACACCGTCATCCTACCCCGCCCCGTCGCCCTCGTTGTCCAACTCCTCGATCTCCTGAAGCTCGCCCTCTCCGCCGGCCTCTTCTTCCTCGGCCTCCCCTCCTCCCCTCCCTACTCCGCCGCTGTCGATGACCTCTACCCATTCCCCACCTACCCGCTCCTCCACCTCTCCGACTCCCACCTCCCTCCTCCCGCCTCCGTCAAGTCCCGCCTCCCCGTCGTCCGCTTCTCCGCCCTCCGCTCCGACGGCTCCGCCCTCTGCGCCGTCTGCCTCGGCGCCCTCCACCCCAGCCACGAGGTCCGCCACCTCGGAAACTGCCTCCACGCCTTCCACAAGTCCTGCATCGACAAGTGGGTCGACGTCGGCCAGCTCACCTGCCCTCTCTGCCGCGCTCCGCTCCTCCACCATCAACCGCCGGAGGATGACGATGAGGTCAGCCCTAGATCTCGCTCAACTAGCTAAGCTTTCTACCCGCTCCTAATCCATAAATGCGCCTCCTAATTTCCCTCTTAAATTTGTTCAATAATTTGGCGATCGAGTGCCATCGAGAGCCCTAATGTATAGATTTGGTCACAGATCGACTAACAGATCGCCTGATCTTGAATCTAATCGATCCCTACGAATATATATATTTATGTGAAAAGTGAATGATACCTGCTTCTCATCTCTGTTTGCCAAAGGTTCCATCTTTGTCTCCTGCAAACAACGAAAGCTTGCCTCCCTGATCCACTGTGAAATTTGTGCTTGTTTAGCTACTCACGAGATGCAAAAGAACCCAACTTTGCCTTCAGAATACTACTATAGATCTACATCAAACAAGGGAAGAAAATTAATTAGCTTGATCTTAAAACTTCAATTAATTGTTTCTGTTGATCTTATCTAGAACAGCTTGGTGCTGACATAAATTGTGCCCTTTTACAAGTATCATACTTTGATTGCATTAACAGCCAAGCAATAATTCTCTGGAAAGAACTGAGAGAGAGGACTAGATCAAGGCACTTTGTCAAATGTGGAGCACCTTTGTCATCACTCACTTCACCATGGAGAGGGTCCCATGCACGAGACTAGAGGCACAGGGACTTCATTTATTGAAAGCTTAAACCTATCCCTGCTTTCCTATGTGAATTGTGTTTCCTCTTGGCTTAGACTTGGTGGTCTGGGTTAACTGGCTAAGTCTAAAATAGGAGGAAAACATAGTCCGGTTGGACCGAATGGAACCGGTTGGGCAACATGTATCGGCGTTGTGCCAAGAACATCCCAACATCCCAATCAAATCCAATATTTTCAATTCATTTTCGACCAATTAGGATCTTGTCTAACTTTTGAGGTAAACCAACTAAAGTGGTAAGAGGAAAGAAAACAAAATTAAAACTTCAATGTGGTGAGTGCATGATAGGTCATTTGGCTCTTTCAATGGAGGGACCATTACCACTTGCAATCCTAATTCGGACTCTACTTCTACCAATGGGTGGAGACAAGGAGACATAATGTTATTCCCCCTCCCCCACTTTCAATGGTCGTACCCAAAAAGAAAAAAAAAAACAGAGGGGGGTGCACAAGTATAAATAATCAACCAAACACTTTAAATATTATTTTTGTTTATAATTATAGTCTATTTTATTAGTTTTTGTCTGTCCAGTGATGCATAGTCTATTCCTTTTGGAGATGTAACTAACTAGTCAGCATGACCCAAGGTGGCTCTGTGGATTAAGATTTAGGGTTATAGGTAGGGTTTGAGGCTGGGCTAGCACTTGACATTGGTGGAGCGTTTGGTGATGGATGCTTTCTAAATCATGAATTCTAAAATATTTAACAAAAATAGATGATGAACCTATGATCCTATGAAAAAGTAATGGATGCGGATCTTCCATAGGATTTGGGATGCTTTCTAAACCACGTTCTATATATATAGTAATAAATCCGGTTCTGTTATCAGTCAATCATTAATAACAGAACAGATTAACGGGTTTTATACATGTAAACTTATATCCAATAACATAAATACACAACTAACTGTTATCACAAGCTTGAAGATGAGAGGAATAGGAAGCCACAACTGCATATAAGGAGCTATTTGGTAGCTTTATGATGTTTTGGAGCTGTTGGTGAGTCATCACAAGCTTTAAGGTATTCACAAGTTGCTGCTGTGCGAGTGAAACTTTATTGAGTTGTCAAAGAAACCCCTTCACATGTGGAGTTATTCCAGAGTCATTTTAGGGTTTGAAAAGAAAGGTAAACCTCTCAGAATCTCACTCGCAGAATGGCGGTCGAAAACAAGATCATTCAAAGACGAGGCCAAGAAGGCTCACAAAAGAAGACACAGTATGCTTGCAGAAACCTTGCCAAAGAGGCATCTCTAGTATCAAGTGGTTTCACATGCCAATTTGTTATACGAAAGTTTCTCACCGGCCGGCATGTCTTGTTACAAGGAGGAAGAAGAGTGAATAAATTTTTAGGATGGTAATGGTTTGGGGAAGTGAGTCACATGAGGCTGCCCTATTGTCTCATGCTTTGATGACACAAGGACTTGAGTACGTGCCATTGTTTGCTACAACCAGTGTTGCTTTCGGGGTTGGATTTCACTTGTAAAAAAAATAATAAACTCAGTTAATTTCATTGGACTAGCCTGAGGTGACTGGTTCGATCTTAAAAACATATTTTTTTACTGTATGCCACCAGTTAAATTCCATTCGAAGTGGTAATTGATCTAATCCAGAAGAAAAAGATTTTAAAAAAATAAATTAATGCATGTATGCAACCAGATGCAATAATTTTAGGCACAGGTTATGTCACATAACCGTACTATACTCACATTATTCTATCGGAAATTCACATTAGTCGTTACAGTTCGAGTAAAATACTATACTCAAAGATTGAAATTCTAATACATCAAGAACGAGTTCAACTGCATATAATCTCCCAAGTTAGTATTGTTATCAAGCTATCATAATAGCAAACTCTTCCAATTCTTTCTCCATAATCTAATATCAAGCTTTTTCATCCTAGAGAAGCCTAAGGGTCTTAAGGTTGCAATGGCTTAGAACTCTTTGTTAATTGATGATAAACCATCGGAGCAATGTGAGATATGCTGACATGATTTAAATAATATGAACAGCCTTGATAAGGATTCATCTAGCTCATATGACTTTAATTAAAAAATACTAAATCTATCGACAAGGGATAAGCAAAGTAGCTAAAATTATCAGTTTTAGTTTGGTATCAATTTGAGCCTATGAAGGCCATCAAACAAAACCAAAACTGAAAGTTCTGAATTGGTCAAAAGGATTGAATCGTATCGGCTCCTACAATCAATCTGTTATGAATTAAGATGTATAACAATTCGAGAAGGAGAATCGAGTTTACTGACCTAACCAAATCTGAAAAACATGGCTGTCAGCTGGGCACGATGGTGTTGTTGTAAGAGAGCACTAATACAGTAATATATTTGCACCAAAATAACAAACATGCAATAAACAGATAAATAAAAGAGTAAGGTCCAGAAATTGTTATCCTCCGGTTGAAGCGTCAGCGTGCCGACTGTCTTTAGAGAATATATTGCCGCTCACGGTGCAGAGGTTCTCCGGCAAAATTCTCCCAAGATCCGACAATCACTTGTATCGTTCGTAGGTGCACTCCAAGACGAACATCGCACTCCGGACCCAACCTCAGATCGTTGAACACCAAGCCTTAGGACAAGGAAATCTCTAGGAAAAGAAGGCAGCGCACACAGACACAAAGAGGGAAGGAGGAGAAAGTAGAATGCTCGAGAGCACACGAACGAGGAACAGAGGCGCATCTTTTATTCACTCTGAAGCACTGCTTCGCCAGCGAACCAAAGCGTGCGTCAGTTCCCTCACACGCTGGACAGAACCAAACCATGCGTCGCTTCCTCACGCGCGCGGGACAGAACCAAACCAAACCAAAGTCTGGCAAAAACAAACCAGGCCGCCTGCAAGCGTGAGACCCACGAGCTGGGGATTTGCACCTCCCCCTGCGCGCAATGATTGCGTGCGTCGCGCCTGGTTTATGGATTTCGGGCTCGAACCCCCGAAACCACCTGATTTGGGTTCGGCCCGCGTATGCGTGTAGGTCCCCTTAACTTTGCTAAGCAAGGATGGAAGAGCTCCACATATAAGGTCTTCCAACCTTCTTAGCTTAGTAATGTGAGACTAAATGCATACACATATGCATTACCAGAACAACAACAAAAAAAAAAGAAAAATAATTTGAATTAAAAAACATAGAACTCAACAATCCCCTACTAATTCAAATTATTTTGGTCGAAAACAAAGATATGTTCTGAGACTTAGTTACAATGAGCTTTTAGTGAAAATACCTTCCGATTTAAATTTTCACCAAAGTACACCAATCTTATTCACATAGATTTGAAGAGAACTCAGTCTTGAACTTAAACCTTTTATATATGAAATTCAATTGGTAACAACTCATCACGGGCGACGGTTGAATCCTTCTAGATTGGTGCATTACGACCATGCCACCGAATCTTGTTTCATAAATGCTAAGGAGAGTTGTCTAGACCCCCACACTGCGACCCCACAGTTACACTTACATAGGTGAGTTCTTCAAGGATGTACTGCGAGCATCCTGTCATTAAGAACTTGAACTCATTAAGAGTTCCTAAACTCATCCTTATTAGCAGTCAAGCATCTATCCAGGAAAGAAACTATAAGATTACATCTCAATCAATTTGATGCTTACGGTTCACCCTTATAACTTGTTTATACCACATTGAGCCTACTTCTTGGGATCTCCAATCAGATAGGTTGGGTTGCCGCTATAGATGAAACCAGGATAAGCCTCAGTCTCATTCCCTTACTGGATCTCTTGATTTTTTCAGAATCAAGTCCTTTAGTAAGTGGATCAACAATATTATCCTTTGAACTTACAAAGTTCAATGACACCACTCCAAGAGACACTAGCTCACGAATAGACTTTAATCTTATTCGTACATGTCTCTTCTGTTTCTGGTTATACTTGGAGCTTCTAATCTGAGCTATTGTTGTTTGATTATCACAGTGTACTGAAATAGAAGGTATTGACTTCATCATCAAGGGAATTTCATAAAGAAGACCCTTAAGCCAATCAGCTTCAGTTACTGTGGTATCCAAAGCACACAATTCTGCCTCAGATGTAGAACGGGTTATAATCGTCTATTTAACAGACCTCCAAGCAACTGCACCGCCTCCAAGTGTAAAGACATAACCAGTAACGCCTTTGCACTCAGCAGTGTCAGCTATCCAACTAGTATCACTATATCCCTCCAGGACTGCAGGGAATCTCCCATACCACAAGCCCAAGGATATAGTGTCTCTTAGGTATCTGAGTACTCTGTCTAATGCATCCCAATGTGTTTTGTCCGGACAGCTGGTAAACCTGCTCAATTCGTTATAGCAAAAGAAATATCAGGTCTAGAACAATTTGCTAAATACATTAGACTACCTATTATTTGTGAGTATCTTAATTGAGACATTGTCACACCACTCTTATTCTTGTGGAGAGTTTTTGAAGGATCATAGAGTGTGATGACATATTTAACTTAGCTATAGACATATTTCTCTAATACTCTCTCAACATAGAGTGATTGAGAAATTGTTATTCCATCAGTTGAACGAGTCAACTTCAGCCTAGACCTGACCACTGTTCGGAACCGACGGTTCGACGGTTCGGAACCGCCGATTCGACGGTTCGGAACCGCCGGTTCGACGGTTCGGAACCGCCGGTTCGACGGTTCGGAACCGCCGGTTCGACGGTTCCAGGCAGGTCGACCCTTAACCTTAACCGCCCAAGACGGTTACGGTTCACGGTTCAGAACCGCCGGTTCACGGTTCGTTTCACGGTTCGTCACGGTTCAAGATTAATATGTTAAAAAAATTAAAAATTAAAAATTAAACATTAAAAATTAGAAATTAAAATTTATTAAACAAAGGGCTTGCACTTATTTAAGTTGCCTACGTATCCCTTTAGGGGAATCAAAGCCCACGTAGTTCTTTTACATTTTTTATCCTTTTACATTTTCATTCACTTCCATTTCCTGTTCCTGTCGTATTTGTTCCTTCAGTATCAAAATCTTCAACTTCGTCATCTGAAAGTTGCATTCCTTGGATTCTTTTCTCCGCTCTGGTCCAATCGTCCAGTAATGCTTGGGCTTCCAAGGAGTCGGGAGACAAAGTTGATCGTCGTTCATCTAATATGTTGCCGCGACGTCTGCTCCACAGCAACAGTTGACACTGGACAAGCTAAAATTTCTTTTGCGATCACGGAGAGAACGGGAAAGCTTTGAGCCTTCTGTGACCACCACTTTAAGATATCGAAGTTTTCGCTATCTGCTTCATTAAAATCAAAAGAAGTCGTAAAATAATTCTCAAGTTCCTGTGTGGAACTTGGATCCCCGTGGACGTTTTGTCAGTTCTTTTAATAAGAGTTGTGCTTTTGTAAGTTTTAAATTACTACTAGTAGTTTGTTGAATTTCGAAATATTAATTTGTGTTCCATATTTTGCATAATATTGATTATAAATATCATATAAATAAATTCTAACATTATATATAATATTAATTGGGATCAGGGGAAGAAGAATCTTTAATTGGAATTAAAGCATCATAATATAAAGTTAACATTTCTTGTAAAACTTCTAATTTAAATCTAGGATCTAAAGCAAATGCAATTAAATAAATTTCAGGAATTAAATAAAAATATTTTTCCCATTTAGTTTTCATAGCTAAGATGCAAGGAGATAAAGATTCATTATTAATATGTTCATTTAAAACTAATACTATATTAGAAAAATTTTCTAAAACTAATTCAGCAGTGGGATAATAAACACCGGAAAGTTGTTCGGTTGCATCATTAAATACTTTTAAAATTTCACAAATACTACTACAAATATTCCATTGTTGTGAAAATAAATATATATTAGTATTAGTGTTTTGTGCAAAAAATGAACATAATAATTCTTTATATTGAAATGAATCTTGTAATAATTGGTATGTTGAATTCCAACGTGTTGGTATATTACGTGGAAATTTTTTAGGTCTCATTCCATTAATTTTACAAAACCTACCCCATTGTTTCATTATAGATGGATGAGACCATAAATAAGAAATTGCAATTCTAATTGGTTTAATATAACTTTCTAAAATTTTTAAACCATCTTGAACACATAAATTTAAAACATGACATACACAACGAATATGAAAAAATAAACCTCCAATAATAGGTTGACAAACAAATTTTAGATCATCTATACAAGCGGTATTAGAACTAGCATTATCTAATGATATTGAAAATATTTTATGAGTTAAACCATATTCTTCTAAAATTAAACATAATAATTGTGCGATATTATGAGCATTATGTGATTCATCAAAAACTCTATAAGCTAATAATCTTTTTTGGAGGTTCCAAGAGTTATCGATCTAATGGCAAGTCACACCCATATACGAATGTGTTTGCCAATGATCACTCCAAATATCGGAACATAAAGAAACTTTATTATCTAATTTACTAAATTCATCAATTAAATTCTTTTTTCCTTGTTTTACTAATTTTTTAATTGTACGAGTAAGTGTAGTCCTAGGAACACGTTTAACACATGGATTAAGAGATTCTTTACAAAAATCTTCAAATGTGCATTTAGATCCAAAACTAAAAGAAAGATGTTCTACGGAAACAAATTTAGCTAATGATTCTCTTAATTTATTATCCGAATATAAAAATAAACCGGAATCGGTACTACCGCTAGTTGAAGAAAATCTTGATAATTGTGTTTGAGAACGGTCGAGTCCATATTCCGTCGGATGCTTCGTTTCTACATGTCGTTTCAACAACCCATAGCCGCCGCCGACTTGGAATTTGTAGGAAGCATTGTAGTGCTTACATTTTGCACGCATTTCTCCCGACGGAAGAGTGACCTTCTCAAAATGTTTAGTAAAAATAGAAGACTTTAGAGGAGGAAGTTCCCGAACCTTAGAAGTAATTGCATCGGTACTTCCTTGTGTTTCGGGTGTCGGATTCGGAAGATGCTCGATCTCATCATCGGTAGATTGAATGTTGGGGTTCTCCTCCCGCGGATTCATTATTTGCTTTCCCTTCCGAGCTCGAGATGATGCACCTCCGCGGCCTCCTTCCATTGTAATTGAAAACGAAAGCGCGTAGAGATTAGAGAATACGAAAATGAGATTAAGAGTAGAGAAGATGTGTGTGAAAAATGATGAAATGAGCTCTCTAATTATAGAGTTTTGATGGTAACGGACACTAAATCATAATCATTGATCAAAAAACGGTCAAATGATCCTAACCGTTGAAAAAAAATACCTAAAAAACCCTCCCAACGGCTACGAACTGCCGGTTAACCGGCGGTTCCAACGGCTATGAACCGCCGGTTAACCGGCGGTTCAAGCCGGGTCGGTTCCGGTTCGGCCCGGCGAACCGGGTCAACAGGCAACCGGCCCGTTGACCCGGTTACGGGCCCGGGCCGGGTCCGGGCCAGACTCGGCCCGGGGTCGAGTCTACTTCAGCCCTGAAATCATGTCAGCACAACCCATATCCTTCATATCAAACTTACCACTTAAGAGGACCTTAGTCTCATTAATAATAGAAAGGTTAGAACCAAAAAGTAGGATATCATTTACATATAAACATAAGATAATACAATTATCACCTTTCATTTTAGCATACACACATTTATTAGAGTCATTCATTTCAAAGTCAAACGATAACATAGCTCTATCAAATTTTTCGTGCCACTGCTTTGGGACTTGCTTCAAACCATAAAGAGATTTAACTAACCTACAGACTTTATTCTCATTTCTAGAAACTACATGTCCCTCAGGCTGATCCATATATATCTCTTCTTCAAGATCTCCATTAAGGAATGTTGTTTTGACATCCATTTAATGGACCTCAAGATGATATATGAATGCCAATGCTATTAACACTCGGATTGTAGTAATTCTTGTAACAAGAGAATAAGTGTCAAAATAGTCAATCTCTTCTTTCTGTTTGAATCCCTTAGCAACTAGGCGGACTTTGAATTTATCTACTAACCCATCAGGTTTTAGTTTTCTCTTAAACACCCATTTACATCCTATAGTGGTACATCCAGGAGGTTAGTGGTACATCTAGGAGGTAAATCTACCAACTCTCAAGTGACATTAGAGATAATAGAGTTCATTTCACTTTTAATGGCCTCTTTCCAGTGCTTAGCTTCAGGAGAAGCCATAGCATCTCTATATGTCACAGGGTCACCTTCTATATTATAGGTGATAAAGTCCTGACCTAAATCCGTAGATACACGTTGCCTCTTGCTCCTTCTCAGTTCTGTATACTCACTAAATTCATCTAGTCTAGAGTAACTTGAGGAAGGTGTACCTACTACGGATAATGGGACCTCTACGGAAGCAGGCTTATCTCTAGTAGGAATACCAGATATAGACTGAGGTGTTCTCGTCTTCATAAGAAATATATCCTCAAAAAATATAGCATCACGAAGTTCTACAATAGTATTTGCATCTATTCCAGAAATTTCTGATTTAATAATCAGAAACCTATATGCAATACTATTTTGAGCATAACCCAAGAAGATACCATCTACGGTCTTTGGACCAAGTTTTTTTTCTTTCTGTGTTCAGGTACTAGTACCTTTGCAAGGCACCCCCATACTTTAAGGTATTTCAAACTTGTCCTCCGGCCTTTCCAAAGCTCATATGAATTTTTATCCCTTGACCTCATGGGGACTCTATTTAACACATGACATGCAGTGTATAGAGTCTCCCCCCACATGAAGGTAGGTAACCCAGAACTTCCTAACATGGAATTAATCATATCTTCAAGGGTTCAATTTTTTCGTTTTGCTATACCGTTGGATTGAGGACTATATGGAGCAGTTACCTCGTGAATTATACCTGTATCTTGACAAAATTTTTTAAACAGGTTCATGGTAAACTCTCCACCCCTATCAGACCTTAACCTCTTAATAGATTTTTTTTGTTTGATTCTCAGCTTCAGATTTAAAAATCATAAATTTATCTAAAGCTTCATCCTTAGTTTTCAACAAATAAACATAACAATAATGAGAGTGATCATTAATGAAGGTAATGAAATACTTTTTATAGTCTCTTGTTATTATACTGTTAAACTCACAACAGTCAGTATGAATCAATTCTAAAATATCAGAATTTCTATCAACTGATTTGAAGGGTTTATAGGGTTGTTTATATTGCACACAAACTTCATATTTTTTCTTATCATTTATAGCATGCTTAGGAATCATGTCTAGATTCATCATCCTATTTATGGTATTAAAATTGACATATCCTAATCTGTCATATATCATAAGACTCAATGTTATATAAACAACCAATATCAGTAGATTTATTTAAGGTAACATTTTCTACATTGAGTTAAAATAAACCTTCATTAAGGTAACCTTTTCCAATAAATGTTCCTAAATGTAATATTACAACTTTATTACATTTAAAGTTCAAGTCATAACTAGCGCGGACTAACTTTGACTCGCTAATCAAATTTCGACGGACCGCTGGAACATGATGTACCTCATGCAGTGATAGGACTTTTCCAAAGGTGAACCTCAGGTCAACTTGTCCTATCCCAAACACCCTGGCTACAGAATGGTTCCCCATGGTCACGGAAGTGCCTTCAATTACCTGATAAGTAAGGAAGCCAAAGCGATCAGTACAACAGTGCACATTAGCACCTGTATCAACTAATCATTCATTGGGTTGATAGATCAAGTTTAGTTCGGTTTTGAAGGTAACAAATCTATTGTTGGTGTCGTCACTAGCAGTCACAACATTTGCTTATGCCTTGGTGTTGGACGTATTGCTTTGGTTTTTCTTCTTGTCCTTTTGCTTAGTGCAGAATTTGGCATAATGTCCAACTTGTCCACATGTCCAGCACGGCTTGGTTCTATTTTTCTTTTGAATCTTTGGTTTCGGTTTCATCTTGTTATTCATTTTCTGATTTTTGAATTTATTCTTGTCAGATGAGACTACTACGTTTGCCTTTGGAATAAAATCCACAGGCATTCTTTTATCATCATCTTTATGTTACTTCCAATATTCTTCTTCGATATTTAAGGCAATCATTAAATCTTCTAGAGAGATTTGACATCTCCTATGTTTAAGAGTCATGCCAAAATCTTCCCAACTGGGAGGCAATTTTTCGATGATAGACAAGACCTGAAATTTTTCGGGTAATGACATATCTCCTTCAGCAAGACCATGAATTTCAACTTGGAATTCATGTGTCTGCTCAACTACAGATTTGCCTTCAACCATTTTGAAGTTTAGGAATTTTGCCACAGTGTACTTTTCTAAACTAAAATCTTCGGAGTTGTATTTTTTATCCAAAGATTTTCATAGCTCTTTAGCCAAAGACGTTGATCAGTATACATCAAATAGTGCGTCTGAGAGGGCAGACAGGATCCTTCCATGGCAAAGATAATCCCTTTGCTTAAACCTCTATAAGGAAGCACTATGGGCAGATTCCTCTTCTTCAGGTGAAGGAGGATTTGTTTCTATAACGAAGAATAGCCCTAGCGTAGTAAAAAAGAAAATTTTATAAGAGAGGTTTTAAATTTTAAAACATAGTTTTAATTTTTAGAACTTTCCTTTTTTAACTCCTATTTTAGGAAAGAGAGCTTGTAAAATTTTATAAGAATTTTTCTTGTAAAATTTTATTAAAAAATAAAGATTCTTTTCCTCTTATCGGGGTCGGCCATCCTTGCTTGGTGCCCAAGCAAGGTGGTCGGCCATGTTTAAATAAATAAAATCATCATCAATCAAAATTGGTGATTGATTTAATCAAGAGGAAAGAAAAGGAAAAATTAAAAGGGAAAAGGAAAAACTCTTGAATGATTTTATTTTTTGTAAAAAAGTTTTTCCTTATTTACCTTAGGCAAGTAATATAAAAGAAGGGGTGAGGGGGCTTCATGAGACACAACTCTTATTCTTTTGCTTGGTGATCTCTTGGTGGTCGACCCCTCTCTCCCTTCTCTTTTCCCTTTTGCTCTCTTCTCCTTGGTAGTGGTAGTGGCCGAATTTTAGAAGAAGAGGAGGAAGCTTTTTGGTGGTGTTCATCTTGGAGGATCGTCGCCCACACGACGTCCAAGGCGAGGCGAGGAATACGGCAGAAGATCTTGAGGTCATTAGTTTACAAAGAGAAGGTATAACTAGTATTTTTCTTCCGTATCATACTAGTTATTTTTCTTTGTATGAATTCTAAATATAAGAGGCAATTAGATCTAGTTTATCGAATTTATTTTTCAAGTTTGTGTTTTCTTCTTTTTCAAATTTGTGATTCGATTGTTCTTTTTGGTTAATCTAGAGTTATTTAAGAAAATTAAATATTAGCTTTCCTTAAAAGGCTTTGACTAGGCGGTGGTGGTTGCTCCCATATCCAAGAAGGTCATGTGCCTCGCTATGTAGTCCTGGAAGCCAATTTTGGAAATTAATATTTAATGGAATTAATAATATAGGTCGATTTGAATCAATAGTGTTAAGTTCCACTTGCGATTCAAATCTAAACCATTAAGAACAGATAAGTTAAATTTAGAATCAATGATGTTAAGTTCTGTCTGCGATTCCTAATTTAACTTCTAAAGAACACAATAGATTATTTAAGGAAAGGTTCGACACTTGTACAAAAATTTTTGTACAGTGGAACCGGTACGTTTTCCTAGGATTAACCAACAGTAAGGCGCCAATGCTCCCTACCCACATTATTTCCGATCTTTCTCTTAGAATGATAAGATCGGGTCTACTCATTCATTCCTCTTCTGCTATCGTTTTAGCTACTTCTGCTCCTCAGATGGCTACTACTACTCCGACCTCCTCTTAACCTCTTACCCTAGCCTTGCCTCCTCTGGCTCCTGGATCTCGAGCTAAAAGAACGCCTTGCAGGAGATATTCTCCGAGTCCAGGACCATCAGTTATCCATGCTTCGACAACTGAATCAACTTTCATTGCTCTGCCATCTTCCATCCCCTCTAGCTCTTCCTCTGTCATTCCCGGTTCTACTACTCCCCTCCTTTCTCTTCCTTCTTCTTCTACACGACCCTCTCCTCCTTCTGCCTCCACACCTCTTTTTAGGCAGGCTTTAGGTTTGCCCTCTCAACTGGGACAAGCTTTGGACCCTCCTAGTTATGGTTTTCTGCAACTACAAGGCTCTTTGGCTGAGTCTTGGCAGCATAGCCAAGAACTATTAAGGGGCACGAGTATGTCCCACCGTGTTGACAGTCATAGTTGCCAAGTTGTTGTCGTAAGTGTTTTTCCTTATATATTGTCGTTGTATTATTATTTCCTGCTAACCGCATTATTGTTTCAGTTTCTCGCCTCGAGTTTTCACCTAGACCAGCTACTCATTGCTCTAGAGCAGGAAAATAGCAAGTTAAAAGCTCAAGTGGAGGCATTAAAAGCCAATCTTCCTCCCTCTCACACTGAGCTTTCTCAACTGCGAGAGAAGATAGCCATGCATACTCAACAAATAGAGGGTCTGAAGAAGGAACTGTAACATCAGCAATAGCTATTGGCAAACAAAGAGCTTAAAAGGAAAACCTTGGAATTACGAGTGGACCGATTACATTCCAGCCTTCAGGTGGAAATCGCTTTGAAAGAAAAGGCCCTCTCAGATATCTCTCATAAAGGCATTGTCCTAGAGAAAGTAGAGATGCTTCATAATATCTTTCTTTCTGATCAGGCTCAAGATTTAGCCTCAAGAGATTTTGCTATTCTACAAGAGCAAGAACAAAGAAAGGCTCATGATGCCGAGATATCCTCACTTTAGAAAGAGATAGAGCAGCTTAAATCAGACAGAGATGCTTTCAAAGCCCAAGCTGCCACACTACAAACCGAATTCCAAAGTTATAAGGAACATGAGGAGGATCGATGGGAGGGCAGGCGCTTAGCTTATCTAAAGTCCCCAGCATTCACTAATGAATATGTCCGTCGGGTCATAGGGACTTTAAACCATTCCTTGACTGGAGTTATTCAACAATTGAGGGAAGATGGTTATCTAACCCGCGAACCTCCCCTTCAGTTCATAAATCGTCACAGACTTAATCATGAATTACCCCAAGACTTGACAGGAGATTTTAGGTAGGCATGATTATGTGCTCAAAAAGACTTGTAAATAAAAGATTTGCAATTAAGTACTTGCAATATTTGTAAATAAAAGACTTGTAATTAAGTACTTGCAATATTTGTAAAAATTTGTACTTACTTGCTTTGCTAGCCTTTGTTAGCTTGATATCGCCTCTTATGAGGGACGAGAATAAGTGCTATCTTTGTTACTGCTTCCTCTGAAATGAATATGAGAGCTAAGAATAAGAATTATCTTTTTTATGGTATCTTCATGGAGCCTGTAGTTCTGAATAATGAGGCTTTCCATAAACTCCTTGATCTCTATTCAGACCTGACTGTATATAAAGAATTTCAAAGACCTCAGTGCTTCCGAGGGATGTGTAATCTCGAGTAACTTTATCTAAAAAACTCTATAGGACTTATCTATTCTCGGTCGTGCATACAGTCTCGAACAATTTTAAATAGAGAACTTCATATGATTGTGACTTCTGATGGGGAATGTGATTTTAAAGGATTATATATATAAAGAATTCTCTCTGAACTTTGAATCCTCGGGTCGAGCATATAATCCTGACCGATCTAACATGAAGAATTTCATCAACCTTTGAGTTTTCGGTCGGGCGTGTAATCCCGATCAATTTAACATGAAGAATTCCATTAACCCTTGGTCAAGCGTATAATCTCAACTGATTTAATATGAAGAATTTCATCAACCTTTGAGTTCTCGGTCGGGCGTGTAATCCCGAATAGAGTCATGTGCTCTATCATATTTTGATCAGATACTCAATCCTGCATGATCTGGCTAATGATATTTTAAAGTCTTCGGTTCCTCCAAGGAAGACCCATCCGGGTTACTTCAAGAGTTTCTCGATCGACTATGCTTTATGATAGTTTAAAGTCTCCGATTATTCCCATGAAGACCCGTCCGGGTTACTTCAAGAGATTTTCCGATCGACTATGCTATTGATAGTTTAAAGTCTCCGGTTCCTCCCAAGAAGACCCATCCTGGTTACTTCAAGAAATTTCCTGATCGACTATGTTCTTGATAGTTTATAGTCTCAGGTTCCTACCATGAAGGCCCGTCCGGGTTACTTCAAGAGATTTCCCGATCGACTATGCTTTATGATAGTTTAAAGTCTCCGGTTATTCCCATGAAGATCCGTCCGGGTTAGTTCTGTTAGTTAGAGCCCTAGAGCCAATCATTTGATGATTGTATGGACTCATGTATATCATATTTTTGTATATTAATAAAGGCATTGGTTTTTTGTTATTATGCTTATTTGTATTAGTGTCAGATAAAATAAGTATAGTAACGTCCTTGAGTAGAACGTTCATACCTATATCAATCGATTAGTTGAATCGATAGTGAGATGATATAGGGAACACTACTCTAAATCATTCCTAGTCGAGTATTAACATTCAGGGACAATGTTAATACAATAAGACTAGCATGTAGGTCAGCTCGATGACTTGATCTCACAAGTCATGGATATAGAGATATCAAGCTGACACATGGGTATGCATTAGAGAATGTATACTGAATGACCCGCCATGAGAAAGTATCATGGATCGTTATATGAGTGTCATATACTTTCTCATGTGGCTATTAGTATGACTATTAGTCCTTAGACCTGAAGTCACCATGGATCCCTACCGTCAAACGTCACCCGTAACTGGGTGGACTATAAAGGCGATTACTGGGTATATAACAAATTATGCAGAGGGATGTGAGTGATGTAGATGGGATCTATCCCTCCTATATGACGGGAGAGACATCGATATTCTTGATAGAGTGAGACCACGAAGTGTATGGCCATACCCAAATGAGTCAATATGAGATATTGAGCTCATTTGATTGAGTGAGTCTACTCGGAGTTCAAGATTTAGATTGGTCAGAGGATGATACGGTCTATGTCTCACATTGATCAATCTAGATGTCTAGGATAGAAGGACACTTGTCACATATTGTGAGGAGTCACAATTAGTAGTCACAAGGTGATGTTGGATCTCAACATTTCTTGTAACTTGGGTAGCAATGATGTATTGTTAGATGCCGCTCATTGCTTATGTTTTTAAAGGAGTTTATAACATTGCCAACGTTACAAGAACCTATTGGGTCACACACAAAGAACATGTGCATGGAGATTAGGTTCATATGATGAACCAATAGGATTAGATTCATATGATGAATCAAAGATTGGATTCAAATTAGACTTATTGAGTTAGACTCAATTAGTTTCAATTTTTGAATTAGTCTAATTTAAATTTGATTCATGAGTCAATTTATATTAATGAATTGAGATTCATTAAATTAAAATTGACTTGAATCAAAGGTTGGATTTAACTCAACAAGGAAGAAAATTGGTCATGTTTGACTTGACCAAATGGAAGTTGAAACATCAAGTTTGACTTGATGTCTTGCCACATCATCATGAAGGTTGACTCATCCTACTTGGTATGACCAATCTAGCCACATCATTAGCCACATCATCTCCTCATTTAATGGTGTGCCACCTCATGGAGGTTACACACCAAATGCATTAATGTGGCCGACCACATTAATGTGGGAGTTACACTAGTGTGGCCGGCCACACTGAGGAGTATGTTTCATTTGGTGGCAATTGAATGGTGTTCAATGCTTCTTCTTCCTTGGGTGCTTCTCCCTCTCTCAAGCTTGCTTTTGGTCGTGGCTTCATGGTGGAGAAGAAGTGAGAGTTGATTCCAAGCAACTAGGTGGTGTGAAGGTCACAAAAGGAGAGTACCTAGAGGAGTGTATGAGTTCCTTTTTCCCTTCTCTCCTTTCTCACCTTTTAGGTCCAATCCAAGAGCCCTAGAAAGTGCTAGCACACTTGTGGGTTCTCCTCTCCATCTTTGAGTGGTAGAAGACCACTCCTTGTTCGTGTGGATACCGCTAGAGGGTCGTTCGCTTGACGGTCTCGAGATCCGGCTACCTTTGGACGTTGCGGGATTACGAAGGGCACGCATCAAGGGTAAATGTTTTTCCCTCGTAGATCTAAGAGTCGATCGTGTTTTAAACTCGTACTCGTATTTTTGAAAGTTTTACCTTGCACGAGATCCGTGGCTTGGGCGATTCGGGGTTTCCGCGACGCGAAAAGCGGTTTTCGCGGCCCGAAAAACCCAACAAGTTCAAGAGATTTCCCGATCGACTATGTTATTGATAGTTTAAAGTCTCTGGTTCCTCCCAAGAAGACTCGTCCGGGTTACTTCAAGAGATTCCCCGATCGACTATGCTTTATGATAGTTTAAAGTCTCCGGTTATTCCCATGAAGACTCGCCCGGGTTACTTCAAGAGATTTCCCGATCGACTATGCTTTATGATAGTTTAAAGTCTCTGATATTCCCATGAAGACCCGTCCGTGTTACTTCAAGAGATTTACTGATCGACTATGTTCTTGATAGTTTAGAGTCTCTGGTTCCTCCCATGAATGCCCGTCCGGGTTACTTCAAGAGATTTCTCGATCGACTATGTTCTTGATAGTTTAGAGTCTTTGGTTCCGCCCATGAAGGCCCGTCTAGGTTACTTCAAGAGATTTCCCGATCGACTATGCTTTATGATAGTTTAAATTCTCCGGTTATTCCCATGAAGACTCGTCTGGGTTACTTCAAGAGATTTCCCGATCGACTATGCTATTGATAGTTTAAAGTCTCTGGTTCCTCCCAAGAAGACCCGTCTGGGTTACTTCAAGAGATTTCCTGATCGACTATGTTCTTGATAGTTTAGTGTCTCCGGTTCCTCCCATGAAGGCCCGTCCGAGTTACTTCAAGAGATTTCTTGATCGACTATGTTCTTGATAGTTTAGAGTCTCCGGTTCCTCCCATGAAGGCCCGTCTGGGTTACTTCAAGAGATTTCTCGATCGACTATGCTTTATGATAGTTTAAAGTCTCCGGTTATTTCCATGAAGACCCATCCGGGTTACTTCAAGAGTTTTCCCGATCGACTATGCTATTGATAGTTTAAAGTCTCCGATTCCTCCTAAGAAGACCCGTCCGGGTTACTTCAAGAGATTTCCCGATTGACTATGTTTTATGATAGTTTAAAGTCTCCGGTTATTCCCATGAAAACCCGTCCGGGTTACTTCAAGAGATTTCCCGATCGACTATGTTTTATGATAGTTTAAAGTCTCCAGTTATTCCCATGAAGACCCGTCCGGGTTACTTCAAGAGATTTCCCGATCGACTATGTTCTTGATAGTTTAGAGTCTCTGGTTCCTCCCATGAAGGCCTGTCCGGGTTACTTCAAGAGATTTCCTGATCGACTATGTTATTGATAGTTTAAAGTCTCCGGTTCCTCCTAAGAAGACCCGTCCAGGTTACTTCAAGAGATTTTCCGATTGACTATGTTTTATAATAGTTTAAAGTCTCCGGTTATTCCCATGAAGACCCGTCCGGGTTACTTCAAGAGATTTCCCGATCGACTATACTTTATGATAGTTTAAAGTCTCCGGTTATTCCCATGAAGACCCGTCCGGGTTACTTCAAGAGATTTCCCGATCGACTATGTTCTTGATAGTTTAGAGTCTCTGATTCCTCCCATGAAGGCCTGTTCGGGTTACTTCAAGAGATTTCCCGATCGACTATGCTTTATGATAGTTTAAAGTCTCCGGTTATTCCCATGAAGACCCGTCCGGGTTACTTCAAGAGATTTCCCGATCGACTATGTTCTTGATAGTTTAGAGTCTCCGGTTCCTCCCATGAAGGCTCGTCCGGGTTACTTTAAGAGATTTTCCGATCGACTGTGCTTTATGTAAAACTAAGATGCTAACACTAGCCTTGTGATGGTTTAATGCCTTTGAAATTTTCTTAAGGAAGCCTAGCAGGTCCTTCCTTAATGCTCCCGATCAACAGCTACTTGAGCAGAGTAAGAAGGTTTATCCGGTGATCATCATATTATTAAAACCGTGTCTATTTTTCGGGCGATACTTGGCCTACATTGTATTTATCAAATTGAATGAAGTACATAAATTATGAGCATACTTGTTATTTGTTCGCAGGGAAACTGCTTCAAGTAGATTTGATTTGTTCTCTCGGACGTATTCTTGAATGATATGAGCTTGTTAAGTTCAATAGGGCTGTAAATGATTTGCACTCCATGGACGCTCAAGAATTCTTCCTTCAGTGTCCTAGAGAAAATATGAACCCGATGCAAGTTTTTCTACCACCTTGTAGGGTCCTCCCCATTGTGGTGCTAATTTGTTAACATTGCCACAGGCTTAACACGTTTCCATACTAAATCTCCCACCTGAAAGAATCTTGGGATGACTCTCTTATTATAATTCTGCCTCATTCGTTGTCGGTATGATGTGAGACGAGTTACAGCTTTGTCTCGAATCTCTTCTATCAAATCTAGCTCCATAAGTCGTCTACCTGCATTGTCATTATCATATAGTTGTCTTCTGTCGGATTCTACTCCCAGCTCTATAGGAATCACAGCTTCTCCTCCATAAACCAGTTGGAAAGGAGTAATCCCTATAACTTCTCGGGATGTAGTACGATATGCCCAAAGAACACCGGACAATTCATCTACCCAGCTGCCTCCAACATGATCCAATTTGGTTTTTTGACCTCTGATAATATCTCTATTAGTTACTTCTGCTTGGCCATTGCTCTGTGGATACACCACAGAGGTGAATGCTTGAGTGATACCATAACTTTTACACCAATCTAAGATTCTGTCTCCTTGAAACTGCCTTCCATTATCAGAGACTAATTTATGGGGAATACCAAATCTGCAAACAATATTTTCCACAAAAATTTAATAACTGCATCTTCAGTAATTTGAGCTAGTGGTTCTGCTTCTATCCATTTAGAGAAATAATATACTGCTACTAATAAAAATCTTCTCTATGCAGTTGCCATAGGAAATGGACCAATTATATCCATGCCCCATTGATCAAAGGGGCAGGAAACTATAAAGGTTCTTAATAATTGTGTAGGATGATGTGGAATATTCTGATGTTTCTGACAAGAAATACAAACTCTTACAAATTTAGCGACATCTTCTTGTAAAGTAGGCCAGAAATATCCCGCTAATAAGATTCTGTGGGCCAAGGACCTCCCACCTATATGACTACCACATGAGCCTTGATGAACCTCTTGCAAGATATATTGTATATCTTTCGTCCCAATACATTTAAGTAAAGGTCTAGAGAAAGCCCTTTTATATAACTGCTCTCCTATCATAGTATATTGAGCAACCCTCTTCTTGAATATCTTTGCTTGTTCTGCCTCAATTGGAAGAATACCTTGTTGTAAATATAATATAATTTGTGCCCTCCAGTCACCTTGTATCTTGACATCAGCCTGTCTCTCAATACAAGATACTAAAAATGTCTGTTCAACTGGCCGATCCAAACTCTATGGCGTTATAGCAGAGGCCAATTTAGCTAATTCATCCACTACTTGATTCTCAGCTCGAGGAATTTTTTGTATATTTACTTCTTGAAACTGAGCCTTCAATTTATCAAATGCCTCAACGTATAACTTGAGTCTATCATTATTAATTTCAAAGTTACCTGATAATTATTGGGCTGCTAACTGAGAATCAGAATAAATGTAAACTCAGGCTGCTCCCACATGTCGAGCGGCTTGTAATCCTGCTATCAATGCTTCATATTCTGCTTCATTATTAGTGACCCTATAATTCAGCATGATAGAAAGTTGAATCTTATCTTCTCTTGGAGATATAAGGAGAACGTCAATCCCACTACCTTGTCTGGTTGAAGATCCATCCACATAAATTTTCCAGGTATTTTCTTCTTCAGGACCTTGAACTTCTATGATGAAATCTGCTAGAGCTTGTGCCTTGATGGCCGAGCGAGGTTGGTATTGGATGTCATACTCACTAAGTTCGGTCATCCATTTGATCAACCGACCAGATGCCTCTGGGTTAAGCAAGACCCGCCCGAGAGTACTGTTGGTTAATACGATAATTGCATGTGCTAAGAAATACGGGCGTAACCTCCGGGCGGTCAACACTAGTGCATAAGCCAACTTTTAGAGTGTAGTATATCTACACTCGGCTCCTTTTAATAAATGACTAGAAAAATATACAGGTTGTTGCTCTTTCCCTTCCTGTCTAACTAACATAAAACCTACAACATTTTCATTGGCTGACAGATATACCGAGAGAGTTTCTCCGACTATAGGTTTAGCCAACACAGGAAGGGTGACCAAGTAGTCTTTTAATTCCTGGAAAGCTTTGTCACATTCTTCATCCCATTGAAATTTGTTAGCCTTTCGGAGTATTTTGAAGAAATGAAAGCTACGATCGGCCGACCTTGAGATGAATCTAGACAAGGCGGTGATCCGGTCGGTGAGTCTTTGGGCTTCCCTCATGTTGTGTGGTGGCTCCATGTTTTGAAGTGCTTTGACCCTGCTTGAGTTGGCCTCTATTCCTCGCTCGGACACCATATACCCCAGGAACTTGTTGGATCAAGACGCGCTAGAGGGGGTTGAATAGCGCTCGCGACTATTTCGTTTTTCGATTATCGGAAAACTATCGGAGTTTAAAACGTGCAGCGGAATAAGCGGAAATAAAATAAAGGAAACACAGAGACACAAGGAATTACTTCGTTCGGAGCCTAAGGCGACTCCTACTCGCAGGCCCGCGATCCTTGTCGCTTTCCGTGGGCAACAACTATAATTTCGAATAGAGTACAAGTATTGCAAATAAGTACAATAGAAAGAACTACTATTATATCGACAACAGTATTGAAATCACAAGTTACGGAGCTCCGTGTCGTCGGAATGTCGCAGCAGCGCTTCGGAATGATCTTGATAGCAGCACGTCGAAGAAGGAAAGCCTGGAACTTGATATCTTGAGCTGCTGGTCGAGATCCCTTATAAAGGGTGTTCAATGCACCTTCTACTGTTCACCAAGGCGCCTTGAATGAGCCGAGTCAGCCGCGGAGATAAGTGCTGAACTGGTCGAACCTTATCAGGTTCAAGGCGCCTCCAACCTCTCCAAGGCGCCTTCATCAAGCTGTCCAAGGCACCTTGGCTTCCTTCAGGGCGCCTTCAAGCTTGCTTAGCAGCCAGCTCAGGTTTTGCACCCGAGGTGCCTCCAAGCTCCATGGAGGCGCCTCAGACACTGTTCATCCGAGGTTAATCTTTGCACTTTGGTCCCTGCAAGATACATTAATCCCAAATATACCCTGCAGCACAAAGTTAGTACATAATGACAGTATAAATATGATCAAGAATATTGTGACAGCCTCAGGATTGTCCGGGTCTGACTTCGGATTTCCAACCAGAAACCCTAGGTCGACCCGACGCCTACTGTTCCCTCTACGGGGAACGCGTCCTCACCTACTCCACTCAGGAGATTTACCTGTTGCCAGTGCGATCCTCCAGATCGACTGGACTTTTGCTCAGCACTCGACTCTTCCAAACTTTCTGCTGGACATCCGCTTCCCGGCTAGTCCAGTCTTTCACCTGGTTCGCGACACCAGAACTTTTCACCTAGGGTTACCACCCCCTAGGACTTTTTCCTGAAGCTATCGACCTGCCAAGACTTTCCGCATAGGGTTACCTCCCCCTATGACCTAGGGTTACCACCCCCTAGGGTTTTCCCTTTGCCTAACCATAGCTAGGACTTTTCTCCACCTAGGGTTACCACCCCTAGGACCTAGGGTTACCACCCCCTAGGGTTTTCACCTGCCTAACCGTAGTTAGGACTTTCCTGAAACACTCATTCAACATGTTAGATAACAACAAGACTTAACTTTGAACCCTTTGCCATTATCAAAACTTGGGTTCGATCGTCGGATGCTTCCCGCACCAACAATCTCCCCCTTTTTGATTATGGCTACCCAAATTCAAAGTTAAGTAAAACAAATGCATAAGTATATTAAAAAGTTTTAAGTGAGCAAGCTTAAGTATGTAAATTCAAATGAACGCCTAACTTAAGCTAACACTTAAACTTTTGTGAAGCTCCCCCTTAATACAGGGTTTCCTTTTTAAATAAAGTTTTATTTTTTATTTTTGAATTACCTACTCTCCCCCTTAATAAAACACTTTTTACTTTTGATTTTGATGATTTTGAATTTTCTACTCTCTCCCTTTGCCATATATCAAAAAAATAAACAAAAATAGGCATGATCCGACAGTAAGAATGGGGGACCCCATTTAGCAGAGTCAACGCCGCGAGGGCCAAAGGCCTTGGCCGAGCGGGTAAGGAGGGCGACGACCAGCTGAGGCTTCCGAGCGGAAGCAATATACCCCGCCGGAGGCGAGGTTCCGACGCTCATGATGAACAGTAGGAAAGGCCGAGCAGAGGGCCTGCTCGGCCGAAGGAATAAAACATCAACGCTGCGAACAGTCCAGAGCACATGACCCGGAAGCTCCCGCGCGGAGCAGAACATCCGATCGGCCGGACGCGAGGAAACGACCGACCGGTCGGACGATTGACGGGGAGTAAGAAAA
The DNA here is from genome assembly GCF_018446385.1 of Zingiber officinale. Taxonomy (NCBI): domain Eukaryota; kingdom Viridiplantae; phylum Streptophyta; class Magnoliopsida; order Zingiberales; family Zingiberaceae; genus Zingiber; species Zingiber officinale. The sequence continues at coordinate 145,746,951 of NC_055990.1, read as the reverse complement.
GGCACGGATAGGAACATCTTCTGACAGCAGATGATATGCAGGATCCTAGGACATGGGCTCACTGTCCCATCAAGGACATGGGCTCACTGTCCCATCAAAGACATGCTCACTGTCCCATCAAAGACGTGCTCGTACTGTAGCAGTAAGGAGTCAGGCAAGCTCCTCTGACAAGCCCATACTAGGTATGGGTTGAGGACACGTGTGTGTGCCTCGGTATATGTACATCAGCCTCCTCCGAAGTCTATATAAGGCCTCCACTTCTTCAACCGGAGGTACACGAGTCTTCATCTTTAAGCCACTTCCTTCATCTATTCCCTCGCTTGACTTGAGCGTCGGAGGGCCGTCGCCGGGACACCCCTCCCGGCTCGGTTTTATTGCAGGTTCGCCGGAGCACTCGAGGATTCAGCAGGGAGGGAGTGCCACGTCCCCAGCGTTCGTTGACTCCTGGTTTGGACAGGATCAAGGCAGTTGATTTTTAAAGATGCATAACAAGATTTTGAAAACACTTAACAGTTTTCATTTCTTACTTTTAGCTAAGTGAATGGATGATGTTAGCTCTTTGGAAACTTAGTTAAAATTAGAAAACCACTAGAAGGTGGAGCCTTTTGATAGTCTTTAACTAAGTTGAAAAAGCTAGTTACACTATATGTAGAGAAGTACTTGTTTAGATTTTGTTAGTGAAATATTTGGAGCCTAAGTGATTTTTAAGAAAACATTTTTGTGGGCTAAGTTTTAAAATTTTGAAAATAAAGATTGAACCTTAGCTAAGCTCTTTACAAGTATTGTATTTTGAAAACTATAGCTTAGGTTAAAAAAAACTTAGCATAATTTTAAACAATTTTAAATTTTAGGACAAGGAGGGAGTGAAGTAGCTAAAAATTTGGTTTAGGTTATTTAGTTGGTTCTTAAGTCCAAGCATGAGTCAAGTTCAATAGATTTCAAATTATCTAATTAGTGTTGATCAGGTATCAGAGCCCTAAAGTACAAACATGCTTAATCTTAATATTTCCATAACAAGTAACTAAGCAAATTGTTATGATATCACAACACTTTAAATTCTTAGTTTTTAAAGAGGGAGTTTAGAAAAAATTTTGATCAAGACTCAGTTTAGCTAAAATTTTTACTTTTAAAATACTTTTATCAAAGACTTAGCTAAACTTATGAAGATAATAGCTTTGTTAAGTATTTAACTTTAAAAGGACTTAGTTTTTCAAAAAAAATTGTTTGTTGAACCCCGTGGTAGTTTTGATGTGATCAACCAAGTTGGTTAGGTCCTGCTGTGTTTGATCCCTGTGTATAAGTGTGCAGGAGCTTAGGAGCACAAGAAGTCGAGCGGAAGACGTAGATAGCGAGAAGGACGGCACGGGAAGGGAGCCGACGGACTCGGTGCGTCCGAAGGACGAGAGAGCTGCGGAAGAGTACTCCGGTGGGCGTGAAGAGCGTGCGCGACGTTCGAGGGACGTTAAGCCGGACGGAAGGCTGCTCGAGGAGAAGGCCGGGAATTGGGTTCGGGTGAGCCCTATTCCGGTTGGCCGCAATCACCCAAAAGAACGGAGCTTCAGAAGCTAAAGAGAAGAAGAAAAGGAGTCAAAAGAGGCTGGAAATTACTGTAGCAGGAAGTTACTGTAGCAGAAGTTACTGTAGCTTGAAGGCGCCTTAAACAAGCTTGAAGGCGCCCTTGAAGGCGCCTTCAAGCCTGTTGAAGGCGCCTTCAACAGGTCAGATTTGACCGTTTGCGTTGCGGATAAAGTTTTATCCTCTGACCGAGCTGGAGGCGCCTTGAACCTTGTTGGAGGCGCCTTGGACCCTCGGGATAGAATTTCCAAGAGCTATATAAAGGCCCTTGGAGGTAGGAATTCTACAACAACTCAAGCAATCAATCTGTAAGCAATTCCTAGCAACTAAGTGAGCGTTCTAAGTGTAAAAAGACTTCTCCGCCTACAGTAAAGGAGATTCTGATAGTAGAGCTTTTCATCGCCCTGGATTAACAACCTCCTTGGTTATAACCAGGTTAAATTCTGTTTCTGTTTCTTTTTCTGTCTCTTTAATTTAGTTGTTATTTTATTGCTGATTTAAATTCTGAGTTGAAATCCGAGGAGGGTAGTTCTTGTTTTAGTTTTCAGCAATTCACCACCCTCTTGCCGGCCTCCGCTGCACCAATAGATTGTACTGCCTTCTTCAGGTCTTTCTTGTTGAAGTCCTTCTTCTTCTTGTAGAGCTTCTTGACGAGGTTCACAAGTTCACTGGTCAGTTCGTCTTCTTCATCTTCTGAGTCGGGTTCGTCTTCTGATTCCGGTTCAATTTTTCGTCGTACTCTTGGTTCCCGTATTCGACTAGTTCCTGCAACCAAAGCAATACCCTTCTCGGTTGGCTGTGCATTAGTTTGTTCATGAAGTTCAAATTCACTAAATAATTCATCTAACTTTAAAGAAGACAAATCCTTAGAGACTTTGTAGGCATCTACCATTGATGCCCACAATGTACTCCTTGGAAACGAATTAAGAGCATACCTTATTATGTCCCTATTCTCGACCTTCTACCCAATTCCGTGGAGGGAGTTAAGGATATCTTGAATTCATGCATGTAGTGAACTTGCCGTCTTGCCTTCCTGCATTTTCAAGTTATACAATTTATTAAGTAAAATATCCCTTTTACTTACCTTAGTGTCGGAAGTGCCCTCGTGGAGTTCGATCAGTTTCTCCCACAGCTCCTTTGCGGAAGAGAACGGACCGACTCTGTTGAGCTCCTCCTTGGTAAGACCGCACTGGAGGGTGCAGGTGGCTTTGGCGTCGGCTTCCACCTTTTTGATAAGGGCTGGCTCCCATTTCTCGCAGGATGTAGGCTTGCAGTCTGCATCCGTTGGTAGTCGCAGTCCAGTCTTGACTATCATCCAGGCGTCGAACTGGATCTTCAGATATATTTCCATTCGCCCCTTCCAATATCCGAAGTCTTCTCCGGAAAATAGTGGGGGATGAACAGTGCTATATCCTTCTTGTTGGGCCATATAAATCTTGAAAAAATAAAAACAGGAAGATCTGTTCCAAGACTGAGTCTTGGATTAGTAATGCGGGAAGAGTAGAGAAAAAAAACGAGCTCAAGTGGTTTTGACCAACTTTGAGCAACATCGATTTCAAAAAGAATTAGAATTTTAGCCACTAAGCTAATTTCTAATTGACTTCGAAAAACAAAAATACCACGAAAAATATTTTGAATGGTTGTTGCACCAATTCAAAACAACCCCGCTCTGATACCAATTGTTGGATCGAGACGCGCTAGAGGGGGGTGAATAGAGCTCGCGGCTATTTCATTTTTCGATTATCGGAAAACTATCGGAGTTTAAAACGTGCAGCGGAATAAGCGGAAATAAAATAAAGAAAATACAGAGACACAAGGAATTACTTCGTTCGGAACCTAAGGCGACTCCTATTCGAAGGCCCGCGATCCTTGATCGCTTTCCATGGGCAACAACTATAATTTCGAATAGAGCACAAGTATTGCAAATAAGTACAATAGAAAGAACTACGATTATACCGACAACAGTATTGAAATCACAAGTTACGGAGCTCCGGGTCGTCGGAATGTCGCAGCAGCACTTCAGAATGATCTTGATAGCAGCATGTCGAAGAAGGAAAGCCTGGAACTTGATATCTTGAGCTGCTGGTTGAGATCCCTTATAAAGGGTGTTCAAGGCGCCTTCTACTGTTCACCAAGGCGCCTTGAATGAGCTGAGTCAGCCGCGGAGATAAGTACTGAACTGGTCGAACCTTATCAGGTTCAAGGCGCCTCCAACCTCTCCAAGGCACCTTCATCAAGCTGTCCAAGGCGCCTTGGCTTCCTTCAGGGCGCCTTCAAGCTTGCTTCGCAGCCAGCTCAGGTTTTGCACCCGAGGCGCCTCCAAGCTCCATGGAGGCGCCTCGGACACTGTTCATCCGAGGTTAATCTTTGCACTTTGGTCCCTGCAAGATACATTAATCCCAAATATATCCTGCAGCACAAAGTTAGCACATAATGACAGTATAAATATGATCAAGAATATTGTGACAGTCTCAAGATTGTTCGAGTCTGACTTCGGATTTCCAACCGGAAACCCTAGGTCGACCCGACGCCTACTGTTCCCTCTACCGGGAACGCGTCCTCACCTACTCCACTCAGGAGATTTACCTGTTGCCAATGCGATCCTCCAGATCGACTGGACTTTTGCTCAGCACTCGACTCTTCCGGACTTTCTGCTGGACATCCGCTTCCCGACTAGTCCAGTCTTTCACCTGATTCGCGACACCAAGACTTTCCACCTAGGGTTACCACCTCCTAGGACTTTTGCCTGAAGCCATCGACCTGCCAAGACTTTCCGCATAGGGTTACCTCGCCCTATGACCTAGGGTTACCACCCCCTAGGGTTTTCCCTTTGCCTAACCGCAGCTAGAACTTTTCTCCACCTAGGGTTACCACCCCCTAAGGTTTTCACCTGCCTAACCGCAGTTAGGACTTTCCTGAAACACTCATTCAACATGTTAGATAACAATAAGACTTAACTTTGAACCCTTTACCATTATCAAAACTTGGGTTCGATCGTCGGATGCTTCCCGCACCAACAGAACTTTCCACCTCTTGCTCCGAACAAACACTTGCTCGGGTTCAGCTTGAGCCCATATTGCCTCAATGTTTTGCAAGTCTCCTCTACATCCCTGCATAGATCAGTAGCCTGAAGAGACTTAATTAAAATATCATCAACGTATACTTCCATATTTCTGCTAATCTATTTCTGGAAGACCTTATTCATAAGCCTTTGATAAGTTGCTCCTGCATTTTTTTAGTCCAAACTGCATAACATTATAATAATAAGTACCTTCAGATGTTATAAAACTGACCTTCTCTTGATCTTCCTTAGCAAGAGGGACTTGATGATAGCCTTAATAGGCATCCAGCATAGAAATATATTCACATCCCGCCGTAGAGTCTACTAATTGATCAATCCGGGGCAAAGGATAATAATCTTTCGGGCAAGCCTTGTTGAGGTCACGAAAATCAATACATACCCGCCAATTATTTCCTAGTTTAGAGACCAGGACAACATTAGCTAACCAGCTAGGGAACTGTACCTCCCTGATGTAGTCGGCTTCCATGAGTTTATCCACTTCTTCCTTAATGATTTGATTTTGCTCAATACTAAAATTTCTCTTTCTCTACATGACAGGACGAGCATCTGGGAAGACATGCAAAGAATGCTCTATTATAGAAGGAGGAACGCCCGTGACTTCTTTAGGTGTCCACGCGAAGACATCATTATTCTTCTTCAAGCATTGAACCAGCTCTGTTTTCAGCGTGGGCTCAAGATCGGCCGCGACATAGGTAGTAGCTTCAGGTCGACCAGTCTGTATCTGGACTTCTTCTTTCTTCTCATAAACTAGGACAGGTGGCCTCTCTTGAATAACATTAACCTCCATTCTTTGCATTTTTCGGGCGGCATTGACCTCAGTCCTGACTATCTCCACATAGAATTTTCGAGCCATCTTCTGATCACCCCGTACTTCCCCAACCTGGTTATCGACAGGAAATTTAATTTTTTGGTAAAAAGTAGAAACGACCGTCCTAAACTCATTCAGGGTCGGTCGACCCAGTATCACATTATAGGAGGAGGGGGCATCCACCACCATAAAGTAATATCTTCTTGTTCTCATGAGGGGCTCCTCCCCTAGAGATATGACCAACTTTATTTGACCCAGAGGTTGTACCTCGTTGCCAGTGAATCCATATAAAGGAGCCACCATCTGTTGAAGTTTGCTCGGGTCGATCTGTAGTTGATCAAAGGCTTTTTTGAAGATAATATTTACAAAACTACCAGTATCTATAAAGGTACGAGAAATAGTGTAATTAGCTATCACAACCTTGATTATAATGCATCATCATGGGGTATTTCCACCCCTTCAAGATCTCTAGGCCCAAAACTAATCTCCAGCCCTGCTGCTCTCTCTATGCTACATCCTACAGCATGGATCTCAACTCTTCGTGCATGTGCTTTTCTGGCCCTGTTGGAATCTCCATCAGTGGGCCCGCCTACTATCATATTAATGATGCCTCGGGCGGCATTGCGCTTATTTTCTTCTTGTTGAGTTGTCATGGCTTCAGGCTGAGCTTTCTCAGGCACTTGAGATGTACCGGTCGGGGTTGATGATATACCCTGCTGAGGTTCGACCAGGCGATATTCTAATTTGAGTGGACTTTGCTGCCTGGGATATTGTTGCTGATAGTAATTTTGTCTCTGACATCGATCCCTATAAGCTCTTTTATTTTTCAAAACAAAGCAGTCTTCTATGTGATGACTGCTAGTCTTGTGATAGGTGCACCATCTCCTTGGTGCTTCTTGCTGTATCTCCACATGTTGTACTACTTGTGGACGATACTCTGGATGATGATGGGGTGGATGAACTACTCGAGGTCCCCTTGGTGGAGGAACAGGAGCGGGGGCCTTCTCCTTAACAGAGACAGGAGAAGAAGTAGTACCTTCTTTTCTGCGCGCAGCCTGAGCTTCTTCAACATTAATAAACTCAGTGGCACGTTCAATTAAGGAGTCGAAATTGGCAGGGGGATTCCTCACCAGATCTTTAAAGAAATCATTATCATTTAAGCCTTGAGAGAAAGCACTTACTAATATTTCTGTGGTAGCATTAGGCACATCAATAGCTACTTAGTTGAATCTTTTAATATAGACTCTTTTGGACTCCTTAGATGCTTGTTTAATTGAAAATAAGCTCCAGGGAGTTTTGTGATACTTCTTGTTGCTGGAAAAATGGTGTAGGAAAATCTTCTTGAAATCCTTAAACTTTCGGATAGATTTTTCCGGCAATCTCTTGAACCAACGTTGCGCAGCTCCTCCGAGTGTTGTAAGGAACATCCGACACTTTACTCTGTCATAAAATTGTTGTAATAATGCTACATTCTCAAATTTCAACAAATGATCCTCTGGATGTGTAGTCCCAGTGTACTCGCCGATCTGCAGATTTTGATACCGCTTAGGAAGCGGATCATCCAGTACACTTTGGGAAAATGGAGAAATGACTCTTCCCGACGAGCTGTCACTAGCTACCATCATCTTAACTTTGCGCTTCTCTTTGTCTGGCGCCTCGCCAGAGGATTCCTGAAATACAGGCCTTCATCCTCCCTGTTCCAAAGGAGTGTGAAGGAAACCTCGAGGACGCCTAGTCGGAGAAGTAGTGGTCGGAGGGAAATATGCATGATCTTCTTCTTCCGTCTCCTTTCCCCTTCGGTGCTCAGTAGTCGAGATAGCCGGATTATGAGCTAATGACAGAGTAGCTCCAATATGGGCTTGTTGTTGTTGTTGTTGCTGTTGTTGTTGTAAAGCTTTTTGTACATGAGTGTTGATGAGGAAATCCAGAACTTCACGATAAATAGTGAGTAGGTTCGATTTTCCAGTGTCTTCCATCTTGCAGTCTCAGATTCAGGTGAAGTTCCAACAGACGGCGCCAAATTTGATCCTGTCTGAGAAGCCTGACAAAACGGAAAGCTGGGAGAAAATCTACTGCTAATGAAGAATAATACCTGTAGAATACTGATCCAAGAACCCCAAAGCGGATCTGGGAGAATGAAGTCAAAGAATGCCCTCCTCGCGCGAAGATCCAAAGACGAAGGGAAGGATTCAATGAAGAAAACCAAGATCTGGAGCTTCCAAAGCTTCCTGTGCACAAGAGACCAACCGACACTATTGTTAGTGACCTAAGACCGGGGTGGGAATCCCTGGCTAGGCCCTCCAACGCTCAAGTCAGTGATCTCTCTTAGTGTGGAAGAAGGAAGAAGAAAAACAGTAGTTGAAAACTAGGGTTGTGAGTGTGAGCATCAACGTGAGCATGCTTGGCCAACGGAGAGGATTCCCCCTTTTATACCATTTCATATAACCTCCGTAGTCATGAAATGGACCCCGGTTTGTTAGAGTTTGTTATGAGATGATGTAAGCCACGTACTTGCAGAAAATGGCTTTTAAGGAATCTTTTTTGTACCCCAGATGTACCTTTTTTGTCGTCTAGTACCTGCAGAAGAGTCTAGAAATATTCTTCCCGCTGGATTAGTCAACCTGTTATACGATTACATAAAGCAAATATTTTCATAAGCTATTCATAAATATCCTTACAATGTTTATTCCCGTCCTGTCCTATAAGTTATATTTTATCATCCCCGTTTGGTCATCCTGTCTTCACTATGTTGTGGACAACCCGATATTATACTATGTTTTGTATCGGTCGGGATTGACCCTAGGTTTCGTATAGGCGGATTATTATTTTTATTTAACACATGACTTCTTCGTCCGATAATATATTATAAATTCTGTACGGTCTTGTAGTTTCTCATTCTCGGACGATCATATACATCCGCCTGATATTAGTCTATATTTGCATGTGCTAGCTTAGACAATCCTGGCCGATATTGGCCTTTCTTTCTTAAGGTATATCCCGGTCGATATTAGCCTATCATTTCTTTAAGATATTGTCGTGACCGGTGTTAACCTATATTTTCTTAAGTGTGTTGCCTCGTCCGATATTTGCCTATATTTCCTTAAGCATGTTGTCCCGGACGATATTAGCCTACCCTTCTTAGGATGTACTCCGACCGGTATTAGCCTATCTTTTCTTTAAGGTATTATCCCGGCTGGTGTTGGCCTATATTTTTTTAAGCGTGTTACCTTGTCCGATATTTGCCAATATTTCCTTAAGCATGTTGTCCCGGACAATATTAGCCTATATTTTCTTAAGTCCGATATCTTGGCCGATATTTACGTTGCTTAATTCTGCTATCTCTTTTCTTTCCCCTTTTCTCCGGGACCTACTAAACCTAACCCATATCAATATATATTTTTAGAATTAATATTGTTTGTTAATTTATTAATTTATATTTAGTTTAGAAATTTTAAGGTTAATTGTTAAAGTTAATTAATTAATTAAGGATTAATTTAAGGTTAATTAGTTCATTTCTAATTTAATGATTATTAATTAGATTAAGAATTAATTGTGAATTAATTTTATTGAAATAGTAAATTTATATAGGTTGATTTTTAGATTAATGATTATTTGAGTTAAACTTAGTTAGTTTCACTGGATTAAATTTATTAATTATTATTATTTTGAGTTAAATTTGTTTAGAATTATCATGATTATTTTTTTTAATATATTTTTAATTAATTAAGGATTAAAAATTTATTTTATATTTGTTAGATTAATTATTACTTATTTCAATTAAGGTTGATTATTATTTTAATTATTGATTAAAGTTTCATAATTAATTAGTTATGGGTTAATTGATTATGAACTATTATTAATGATTAATTTAATTAGTTTGTCAGGAATTAATTAGGTAAAGATTGAAGAATTAGTTTTATTAATTTTGTGTAAGGTTAAAATACTTTATGTGTTGATTAAAGTTAAGATTTTAAGTTGAAATTTATTAAGGATTATTTACGTGTATTAAGTTAAATTTTAAATTTAATGATTAATTTAATTAAGTTAAATTTATTAATTATTGATTTCAAATTTAATTGGATTGATTAGTAATTAATTTAGTTTTAATTTAAAGTTGATTTAGTTTGCCTTCAAATTACACTTGAGTTAATTTAATTTAAGTTTAAGTTTTAATTAATTAATTAAGTTTTAATTTTAGTTATTAAGTTAAATTGAGTTTTAATTAAGTTATAATTGATTTTTATTTAAATTAGGTTTAATTTGTTAAAAAAATATTTATTAATTTTTTAAAAAAATATTTATTTTAATTAAATTGTAATATATATTGATTGATTAATTATGAATTAACTTTTAATTGGATTTTGAGTTAAGATTTAGACTTTAGTCAGTGATGAAGCATATGCCCTTCTTGTGTATCAAAGGTGAACCACTTTCTGAATACTTCCCAAAATAATTCTGCCCAAAGAACTTAATATTGTAGGACCGTTGGCGGTCGGTTAGAGGGAGGTGAATAGCCCTGACAAATAAGAAGAACCTTTCTCGAATTTACGGCTTAATTAATCTAACACTTGCATAAATAAAGTAAATGACTGAAAGAAAAGAGGCACGAAAGAGTTACTTGGTTACAACCGGGGAGGTTGTTAATCCAAGGAAGTTGGAGCTCAGTAAACAATCTCCTTCAGGCGGAGAAGCCTCTTACAGCAGTTAAAGTACTTAATTATAAAACAAAACAAAACTAGAATGAGTCACAAGTGTTGTTCTAAACCTCTTGGACCAGGGTTGTATTTATAGCCCTGGTCGAGGCACCTAGAATAGGATAGAATTCTATCCCTGACGCAACGATTAAACGCCACGTCGATTTGGGAAAGTTTGGATTCCGGACGCCTTGGACTGGTTCCGGGCGCCCCGACCTATTCTGGGTGACCCGACCTGGTCCGGGCACCTGGACCAGGAAAGTTAACATAGTTGACTTTTTTCGTCCGGGTCTTCCGCTTCGGTTCGGTTCGGGTCTTTCACTCTGGCTCCTCTCGCTTGGGTGATTTCGGTCATCCAAAATAGGGCTCACCCGAACCCAACTTTCGACCTTCTCGAGCAACCTTCCGCTCTGGCTTCTCATCCCTCAGAAACGTCGTGCACCTCCTTCTCGTTCTCTCGCGTACTCTTCCGCAGCACCTTATCCTTTAGACGCACCAAACCCAGCGGCTCTCTCCTATGCCTTCCTTCTCGCTAGCTGCGTCTTTTGCTCGACTTCCTGTGCTCCTAAGTTCCTGCATACTTAGACACAAGGTTAAACCCAACATGACCTAACCTAACTTGTTTGATCACATCAAAACTACCTTGTGGTTCTAACAATCTCCCCCTTTTTGATGTGAGCAACTCAAGTTAAGTTAGGGTAAACTAACATAAGATAAAAGTAATAAATTTGCTATTAATTTTAGGTTGCCTCCCCCTAGGTAAAAGTAATAAATTTGCTATTAATTTTAAGCTACCTCCCCCTAGGTAAAAGTATTAAATTTGCTATTAATTTTAAGCTACCTCCCCCTAGACTTAATTTTTTTCCTTCCCCCTCTTTGATCACATAAAAAATGGGGTACCTTAAAAGTCTAAGGGAAAAAATTTTGAGTTGATAAAGTTTTAAAAAACTTTGAGATAGATAAAAAACTTTAAGTTTTGCAGAAATTTTTTTCCAAGTTAAACAAATACAAGAAAAGAATGTTTAAGTAATTTTGATAACTATTTAAAGCATTATTAATTACAAGTAAATACTTTATTAGTTAGTCAATTAAACATTTTATTTTATTAATTGACTTCTAGGCTATGGCGAGACACTAGATCTTCTTGGTTATTGGAGCAACAACTACTTTCTAGACAAAGCCTCTTACGGAAATCAAACATTTAATCTACTCTCCGAAAGCCCTAAATTTAAAGATCTAATTCAAATACGATTTTGGAATCTAATATATGTTCCTTCCAACTGGGTTAATCAGAAATTTCTTAGGTACATATTTTCTTAACAGTTTTCTGATTTTACCCCTATGAAATCTAAGGTGCCAATTTAAATCATTATATCTTTTAATATATATGCATGTACTATTTTTTAGCTCTTCTATTTCAATTTTTTATTTTCTAATTTCATTTTTTAAAAATCTTCTAATCGACAAGAAATAGCTAATGTTGATTTTAACTCCTTATTCTCTACTTCTAATTTATGAGATGTTTTAGTCAGAAACTTTATAAATTTAAATAGTTTATCAGGCAGTAAGGATCGTACCTGACTTACCTTATCGATTTCATCATCTGAGACTCCCCCTGTAGAGCTGCTCTCTTTTGATGTTAATCCCCCTTCATCAATGCTCTCGATGCTCATTATGGAAGAGCTTGCTTCGTCCTCTTTGTCTTGATGATTTGTCATTAGTGTGATTCCGGCGTAGGCCTCGATTTCTGATTTCGAGGAGATTTTATCCCACGTTGCTTTTAGGTTATTGTGCCTTTTCTGTGTTGGTCTCCTATATGTGCTTGTATCATTATGCTTGTCCTTGCTTTTCAGTTTTGGGCAGTTGTCTTTTACGTGTCCTTCTTCATTGCAGTGGTAGCATTTTACCTTTCTTTTTCGTCTCTTACCCTGCACTTGATTAAACTTATTGGATTTAAACAATTTTTTAAATCTCCTTACCACTAAAGTCGTTCCGTCATCATCAAGTGATGTCTCAGAATCTGGTTCATCCACTTTTGCTTTTAAAGCAACATTTTACCTTGATTCTTTCTTTAGACCTACACATCTTGACTCATGAATTTCAAAAGTTGAAAAACATTTTTCTAAGGTGCTTACCTCTAAATCCTTAGAGATGAAATACACATCTACTAAGGTTGACCATTCTGGAGTCTTAGGAAATGCGTTAAGCATGTACCTTAGTGAATCTCGGTTAGATACCTTTTTTCTGAGATTCGTGAGTCCGGTGATTAGCTGCTTGATTCTTGAATGGAGGTGTGCGACGGTTTCGCCTTCTTCTGACCGAAGGTTGCTGATCTAACTCCGAAGCAGGTCTCGTTTTGCTAGTTTTGCCTCTGAGGTCCCTTCGTGTAGTTCTAGGAATTTCTCCCAGAGCTTCTTGACTGACTCGTATGCTTCGATACAGTTAACTTCTTGAGGTGGTAAAACACTAAGCAGATGAAATTCTACTTTGTCATTTGCCACGAAGTTAGTTTGCTCCTTCTTCGTCCACTAATATTCTTCTTTGTCTTTCGGGGCTATGAAACCATATTTCATAATGATTCATAATTCAAAATATATTTTAAAAAATATCTCCATCTTCTTTTTCCAGTTCACGAATTCCCCCTCGAACTTCTGTGGATGGATGCTCGATTTAGCCATCTCGTGTGCTTCATTCGGCGGTTAGTCCTCCTGAAACAAATCTGCTCTGATAACACTTGTAGGACCATTGGCGGTCGGCTAAAGAGAGGTGAATAGCCCTGACAAATAAAAGAATCTTTCTCGAATTTACGGCTTAATTAATCTAACATTTGTATAAATAAAGTAAATGACTAAAAGAAAAGAGGCACGAAAGGGTTCTTGGTTACAACCAGGGAGGTTGTTAATCCAAGAAAATTGAAGCTCAATAAACAATCTCCTTCAGGCGGAGAAGCCTCGTACAGCAGTTGAAATACTCAATTACAGAACAAAACAAAATTAGAATGAGTCACAAGTGTTGTTCTGAACTTCTTGGACCAGGGTTGTATTTATAGCCCTAGTCGGGGTGCTTGGAAGGATTCCAGACGCCTGGAATGAGATATAATTTTATCCCTGACGCAACGGTTAAACACCACGTCGATTTGGGTAAAGTTCGGATTCCGGACGCCAGGACCAGGATAGTTAACACAGTTGACTTTTTCCGTCTGGGTCTTCCGCTTCGGTTCCGCTCACCTCGGTCCTAGCCTTCCGCTTCGGCTCTGCTCGCTTGGGTGATTTTGGCTATCCAAAATAGGGCTTACCCGAACCCAACTTTCGACCTTCTCGAGCAACCTTCCGCTCCGGCTTCTCGTCCCTCAGAAACACCGCGGACCTTCTTCTTGTCCGCCCGCGTACTCTGCCGCAGCACCTTGTCCCTCAGACGCACCGAGCCCGTCGGTTCTCTCCCATGCCGTCCTTCTTGCTAGCTGCTTCTTTTACTTGACTTCTTGTGCTCCTAAGTTCCTGTACACTTAGACACAAGGTTAAACCCAACAGGACCTAACTTAACTTATTTGATCACATCAAAACTACCTTGGGGTTCCAACCAATACTAGTTAAGTTTTGGTCTAACTATCTCATGTTTGACTGGGGTAGTTTCAGCCAGATCCACTAAGTTTAGTGCACTAGGTAGAATACACATGGTTCAACATAAGCATGTCTTCGACAAAATTTCCTATGTGTACTGTCATACCAATTCATTTTAATGCTATGTTATTAAGGTTTGTTAAACTTTTTATAACTAATCATTCTAAACTACTAGCATAATAAAGATAAAATGCATGACATGGTAAATACATGACATGGTGTATAACAAGTAATTTATGTATCATCATAGCAAGTCAAACAAGTCATAATAATAATAATATTATTATTATTATTATTATGCACCTCCTAAGCTTTGAACACTTCATTGGGGATAACTTCACAGCTCTAACCATTGCAATGAAAATCATGTCAAAACCATAAATAAAAACTCAAAATGTGATTTCTTTGGCACTTGGACCATAAATAGGTTTGTTGTCCCAACATGTTGCCGAACCCAACACTCACATTATCGACCAACATTCAAAATAATAAAAGCTTTGGCAGTTCAAAAGGGTATCTCAAATTAGCATCCTGATGCAGGCTGAAGCATGCATCAGTGCATGCATAAAGGTTGGGCATAGTGACCAGCTATGGCACATATATGTGTTCAGTAAATCAAACTTTTGCAATAAGTTGAGTACTCTAATTAGAATGTGTTTGTTGAACTTGTTCACCTAATAAAATTGTTCTGGTTGTTTAATTAATTTGGTAGACGCAAATCTGTTTCATATGATTAACAGAAATAATTATGATGAATAAAGAGATGTCAAAATGGGCATTCTCACCGACTTACATTTCCAGGAATTTAACAAGAAAGGGATGTAAACATACTTTGTTGTGACTCCAATTAATTGCTTAAAACTGTATTGGTCCAACTGCTAAATATTTCTATATGGGCTTCCTGAATTAAACCTTGAAACAACAGAAAAACAAAGAGCTTGCATTGACAAAGAGTAGTCAAGATGAAAATAACATTGTTTTGAGATGGCAGCTGCAAAACTAGAGTTTCTGTGTGCTCTTCTCGTATATCCATAGTGGTGTTTCTAGGCTATTTTTTATTTTGTTTCCCATTTCATTGGGTAGTTAACATCCTTAATGAGCATTCATTGGTCTCCACAACCACAAGCATCAAAAGGTTCATAGAAGCCTTCCAAAGGTGTGGCAATGTATGATTTGGTATGACTGCCATACAAGTAAAGTGCTCAAAGTAAGCCCCACTGATTATCAAAGCTGCCACTGCTTGCATACCAATAGGCCTTCAAAAGCGTAATTTGTTGGTGAGATTCCAGGACACCAGATGCTGCACAGTAGTTGCCTCGAATGCCCCGTGCTGTTTGGCATGGAGAGGGCTAACAACTTGGTATGTGTTTTTGTTTTGTCCATTCACCAAACTTATCGGATCAATCAAGTAATGCAACTCGAAAAATTTAGAAGTGTTTGTTTTGTTTTGTTTATATATATATATATATATATATATATATATATATATGCAATGCCTTTGAAGATATATATATACTAATATCGTTGATGTGTATGGATTAAATCTATCTAGGCATCTGGATTGATTTAGGCGTCTAGGCGTCAGGCGTCTGGATTGATCCACACGCCTATATTTTTTTAAATCAGCATATTCTTAAAAAAAAATATATATATATATTTTATGAGTATTTAAAATTTTTAATTTTGAACACTAGCTATAAATTAAAATAGAAACATAAACTCTAAAGAAAAATCTTATTAACTTAAATTCATTATTACCTAACCCTTAAATCTTAAAATCTTAGACCTTAAATACATATAATATACCTTGTGAGTATCTTAATTTTTTAATTTTAAACATTATAACCCAAGAAGAAAGTCTTAATCTCCTAGAGAGAAAATCTTATTGACTCAAACCTTTTATAACTCAACTCCTAAATCTTATAATTTTAAACCCTAAATACATATAATATGTCTTATTTTAAAAAATAAAATAAAAACAAACTTTTTGCTTGAATTCAGGTAAGAATTCAACCATGGGCATCTAGATTTAACCCAGACGCCCAAGATATATATATACTCCTAATGAATCTCCTTTCATCAACTCATGATCGTCACTAAGGGATCGATACTGTGAGGGTGAATACGGGTATTTTAGAGATATGAGATGCCCTTTTAAATATATTTTTAAATAGAAAAATATTATATGGAATAAGGGTATATGAAAAATGTTGTGTATTTAGGTAAAATGATAAATAGCTATCATGAGTATTGATACGGTGTATAATGGTAGAGTTTGATAAAGCTAGGCAGTCAGAAGTCAATGAGACGTCACAGTCAGAAGTCAATGAGACGTCACAATCAACAGTCAAGAGAACGTAGCAATTAGTAGCTAGGGAAAGAAGGGGCAGGACCGTCCAGTATCGTCAGACGTATAATGCCCGGTTAGGTTCTCACAGACTAGGACCCCCCGATTTGAGACACCCAAGTCTGAGACATGGTGGGCAGTCGGGGTGATGCCTGACCTGCTCTGACTGGTCAGATTTCCACAGCTCGGCTATAGCCAGGCCTAGTCCTCCCAGTAGGCCAACTACCGACCATCTCGAGGTTCTTCTATTCATACTCGGTTAGGACAATGGGTGCTACATGACAATAAGGTCATGGAATCATAATCGTCTTTAAAAAAATAACTATTATATGTCAAGGAATATTCTAACGGTTTACAGTTATTTACGAATAGAACCTTTTTCCAACCCACAAAAGGGTGTCACGCGTCTTCCATCACCAGACAGGTCCTGACATTCGACATTCTCTGACATCAGTTAGGCTCCAAAGGTATGCACTGTCATATAAAAAGGGAGGTTCTCTCCCTTACGTAGGTACGCTCTCTCGCACATTCACACTTGTCTTCTACTTTTCTTTCTCCTTCGTACACTGTTTTTTCTGGGAAAAAAGTACCTAACTTGAGCGTCGGAGGGCCTGCTCCGGGAACTTTTCCCTGGTTTCTGGCTTCTAATGTTCCGTGTACTTATCGGAGTATTCGCAGAGCTCAAGTACCGCCGGTTTCGTCATCGTCGTCTGTCAACACCACGTGGGGGTCCGTTCTTGTAGGCGCATATGAGAATAATGTCCTAGTCACCTCTCTATCAACACCAATAATAACTCATTCGGTCTTCATCTGACTTCGGACATGATCAAGTATAATATGAGAATGGATATTATATATTTACATATTTACATGACTAATAATTCAAATTTAATAGATAATATAATTTTGTTAGGCATTTCACCATTTAATTATTCCATAGGCGCAATATTATATTTATTTTTAGTGTTTAAGATATTATTAAGAGATTAGGTTCGGGTTTCACGAAAGGATACGTATGTGTCTAGAACAGGAAGAGTAATTTTACTCGTCATCCATTGGTTTTTCCATCAGCTGACTTATTGGCAGGCCCCTAGTGCAGTTGCCTGTCCTGATTGACACAGAAGATCCTCCCATCCTCAACAGTCAGTTACGCATGGCTGGCCCGCAAGGTATAGTTCTGGGTGACATTGCCTTCCCCATTTCATTCACTTCTCTGTTATATACCTCCTTCCTCTCCCTTTCTCTCTCTCTCTCTCTCCCCTTCTCTCTCTTCCTCCTCCGCCGGGAGAAGAAATCGGTCTTCTAGGCTCGAATCCCTTCTACGGCGCCGATCGCCGGCACTGATCTCTATCCTATCCCTCCGGTTCTCGTGTATGCTTCTCCGTCCGTAAGTTTGTCTTTCAACAAGGAATTTTAATTATCTTCTGATTCATGTTAACCCTAATGGCATTTCGTTTGGCGTGGGAGTCGTCAGCCTAGATTTTGAACGGATATCTTCAGATTTCTGCTGATATTTTTGGTGACTAACGTCCTCTATGCTTTCTGAGGCTGGTCCCCTTTTGTGATTATTGACAGGGGACAGTACAGAATCAAACTTCTCGCACGCCGCATTTTTTTCTTTTATTTCTTCGCTTAACGATATGACAACCCGTTTGGC
This sequence comes from Zingiber officinale, assembly GCF_018446385.1. NCBI lineage: Eukaryota > Viridiplantae > Streptophyta > Magnoliopsida > Zingiberales > Zingiberaceae > Zingiber > Zingiber officinale. Next base: position 145,729,168 of record NC_055990.1, on the reverse strand, counting down.
ATTACCAGCTTCTTGCAACTTGTATTCGATCTGGGTTCGTCGTGGGTCGTAGGAGGCTAAATTAGCCGGAAGTTTTGCATATATAAACCAAGGAACTGATTCATTTTAGTAGATAAGGATACTTGTTCAGCGAACCTCCTGGAATGAGTTTGGAGAATGAGGATCCGTTACTTGAAAGAAGCTCTGATACTAGGTGAGCAGCTTTTAGAGCTTCTTGTTATGCATCGATGTTGTTGTCTGTACCTTATACTTTACCTTCTTTGCCTGTGTCTAGGAAAACTAAAGTATGCTATACAAGAGATGAACTTTTATCTTTTAGCAAACTTTGCAACGAATTGCCTAATGGATTTGATGCTTCAGTCTTGAGGTAATTTATGGTGAAATATAATCTTATTTATCCTTTTTTCTGGGGCCTTATATAGATAATTTTGTCTGACTTGCTGTTTTTTTTTATCAAGCAGTGAATTGGATGAAGCATCTTATACTTTAAATGAAAGGCAAAGAGGTTTTGGAGGCTCAAGTTTTCAGAGCACGAAGCGCAGCGATTATACATCTCCACCACCAAACAGGTCAGAAGTTGCAGTCAGTTATTCTCGTGCAAGCTCTGGAAGGTGGGATGTACGATTAAATAATAGAGATGGAGACCTCCAATCTAATCGTGAAACAAATACACAAGGTTTGTTGTTCAGAGTGAACAAAAACAGAAAATGCTAGTCATTTTGATGCTTGATTTATTAGTTAAGCTTTGCCTTGTCTATTTTTTATTCTGGCAGCTGTTATTTGTCACTTTCACCACAGGCGTATTTACTTTTGCAAACTAGTGTTATGGCTTAATGAAGGATAATCCATGAACTTGTCCTGCCATAATTGAATACAACCTTTTGCTTTTCTTTGCCGTGTGACCTAGAGGTCACTTGTTCTAGTCGCGGAAACCGTCTCTTGCAATGTAGGGTAAGATTGCGACACAATGTGGTCCGACCCTTCCTCGGGACCCGCATTGGTGGGAGTTTCATGCATCGGGCTGTTCGTTTTTTTGTTCGATGAAGATTGGAATCTTAATTCATATGCAACACCAATGGTATTACTAGTTATATATATTTTGTTCATTTCTAATTTCTGTCATAACATTTCCAAACAAAAGATTGAATCCTAGATGCTCATGTCTTCTACACCAAATAATACAGGGTTATGTGCTGCTGAGTTCATGACACAAATCTATTTCCTTTCACCATTGTTAGAGAGGCTATTCCAAAACTAGAAGCTTCATGCATTAAAATAGTCGCGCCATCTTGGATTTTGCAACAATCATCAATATATCTAATGGATATATTTTTAAATTCATAGCATCAGAATCTGATTGCCCAATTATGCATTTTGATGCTCATCATCATTAAATACAGATTATTTCTCTTAAAGATTGTGATCCATCTATAGTTCTAACAGTCTGCTTGTCCGCCATATAAATCTTTTGTATCATTGACACTATTCTGGATTGATTTTGCCACTTGCATCATATATGAAATGTCAGATATTGGACAACGATTTGGAACACAATCAAGACGTTACTCTCAGCATGCTGAGCATGATGGACTTTTGGGAAGTGGTGCTTTTCCAAGACCTTCAGGTTGTGAAGGACCATCAACAGCAAAATCTAGGGCAGCTAGTCAATTTACACTCAATAAGACTTCTGGACCCTATCAGCCTCCACGACCTTATAAGGTTAGACAATTGGAAAGTATTAAAACACATGTCTCTGTTGCAACAAAGGCTTTGTTGGTTTTCGTCATTATAGTAATATTCATTCTGAGAGTAGTGTTATAAAAATTCTGCTTTTTGGTTCAGGCTTTGCCTTTTCAGCGAAAGGATGATAGAGATTCATGTAATGATGAAACATTTGGGTCAACTAATTATTCAAGTGAGGACAGAGCTGAAGAACAAAGGAGAAGAGGTACGCTATTTGGTTACTAGCTTTATTTATGATTGTGTGTCTATTGTAGTCTCTCTTTTTTTCCCTTGTTTCCTGTGGTTCTATTTTCTTTGGTATGTGAATGCAGATTCCTTTGAGCTAATGAGAAGAGAACAACGGAAAGCACTGCAAGAAAAGCAAAATAATCATAAACATAATCCTAATGCTGATAGTATTACATTGCTTGAGAATTCAGCTGATAAGAAAAGAATAATCAGCAAAACTGACAAAGCAGATGACTCTTCACTATCTGAAGTTGAATCTCCTAGATCTTCTACTATGCATGCACCTCTATCTCGGCCACTTGTACCACCTGGGTTTGCTAGTGCAGCGGACAAAATCCTTCCTGTTCAATCTAATTACATTGCATCTGAGGTATTGGCATACAATATTATTTTAATATCATTAATCATGAAATATTTTTCTCTGAGAAATGGATATTGTTACAAAAATTTCTCTTCAGTTATAGCTATCAGAATGCACGATCAATTAAATTCTTAGCAGCTCTTATCCTTTGATGTTTATTTGCTTTGAGGTTTACCTTATGGTTTTTAAATTGACCAATCCTGATCTGGATTAGGCGAGTTGTTTTGGGATGGACTGGTTTTTGCCTGATTTCTTGGGTAAAATCATAATTGATTTTAAAAAATCTGTCATGATTGAAATTGAAGAAAAATAGGTCAAACGATTGAAAATGTGAAGGATATTGGATGAAATGAAACAAAATAATCAATTAATAGACTTCTGCTTCTACACAATAAAAAGTAAAAGATGCATGAGAGATGGACTAGAAACAGTACACAACTACACATGAAGACATTATAGATGCATTTCAATGGTGATAGAGGTGTTTTAATGGTGAGGAAGAGCTTCTTCGTTGTCGTCATCTTCAACACTTTACCTCCATAGAGTGACTCCATTTTGATGTAATGTTGTAATGTATGCACTATGAAATAAGCTGGAGGCAGCTGTAATCAAGGTTACTAATTTAATTAAACTACATTTGATATATATATATATATATATATAGAGAGAGAGAGAGAGAGAGAGAGAGAGAGAGAGAGAGTATTTCAATACATAGTATTTATATCAATATCATTAAAATTATTCATACATTTCAATTTTGAAAAATGGAGTACAATCCATAGTATTTCATCTTTATATAGCAAGTAGCAATTTTTATCAGATGGATGAAATGACAATAACCAAAAAAGATTCTTCTACTTATGAGTAAACAAAATCTTATGACTGGAAAAAATATTTGCAACAATAAATGTGAATTTTTAAAATGTCTAACAGTCTATTTGGGAGGAGGTGAGAGAAGGGTAAGTAAAGGGTTGGTAACTTTTAACCTTGTTTGGGATGGAGGTGAGGGAAGGGGGTGAGGGGAGGGAAGGGGACCTTTTACCCTCCCTTACCCCTCAAATGGCCTATTTCCTTACACCCCGATTTGGGGTGTAAGGAAGTTACCCTCCCTTCCCCTCACTTCCCTTCCCTTCCCTTCCCTTTCCATTAATGAACCTCTCCTCACCCTATCCAAACAGAGGGTAAGTTGATGTAAATATATTTTATCTAGTTAAAGGATATTGGGAGCTAGATTCTATGGAGGAACAATAAGTAAACCTAGGATTGGACCATAGGTTTGTAAAATCTAGCCCAATTTAGATCCTAAGATCCTGATCACAATCTTGGTACCATGGCTGTTATAAAGATGAACATGGTGAAAGAGAAGTCAGTGACAGCTATAGTCATATATTTTGTTTGAAACATTAACCTTTACCTTCTATGTTGAGGCTAATAATGCATGAGCAAAACTAGCTGTTTTTAACTATATTATAGAACAGTAAAATAACAAAATTTAAATTGAAGAATATTTATGATATAACCAATTACAAATTGAGTATGAAAGACAATATTAAAACATACCAAAAAGAGGAACATTATGTTAAAATGAATATCCAGACATCTATAAATAAAACAGTAAATACAGAAAATAATTTTGGTGATTTGCAGAAACAATTTAAGGTAAACTAAGTTCCATTTTTTAAGCACAATCGGATTGTATTCATAATTATGAAATTGCTTAGATAAGAACACCAAAACACTCCTAACAAATGTCAGCCTATTAAAAGCCATTAAAATTTGATATAAAAATGAAAAATGAAACAATAAAGTTAAAACAATAATAAAAATAAAAATATATCCTATAATAAACACTGAATGTAAGTGTACTTAAAATATGTTTTAAGCATGATACTAACTTATGAAGTAAAAATGATAAATACATCACTGGACAATGAGGAATAGATATGTCTAAGATAATAGTTTGGATTTTTGATAAAAAATAATTAGTATTAATATCCACAATATAGTTCCAAATGATGTAATGGATAAATTGATCATGCTTATCAATAGATAGAAGTTTTACCAATTGAGTACTAAAATCATAAAAAGAAATCTAATTTTACATTAGAAAATTTCATTTTAACAAATTCTTTGTTGTTTTTAAATTATTAAAAGTTCATATTCTGTTGTATTGAATTTCTCTTACATTCTTTTTCCGTTTGCTTAAATTTTAAATTATCATTAGAATTTATTTTCTGTTGCATTTAATTTTTCTCTTATGTTTTTTTACCTTTTACTCAAATTTAAAATTATCCATTTTCTGATTCCTATTTTATTGATCTGACCATCTGATACAGTTATTGAGATTACTTACCAGCCGATCCTGACACCAATACAGATATGCAAACTATGCCTTACATCAGATTAGCATGTGTTGAATTACCAATGTTGTTTCAAATACTTAATTTCTATTTTTGAAACAAATTCCATTTATTGTCAACTTTTTGTTCTTCGACCTTTAGGACTTGTTTGGATACTGATTAATCACGTGAAAAAGGAAAGTGAAAGAGGGGAAGTATCTTTGTTTGATTTTTACTTCATGATTGGCCATGACATATGTTACATTAGTTAATATGGCAGCCTTACTATTCCAGCTATCGGTTGATAGCAGGTATCATAATCCATTCTTAAATCTTGTCAGCCTCCATCCATGCCCTTGCATAATGCATATGCGTCACTCAATTACCTGAGTGCATGTCATCTGCATAGATACCAATTTGCTGCTAAAAAGCTCATGGAGCTATGGTAGTCCACCACAAGGTTTAAAATCTCGACCCGTACTGAGGTTTTGGTCTTAGACCGGAATGATACAGTTTCAGTAACGTATCGTGCCGTGCCGACAAGATTTCGGTATTTTTAAATTTAAACTTGAAATAATTTTCTAATAATAATAATTTAACTATCTCAATTTAGAATGATCATAGGGGTACAAGATTATAAGTGTTTTATTACGAATCATAAACTTAAGAGACCGTTATCAAAATTTCTTAAATAAAGGACATATAATATTTCCTAAGCAGATTAGTAGAGGCATTCTAAGATAAAAATATATGTTTTATATGTTTAGGAAATAAGAATTTTAAAAGTAAAAAGCTAAACATCTTAATTTTCATGGATCTAAATTTTAAATTGATTCTATATTTTTTCTATAATAAGTATATAAATTAATTAAAAAAATACTACGTTAGGTATAATAATTGTATAAATTAACTATTTTTTATTTAAATTAATTATTATTTTAAATACTATATATTTAAAATGATTAAAAAAAATTAAAATATTAATTAAATAGTAAAACGGAAAAAAATATAAAATAGTTAAAAAATATCATAATATTAATCTCATTTATTAGATTTTTTATTTTTTTAGAATTTTTAAATAAAATTTAAATTAGTAAAATTAATTTTCAGAATATTAATTAATAAAATTTATTTTTTTTTAAAAAATAAATATATTTATATTTTATTGGGATAATTTAATTAGGCTTAAAAGCCTCTTTGAAATATCACACTTACCTTAGAAAATGTTTGAATTAATTAAATCAAAATATTTAATTTTTAAAACCTAAATTCGAGAAATCGCTTCATGCTCCTACTGTGGCGTCGGAGAGTCACGAGGGACGCCTTCGGCGCCACCGAAGGAGTCGCAGGACTCCTCCGGGGCCATTGGAGGAGTCGTGTGATGCCTCCGCCACTGGTAGAGGAGTCCTGCGACTCCTCCGACGCAGCTGAGGAGTCCCGCAACTCATCCAGCAGCGTCGGTCGTTCTGGAATCGCGACAGGCCTTTTGTCACGCGACGAGCATGCCTGATTGTCTCGCGACGACGAGCGTGCGTGATTCTTCTGTCGTGTGCACGCAATGACATCGCACGAAATTGTAGCTATATTGGTGCCGGTTTCGGTGCGTGGGTGGAACGGTAAGTTTCACCCATTCCGCCCGGCACAGCGCAAAATTTTCAACACTGGTCCACCATAGCAACCCCAAATCAACCAATGTTAGTCTTTAATTTCTCAACATGGAAAACATTGGGAAGATAAAAACTAACTTCTCACAGACACAAAGCAAATTGGCTCTAGGGCAGTAGTAATTTTGGTATTTTAAAAAAGTTTCAGATCTCAGAAATGGCATAATGGATCAAAATAAAATTAGAAACTAGAATCTGGCAACATAATCCAATCCATCCACTTGACTTCTCAGTCAGTAGAGTGATTCCAAAAAAAAATGATTAACCAGGCCCATGGAAGTTTCACACCGGCTACTAGGGTAAATCGGGAAGCACATGCGGCAGACGTCCCAGAAGCCCAACATCCCTTAGTTGCAAGTCCTATTTGGAGGAAAAATTTCTGCAAATACGTTGTAGCGGGGAATTGCACCGTGGGTGCTTGGGAGATAACTGAGCGCCCTAACCGCTGCACCATTTCCCCGGGGGCCAGTAGGGTGATTCCAAGGGGATATCTTAGGTGGATTGAAACAATTTGGCAGCAATTTGGATCACTCGAGATTGAGCCATTCTAAGAACTAACTTTCAAACAAAATGGGCTATGAAAGCAGAAAGGAAGTTCTCCACCAATGCTAGAGAGGAGAGGAAAGGGTCATGGAATCCATAGGAGAGCTGCAAGTTTTGCTGTGGCTGTGCATGGAGGGATTCATAAGCAAGGAGGGATCAGAAAAACTATTATTCTGACACAAGCCCAACCTTTTTGAAATTTTGATAGCATCCCCCTACATTTAAAGGGATGCCTTTATGATTTTTAAAATTAAGATATAGCACATGCCCTAATGTGTCCACCACTGGAAGTGATGTCACATATTTTCCATGTTGGACCTTCCAAGCGCCAAGCAATAATGACTGTGCAGATCGTATAATATTGTCCTGCTGATGTTTTTTTTAAGTGATATATTTCCCAATGCAAATCCTGCTTGAGCTAAATCATATTGAACAAAACAATAAAACTCCCATCAATGTGATGGAACAAAAGCTAAATCTATGTTCATTTACTTGGCATGCGCATTTGGTGATCACCTTGTTTTTTTTGGCCACACTTTCTGTCATCTCAGGCTAGTATTGCTGGTATTGTTGACAACAAACATCTTGATAGCACCCATACTGATAAGGAAAAGAGACAACAATTAGATGTCTGCTTCAATGACAGCGTTAGAAAACATGAAATTGAAAGCCTCTCATCTACAGCATCTGATCTTCAAAATGTCAATGAAATTCGGGTAGAGGCCATAATGAATGATCATGACAAGAAAAAAGAGATGTTTGATGGTACAAATTCATTTGTACACGACAGTTCTGTCTCCATTCTGGAAAAGTTGCTCGGTGGTTCTTTACATATTGCTGGTACCTCATCCACTTCCTCTACTTCCTCTTCGGTAAGTGTTTTCTATAAACTAGTCCCATTTTTATTCCAAAAAATCTTCTCTTCTTTTTTTATTGATTTGTCTTGTTATCTCAGTAAATCTATCCATCTTTTAGGTTTATTTGTGATTAGTTCTCACGGCAGATTAAACCATATGGAAGACACTGAAACTATAGTTTTACATTCTTAGCACTCTCATAGGAGCTTAGCAGGGGTGACTGAACTAGACTAAGTCCAGCATTTGGATTGATTTAATTGAGGACATGCCGTTTAGTCACTCCCACTGAGAGATTTTGAACATAGGACTTTCTATTTTGTTAAGTTTGGTTGGTTGTCCATTATGGAAATAAGATTCTTGTTTAAAACTTGTAAGACCCTGATACACCAGTTACACAATTTCTGTTCTTTTTCTCAGACTCTCGGGCTTAAAAAGGACAAAGAACCATGGACTTCTTCAGTTTCTGTATCTTCTAAGTTTGCTAGTTGGTTTCTTGAAGAAGGTAAACCTGGAAATTATTACTTGAACTTTTTTTGCTTTACTTGAGGGATAAGCTAATAGATTTTTTATGTGCGCACAGAAAATAAACCTTCAGATGATTTCTCATCAAAGAATCTCCTTTCGTTGATTGTGAATAATGATAAAGTTGTCTCATCTGAATCTATAGTTTCTCATGATAAAGTATTTGAACATGAGGAACTGGACAGTACTGATATTAGTAATGCTACACAGAAATTTGATGCGTCTCCTACAACTACTTTGGCAATTGGGATCTCTGAACAATATCATCAAGTTGATAAGTTAGATTCAAGTCCTGCTGTTCTTACATGTGAGGACCTTGAGCAGTCAATCTTGGCTGACATCAAAGGGGGGCCAAGTCACCAGCATATGATGGTACAGGGACCTGAGACAAGAACAGACGAAAATAAGGAACTCAAGAAATCTGATATCAACAAGCATGCATCACAACATCTTCTTTCTTTGTTACAAAAAGGAACAAAAAATGAGGAGATGACAACTGGAACTGGTCTGGATGTTGAGTTCTTTCATCAATCATCTTTAACTGATAAAAAAAGTTCTTTGAATTGTCCAATTCCTGAGAAGAACTCCACTGAGACAATGTCCAGTGCAGATAAGACCTTGACTCTCGAAGCATTATTTGGGGCTGCATTTATGAATGAGCTTCAATCGGCTCAAGCTCCTGTTTCTTCACAGAGAGTGCCAGATGGTGGAACCAACACTAATGCCTTTCCATCATCGGCTGGATTGCCTTTTCCAAACCCTGATGCTAGTTTCTTTTCTTCTAGGTCCAGTGAATATCAACCAAACAAGCCTGGTTATCACAGTGACACAGTACCTCTGGGCACTGTTGGTTCCGGAGAGAAAATACTTGATTTTCACTTGCCAGATGAGCAGAGTTTGATCATTGATAGTGATGCTCTGGAATCGGCAATCTCAGATCCTATACCCTTTGCTAATACAGGTAAAGAGGAGCTGTTTTCCAAAATGAACGCCGAGCGTCTTAATAATAATTTGCTTAATGCCATTCCAAGAAGTGCAGAAGACATTCAAAACCCTGGTTCTTTTCAGAGCCCCCATGACTTGGTAAATACTGGTGCTTTTCATCATCCTTCACAGGGAAGGGCATCATTTCATACTGTCAACAATGCAATGCCTCTACACGCATTGTTGGATCATCTCACTAATGGGAATCAACAAATGAACCATATTAGGCCTGAACAAAATTTTCATGACCCTCAAAATTTTCTTGAAAATCGTGTTCCTCATAATGCTTACCATGCTAATGCACCTCACATGGATCCTACTTCCTATCACTTGATGTTACAGCAGTTGTCAACTCCAGGAAACTTCCCGCAGCAATTGCCCCATCCAGGCTTTCCAAGAGTTATGCAATTACCTCATCAGATAAATCACATGCAAGGGTTTGTACCAGAAACAAATAATATGCATAACATTGCATTACAGCCTCAGCGGTCTAACTATGGTAGCTTTGGAATGGGAATGCCAGGTAAATTCCACTCTCATTCTTGTGTTCACTGGATAGACAGATTCCTCAATTTATTTGCTACTTGAAATTTATAAGTTATATCGTTCATGTTCCGCTTATCAACTCCACGGTCCCACTTCATAACTTGAATCGGTATTTTGATGAAATTTAGAAAATTCAGGCAAATTAACGTTCATAATTTACATAATTTCTTTCAAATTTTTGTGCATGACAATGCGTTTATTATATTTAAAATTTGTCTTGTAGTAAAGACACCCAAAATGCACATGTAGAGCTTGTTACTGCTCAAAGCCTTTCTGTTTGTTGCTTAGATCTTAGTGTGGCAATGCTGTAATCCTCTATAGCTAAGATTTACATTCTTGTATTATTGTTGGTTTCAGATTCCATAATGATTCTAAATTTTTATATCCAAAATCAGGAGCGTTTGTTGGTGGCAGCAGCATCAGTCATCCAGATGCATTTCAAAGACTGTTGGAGATGGAGATGAGAGCCAAGGAAAAGCATGCCCACCCTGCAGCTGCTGGTCACATTCCCAGTATGTATGGTCCGGAATTTGACATGAGCTTCCGGTACCGATGACTCTCCAGATCTTTCCGATTAGTTTGGTGGTGGTGTTACCTTGGTTTGTGTTGTTTTTTTTTTTTTGTAATTTCCTTGCTTTGGGCCATATCGACAATATCTCAAATATCTTCAGCCCAAGGCCTCGGGGTGAATGCAGACGAGCTTGGAGAAACAGAGAGACTTCCATGTGTATAGGTGACCCAGGGGTTTCTCTATTCTTAATTAGTTCCCACTCAGTGTCCGCTAAAACCTGGAGTTTCAGAAGCTGCTCACTCATGTAACATGTAGACGTGCTGTGCCTGAACTTTTGTCAGAGATTACTGCTCAATCACTTTAATATTTTTCGCTTGTTTGTTTATTGTATCTGATTATCTCATGCCATTCTGGTCTGTCTATTATTTGATAGGTTCTCTGTGCTCTCAAACTATTAAATAGGTTAAACAGGTTTTGGGCTGCCCACGATTGTGAAGCTATGTGCCTGATTTGTGCTTCATGGCTGGACTGTCACTCTTCGACCTCTTTCGGATCAAATTGGTAGGGTGTTGCTTTCAAGTAAGATTTGGATTTAGATGGTTTTGATCAGATAATTTTTAGAGGTTGAAGTGCTAACTGGACATTGAAATTTGATCGATTGACCATGGAAGAGCATGATTGGAAGTATTCCACGTTTACTTGTTATTTAAACTCGCAAGGACTGACTATATGTGACCTGATCTAACCAGACACTCTCATCATATCTGAAGATTTATCCAGCGTGAGGGATTCTCTATCGTGAATTTGTCAGATAGTGTAACGGCTGATGGGTGCTTTCTACCTTACGTCCCTGTCTCCTTACTAGGGTCATCTTGTACTTAAGCTTAACAACAAAAAACGTCCCTCTCTACTTACTACGGTCATCTTGTACTTAAGCTTAACAACAAAAAAATGCATGCTGTCGTCCACACCGGGCGTCTCAAGTTGCTAGAGGCCTAGGTAATTTTTTTTTATTACTCAACCTTTTCCATTCGGACGGATTTAAAAACTTTTTTAAAAAATTAAAACATTAATTTTTTTCAAAAATATTTTTATACAAAATTTATTTATTTTTAGCGGTTTGAGATGCTAAATTGAATAAAGAGTAAAATATTCTACTAGTCAGTGAGAAGCCAAAAGATAAAATAGCATTCATAAACAACACAATCAAAATCAAGAATGCTATTAAAGACTACGAAAATTAAAAAAATAATATTTAAAAAGGACTAGCATTTAGGATGATAATTTCTTTCGAATTTAATTGAGAATTTAACATATAATCCGAATAGGGAAGATTATGGAGGAAATTTTTAGATCAAATTAAATAATTAGGTATTCAGATATGAATATTTTTAGGTTTAGAAATAAAGGTAGATATGGTAAAATCTTATCCATATCCTATCCAATATATAAGTCTCATTTTTTATTGGGAAGGAAAAAAATTTAGCTCGCTTCCTGTCTCAAAAAAAAACTTAGTTTGCCGTTTTACATGGTCACCAACAAGTATATCAACTTATTTTCCATAGGAAATTCTCACACAATCGAAAGAGCATGGATGGAAAAAGCAGACGAGTACAAAAATTAAGAATTTAATAAATATTCATATATTCATTGAAATAATTTATTTTTTAAAAAATAATGTAAAATAGTAATAAGATGATAGGTAGGGTATGAATATTCAATCTTCCGACGGATATAAAGATAAAGATGAAAAACTCTTATTCATGTTTCTATCGAAGAAGAAAAAAATAAGAATAAAAAAGAACATACTTTGAAAGTATCATCACAAGTAAAAAGAATACAGTTAATATTAGAGAAAGGAGAAAGATGCAGAGCATTAATAAGCGGAAAAAATTATGAGATCATCTACAACTATGATTTTTAAGAGAATGAAAGAGTGATTAGATCTTACATTATATAATTAAAAATAATAATTATAAAAAAAATACAATAAATGATATTAAAAATTAATACTAAAAATTAAATATTTTCTTTAAAATAAATTTAAAATGTTAAATATTATGGTCAATATATATATATATATATTTTTTAAAAACAAATGAATAAAAATAAATATGAAATATGAAAAATAATGGCCCCAAATTTTATGGACCCCAATAAAATTGAGGCATAGGCATAGGTTATGCGTGGAAGCAGGTTAAGAGATGCCTCTAGAACTCAAACGAAGGTTTTTAGTTCCATTAGGCGTATGTAGTTCGTCCATTCCGGTAATTTACTAAAAGGTGTACTACGGTTAATGTATTTATCAAAAAGCGCATCATGGTTTTGTATTTACCAAAAGGCGGAGTTTACCAAAATCAATTCCCAGATTACCCCTCTGGCTAACCTGGCAACCGCCTTTTTCAAACACATTTTTCCAAACATCCAAGCCGAAAGTAGAATAGAAAAATAATTTGTGGTTCGGATACACGTCTTCTCACCGTCTCTCTCCCTTCATCCCTCTGTGTGGTGTTATAAACTTGAAAGAAAAAAAAAATATGAACCCTGCGCTGGCCATTACTGTTCGTGGTGGTTGGCGATTGCAATAGACCAGTTAGGTTTATGACATAATTGCGTAAGAGTTGCTAGAGGAGACCAAGGACAAATTAAGTTAAGAAGGTCAGCCGAGAAGGACAAACTTCTTGCAAGAGGGAAATTAGTAGAAGCACACATTTAAAGATTTAGACATGTATGTATGGATTTTTTTACTGTAAAATAGGGTAGTGAAGGTAAATAAAAAGTACACCATTTGTGTGTGAAGGGTGGCAGCAAAAAGTGATTTTATGGTTAATTTTGGTTGTGTGGGGAATAATATTCAATAACACCTGAATTATGATGTAATAGAAGACTTAATCGATTTAATTCATGTTAGTTTTTGACGTAGATAGTTAAGTTTGGCTAAAAATTGTTTATTTATGGTTTAGGGTTTAGTCAGTGGTGGTCCTAGTTTACAAGAAGTATCTGCTTCAAAAGTGGCCTGATATATATGATATCAGGCCCAACGTGGGCCTAATATATATGATATCAGGCCCACCTTGGGCCTGATATTGATAATGTGTTATGTGGTTAAAACTTTGCTTTTACATCAGACCCTTCCTAGTTTGAGCAAAATTACAATTTAACTACAGAAAAAGATTATGTAGTTGCAAATTTACTAAAATAGTTTGTAATTTATTTATCAGGAATGATCATATAACTGACGAAATTCTATCTGAGATATGGAATACTCTTGATGCAACTTCTAGCATTGGACATGCAGATAATGTAGGAGAAGTATCCAGAACAAATATTCCATCATCTTCACAGTATAGTTGTGTGCATAACACAAATAGAAATACAAACAGTAATTTCACATTTGATCTAAATGAAGAAGCTAGTATTCAAGAAGATGAGGTTCTGAACCCGTGTGCAACACTTGTTGATTACTATGAGCCTAGTTGGAGTGAGGAGGAAGGGTATTATAACCGAAATGGAGAGGAAATGCAATGCAATACAGATGTACAAGAATTCTTTGCTGATGATATGCAGATTGAACAATATGAAATATCTCAAGAGCAGTATAGTGACTTAGAGGAGGAGTTCCCAATAGCTGATGATCCATATATTCTAAATTCTCGATTGCTCCAAAGGCCAATTAAAGAGGCAACAGATCAGCATGAATTTTTTGTAGGACAGATATTTCAGTCTCGACAAGAGTTCAAGAATCAACTTGTGAAGCATGTCATGGTTAAACATATGAGATATAACCCAGTTGACACTAGGAAAAATAAAGTAAAAGCTGTATGCTTCAATCAACCGTGTAAGTGGAGAGTAGTTGCCAGGGGGGATGTCGAGTTCATTGTTACAAAATATATAAAGGAACACCAATGTGGTATCATTAGGGAAAGTGCTGATCATCAAGCATGCTCTTCATCCTTTGTAGCTTCTTTTGTTGAAGAGCAATTTCTTGCTAATGAACAATACAAGCCAAGTATGATTATAGCAGATATAAAAGCCAGGTTCGGAGTGACCATATCCTACAGAAAAGCTTACATAGCTCGAGAGAAAGCGATGAAGAAAGTTGTTGGAGATTATGATCAAGCATATAGAGATCTTCCACTATATCTGCGTGAGTTAAGAGTAAGGGATCCTGAAACCTATGTTGCACTACACAGGAATGGGGATAATCAGTTCCAACGATATTTTTGGGGTTTTGGAGCTTGTAGGAGAGTATTCAGGTCTTATCTGCGTAAATTAATTGGAATTGATGCCACACACCTAAGAGGCAAATATCCGGGTGTGTTGTTGATGACTACATCAATAGATGCTAATGACAATGTCCTCCCAGTAGTCTTTGGAATCGCTGAAGTTGAATGTGGGTCTGCATGGGAGTGGTTTCTGGATCATACAAAGAGATTCTTTAATGTTGATCCAGAGTCAATGAGTATAGTATCATATAGACATCGTGGCATTATAGCAGCAGTTAAGAAAGTCTACCCTACTGTCCATCATGCTTTTTGTTGCCACCACATGTCTTGCAATATGGTAACAGATACTGGCAGTAGGTCAGGTTTAGGGTTGTTTTGGGCAGCTGCTCGAGCAAACACAATACTACAATATGATCTCATAATGCAGTCCATGCTTGAAAAACATCCAGATGCTCATAAGTGGCTTCAGAACATTGACCCTAAAAGATGGGCTAATGCACACTTTAGTGGGAGAAGGTGCACAATGCTAACCACCAATTGTGTAGAGAGTTTAAATGCTTTGTTCAAGGAGATGCGTGAACTTCCGATAAACAGGTTAATTGATAATACCAGAAGAAAGGTAGCTCAATGGTTCTGTAACCGTAAGGAGGAAGCGTCGAAATGGTATGTAGCGTTGACACCTCATGATACCAAAGAAATGCAATCAAGGAGGGAGAAAGCTAGACGATATAAAGTCCACCCCTACTCTCAATCCGAAATGGAAGTAGAGACATGGGGTGCTTCATACATTGTTGATTTGGAGAGGAAATATTGTAACTGTGGGGAGTTTCAAATTTCAGGATTGCCTTGCTCACATGCAAATGCCGTCATAATTCACCGGAACATGGATACACTCCCATATTGTGAGCATTACTTTCATTCACATAATTGGAAAACGACATACATGGATCGTATTTACCCCTGTCGAAGCAAAGAATTTTGTCCTAGGGGTGTCAACAACATTATAGTGCTATGTCCCCGTAGCCTTGTGCAGCCTGGTAGGCGAAAGAAGGCAAGGATCGAGTCAAAACATAATGGGAAGGTAAAAAATCAAATGCTGCAGGTGCAAACAACTGGGCCATAATCGGAGGACCTGTAGAATGCCGCCAGCCCCTGGATCTTGATTAAATTGTAAATTGGAGGAGTTGAGGCATATGTTTTGTATGAAGTACATAAATAGGTTTGTAAGACAAACAGTTGTTAAAAGTGATGTTTCTGTTATATACGTTTATGGAGTATTTAGTTTGTGTTACAGTTTTATGGTAGATATGAGAAGTGTAAACCATCACCTGCAAGGCAGAAATAATACTTCACACCATATCTCCATTGTGTCAAATAAAAATTCGATACATTTCAATTCAACGGGAAGGGGTTCATAATTTCAAAGTCACATAATATGTAGTGAAATATAGATGTGTTAAAACATGCACAAAGGGAGTGTAGTAATCCTTGCAAAATAAGATAGGACAGCAATTCTAGGTCATTGAAATGGGGTATAAATATGTTTTGACACCAGATATACCATCTTCCCAGGTAGACCTTCACAGGGGACTTGATTTCATGTAGATCCAAATAGGGGAAGGCCATCAGTGGGTTTAGGTCAAAACCCACTGATGGACCTTGACACCTTTGATTGGACCCATTTCAGCTATAGTGGTATTCTGGAGTTGCAAGGACTCCAAATCTGCTGGCAAATCATTATTTATATATCTATAGGTGCTGGGAAAAAATAATATAAAATCAGGCTTCGTTAGGCCTGATATGCTTGGATATCAGGCCCAACGTGGGCCTGATATGACTATCATTTAATAAAGCATTATTCTATCTCCCCCTAATATAAACTCCAAGCATTCTTACAGGGGTCTGATCAAAATAATAAAATAACATCAATTTTAATAGTCACCTTCCATAGGGTAGAAAAGAAAAGTTGTGCACTGTTCCGTGCCTACTGGCACAGAGCCACACTTCCTAATCCATAGTGTATAAATTATGTTTGACACCATAAATACCATCTTCCCAGCAAGACCTTCACTGGGGACTTGATTTCATGAAAATCCAAGTAGGGGAGGGCCATCAGTGGGTTTTGGTCAAAACCCACTGATGGACCTAGACACCTCTGATTTGACCAATTTCAGTTCTAGTGGTATTATGGAGTTGCAAGGACTCAGAATCTGGTGGCAAATAATTATTTAAATATCTATAGGTGCTAGGAAAAATATAAAATACAATCAGCCTCCGTTGGGCCTGATATGCTTAGATATCATGTCGAACGTGGGCCTGATATGAGTGCATATGAGGCCTAACATGGGCCTGATATCCAAGCATATCAGGCCCAAAGTGGCCTTGGTATGGTATCCTTTCTTATAAATTTATACTATCTCGCCTTTCTATAAACTCAAAATGTGCTACCATGCTCCTTATGAAAAAATAAATGGCAACTGGCACGGAGCCATACTTCCTAATCCATGGTGTATAAATTATGTTTGACACCATAAATACCATCTCCCCAGCAAGACCTTCACTGAGGACTTGATTTCATGAAAATCCAAGTAGGGGAGGGTCATCAGTGGGTTTTGGTCAAAACCCACTGATGGACCTAGACACCTCTGATTGGACACATTTCAGTTCTAGTGGTTTTATGGAGTTGCAAGGACTCAGAATCTTATGGCAAATAATTATTTAAATATCTATAGGTGCTGGAAAAAATTTAAAATACAATCAACCTCCGTTGGGCCTGATATGAGTGGATATCAGGCCCAACGTGGGTCTGATATCCAAGCATATCAGGCCCAAAGTGGCCTTGGTATGGTATCCTTTCTTATAAATTTATACTATCTCCCCTTTTCTATAAACTCAAAATGTGCTACCATGCTCCTTATGAAAAAATAAATGGCAACTGGCACGGAGCCATACTTCCTAATCCATGGTGTATAAATTATGTTTGACATCATAAATACCATCTCCCCAGCAAGACCTTCACTGAGGACTTAATTTCATGAAAATCCAAGTAGGGGAGGGCCATCAGTGGGTTTTGGTCAAAACCCACTGATGGACCTAGACACCTCTGATTGGACCATTTTAAGTTCTAGTGGTTTTATGGAGTTGCAAAGACTCAGAATCTGGTGGCAAATAATTATTTAAATATTTATAGGTGCTGGGAAAAATTTAAAATACAATCAGCCTCCGTTGGGCCTGATATGCTTGGATATCAGACCCAACGTGGGCCTGATATGAATATCATTTAATAAAACAGTATTCTATCTCCCCCTAATATAAACTCCAAGCATTCTTACAGGGGCCTGATCAAAATAATAAAATAACATCAATTTTAATAGTCACCTTCCATAGGGTAGAAAAGAAAAGGTGTGCACTGTTCCGTGCCAACTGGCACGGAGCCATACTTCCTAATCCATGGTGTATAAATTATGTTTGACACCATAAATACCATCTCCCCACCAAGACCTTCACAGGGGACTTAATTTCATGAAAATCCAAGTAGGGGAGGGCCATCAGTGGGTTTTGGTCAAAACCCACTGATGGACCTAGACACCTCTGATTGGACCCATTTCAGCTCTAGTGGTATTCTGGAGTTGCAAGGACTCAGAATCTGGTGGCAAATAATTATTTAAATATCTATAGGTGCTGGGAAAATTTTAAAATACAATCAGGCTCCGTTGGGCCTGATATGAGTGCATATCAGGCCCAACGTGGGCCCGATATCCAAGCATATTAGGCCCAAAGTGGCCTTGGTATGGTATCCTTTCTTATAAATTTATACTATCTCCCCTTTCTATAAACTCAATATGTGCTACCATGCTCCTTATGAAAAAATAAATGGCAACTGGCACGGAGCCATACTTCCTAATCCATGGTGTATAAATTATGTTTGACACCATAAATACCATCTCCCCACCAAGACCTTCACAGGGGACTTGATTTCATGAAAATCCAAGTAGGGGAGGGCCATCAGTGGGTTTTGGTCAAAACCCACTGATGGACCTAGACACATCGGATTGGACCCATTTCAGCTCTAGTGGTATTCTGGAGTTGCAAGGACTCAGAATCTGGTGGCAAATAATTATTTAAATATCTATAGTTGCTGGGAAAATTTAAAATACAATCAGCCTCCGTTGGGCCTGATATGCTTGGATATCAGGCCCAACGTGGGCCTGATATGAGTGCATATCAGGCCCAACGTGGGCCTGATATGAGTGCATATCAGGCCCAACGTGGGCCTGATATCCAAGCATATCAGGCCCAAAGTGGCCTTGGCACTGTTCCGTGCCAACTGGCACGGAGCCATACTTCCTAAGCCATGGTGTATAAATTATGTTTGACACCATATATACCATCTCTCCACCAAGAACTTCACTGGGGACTTGATTTCATGTATATCCAAGTAGGGGAGGGGCATCAGTGGGTTTTGGTCAAAATCCACTGATGGACCTAGACACCTCCGATTGGACCCATTTCAGTTCTAGTCGTAATCTGGAGTTGCAAGGACTCCAAATCTGGTGGCAAATAATTACTATCTCCCCCTTTCTATAAACTCCAAATGTGCTACCATGCTCCTTATGAAAAAAAAAATAAAATAAGAACATTTTTTAAATTCACTTCCCATAGGGTGGAAAAGAAAAGCGGTGCACTGTTCCGTGCCAACTGCCACAGAGCAATACCTTATTAGAAAAGGGATTTAAAGAAGGTATTTAGTAACCATAAATTTAATTTACAATAATTTTATTCACCATAAATTTAAGTTACACAAACAGTAAATCATTACTAGAATAAATTATTACAATTGTTCACTATTTCTATAGTTTAAAGTTTTTGTCAGACATGATTTTGTGTCCAAGTCTAAATCTATAAGCTCTCATATCAGCTTGTACAAAGTCTGTAGATCTCCGGAACATCAAACTCTCTGCATAGCGCATTATAAAAAAAACACAATCCAACCTACAAAATAAATGCACAATCCATCATAAAAAAGGCAAATAGAATTATTATGGAACATACACTAATACTTACGATTTGCTTTGTGTGGGGCCAATAACTTGCATCGTTTTATACTCTCTCTCGGAGAATGGTGCTAAACCTTTATGCCATATGTGATAGTATGACCAGTTCAGCTCCTTAAAAAACAACACCTACAAATATCAAACCATAGTAATTAATACATAAACAATGATTATTGGATATAAGAAATTTGTTACTTACAGTTTGATTAAAAACAGAAGTGTAATTTTCTGTGGTGCCAAGAGAGTTATAATGAATTATTTGATGTTCCTCCAGGTCCATGACCATTAGATGCCAATGATCATCTTGGTTATGTAGAGGACAAAAAATATATCTAATGTCCTTGTCGTCATCAGTTTTTGCAGTTTGTTTCAATGCATCCACGTGCATCATTCCGAACAAGTCCTATGCAAATAATAGAGCTATTATGGTGACTGCATTCAATATATATTGTAAACAATTTACAATGAGATAAGGGACATATTGGGAATCCAACCCCACAAAATATGGATGGGTGGTATGGTGAGTTAGAGTGTTTGGCTTCATTAGCAAGAATATTCCAATAAACATTTATGCAATCCCCATTGGTATATTGTGTCCAATCAAATATTGTCATAAAAGATTGCATATCTAAAGAGAAATTATAATTTGCCCATATTGGTTGCACCGTCACCCTACACACAAGTATACAGTCAATGGTATTTAATAAATTAAAAATAAAAAAAATATCATTAAACTCCAATAATAATCCTTTGTTGACATGTGGGTTAAGAATTTAGGTTGGCAACTACGTTACCTTAACTGACTGAGCTTCAACAATGCATCGGCTATCACATCATCTTTGCTCTTTTTAAAAAATGTTTTTGCTTGCTGAGATAATTAAAATAATACTATGTCATTAAGGATTATAAAATAACAACTTACCTACTCTCGACTGTACCTTCAATATTTTGGTTTTGACCTTGTTAATTTCATGACATTGTGTTTCTATCTGTGATGAACTTGTATTTTCTGTCTTTGATGGTGCAGGAGCATCTGGTTCGACAC
Organism: Zingiber officinale; assembly: GCF_018446385.1. Taxonomy (NCBI): domain Eukaryota; kingdom Viridiplantae; phylum Streptophyta; class Magnoliopsida; order Zingiberales; family Zingiberaceae; genus Zingiber; species Zingiber officinale. The sequence goes on along the minus strand of NC_055990.1, from coordinate 145,708,545 downwards.
TAAGAACAAACTGTTTGCCTTTTTTTTTTGGTGCATTGGGATATCAACCTTCTCTGGGTTCTCTTTCTTTTGGGGCCTACCCGAAAATTAGTTGGAATTATAGGCAGATTAGGGTATATGCCTTCTGATGCTGGGTCTATGCCTTCTGATGCTCTTGGCTCCCCTGATATGCTTTGTATGACTTGTTGGAGCTCTTTAATCTTATTTTCGGCATCGGCTATGATTTTGTCTTTTACAGTTAAAATTCTGTTATCCACGTCAGAATTTATAGTGTCAGCCTTGTTGCCACTCGTATCCCGTTCTTTACGCAGTTTACTTATTTGTTGATCCTTTTCTTTAAGCATAGCTTCCATATCAGCAATCACAATATCCTTTGCTGCTACTAGACTATCCTTTTCTTCTATCACCGTTGCCAGGTTTTTATTAGCTTCCTCCAAACTTTGAGAAGCTTTATGTAATTCTTGCTTTAAACTCTCAATTTTGTTATCCTTTTCCTTGCACAAACTACAATCTACGGTATCGTCACACTGGAGTTGGCCTTCTTCGGCTTGATGTAAAGATCCTTGGCCAACCAACTCAAGATACTCAGATGGCTGAGGCCGGTTTGGTAGTAAATTCAACTATGATTCTGTCGGAATTAAATCTACTAAAATTTTATCTGCAGTTACACGGTCTATCATTTTTTTTACTGTGTCAACATGATAGTTAGGCCAACTCCATCATAGTATTCTTGGCAATTTTTCTGGATGGTCTGGATCAATAATGCTGATGTGCTCACACACCCATACCTACAATATGATTATAAAAATAATTCATAATCTTTACACATATCTTGCTATATATGTAATCGGACTTACAGCTAAAATATTTGGAAATCCCTTTTGCAAGGGGGCCTTGGGCGTTGCATCAGCAACCTGTGGTTTTGGTCTTAATGTAAGCTCCAATCCAATGGAGTCTAATTGTTGAGCCATGAAACTGTATACTGCATTAAACCTAGCTAAGTTGTCAAAATCATCTACACAGTCAATTAGGGAGAGCACAGGTATTCTGAGAACACTGCTACTCCCACAAAACAGAACAGTTGTAAAAAAATTACAGGATAAAAAGCTGACAGTACAGCTTGTCGTTTGATCTAGACTTCCTAATCAGTTTCTCTAAATGTTTGGCAGAACAATCCGATTCTCGGAAAAACTCCATGTACAGTGCGCTTGAAGCCTCATTTAAATCGAGACGAACTATATCTCCATTGTCGGGTAGGCCAAGAATCAGTCCCACATCTACCTTTGTAAAATTGAGCTTCTTTCCATGGAAGATAAAGTTTTTTTCCTCATGATCCCAGTTATCAAACATATTTTGTACCTGAGCTCTTACAAAAGAACTATCAGGGAGGTCGAGGATCCACGAAAAAGGTGTGCCTCGAATCATCTGTTCTTGTTCTGCAGTCGAGTTAACAGAAGAGATAAACTTTCTGAAGTGGCAAATGGTACTTTTCCAGTTCATTCTTTTAGTTCTTCCTCTGTTGACGTAACTTTGATAATTTGGTCGATCAGCACACACACTTGTCGAGACTTCTTTTGTTGCCATTGCGAACCTAGGTACTGTATAACCACACCCAGAAAAACAACTCTTAGTTCCCGTAATAACGACTACGCTCTTATTCTAACACACCCACACAAACCCTAGGTTAACCGGTTATAGAAAGCTTAACTAAATGAGCAACCGACCTACGTACGGAAATGATTCTTGAACGCCGGTGAAGGAAGAGTCACGCCTGGACCGGAGCTGCGTAGAATGGCTTCGAGAAGAAGATGAAGACCGAAGCAGGAGAGTGTGCGCTTTTGCAGATTGAAACTTGGGCCTGATATCTCATTATTTTATTTTATTTAATCGCCTCAATTTATGTGTAAGATTATTTATTATTATTTTGAAATAATACTTTTTATAATATCAGCCCCCACGTTGGGCCTGATATGTGTTGGTGCGGTTAGCACTAACGGTCTAACTCAGGTTTTGATGAATGACAAATCAGGTTAAGTTAGGTTTGTTGTTGTCTGACACTTTTATCAAGTGTGCAGGAGAAGTCCAGCTAGGTCGACGGGCTGACCGGATAGCTGGCGAGAAGTCCAAGCGGGTCGACGGGCTGACCGGACGCTTGGCGAGAAGTCCAGTAGGTCGACGGGCTGACCGGACGCTTGGCGAGAAGTCCAGACGGGTCGACGGGCTGACCGGACGTCTGGCAGGTAAGTGAGGTAAGTCACTGGAAGGGAGTGACTGTGAGGACGCGTTCCCGGGAAGGGGACATTAGGCGTCGATCCGGCTTAGATCCATTTCGGATGTCTAAGTCGAGATCGTGACTAGATTCCGGTCTCGGAAAGACGGAATCTAAGTCATACTCTTTCTTATCCATCTATTGAACTTTAACTGTGCTAACAATATGTTTTACAGGATACATATTTGCCTCGGACTAACCCGGCGCTCGGAGGTCAGGGCGTCCGGAAGGTCCAGGCGCCCGGAAGGCAAATTCATCCAGCCGAGTCGTCGCCACGTGGAGCATCATGGTTCGTGCAGCTACGTCACGTTCAGGCGCCGGAAGGGATCCAGGCGCCCGGGACAGCATATAAAAGAAGCCCGGTAGGAGCTTCAAATACATCAAGTCTGCACTGAAAACTTACTGCTGCTCTACGCTCCTGCGACGCCACGAGGCTATTCCGACAAAGCGCTTTCTTAAAGTCTAACTCTTCTTCTCTTGTCGGTATTTTATTTCTGTCAATTCTTGTACTTATTTGAATCTTCATTCGAATTGATAGTAATTGTCCAACGAAAGTACTCACGGAGTACGGGCCTTCGAGTAGGAGTCGTCACAGGCTCCGAACGAAGTAAAAAAACACCTGTGTCTATTTTAGTTTTCCGCTGCGTTTATACTCATCTTTATCGAATCGATATTCACCCCCCCTCTATCGAATCCAACGATCTTACAAGTGGTATCAGAGCAGGTACCGCTCTGATTTGGTGCAACCACCAATCAGACAGGGGGTGGAAATTTTTTTTTAATTCCAAACTAATATTATTATCTTTTTTTTGGAAGATTTTTTCCCGTTGCACTTAAAATCTAAATTGGTACAACACCAACTTAGAGTTTCTATTTTTCCCCGCACTGCTAATCCAAGACGAAGTCTTGGGATTTTCTTTTTCCAGTTAATTTAGTGTGTGCAGGATAAGATGTCTCAACAAGAAGGCTTCAGCACAGTACGTCCTCCCCTATTCAACGGGGATGATTTTTCGTACTGGAAGAGGAGAATGGAGGTCTACATGAAGACAGACTACGACCAATGGATGAGCGTTACAAAGGCTTACAAAATTCCAGTAGACAACTCCGGGAAAATAGTAGACCCTGAAGAATGGACAAATGATTTAAAGAAAAAGGCATCAATTGAAAACAAAGCCATCAATACTCTACACTGCGGACTAACACGAGAAGAACTGAACCGGGTCGGACCGCATGAAAACGCTAAGGAGCTTTGGGATAAACTGATTGAGCTGCACGAAGGAACAAGCGACGCGAAGGTAACAAAAAGAGATTTGCTGTTAAACAAAATTTTTAATATAAAAATGCAGGAAGGAGAAACGGCAAGTCAGCTCCACGCGAGGGTCAAAGATATCCTCAACGGTCTCCACGCGATAGGCCACCAAATGGAGAACCGAGACTTAATAAGGTACGCGTTAAATGCTTTTCCGCGAAATAATTTGTGGGCATCAATTGTAGATGCCTACAAAATTTCAAAAAATTTATCTAAATTAAAATTGGATGAACTCTTCTGTGAATTAGAACTTCATGAGCAAACTAACGCCGGGGTCGAGAAAGGTGTAGCTTTATTTGCAGGTTCCTCTAAAGAAAAGAAGAACAAACCCGAATCCGAAGAAGATTCCGATCAAGACTCTGAAGACGAAGAACACCTGGTGAACCTGGTAAGGAAAATGTTCACCAGGAAAAAGAGAAACTTCAGCAAACAGGATCTTCAGAAGATCAGTTCGCCAGCCGACTCAAGAAATGTCACATGTTTCGGATGTAACAAAAAGGGGCACTACAAGAATGAATGCCCAAGATTGAAACTTGACAAACCAAAGTCAACAAAGAAGAAAGCCCTCAAAGCAACATGGGACGATTCCTCCTCAGACGAATCGGAAGGAGAAAGGCAAAAGCACCAAAGTCACCTCGCGCTGATGGCTCGCGAAGCTGAAACGGAAGACGAATCAGAGGAATCGGTAGACCCGGAACAAGCTGGTCCGGAGTGTACCTAAGGTTCCGAAGAGGTATACCTAAACTTAAATCGTAAATTCTTTAGAATTATCTCGTGTTTAAATAAAAAAGTAGTTAAGTTGGAAAATGAAAATAAATCGCTTCTTGAGGAAAATCAAAACCTCAAGGAACAATTAAAAAATTCGAATCCAACTCAAGATCGAACACTTGAGGAGGAGAATTTATCATTAAAAAATGAAATTAATAAGTTAAAAGAATTGTTGGAAAAATTCACAACAAGATCTAAAAATTTAGATTTAATTCTAAATAACCAAAAGGCATGCTATAATAAAACCGGACTTGGATATAAGTCAAACTCAAACAAAACCTTTAAATCATTATTAACCCAACACAAAGCAACTAAACAAGCTTGGGTCCCGAAAGCGTGCTTAACCACGCAAGTAGGACTTAATCAATTCTATATACCTAAAGATAAAATACATTATATAAACTTGAATAAATCAGATCAAAAACTAAAATATAAATTTAACTTAAAATCAAAATTCAAAACTCAACAAAATTTAGATTATCACCAAGTTGATTATAACTATAAAAGAATCGACACAAACCCAAAATCTAAATTAAGGGCCAATAATTCAGGGGGCAGAATAGTGGCACCTCCAAAACTAACATACTCGAAGGGTAACCCAAAACAAACTAACCCGACAGGGTAATTAGGATTAGTAAAAGAGACCAAGTTTAACTTGACTCATGGTACGGTGAAGTTTTGGATGATAGTACGTTAGGAAGCTTGGGCATCGCATGTCTAGAAAGATATGGCTTCGATCCGTGCATTTGGCCAAGTGGAACCGACCGCTACCCTTAAACGAATCCTAACCAGTTAGACCAAGATTTAGTACTAAGTTCCGTGGATAGGACTATTCGGAAAACTTCGAAAGGTTGGTTACTTCTAATGATGTCCATGAGACTCACCAAGCTTAGAAGTTTATCCGAAGAATGCCTATTTGTGGAAACCAAAGCTAAGTCTGAATCTAACACTAGTTAAACCAAAACTCTATAATCAAACCAATTTCATCTCACAAAACCATAGGTTTCCCTGATTGATAATATAGTTCGGGTGAGATGAATAAGGCTTTAAAAATTAGTTTCAAAAATTTTAAACTTAAAAATTATTTTCAAAATTTTAAACTTAAAAATCATTTTCAAAATTTTAACTTAAAAATTTCAATTTTAAACTTAAAAATTAATTTCAAAACTTTAATTTTAAAACTTAAAAATTAATTTCAAAACTTTAATTTTAAACTTAAAAATTAATTTTAAAATTTTAATTTTAAACTTAAAAATTAATTTCAAAATTTTAATTTTAAACTTAAAAATTAATTTCAAAATTTTAATTTTAAACTTAAAAATTAATTTCAAAACTTTAATTTTAAACTTAAAAATTATTTTCAAAATTTTAAACTTAAAAACTAATTTCAAAAATTTTAATTTTAAACTTTTCAAAATTTAATTTTAAACTTAAAAATTAATTTCAAAACTTTAATTTTAAACTTAAAAATTATTTTCAAAATTTTAAACTTAAAAACTAATTTCAAAAATTTTAATTTTAAACTTTTCAAAATTTAATTTTAAACTTAAAAAATTAATTTCAAAACTTTAATTTTAAACTTAAAAAATTAATTTCAAAACTTTAATTTTAAACTTAAAAATTATTTTCAAAATTTTAAACTTAAAAATTAATTTCAAAATTTTAATTTTAAACTTAAAAATTAATTTCAAAATTTTAATTTTAAAACTTAAAAATTTTTTTCAAAATTTTAATTGTAAAACTTAAAAACTATTTTCAAAACTTTAATCTCAATTAAAAAAAAAAAAGGGAGGTCAAAAACCAGGGGCGGGCGCCCCTGGTAGTCCGGGCGCCCGGAGTGCCCTATAAATAAGGGGCAGCAGGCGCCCCCAACCTCTGCCCCACTCACTCTCACTTTTGCCAAGGTCTACTTTGAACCTCAGTGCGAAAGTACTCTAAATTAAAATTTTCGTGCGGTGAAGACGCTGTTGCGATTCAACCGAGGTCGTCAAATCTATATTTTTTTCGATGGCTCCTCGGTAAAATATTCTTCCCCTCTCTAAAATAATTTTTTTTGTTGTTGTCTTCTAAATTTTTTCTATACAGTAAGAAACGAACAAATAATGGTGCTGGACCCTCCAATGCTAGTACAGACCCTAGGTTTCCCACAGACGAACTTAGGATTAAATTTGAGTCCACCATCTATAAGGCCATTAGGACTACCTGCATAGACAGAGCGTTCTTCCTAAGGTCATGTCCCTCTGCCTTAGAGGTTATAGGCCACTACAATTTAAGGAACCTTGTAGAATGTACCAGTCCAATAAACATAAGTCTATGTGCCGAATTTTGCAATAACTTAGTAAAAGTAGATGACTTCACCTATACCACTAGGGCAGCAGGCACTGATATCGTATTTTCCCCCTACGACTATCCGAGAGTTTTTAGAGTTGCGTCCTTCTACTTGCCCCTTTTTGTGCTATCCTCTGAGGGATCTACCATTCGACGATCCCTACTCACATATTACTCTCGATACGATGTATTCGTATTTTTTTGGGGGAGAGAGAGATCCCACTGTGACACAGTTTAGGTCAGTAGAACTTAGAGTCCAGGACTACGCTCTTTATAGGGTTGTAGTTCTTTGCATTTTACCACTGATCACTCGGGACATCGCTGTGATGCGCCCATTCCATTCATTCCTACTTTATGCCCTGATTCATAGGTTGGAGATTGACATTAGCCTACATATCTTCTCCACCATCATTTACGCAGCCGGATACGTGACTGACAGTCGAGTCCATATGCCATTTGGTCACATTCTGACAGCCTATATGTCCTCACTGCACATTGATGTCACTAGAGGAGACGTTGCCCATATGACCGAGTTCGATGTTATATCCTCTCGGAACTTTTCCCTAGCTGGCATCCAGGTAGATAGAGATGACGGGACTATGACTTGGCAGAGGGGGGCACAGCACCAGCCCAATCCAGACGCACAGATGGACGAGTTCATGCTCGCACTATTTCCGGAGGAAGCCGCACCGGCTCCACCACCACCCCCAGCTCGAGCACCACGACACGCTCCCCGCACTCTAGCCGACCGTATGACCGGACTAGAGAGAGCCATGGCGAGTCTCCAGCAGGAGAACTCCGATTTTCATCGGGACATACGGCGAGAGGTTACCGAGTTACGAGCTGCCGGGGACACCCGCCACACTGAGCTGATGGCACTTCTTCGATCCTTGGGATCTGGACCACCCCCTTCATCATCTTAGTAGCTTTAGTGATGACCTACTTCTGTAGCTATACTATTTGTAAAATATTTTGGATTTATCTAGTGACATTTCAAACTTACATTGAATATGTTCTATCTCAATAGCCTAGGAAATTTCAAAAATCCTTTCAAAAATGATTTTATCAACTTATAGGCTAAACTTGTTTGTTTTCAAAATTTCCATTCTTAGACTTTCAAAAACAGTTTTTGCCTTAGACTAAGTTTACCTCCTTAGAAAGCATGTACCCATAAGACTAGTTTTTGAGCATCTCACCAACACCCTAGGGTTACCTTGCTTGTGTTTGACAAACATAGAAAGGGGTGAGATGCATAGGCCAACTGTCTAGACTTAAGATGCTTATTTCAGCGCATCAGCATAAGTCTGGACGTTAAATACAAATCAGATATTAATCAGATTAAAGTTCATCAGTTAAGTCAAACACTGACTGATTATAATTAACTTAATCTGACTAACCTAGTGAACGCTACTATCTTCTGATAGTTAGTTAGTACCTAATTGGTTAGACAGCTGGTTAGAGATAGGTATCAAATTCAGGGGGAGAAATATAACTATTTAGTTTGCCAAATTGAATTTTAAACTTAATTTTGAAAATCGAAGTTTAAAAACAACTTGTTTAAAAACTGACTTTTTCAAGTATGTTAAACCGCTTTTGAATCTAATACCTTTCTGAAAATTTGATTTTGGAGAACAAATTTTATAAACACATTCTAAAAATATGGTCTTACTTTTACCAAACTCCTTTGAAAACTAAAAGTAAAGATTTAAACTTAATTTCACTTTGAAAATTGTCCTGAGTCTAGTTCTTAAAAATTTGATTTTACTCAATTTTGACAATTTGATTTGAAGGATAAATCTTACAAAATTTAGTTTACAAACTAAGCTTCTCAAAATTATTTTTCTTGATTTTGAAAAAAAAAAATAGATTTTTTTCAAACCTAGTTTTGGAATTTTGGTGTTGAAAACTTATGTTTATATAGCATTTCAAACTTATGTTGAAACTTGTTTTGAAATTTTTTTTTGAAATTTAATCCTTATACACTTATGTTGGAAAATTAACCTATCTACACTTAGCATTTTTTCTAAAAATTAAAAGCTAATGCTTTAAACAAGTTTTCAAACTTTAGACTCCCCCAAGTCAATTTGATCTTTTCTTGGATTTAAAAACTCAGTTATTTTTCAAAGTCTTATTGTTTTCAGTAATTCTCACTATGTTTGTTTACCCTCGTTTTTTGATGTATGCCAAAAGGGGAGGGTTAGGTTGGTTAAGTTAGAGCAACTTAATGCAAACTTGAAAAACTAACTTAAACCTTAAAAACCTCAATAATCATGCTTGATTCTTGCATATTTTTTTTCACTAACTTAACCAGGTTGTCATTCCATCAAAAAGGGGGAGATTGTTGGTGCGGTTAGCACTAACGGTCTAACTCAGGTTTTGATGAATGACAAATCAGGTTAAGTTAGGTTTGTTGTTGTCTGACACTTTTATCAAGTGTGCAGGAGAAGTCCAGCTAGGTCGACGGGCTGACCGGATAGCTGGCGAGAAGTCCAAGCGGGTCGACGGGCTGACCGGACGCTTGGCGAGAAGTCCAGCTAGGTCGACGGGCTGACCGGATAGCTGGCGAGAAGTCCAAGCGGGTCGACGGGCTGACCGGACACTTGGCGAGAAGTCCGAGACGGGCTGGCCGGACGTCTGGCGGTAAGTGAGGTAAGTCACTGGAAGGGAGTGACTGTGAGGACGCGTTCCCGGGAAGGGGACATTAGGCGTCGATCCGGCTTAGATCCATTTCGGATGTCTAAGTCGAGATCGTGACTAGATTCCGGTCTCGGAAAGACGGAATCTAAGTCATACTCTTTCTTATCCATCTATTGAACTTTAACTGTGCTAACACTGTTTTACAGGATACATATTTGCCTCGGACTAACCTGTTTTGCGGGAAAAGGAGCTTTAAAACAAGGTGGTCCGGGTGCGAGGGATCCGGTGCGGAAGGCAAATTTCATCCAGAGTCGTCGCCACGTGGAGCATCATGGTTCGTGCAGCTCGTCACGTTCGAGCGCCGGAAGGATCCAGCGCCGGGACAAGATATAAAAGAAGCCCCAGGTAGGAGCTTCAAATACATCAAGTCTGCACTGAAAACTTACTGCTTGCTCTGCTGCTCTACGCTCCTGCGACGCCACGAGGCTATTCCGACAAAGCGCTTTCTTAAAGTCTAACTCTTCTTCTCTTGTCGGTATTTTATTTCTGTCAATTCTTGTACTTATTTGTAATCTTCATTCGAATTGATAGTAATTGCCCAACGAAAGTACTCACGGAGTACGGGCCTTCGAGTAGGAGTCGTCACAGGCTCCGAACGAAGTAAAAAAACACCTGTGTCTATTTTAGTTTTCCGCTGCGTTTATACTCATCTTTATCGAATCGATATTCACCCCCCCCTCTATCGAATCCAATGGTCTTACAATATGCACTCATATCAGGTCCACGTTGGGCCTAATATCCAAGCATATCAGGCCCAACGGAGGCTGATTGTATTTTAAATTTTTCCCAGCAACTATAGATATTTAAATAATTATTTGCCACCAGATTCTGAGTCATTGCAACTCCAGAATACCACTAGAGCTGAAATGGGTCAAATCCAATGTGTCTAGGTCCATCAGTGGGTTTTGACCAAAACCCACTGATGGCCCTCCCCTACTTGGATTTTCATGAAATCAAGTCCCCTGTGAAAGTCTTGGTGGGGAGATGATATTTATGGTGTCAAATATAATTTATACACCATGGATTAGGAAGTATGGCTCCGTGACAGTTGCCATTTATTTTTTCATAAGGAGCATGGTAGCACATATTGAGTTTATAGAAAGGGGAGATAATATAAATTTATAAGAAAGGATACCATACCAAGGCCACTTTGGGCCTGATATGCTTGGATATCAAGCCCACGTTGGGCCTGATATGCACTCATATCAGGCCCACGTTGGGCCTGATATCCAAGCATATCAGGCTCAACGGAGCCTGATTGTATTTTAAAATTTTCCCAGCACCTATAGATATTTAAATAATTATTTGCCACCAGATTCTGAGTCCTTGCAACTCCAGAATACCACTAGAGCTAAAATGGGTCAAATCAGAGGTGTCTAGGTTCATCAGTGGGTTTTGACCAAAACCCACTGATGGCCATCCCCTACTTGGATTTTCATGAAATCAAGTCCCCTGTGAAGGTCTTGGTGGGGAGATGGTATTTATGGTGTCAAACATAATTTATACACCATGGATTAGGAAGTATGGCTCCGTGCCAGTTGGCACGGAACAGTGCACACCTTTTCTTTTCTACCCTATGGAAGGTGACTATTAAAATTGATGTTATTTTATTATTTTGATCAGGCCCCCGTAAGAATGCTTGGAGTTTATATTAGGGGGAGATAGAATACTGCTTTATTAAATGATATTCATATCAGGCCCACGTTGGGCCTGATATCCAAGCATATCAGGCCCAACGGAGGCTGATTGTATTTTAAATTTTTCCCAGCACCTATAAATATTTAAATAATTATTTGCCACCAGATTCTGAGTCCTTGCAACTCCATAAAACCACTAGAACTTAAAAGGGTCCAATCCGATGTGTCTAGGTCCATCAGTGGGTTTTGACCAAAACCCACTGATAGCCCTCCCCTACTTTGATTTTCATGAAATCAAGTCCCCAGTGAAGGTTTTGCTGGGGAGATGATATTTATGGTGTCAAACATAATTTATACACCATGGATTAGGAAGTATAGCTTCGTGACAGTTGCCATTTATTTTTCCATAAGGAGCATGGTAGCACATTTTGAGTTTATAGAAAAGGGGAGATAGTATAAATTTATAAGAAAGGATACATACTAAGGCCACTTTGGGCCTGATATCCACTCATATCAGGCCCAACGGAGGCTGATTGTATTTTATATTTTTCCCAGCACCTATAAATATTTAAATAATTATTTGCCACCAGATTCTGAGTCCTTGCAACTCCATAAAACCACTAGAACTGAAATGGGTCCAATCAGAGGTGTCTAGGTCCATCAGTGGGTTTTGACCAAAACCCACTGATGACCCTCCCCTACTTGGATTTTCATGAAATCAAGTCCCCAGTGAAGGTCTTGCTGGGGAGATGGTATTTATGGTGTCAAACATAATTTATACACCATGGATTAGGAAGTATGGCTCCGTGCCAGTTGGCACGGAACAGTGCCAAGGCCACTTTGGGCCTGATATGCTTGGATATCAGGCCCACGTTGGGCCTGATATGCACTCATATCAGGCCCACGTTGGGCCTGATATCCAAGCATATCAGGCCCAACGGAGGCTGATTGTATTTTAATTTTCTCCCAGCACCTTTAGAAATTTAAATAATGATTTGCCACCAGATATGGAGTCCTTGAAACTCCAGAATACCACTAGAACTAAAATCGGTCCAATCCGAGGTGTCTAGGTCCATCAGTGGGTTTTGACCAAAACCCACTGATGCCCCTCCCCTACTTGGATATAAATGAAATCAATTCCCCTGCGAAGGTCTTGGTGGGGATATGGTATATATGGTGTAAAACAAAATTTATACACCAGGGATTAGAAGGTATGCCTCCGTGCCAGTTGGCACGGAACACTACACAGCTTTTCTTTTCTACCGTATGGAAAGTGACTTTTAAAATTCACGTTATTTTATTATTTTGATCAGACCCCTGTTAGCATGCTTGGAGTTTATATTAGGGGGAGAAAGAATAATGCTTTATTAATTGATACTCATATCAGGCCCACGTTGGGCCTAATATCCAAGCATATCAGGCCCAACGAAGGCTGATTTTATATTGTTTTTTCCCAGCACATATATATATATATAAATAATGATTTGCCTCCATCTTCTGAGTCCTTGCAACTCCAGAATACAACTAGAGCTGAAATGGGTCCAATCAGAGGTGTCAAGGTCCATTAGTGGGTTTTGACCAAAACCCACTGATGACCCTCCCCTACTTGGTTCTACCTGAAATCATGTTTCCTGTGAAGTTCTAACTGGGAAGATGGTATATCTGGTGTCAAAACGTATTTATACCCCATTTCTAATAAGGTATTGCTCCGTGGTAGTTGGCACGGAACCTAGTGACGTGCTCTTGAAACCGACTGTTGGTTCGAGCCTATTTGATTTTTTAAACAATCCCAACCGTTACCATGTTTTCAGTTTTGAGAAGATAGAAATGGTGTGCATTACAACTTATATACATTATCTCTTTCCACTGATAAGCACCAGCATTGCATTTTGTATATTGTGATTTATATTTGACTAATCACTATGCAATATTATTAATATTCCAGTGACAGTTTCTAATCTTCTCATACACTACATACCACCGTATTATACAACAAAGACTACATACAAAGATATTAAAAGTCCTACACTACGTAATAAGTGCATTTACATTCTATACAAGTTTTTGCCTTACAAGACTGGATATTTAATCCAATGTTTTAAAATACTTATCCCTCAAAATTGCTACCATTACATCAATTCTAATCTTTTTCATGTCTCCTTGTTTGAAGTCCATCTTCATATCATATAGGAGATATCGAATGTATTGCATCACAAAGAAGCCACAGTCAACGCTGTAAAGAACAATAACATTTTAATTGTCAATATTTTTTTATCAATTATTTATATTCACACGTTGTGCTCGATTTACCTTGCTTGTTGTTGTGGACATTCAATTGTGCGAGAGACCCATCTATCAAACGGATAATGCCTTTCCAAGTTTGGATGAATAGCAGCAACGTGCTCACGACTATATAATTTAAAATCTGATACCTGAAGATTGAAGAGGAAATTTCCATTTTCCATCAACTAGCATTTATATTAAAATACAAACCTACACATTATTATTAGATGCTCACCGCTGCTTCAAATTCATATTTGTATTTATTTCCACTTGCAAGAGAATTGTACTGATTGAACGTCATTGATTTGGTGTCCACCACCAGCAAGTGGAAGTGTGCATTATCACTGCACAAAGGTATAAATATATACCTTACCTCTTCATCTCGTCTATCCGTCTTTATCATGTGTTGGAAGGCAAACTTATTTGACAATTTCATTAATGACTACAAATATGCAAAGTCATACATACATAACCAAATAATAAAAAGAATTCTATTTTTTACTATAATCAAATCAATTCCTTATTGTGAAAAATGTTGAACAATATATTGACTTGTTGTATGTGCTTCCAGACGGGAATGCCCCCCTAAATAAAATTTTACAATACGTGTCGATTACATCCCCTCTTGTCAACATTTCTCCATTCACACCAGATAAAAGGGAATACAAATTTAAACAAAAGGGTGGTTCCTCCCAAACTATATCATTTGTAAACCTACAAAGTAAACAAATCACAGATTATTTTTACAAATTTCTTTTTGATAACCTTAGCCCAAATATGTAATCAGATAAGCATATATTATACTTTACTATTCAACTATTTAATTTACATACTTTATTTCCTCCAAGGCTTTTAACAAGTACGCCACCTTTTCGTCTTGTTTTTTTTTCTTGGAAGACTTAAATTGCTTCTTCACATACTATGCATACAAACAAAAAAGGCAATTAGATAATCCATTATATCTAACAAATTGCAAAGAAATTTGCATATATCGTCTTACAACAATTGCTTGTTTCCTCATTTTGTCATATTCGGCAAACATTTCTACATCCTTGTCTGCCTCTTCATCAGATTTGTCTTCCATCAATTGTACAATATTAATTTCTTCTTCCATTTCATCCAAACCTATTTTTCCTTTCCCCTTGCCCACAACAACATATTCTTTGACAAATTTTTTTCCTTCTCCTATACTTGTAACTTTTTCCGCAGGCTCACTTATATGTATATTTCTACGCTGCCTCTTAGGTAAAGTTTTGAGCCACAATGGACTATCAATTGGAGTATCCCTGTAATCATAGCGACTTCTGTCACATCCTCTCCTACTTCTTGTTGTAACACCTACAGGTTGAATTTGAGGATCGTCTACAGGCTCGCTATATTGAGATTCCATGCCTTTTTTTTCAACTATTTTAAGTAACTCTTTCACCCTCTCCTTCAATTGCATGTTCTCCATTGTTAGCTCTTTATTTATGTTTGCTTGAATAATGCAATTACAACAATCCTTATTAATCTGCCTTCCTCCTACACTGACTTCAATTTGTGATGCCTCCATTGCATGTGGACTGTCATCAACGCCAGCAAGGTTCTCAACCAATGATCTTTCATCTTGGTTAGGGATTAGGTCAATCACAACCTGTAAGAATATTAAACCACATGTTAAAACCATACTTTTTAACCAAACTATAGTCAAAGTATTCTAAATTTACCTCTTCAGATGAAACTTGGTTAATCATTTCTCTCACCTTACTAATATGTGAAGGAATATTCCTCTACTTATTTATTCTGGCTCCTTTTATTTTGTATGATTTTTGGATTGGAACATGCTCCAAAAACCATGCCTTATTCACCATGACAAGGGTTAACTATTTTATAATTGTTCGCAAAATATTAAAAATTTTCACACAAATTAAACACTTACTGTCAAAAGACCAGCAAATCCCTTTAGGTAAGGGAGGTTGGTGTTAGCATGTTTTGTCTCAGTTGATGAAAATATGTCCCCAATCTTAGGTAATTGTGGAGCCATATATTCATGGATTGCTTTAACCCAGTTGAATCTATCAAGATTCTCAAAATTATCTACTATATCTATAAGACTTAACGGGACCTTATATGTACTAGAAGAAAATAAGACACAAACAAATATAT
The DNA here is from genome assembly GCF_018446385.1 of Zingiber officinale. Lineage (NCBI taxonomy): Eukaryota > Viridiplantae > Streptophyta > Magnoliopsida > Zingiberales > Zingiberaceae > Zingiber > Zingiber officinale. The sequence goes on along the minus strand of NC_055990.1, from coordinate 145,693,109 downwards.
ACAAAATATAGAATTTGCAAAATAATAAAACATCATCTTCGCCTTCAACGCGATTGCCATAAAATTTAAGCAACTCCTCAATTCTTGATCTAGTAGCTTCTTTTTTGTTTGAGAAGTAAGTTAGAAAAATGTCACTGGATGCTTTAGCTGAATCAATCAGAATTGAAGTTCCTCGGTCTGCAATACCGAGCAGCAATGAAACGTCTCCTCTTGTGAAGCAAACCGGAACACCTGACCAAGTTAAATTATTATTAGACTTCTACCAACACATACAAAAGTATTAGGAACACCGTGGACATGATACAATGTCATATCAAGCACTGATACTCCATCGTATTAGCCCCACGTTTAGCAAAAGCTTAAATTTTACCATACAACTACTTTGTAATTAAAATACAAAATTATAAATTGTACCTGAGAATCTAAAGGTTTGACTACTTGAATCTCAATTTTCAAATATATTTACCAAAATCCCACGGATGTGCTGCATATCTTCTATGTCCAAAAAAATACGAAAGGGTGACTGTTTGATCAGCACTATGTGTCGGTCATGTAAAATAACAGAGCCTCCATGCGTTCCTTTCTTCGTGGATGGTTGAAAAAAACTTTTAAAGTGACCGAGGACACTGTTCCAATGCAGTTTCTGTCCAACATCAACTGAACCCTATACTTTATATAAATAAAAAAATTTAAATCATACTAGTTCAGCTTCTCAATATCACATAGTTTGTAAAATGATAACCTTTACAGCTAATTGATGTGGAGAGGATGATGATTCACCCGATCGACGTCTTTGCGCCATTATGATACTAGCTGATTAATGTAATGTAAACCCTAGAATCCTTCACTGATGGCTCACGAACACTCCTGGTTTTTAATTAAACTGAAATGCTAGCTAGATGCCGCTTGAGAAAAACTCGAACTGATGGCTCACGAACACTAAACTAGGGTTTCACAAGACCGAGCTGCACTCTCATGTCACGAAGGAGGGAGGTACCCTAATGATCGTTTTTTTTTAATATCTAAGTTTTTTAAAAATGTGGTTCGGATGCCTGGGAAATGATGACTGATCAGAGGAGTTGGCGGTAGAGTTATATTCGGTAATAAATATCACTTACCTGCACCTTTTGGTAAATACAAAATCGTGATGCGCTTTTTGATAAATACATTAACTATAGTACATCTTTTGGTAAATTGTCGTTCCGGTTTAAATTGTCGGAAGTACCTATCCATTCATTATATTTATTTTCCTTTTTCATTTCAATTTCAAAATTTATATTGGCGACAACCGAATAACTCAAAATATATAAATTATTCCACGATTATAGAAAAACAGATACATTTTCTACAGGGATTATAATAATTATTTTTTTGTATAGTTTTACTTTACAAAATAATGTGCTCGAAATTTAAAAATGTATTTTGACAATAAAAAATAAAAAAATAAAAAAATTCTATACGTCCGGCTGCAGTCTGCATCCTTTCCCCACCCCACTCCCCGATTCTTTCGCCACGTGGCCATCTCCTCCGCCAACCATTTCTCTGCACTCGGACGCGAGCCAACCAACCGAAACGGTGACCGGCCACATACATAGCAGAAGAGGACTCCGTCGCCCCGCCACCGGCCACCGCCATCGAGTACGCAGTCGGCGTTCTTCTTCTTTGCCCGATCACCTGTCCTTCTTATGGTGTCTGCTCAACCCGGCGCGCCCGATGGTGGAGGCGGCAGCGGTAACAGAAGAGGAGCAACGGAGGATGCGCCCCTCGTCAGTCGTCTTCTTCCCCACAGACCTCCTCCACTCAAGTCACTCCCCCGAGCCTCCACCGACGACCCCAGCAAGAAGATCCGCAAGCCTTACACCATCACCAAGTCCCGCGAGAGCTGGACCGAGCAGGAGCACGACAAGTTCCTCGAAGCCCTCCATCTGTAAGGAAAAGGAATCCCTCCTTTCATATGGATTTGCTGTTCGGTTTTCCTTTTCTTCGATTTTGACTCGGGAAGGTATGACTTTTTCGAGTATTTGGGGCCAAATCCACTGCTCGATTTGTATTCCTTCGAAGCATATCTGGTGCCATGAATGCGCTACTTCTTTCTGAAATCGGCATTCTCTAAGTTTCGCGAGAGACTTCTTTTAGTCGCTCTCAGGCCGATTGCAGAATTAGGCATTCCTGGTCATTTCCTGTGCAAGAAACATACACAAAAAAAAAGAGAGGGGTTTTATGCCATTTCTCTTAAATCTCTCCCAGAGTTCGACTACTACTCTGTACTCTCTTGATCGATATTTTACGTGTATGCTCGATATGATGTAATCAAATCTCTTCTTTTCAATTCAGTGGGTCTTGACAACTGTTTAGACAGCATGATTGTTCAATTAAAATGTAAGAACTTTGGTTGTTTGGATGCCTATAAACCACACCACACGGTTTCCTCTCATACAAACATATTATATATCAATTCTTCCCTTCTGTAGCAGTGTACATAATCTAATGTGCCATCGCCTCTCTCATCCGCAGAGTGTTGTACTTTATTGGGCATTATGCATTTCATAGCATCTCTAATCTGTATAAGTGCCATTTGGCACGATGATAATAACTATTCTTTTTCCTTGAGTTTAGGCTTTACGAGAATAATGACATTTATCTTCCTGATCTTGCAGCTTCGATCGGGACTGGAAAAAGATAGAAGCATTTGTTGGCTCGAAGACAGCTATTCAGGTGAGTTAGAGACTTGTAGCAGTAAGGAGTTAATGCAAAAATACCGAGACAGTAGATAAAGTAGTGGATAACTTATGCAGTAAAATGTGAATTTCATTCTAGAAATTATCTTGCAACCTTTCTTATTTAAAGGGCTTCCTAAACAACCACACATGCATTACTGGGTGTGGAAGAACTGAGATGTCAAATTAAGAAAAATTTGAGATGTTGTGTATCATGAAATTCGACACTGTTAAAGGATGTCCTTGCAGATAAGGAGCCATGCACAGAAGTATTTCCTTAAGGTCCAGAAGAATGGTACAAGTGAACATGTACCTCCACCTCGACCCAAGCGGAAAGCAGCTCATCCATATCCTCATAAAGCCCCTAAAAATGGTGAGACTTGTTCATACGAATTCTCAGATTTCATGTAGTATTCTAACTATTTTTTTTTCCTCAAGGCACTGCCTCTGTCCAGCTTTCCTGTTTACTTGAACCAGGTGATGCCCTCGCGGTAGACTTTTCTTCTACACCTGGAAACTCTACCTCGAAAGTGCAAATGCATTCCAAGGGCCACAGTTGTCTCCAGCCAGTTACTGCATCTCACCAAATAGCAGGTTTGACATTCTACCTTTAGTAGTTTGATCGTTGTCATTTTTTTCCGCTGACTTAGTTGTTAGCTTTGCAGCTGATACAAAGCCTGCTGGAGTGTCAACGACAAATAATTGTTCTACTAGCACAATCTGCCTTACAACCTGGCCAACTTCTGAAACCGCTGATCGAGAAAAGCTTACCATGGATCCTCGTGGTGAGCCCTTATTTCTGCTACATAAAGGGTCTTTGTTATCTAGTTTGTCCAATTGATGAGGAAGAGACAACATCCACTCTAGCTCACTATTTGGTTGCAAGAACAAATCAATGTTAATATAAGGGAAAAATATTTTATACAACTGTTATAGTATTTACTGGTATTCCAGGTATTGCATATGCCCATCTTTGACTGAAATATTGACTAATAGTATCTCTTATTCAAACTTAGTTTAATATAAGACAATATGGTAAATAGATCGAGGAACTTTGTTTATGTGCATTCCAAATCTTCTACGAATGAAATGTTATGATTCTGCTATTTTCTTGTTACTTCTTGTATAGATTTAAGGTGTGACCTTACTCTTCTGCTTGATTACTTTCTTGTCTTTGACTTCGTATTTCATACGGTTATGCCAGATTTTGCTAAAGTCTACAGCTTTCTCGGAAGTGTCTTTGAGCCTGGCAGTACTGGTCATTTGGAAAAACTAAAGGAGATGGATCCAATTGATGTTGAAACAGTATGCTATCTTCCACAACCAGAGCCTTTTACAAATGTTGCTCGTCTTGCAGAATGCCTTATGCTTAGTTTTTCTAGCAAGGAAGTTATTCTTATCTTTAATCTTGAAATGCTCCAACATAATGCTATTTTAATGCAGTTGCTGCTTAACTGTTTTCAATTTGGTTCTCGCCTTCGTGTGACCAACTAGCGGTCTTATGCTACTGTAGTGTGTAATAATTACACTGTAATTACCTTTTTCATCTTGTTCAGTTCTTATAGGGTTTGAGGAAGATAAAAAAACACATTTTACTTATTTCATTCCTGTAATGTTTGTGTTTCTAATTAGTTTATGAACATCTGCTCAATAAAGGTGTCTTCTATCTAGTATTATTGATGGAGAGCACAGCAGTTCAGGCGGTGCCTTCTACAATATCTTGTGAAATTTATAGTGTTTATCCAGCTATTTTGGATTTGTACACCTTCAATTCTAATCATTTTGACTCTTCTAACTATAGAATTCACATTCATTTTTGAACATACCCATGCCATTTCAATCTATTTTATTCCTTTTATTACTTGGAGTTGGATATGCACTGAGGATGTAAACAACTATCGTTGCTGAGGTGCAGACCTCACAACTCTCATAACCCTATCCTGAATATACATTTCAATCCTGTGCCGACATGTCCGCCTCATCAATTGCTGGAACAGAACTTTTGTTGCTAAGTACCTAAGCCTGGCCAAGGCCAATGAATATACTTAATCGTGTGTACTGTTTCCAATCTTAGTTTTCTACTGTATCATATAGACAAATTTCTTTGTTTCTGGAAAATTCTTGTTCCACATTCATCAATAATATGCTTATCGAAAATACTATCGCATGAGATTCTTATCTCACTGTGTCACCTACATGTCTTTTATGCTTGTACTTTTCGATTTACCTACAGAGAAGTGATGCTGTCTAAAATACTTGTGCAGGTGCTGCTTCTGATGAGGAACTTAGCCTTGAACTTGATTAGTCCAGACTATGAATCCCATGTGAGTGTCACCTGACCTTTTGCCTTAGAAATTACTTCAAATCACTTATTCAAGGTGGTTGATTTGTAAGTTTCGCAATCAAATTTTGTCCATGTGGCATTTCTCATTAGATGATTGGATGCTATGCACATAGATGATACTGCAATATCTTTTAGTGAGCACCAAAAACAGATTGCTAATACCCAATTGTTCGACACCATGGTGTTGATTTATGCTGCTACTATTCATTCTTCTTTTCTGAAATATATTTGCTCACGCAGATAAGGTTACTCTCATCATCGGCGGACGTGAAATTCGCTATCACAAATAACATTTTCAGTGCATGTTAAACTGCTGCTCCTTTCATGTAAGTTCTTCAATTTGTAATCGAAAGATTACCTAAACTTGTTCCGTCTTTCATCCCAATCGACTTTCATCCCAATCGACGGAACACACATTATGAATTCCAGGGTTAACCTACTGCAGATGCTGCCCTGTAACAATGAGAGTCATTGAGATGCAGAGGGCGGGCAAAGATAAATTCAAGGGCTGCGGCAAGGGAGGGTGTTTAAGGTAACGAGTGGAGAGGTGGAAGTGATATGCAGTCCTTTAAGCTGCCACTAGCCATCGATGATTGACTGATCAATGTCAGCTACCAGTTGGAGATGCTAGCTTGCAGCAATCAGTAAGACTTAACTGTGATCATGGTAAAAGAATCATAATCCATTACTACTCTGTTGTAGAGAGTATTATAAAGAGATCTCTATATAATTTATATTAATGTTCTTTAAAAAAAAAAAAAATCAGATCAGCAAGCTGAATGAGTAAACAGTCTAATTTCAGTAATGCTTTCGAGCTAACTGAACGATCGGTCACTACATAAACTATTTTATCATATAACGAGAGGCAAATCATAGCATAATGTTTGTCAAAGAGGATAATCTCTACATCACAAACTTAAGAGTAATTTGAAATTCATCTCTTGCTGAAAAGTATTTAAGATATTAGTCACTTTACAGAGCCATAAAAATCCAAAAAAAAATCAATTTTTCCTAAACATGTAAATTATTTTCTTCGAAAGGGTAAAATGCACTTGTCATTGAATGAATCAATACAAAAAATTTAGCAGCACAACTCACATCTTTTAGGTAATATAAAGAGAGCATGGTTCACAATGATGATCTGCCCATTTGATTGCTAGGTGACTCGACATTTCAGTAGATAAGAGAGAGCAACAAAGCGTGACCTTTAGTAGGAAGATCTCCACATCTAGCTCGCTTATTAATACTCCAGGCCATTGTTGATGAGAACTTCAGAATTTGATCAACCACGGAACCTTTTTCCATCAACTAGAGAAGACCTCATTATGCATTCAAGAAAAATGCATCTTGAATGAATCAAACTTTAGTGAACATTCATTGCTTCCAAATATAGCATCTTCTGAAAAATGATAATGTCAAAGGCTGAACAAGTTTTTGGTTGATTATGGAAGTAATCCAGTCCACTAAAATCATTCACCTATGTCTCTGCCATGAATGAACCAAATGCGAGTAAATTTTAAAAGAATACTGTATAATATATCACGACGACTGAAGCATGTCCCGACAAATGCTAATAACAAAGTTGGAACAAGTTCTTGGTTAATTAAGAGAGGAGGAAGTCAGCAAGTCCACTGAAATCGTCTACTGTTCTATTTCCATCACGAATGAATCAAACTTGGGTAAAGTTCAGTGCTTCAAAATGAAACCATATGTATGCCATGACAACTTCTAGAGTATGGCTGTGTGGAAAAACTCTAGCAAAGAAATCCAAACAGGTGTTCCCAGATCAACTATGAGGATATAGTCATCAAGGGCACTAAAATTGTTACCGTTGTGTTTCTGTAATGAATGGATCAAACTGGAGAAATGTTTCATTTGTTCCTAATAATGCAATATGTATATCATGACAACCGCACCAAAAAACACTAATGTTGAAGTTCAAACAGGTGTTCTCGCTGACAGTGATATCATTTACAATTGTGCTGCAGTCATGAATGAATCAAATATGAGTAAATGTTGATTGCTTCCAAATGGTACCATATATCGCGACAACTTCTAGACCATGTCCAGGATAGCGCTAATGAGAGGAGAGAGTTATTGATTGCACTAAAAACATACCATTGTCATTCAGTCTGAGTTCCAACTTTTTGCCTGATTATGCAGGCATACTTTAGCATCTCTTCCCATAAGCAGAATGCCGACATATGTGATTCATAACATTAGATCCCAATAAGATTGACTATTGTTCAAATCTGATTTTACTCACACCACTGAAATAATGCACAATCCATTGCTTTATATCTGAGTTTGCAGATCCTGACAGGAAAAGCTGAATGATTTAGTACATGAAAAATTCTCAAAAAGCTTTATCTAATCAAAGTGAGTTCAAATTGGGAGGGGATCAGTGTTTGAACTAGTCCGTTCACCCGGTTAAACAGAGGGCCAACAACAGATTTGGCCGTCTCTGACTGCAAGATTGATTGGTACGAAAATGGGTAAAATGAATGAAAAAAAAAACAGTTAAAAAATCTTGAGTATAATGAAATATTACCATGCACACCCATATGTGAGCAACCCGTGTTAATATTTTTTAGAATTTAGGGTTTCATATTTAGACTAAAAGAATTGAAAATTGAAAAAAAAAAAAAAAAATTTAACACTAGGTGCTCACGGATTGCTCACAGATGGGTGTACAAGGTAACAAATCTCTCTCTCTCTCTCTCTCTCTCTATATATATATATATATAAGATTTTATTACACATATTTGATTAGGTTTAACAATATATAAATTTAAATAATTCCTCATTAATTTACACATTTATTAAATTCATAAGAAATATTATATATATTTAAAAGTATAAATTATTTTCTTGCCAGTCAAAGTTTTTACTATAGTCAATTTTATCATTGTTTATCATTTATCACCATCTTTATTAGCCTCATAAAAATATATTATAAGCATAAAAGTATACATTATTTTCCTCTTAATCAACTGGATGTACTCGCCAACTAACCAGTAGACTTCCCAGTTCCATCTACAGTTCAATTTGCAAAGCATTGATTTGGAGCTATATTTGTGGTGAATGAATTATTGTAGTGTTACCCATGAATGTGTTATACAAGGAACTCTCGCCTAATTGAGCCATGCTTTACATTATATGCAGACAAGGGTATCCTTATCGCCAAAGATCAGGACTACATTATCCCGTGGGACTGGCACAACCCAAAACATAAGTCTTTTTATCTTCTGGATACTCAGATTTATTTTTAGAATTGAAAGAGCAACATGAAAACTTATAAGCTTATCAAGAACAACAAGAATAACAAAAGGTCGTAGACTAATAATTATGAATGAAAGTAGCATCGGTGAACAGCAAACAAAAAGAAATGTGCAGAATATCGCCTCTGCAATGCTAATAATTATGACTAGTAATACAAGAAATGATAAACTTATCAACAGCAACCAAATATTGAACAAAAATGCGTACAGGTGTCTCTAGGATAGTCAACCAGAATATCACAAGCACTCGCCTGTAAAAAAATTTGAAGCAACATATGAGAGACTCCGTTCTCTATATTTCAGGATGGAGGATATGAGAGAAGCCATTTGCATTTAACCTGACAAAACACAAGTTGGGTGAAGGTAACAACTTAAACAATTAAAAAAATTTGCAGGGCAGACAACTTTTCTCTGAAATTTGTCGAGGTTTGGTGATAAGTGGACCATTTGATTGGCTGTGAATATACAAAAAAGAAATTGTACCAGCAACTAAAACAATTTGCTTTCCATAGAAGCGTGCAGAATCTAAGAAACTTCCAAAATTCTGTATTTAAAGCTAGAGTTGCATCAAAGTTTCAAAGCATGCACAAGAGAAATGTGTAATTTTACAGAAATAATTTGATTGAATGTCAAGTTTTATTTAGTGGACTGAAGAATTGTGTAAGCTAAAATTTAGGGGTAACAGGATGAGAAATGCATGCCAGACAGTGTGTGGGAGAGAGGATTATAGACATTTATGACCATTACCTTACGTTGTGGAAGCCAGCGCCACCAGTCATTTGTAGTTCCATAACCCAAGGGTTGTAGACCGCAATCTTATTCAATTACATTCATTAAACTGCAACCGCCAAACAAACTGTGGCAGCTCTGAAGATTAGACTCTGTGAATGAAAAAATCATCATGAACACAGATCATCAAGATGTTAATGACAGTTGTGATAACCCAAGCACAGCTATCACCCTTTGTCATTAGAGATAGCATCGCCTCTTCTGATAGGAATGACCCTTTCTCCTCATATCATTTCGCAGATCCTCAACCTCATTCATGTTTCCCAACTTATGGTACTTGTTTATAAGACAATTATAAACCACTTCATCAGGAAGAATATTATTATTTATCATCTCCGTTAGTGTGCTTCTTGCTTCCTCCATTTGACCATTGTCACAATACCCCCATATAAGAGACGTATAAGCATGAAGGTCAAGCTCAAGACCGCTATCTAGCATTTTGTTTTTGACAATGAAGGCTTCTTGATAATTTCCCTTCTTAAAATACCCATCCATTAGAGATGTGTAAGAGATCTTGTCTGGAGATATGCCATTCGCCACCATTTCTTCAAAGAGTTGGGCGGCTTCTTCTAAGAAACCATTTTTGCAAAGGCCATCAATAAGTGCAGTGTAAGCCAAAATATTAGGTTGCAAGCCTGACAGTTTCATTCTTTCAAAATGGTACCTTGCTTCAGTAACTGATCCTTCTTTACATAAACCATCAATTAATGTGCAATATGTAACTATGCTGGGTAGTATACCAGAATCATGCATTTTGTGAAGCACGTCAAGGGCCTCTGAGGCCTTACCTGACCTGAAGCAAGCATTCATTATAGTTGTGTAAATAACATGATTTGGCTGTAAGCCAGAATCATCCATGCTGTTAAGCAAAAGCTTAGCTTCCTCAATTTTTCCATCATCACAAAGACCCCAAATAATGGTACCATACAGTGAGATATCAGGTTTGATCTCTCTCTCTTTCATCTCAGTCAGCAAATCCATTGCTCTCTCCCTGTTCTTATTCCTGAAATGCCCATGAACAAGAGCAGTGTACATAAGTTTATTGGGAACAACACCTATTCCAACCATAGCTCGGAAAACCTCTTCTGCTTCAACAACCTTCCCCTCTTTACACAGTCCATCCACTAGAGCTGTGTATGTTACAATATTTAACTCCACTGATTCACTCGCCATCTCCTCAACCAACATACGGGCTTCCTTGAGATTCCCAGCCTTGCAGTTCCCATCAATTAGAGAAGTGTAAGTGAATTCATTAGGCTGTATTCCTCTCACTCTCATATCAATAAAAAACTTGTGTGCCTCTTGCATCATACCCTCCTTGCAGAAAGCATCAATAAAAGTGCTGAATGTGACCACATTGGGCATGATACCTTTCTTCCTCATCTCCCTAAGAAGCTCAAAAGCTTTCAGTAGCTTACCAAACTTACAAAAACAGTTAATGAGAGCATTATATGTTATCAAGTCAGGCTCACAGCCAGATTCTCTCATCTCACAAACAAGTTGTTCAGCTTCTTCCAGTCCCCCCCACTTACCATGGCCATCGATGAGCGAGTTGTATGTGACCACGTCCGGCAAACAACCTACCTCTTTCATTCGCTGAAATAACGCCTTTGCTACATTCAAGTCCCCCTCCTTGCACAAGTAGTTGATCATAATATTGAAAGTGAACACTGAAGGAGCCATATTTGAGCCGTCTATATCATCAAAAAACTTCCTCGACAACTCCTTTTTGCCTGCTCTCACAAGCCGCTCAAGCAAGTGATTGCAGGATCGCAACTTTGGCAGAATCCTAAAATTTCTCATCCTAATGAAGCAATCATTGGCCTCCTCGAGCATGCCCAAGTCAGTGAGAACTCCAAAGAGTGCGTCAAATACACCATACCCAGGTTTCCCAACGAATCTCGCAGTCGCCCGTAGCACATCAACGATGCTCTCCGACGCAGGCAACTTCCGGGTCAACAAGGCGAGATCTTTGAGGACTTGTTGCGCCTCGGAGTACCACCGGCACCTGAAGAGTATATGGGCAACAACGCACCGGGATTCCACTGTATGCTGGAAGCCACTCTGCTTCCCTGCCCAAAGATAGAAGCGAAAGGCCGACCTTGGGTCCTCTCGCAGCTCCCGCAGAACTCCGCAGACGCTGAGGGGGGCCGAGGCGGAGGAGATGATGCCAGAGAGGCGGGGGTCTTCCCACTTACCCTCGGCCACGATCCTGGATACGGCGGCGATGTCGGGGGCGTCGAGAGGTTTACCGTCGGCGGCAGAAAACGAGAGGCTCCGGGAGGCGCAGAGGAGAGCAGGACGGGGAAGGTGGTAGTGCCGGAGATAAGGGAAGGCGCGGGAGAGGATGAGCATTCTTCAGCGCTACCAGCCGGGAGACGACGAGCGGAGAGGCGGAGAGCCGCTCCTTTTCGTCCATGGGGCTGGAGGAGTCTGGGTTTAGGGTTTTGCCTCTTGTTCCCCATGGACTTGGGCTTGACTTTTGGGCTTTGGAATAAACTAGTGCCCATTGATCCACTTTAGTTCAATTTTAAGTATTCTATTTTTTATCCATTTTTTTTTAAAAAAAATTGTATTAATGATTTTGACAAAAACTATTATATTAATATTGTTTTAAAATGATATTAAATCATTTTGATTAAATTAAAATATTTTTAATTAATATTGATCTTGTCCGAAAGTCGATGAAATAGAAAGTTGGGGATGAGGCGCTCTTGTTGACCACCTGTAGACTCCGCTCAGACTTGCAATACAAATTACGTCAGTGTCGAGCCAGGGAAGGGGGTCCCTGACGTTGGTCCTCCGACGCTCAAGTTAGTCACCGGTGATGAAGTAGAAGGCGGAGCAAGAATGAACAGTAACGATAATAGTATATCGCGTATTGCGTACATCTGCTGATGCTTGACCCTCTTTTATATAAAGCTCCTGTAGCGCACGTGCACATTTCCCAAGGTGAGCACGCTTCCCCAAATTTTCCTTGAAAAGACTTATCAGTAAAGTGTCACTGACACAGTACCTTAATAGGCCAAGCATATCTTTAAAGTGATAATGGAAGCTTCTGCCGTACGATCTTCTAGTTGTCTATTCTCGGTGTCGGCGGCACTAACTCCCAAAGGGATGTCGATGGATATCGGAGAGAGTATGCTGCGCTCGGCCAGAACTTCGCTGTTCATGTATCTCGTTCGCTCGGTCGGAACTCCACTATGTTTGTGTCGCGTCCGCTTGGCCGACATTCTACTCTACTTATGCCACATCCTGTTGCCTGGTCGAGCAGGGTAGCCGTTCAGCCCAGCTTCTGCACATCGTCTCCTTCTCCATCCGACGTCGCCTACTCCATTGAGTGTCGGTCGTTTGACACCTCCTCGTGTTAAAGGCGGGATCGGACCGGGGCCTTCTCCACCCGGTCGGGGCATGCTCGCCCGACCGACCGATGCTATCTGTGCGTTGGCCAATTTGACTTTGACCTCCACTGTAACCACTATCCTCCGTAGGATGGGGCCTCTCCTTATCACCGCATCATATGCCTCCCTCTCAAGTCTAGTCGAAGGAGACTGCAAGTCCAACTGACTAGACAATTGTCTATGAAGTTTTCCACTCGATCGACCTTCGACACTCCTTGGTTTCTGATCGGACTATCGTGGCGCAACGGTCGGCTATGTGATCGCTCACTGCCGGTCGACCTGTTGAAGCTTGTCGTTCAGCCCTAGGTCTGCTCCCTTAAGCCGATTGACACAACGAACATTTATACTTGTGAAATCTTTTCATGAGCTGTCTTGGGCGAGCACGATCCGGGCTTACGTCGCCCATATTTCTGGGAAATCATACAAATCCCTGCGCATTATGGCTGAGCACACCCCCATGCCTTTTAATTCTCTTCATTAAATGTCGGCCCATGGTAAGGCGCCACGTGTCTCGCCCGTTACCACCGCTCGCTTGACGTGACAGGCGGATATTCACTGGCGATGTGACGTTTGGCGGTTCAAATTCAATGGTCTGATTTCTGCCTGGGTTTCCGTGACCTAGATTGGACGGCTCCGGTCGGCCTGCCCCGTGGTTTATAAACAACGTCTGCTCTGTCTTATTCACTTTACTTCGTCGTCTCCGCCTACAAGCCTCTCGGTGACACCGTGCTTTGCTCCATTACCTTCCTTTTCCGGCAATCTCTGCGATCTCTCTAGTAAGCCCTCGTCTTTCTGTGATTGAAGTTATTCGTTGCTCGTAGGATCCTCTTTTCCGAGTCGCATTTCTTCCCTGTTTTTTGTTAAGCTTTAGTTTCGATGGCAAGCTCTTCACAGCCTCCCGTCGACGTCCATGTGCTTTGGTACACCTCTACCGAGTCCAGGTTTGACACCGGCGACGCTGCGAGTTTGACCGCCGCCTTTAAGTTTTCTTCTGGATACAAATTGCTCGTCCTTCTTCTTCCAATCGGCCAAACTCTCTGTCGCGCGACTGTCTTACCTTCTTTAGGGATTAGTTTACCGTCGGTCTACGGTTTCCTATTCATTCCTTCTTTCCCGTCGTTTACAAATACTTTCGCATCTCCCTTCACCAATTAGTGTCGTACTCCTTTTGGTTGCTGTGTGGGGGTAGTTGTTCTGTTCCGCCTGCACAACATTCCTCTCACTACCCGGATCTTCCACTATTTTTATTACTCAAAATTGTTCAAATCGGGGATTTTTCTTTTCCAAACCTAAGTGGGTTTAGTTTTATTTGGCAAATGCCGACTTCCAACAAACATTGGAGGGAATATTACTTTTTTGTATGATTTCCTGAGCGGTGAGACTTCCTCCCCCTCATTGGTAGCTCGAAGTGGTGAATCAACCTCCCTTGAAACAGTACAAGAGCCGATCGGACTACCTCAACGCAGCTTCAATGTTGGTCGGTCAGAAGTATGACATCCATATGTTGTTGTTGGAGGGTGTTCTCTACATTTTCGGTCTGAGTCCGATTCGCACCCGGCTTCCGTCCAGCCTAGGTATGCAACTTCTTCACTTCTTCCTTTGATGCTAACTGATTTTTCTTTCTCTCTTGCAGCCAAAGTCATGATACGTGCGCATCTGGCTGACAAGGCTAAACTTGCGAACGTCGGGATCAGTACAGCAGTTGTGGAGGAGTTGGAGAGCTACGACCTAGAGCCGGTCGGCCCTCAGGAAGACCCTCAAGACGAGAGTGAAGTGGCTCCAGTCTTGATCAATGGTGGAGCGGCTAATGGATCACCAACTCCCTTCGAACGACATCCGGTCGTTCAAGTTGAGGGGGCATCGGGTTCGGCCTCCTCAAGAGAGCTGCTAATCAGGCGTAAGAGGCACTAGGCAGAGCCTTCATCCCGCTCCGCGTCCTTGGTGGTACGGTCAGCCGAACAGGTTGAAACTTCAACCCCCGCTCCAATTGAGACTGCTACCCCCACTTCATATGATCAGACGCCACCATTGTCCAGTCTACAGCCAGGGATTGTCTGCGCGTCGCTAGTGGCCTTCATGCCACCACCATCGAAGGTCAAGAAATCGGGCATTCGTTAGGCGTCCTCGTCCCAGCTGTCCAACGTCCTCGTCCCTGCCTTCTAGCCAAGTGACTTTTGCCCAATCAACTTGGATCGGCCAGCGCCATATAACAAAGGTTCTTCATCTCCTGATTCAAGAATGCCACCAGTCGACCGGCGCTGAATCCCGAGCCCCCCAGCACCAAATAATCATCTAGGGGCTGCTCGCACAGATATGGGCCAACGCCCGAGCCCGTGCATCAATGATGCCTCCAGGGGCACTAGCAGACAACCATACCCAGATCTCAACTGGGTAAGTGTTGTGTTTGTTCTTCATAATTTATCTCCACTTGACACTCATATTTTCCTAGTTCACAGTATTGGGTAGAGAGTCTGGCCATGTGCTAGAGGTTCGTATTTTTGGAGGAGAAAGTCAAGAAGTTGAAGGCGGCGAGCGACCAATCCTCCACCTCTCAAGAGCTGACAAATGCTAAGGTGGCCAAGCTGAGGGTTGATATATCGAAGAGCACTACACTGCTTGAGGCCGAGCAGGGAAAAAGCGCAGAGCAGACCGCTCTACTAGCCCGGCTTAACAAGCAGGTCACCACTTTTGACGCCAAGATCGAATCGACCAATGCGAGGAAACTCCGACCAATTGAAGACCTCAACCTGAAGAATAAAGAAGCTCGGACCCTCACTAAGAAACTCAAAGAAGCCGAGGATTTTTTGGTCACCGAACAGAAGAGTCGGTCGGTCAAAGAAACATCCATTCGAGGCCAACTCGCGGCAAAAAATAATGAGTTGGTCACTGTGAAGGATGAGCTGGAGGCTCGCAAACGGCTTTGAAGACCTATCAAGATGCCAAGCCTAGCCGGTTCGAGACTATGAAGAGGAACTACATCCGCTCAGACACTTTTAATGATAAGGTCATCGATCGAGCTCTTCGCCTATTTGATCTTGCGATTGAAGGGATGTTCGGCCAACTCCAGGTAGGCAACTACCTCTCTACTGCTTTATCATGTAAGGTCATCAGTCGGGACAAGCTGACTGAATCGCTGGCCGATGATGCCTTGGATTATCTAGAGTGAGCCTCGAGTGAGTATTTGTAATCCTCCTGCAAGATATTTGTAATCTTTCTGAAGTATTAATGAATGATCTCCGTTCGACGATCTTTTATCTTCTTCTAGTATTTATTTTTTCAACTCGTCTGTCAAATACTGCGTAAACTCTTGTCCTCATGACTCCTCCTATCGACAACAACTAGTCTTTCCAGCCGATCGATCTATTTTGTTTTTAGAGTTGCTCATTATGATTTTACGACCTTCCAATTGGTGACGCATATTTTGAAGAATACTCCCGAACAGTCACCGTACTTTGAAGACTTGGTGCTTTTTTAGTAGCTCGTATTCATGGTCGGTCATTCATCGCTCTCGGATTATAAGACCGGCACTTGCCTGCTCATTGAGCCAAGGGTTTAAGGTCACCGCTTGACCGTTGGGGTAGACTAGAGTTTAAGGTCGCCGCTCGACCGTTAATGTAGACTAGGGTTTAAAGTCGTTGTTCGACTGTTGACGTAGACGAGGGTTTAAGGTCACCGCTCGACCGTTGATGTAGACTAGGGTTTAAGGTTATCGCTCGACCATTGATGTAGACTAGGATTTAAGGTCGCCGCTCGACCGTTGGAGAAGATGAGAGTTTAAGGTGGTCGCTCGACAGTTGATGAAGACTAGGCGAAAACTTGGGTTTAAGGTCGTCATTCGACCGTTCGCGTAAACTAGGGTTTAAGGTCGCTGCTCAACCATTGATGTAGACTAGGGCTTAAGGTCGCTGCTCGACTGTTGACCTAGACAAGAGTTTAAGGTCGCCGCTCAACCGTTGGTGTAGATCAGGGTTTAAGGTTGCCTCTTGATCGTTGATGTAGACTAGGGTTTAAGGTCGTCACTCGATCGTTGATGTATACTAGGGTTTAAGGACGCTGCTCGATCGTTGGAGAAGACGAGGATTTAAGGTCGCCGCTCGACCGTTGATGAGACTAGGCGAAGACTTGTGTTTAAGGTCGTCGCTCGACCGTTGATGAAGAATAGGTGAAGACTTGGGTTTAAGGTCGCTGCTCAACCGTTGATGTAGACTAGGATTTAAGGTCGCCACTTGACCATTGGTGAAAACAAGGGTTTAAGGTCGCTGCTCGACTGTTGGGGGAGACGTGGATTTAAGGTCGTCGTTCGACTATTGATGAAGACTAGGCAAAGACTTGAGTTTAAGGTCGTCGCTCGACCATTGATGAAGAATATATGAAGACTTGGGTTTAAGGTTGTCGCTCGACCGTTGATGTAGACCAGGGTTTAAGGTCGTCGCTCGACCGTTGGTGAAGATGAGGGATTAAGGTTGTCACTCGACCATTGATGTAGACTAGGGTTTAAGGTCGTCGCTCGACCGTTGATGTAGACTAGGGTTTAAGGTCGTCGCTCGACCGTTGGTGAAGACGAGGGTTTAGGGTCGCCGCTCGACCGTTGATGTAGACGATGGTTTAAAGTCGTCGCTCGACCGTTGATGTAGAAGCATCTCAAGAGTGACATTATTCGCTTTTATTCATATTTTGCCCTGCGTTCAGGAAACATACAAAAATATTTGTATTCACTCGCGCACCTCTTATCCGACCCTGTAGGGTTGGAGATGATTCGCGCTCCACAACCTCTTGAGCTGCCTTCTTCTTAGGTCCTTGATCGGCCTCGATGGAGGTGGTGGCCTCGATGGAGGTGGTGGCCTCCGTCTGGCTTGGGTGAATTTAAACCTCGTATACTAATGCAGGCCTCTCGGTGACAACGTTCACCTCCAAGCGCGGATTCTTCCGAGCGCTTCTCGCTTCGGACTTAACCATCTCAACGTAGCATCACCCCGCGACCATCTGATCGCCTTTGACCTCGCCCACCCGATTATCCACCAGGAACTTGATCTTTTGGCAATATGTAAACATCACCGCTCAGAATTTGTTGAGGGTCGGTCGACCTAAGATGACGTTGTAGGCCGACGGGGCATCCACCATGATGAAGTTTGTGGGCTTAGTTCTCCTCAGTGGCTCTTCCTCGAGCGAGATGACCAGTCAGGCCTATCCGAGCGACAGTGCCTCGTTGCTTGTGAAGCCATAGAGTGGGGTCATCATGGGCAGTAACTCACTTCGATCAATTTGTAATTGATCGAATGCTTTCTTGAAGATGATGTTCACCGAACTCCCTATATCCACAAAAGTTCAATGAATAACGTAATTAGCAATTATCACCCGGATGATCAGCGTGTCATCGTGAGAAATCTCCACTCCCTCTAAATCGCTGGGCCGAAGCTGATCTCGGGCCCTTCTATCTTCTCCCTGCTGTATTCTACGGCGTGGATCTCCAGCCGTTAAGCGTACGACTTCCTGGCACTATTAGAGTCATCGACGATCGACCCACCGATGATCATGCCTATCTCTCCTCGAGCAGCATTGCTTCTGTTTTCTTCTTCCCGAGCGGAGAGTTTATTTCACTCAGCCGAGCCTCGGGAAGGATCAGCGTTATCCCTTCGTTGGTGCTGATTGTACCACTCGGGCATCCTTCTTTTGTCTTGTTGCCTGGTAGATTGTTGTCTATGTCGTCGTTCGGGAGTTGGAGATCGACGGTGGTATCCTCTCGGAGCCAATCGGCTATTGATCGGAGTCATATCGTAGCAGTCGCGCCTGTTGTGCGTCGTTGACTAGTGAAAGGAGCGGAACATTGGCATCTGTACATTGCCTTTTGTCGTCTTCTGCCGACTGGAGGCCACATGCTGCACAACATGTGTCCTAGCCTTTTAGTGTGGTCGCGCTCCCTCCGCTCTTGGCCCTTTGGGCGGTTGGTGGCTGCTCGATGATCGTCGCTCGAGCGCCAGCGCGGGCTCGGTCGGCGTCTCCTTTTTCCTTGCCGCCTGGGCTTCTTCCACATTTATGTATTCATTGGCCTTCTTGAGCAGGTGATCGAAGTCCCTAGACGACTTTCTGATGATCGATTGGAAAAACTCTCCTTCAGCCGACCCCTGAGTGAAGGCGTTCATCATCGTCTTGGATGAGTCCGAGGGGATATCCAATGGCTACTTGATTGAAATGTCTGATGTACGCTTGGACCGCTTCCTTGGACCCCTGCTTTAGAGCAAAGAGCCTGACGCTCATCTTCTGATAGCGTCGGCTACTGGCAAAATGGTGATGGAACACAGCTCGAAAGTCCTTGAAGCTACATATTGAGCCGCTCGACAGTCTTCAGAACCAGTGCTGCGCCGAGCCGAAGAGAGTAGTGAAAAAGACTTGGCATTTCACCCCGTCTATGTACTGGTGCAGCATGATTGTGCTATCAAAACTTATCCATATGATCGTCTGGATCGGTCGTCCCGTTATATTCCCCTATCGCCAGTGGGGTATAATGCCTGGGTAGAGGGTCACTTAAGATCGCTTGAGAGAACTGCAGATTGATCCACTCGGGCGATGCGTGACTTCTAGGCGCCTTTCCTTTTCGCGCATCCTGAATGAGAGCGTCGTTCGAGGATGACCCCCTCTCCTGGTTCGCTTGGGCTATTTCTGAGGGGGTTTGGAACAAGACGCGATGAAAGGAGATGGGCACGGGCAGTGCTTCTTGCGTGCCAGTCGGACCTCTATTCTGCCCCCATATGGAAACTGGTTCCGGTTGATCTTCCAATCCCGTTTGCCCTCTTACTACCGACGTCGTCGACTGTTGTACTAGCCGATCGACTAGTGCCTACTGTTGTTGCTGCTCGAACATCTTCGCCGCTCGAGCTCCTCCTTGGTGAGCATCACAGTGGTGAGTCGTCCAACGCCCTCCATCTTCTCAAGTCGGATGCAGGTTAAGTTCCCACAGACAGCGCCAAATATGATCCTGTCCGAAACTCAATGAGATGGGAAGCTGGGGATGTGGCGCTCCCGTTGACCGCCTGTAGACTTCGTTCGGACTTGTAATACAAATTACGTCAATGCTGAGCCAGGGAAGGGGTCCCCCGCGTTGGCGCTCCGACGCTCAAGTCAGTCACCGGTGATGAAGAAGAAGGCAGAGCAAGAATGAACAATAGCAAGAACAATGTATCGCGTATTGTGTACCTCTGCCGATGATTGGACCCCCTTTATATAGAGCTCCTATAGCACGTGTACACGCTTCACAAGGCGAGCATGCTTCCCTAAATTTTCTCTAAAAAGACTTGTTAGTAAAGTGCCCCTGACACAGTACCTTAACAGACCAAGCATATCTCTGAAGTGATAGTGGAGTCTCCATCATACGATCTTCTGGCTGTCCATGCCCAGTGTCGGCGACAATAACTCCTAAAGGGATGTCGATGGATACGAGAGAGAGTATGTAGCTAGGCCGAGCGGGTTGGCCGCTCGGCTGGAACTTCGTTGTTCTTGTATCTCGTCTGCTCGGTCGGAACTCAACCGTGCTTGTGCCACGTCCGCTCGGTCGGAACTCCACTATGTTTGTGTCGCGTCCACTCAATCGATGTTCCATTCTGCTTGTGCCATGTCCTGCTGCTTGACCGAGCATGGTAGCCGCTCGACAGAAGTTCCGCTCTGCCAATGCCAAGTCTTGCTGGCTGGCCGAGCAGGGTAGCCGCTCGGCCCGACTTTTGCACATCGTCTCCCTCTCCGTCCGACGTCCCCTACTCCATTGAGCGTCAGTCGTTTGACACCTCTCCATGTCGAAGGTGGGATCAGACCGGAACCTTCTCCCCCCGGTCGGGGCATGCTTACCTGACCGGCTAATGCTATCTGCGCGTTGATCGACTTGACCTTGACCTCCACCGTAACCACTATCCTTTGTGGGGTGGGACCTCTCCTTATCATCGCATCAAATATTAAATCAGTTTTGATAAAGTAATTTGACAAAAATAACTTAGAATCATTTTAATCAAAATTATTTCATATTATAATATTTTTAATTAAAACAGGTGCAGGATATAAAAATAAAAGTATTTTTAATATAAAATAAAATACCTTTTTAATAATAATAAAGATAAGAGATCTTTTTTTTACTTTGAAAAAAATTGAATAAGCATTTGAGTCAAATCGTTAACTAAATAATAATTTTGGTTAAAACTGATATATTTGCCTTTAAAATTTGAACAAGTATTTCAGTGGAATAAAACTCAAACATTAATTACTTCAGATTGAATCGCATTTGCATAAACATCTCATATCTTTCTTAGTTTTATTTTTTTAAAAATTAGGAATTAAATTACAACATGAAATGCTAATTAATTAGTGGCAAAATAATAATTGAATTGCCATAGTCCAGAAAATAGTAATTATTTATTGCATAATATTTTTATATTGGTTTAATTATCGTCACAGTGTTATTTTATCATAACTAAAGTTAATTGCTTTCCAATATATTTTACTTACTGAATAAGAGTATTTAGCTATTTAATAAATATTAAAACTTGCAGAAATTTAAATAAATTTGAAAAATACTTTTTTTTTGCACAATTTTAAAATTTACAATTCAATAGCAACATCGTTGGTAGGGATTTAATATTTTTTGCTCGCGCACTAATTTGACAAATTCAAAGCTTGCTCATCATATTTAAAATATTAAATTATATATATATATATATATATAATCACTTTTATTAAAAAAATATTTTTTTAAAGTAAAAAAAATAACTCATAGGATTTTTCATCCTAAAATTATTTTTATTTCAATGATATTTTAGTTAGAGGTGTAAATAAATCAAATCGCTCATGAATTATTCGAAACTCAATTCGCTAAAAACTCGTTTGAACTTGTTTAATGAGGCTCGTTAAGATAAACAAACCAAGCTCAAACTTTACAATATTTGGCTTTTAGCTCGTGAATATGTCCGTTAGTAAGCTCATGAATCAATTTTAAATAAAATAATAATAATTTTGATATTAAATTTATATATTTTACTTATGAAAAATATAACTAAATATATTAAATTTATTTATTAGAATAAAATTATAAATTTTAATAAGAATATTATAATTTTCTCTAAATATATAATTTAGTTTTTAATAAATAGTTAAATTTATAATTTATATTTATTAAGCTCGTTTAGGTTCGATAAAAGCTCGATGATCCGGTGGTAAGAGCCCGGGACCCCCTAACGAGGGGTCAACGCCACGTGGAGGTCAAAAAGGCCAGGTGGTCCGTCGAAGAAGGGTGAGCCGACCGGACTCATGAGAAAAGGGCAAGCCGATCGGTCTGCCAGTAAACATCTGATAGTAAAAGGCGCTCTGACAGGGATCGGGGTTCCGACGCTCAATGAAACAATAAATAATGACCGAGCGGAAGGCCTAAGAGAAGGCAGGACGTAATGGGCGCGCCGCCCGGCCGGCGCAGGGAATTAAAGCCTTCCGGACGGCGCTCTTCGTCTAGCCGGCCGGATGGACGTCCTGGCCGGCGGTGGGTAAATAGGAACAGGAACATCTGCTGACAGCCGTCAAGTCATATGGCTAAGTCATACTCCTAGTCTGACAACGGGGTATCCTGTTGTCCCATCGAAGGCGCGATGGGACTGTTGCAGTATGGCGTCAGGTAAGCTTGCTGACAAACACATACCAAGGTATGGGCTGCGGACGCGTACGCGCCTCGGTGGGCGTGTGGAGGCTCTTTCACCGCTCTATATAAAGAGCCGCAGACTTCGCCGGAGGTACGCGTTCTACAAGCTTGGGAGTTACTTTTTCCACCACTTGCTTACCTGACTTGAGCGTCGGAGGGTCGTCGCCGGGAACCCCTTCCCCGCCCGACTTCTTTGCAGGTTCGCCGGAGCGTCATCCGACCGGCCGGAGATCTACATCGGCGACCCGGAGAGCGCCACGTGCCCAGCGTCCGTTGATTCAGCGTTCGGACAGGATCAATTTGGCGCCGTCTGTTGGAATGCTCCTGCATCCGAACGGAAACAATGGACGAGGCTGGACGACAACACACGGTGACGCTTTCGACGGAGGAACTCGACAGGATCAATCGAGATAAGGGCCGCCAAGCTTGTGGAGCAAAAACAGAAAGCAACGATCGAGCGGCCGGAGAAGCAAGCAACGTCAGCGTCTGGTGGTCGAGCGAAAACACCACCGGCTACCGTTCTATTCCGTCGGGCCCTATTCCGGACGCCTCCTGGTGCTGTAGCAGTGAATCGCAATCGGGGATCTTCGTTAGATGAAAAACCAATACGGGACAACAAAAAAGGCAAGGCCCTCCGAGCAGACGCTTCTCCCGAGCGGAAGCACCGACTGCCACAGTCCCATTTCCCTCAAAAGAAGATACTTCATCTCCCGAATTCAACTTATAGCAAGCCCCTCCTTTTGGAACCTCAAGAGCGGGAGATTTGATGTCAGGCGATGGATCGACCGCATACGAGGGGGTTGGGCGGACGATGTTGGTTGCTACTCGGAAAGACTAGAGGTTCCACTGTACAAAAATTTTGTACAAAGGTCTGAACCTTTTCCTAGCTACCATGTGTTCTTTTAAATTAAATTTTGGATCGCCTGCGGAACTTAACACGTTTGATCCAAAACTTAATCTATTTGTTCTTTTAGGTTTTGACTTGGATCTCCTGCGGAACTTAACACGTTCGACCCAAGTCACCTTAAGTTATTAATTCCATTAAATATTAATTTCCATAATCGGTTCCCAGTACTGACGTGGCGAGACACATGACCTTCTTGGATATGGGAGCAACCACCACCGACTAGACAAAACCTTTTATAGAAAGCTAATATTTAATTTCCTAAAATAACTTTAGGTTAACCGAAAAGAACAATCAAATCACAAGGAAAAGAAAAACAAAAGAACACTATATCGAAAACAAATTCGAAACTCTAGAATCGTATGCCTCTTGTATTTAGTATTATTTCCAAAAATAACTAGTATGATGCGGAAAGAAAAATTACTAGTTATACCTTTTAGAAAAACCTCTTGATCTTCTACCGTATTCCTCTTCTAACCTCGGACGTTGTGTGGGCAATGATCTTCCGAGATGAGAACCACCAAGCACCTTCTTCTTCCTTGCAAGTTTCGGCCATCAAAACTTCTTCTAGGATGAAGAGGTTCGGCCACCACCACCATGCTCCAAGGGATGCTAGAAACAAAGCTTTCTTTCTCTCCTTCTTCTTCTTCTTCTCTAAACTTGATCCGGCCACCATATGAGTCTCCACAAGAAGGATGAGGTTCGACCATCAAAGAGAAGAAAGGAGGAGACGATGGCCGGCCACACCAAGGAAGAAAAAGAGAGAGGAAAAATAATAGAGTTGTTCGCCATGAAGGCACCTCTACCCTCTCTTTTATAATCCTTGGCCTTGGCAAATAAGGAAATTTAAATAAAAATTTCCTTAATTCTTTTGCCATTGATAAGGAAAATTTATTTAATTAAAAATAATTTGTTCTCATCAACAATGTGGCCGGCCACTTTAAACCAAGCAAAGAAAATTTAATTCAATCAAGAATTAAAACTTTCCTAATTTGTTTCCGGAAATTTTATAAAAAATTTCTCTAATAATTTTCCCTTCATGATGGTCAATAAAAAGGAAATTTTATAAATTAAAATATTTCTTTTAAACACGTGGATAAAAAGAAAGTTATCTTTAAAAATTAAAATCTCTTCCAATCTACAAATAAGGAAAGATATCTAATCTTTTCTTAATCCTTGTAGAAGCTTTATAAAAGAGATATTTAATTTTTAAACTCTCTTTTAAATCATGAACATGATTAAAAGGAAAGTTTTTACCAAAATTAAAATCAACCTTTTAATTTATAAATAAGGAAAAAGATTTAACTCTTCTCTTAATCTTTTGTAGAATCTTATAAAAGGAAAGTTTTAAATTTTTAAACTCTCTTTTAAATCATGTTATCCACATGAGAAAATTTTTTTTAAAAAAAATTCCTTTTTATTTTAATAGGGCCGGCCACCTAAGCTTGAGTTCAAGCTAGGGCCGGCCACATGAATTCACCCATGAACCAAAACATGGCCGGCCCTAGCTTGGTCTCCAAGCTAGCTTGGCCGGCCCCCTATAGGATGGGTAAGAAGGTGGGTATAGGTGGGTATAGTACTCTATAATTAAGAGGCTACGATAGGGACCGAGAGGAGGAATTGGTTTTGGTCTCCCGATAAAATTAAGCATCCCGTGTTCGCCCCGAACACACAACTTAATTTTATTAATAATAATTCATTCCACTAGAGAATTATTATTGAACTATCGCACCAATCCCAAATTACATTTTTGGGCTCCTTCTTATTATGAGTGTGTTAGTCTCCCTGTGTTTAAGATAACAAATGTCCACTAATTAAGTAAGTTACTGACAACTCACTTAATTAATATCTAGCTCCAAGAGTAGTACCACTCAACTTCATCGTCATGTCGGACTAAGTCCACCTGCAGGGTTTAACATGACAATCCTTTTGAGCTCCTCTTGGGGACATTCTCAACCTAGTATCTCTAGGACACAGTTTCCTTCTATAATCAACAATACACACTATAAGTGATATCATTTCCCAACTTATCGGGCTTATTGATTCATCGAACTAAATCTCACCCATTGACAAATTAAAGAAATAAATATCAAATATATGTGCTTGTTATTATATTAGGATTAAGAGCACACACTTCCATAATAACTGAGGTCTTTGTTTCTTTATAAAGTCAGTATAAAAGAAACGACCTCTAATGGTCCTACTCAATACACTCTAAGTGTACTAGTGTAATTATATAGTTAAGATAAACTAATACCTAATTACACTACGACTTTCAAATGGTTTGTTCCTTTCCATCTTGGTCGTGAACTACTGTTTATAATTTATAAGGTACTGATAACATGATCCTCTGTGTGTGACACCACACACCATATTATCTACAATATAAATTAATTGAACAACTACATTTATCACAAATGTAGACATTTGACCAATGTGATTCTTATTTCTAGATAAATGTTTATACCAAAAGCTAGGCTTTTAGTATACACTATAACAATCTCCCACTTATACTAAAAGACTAAGCTGCCATATCTGCTGCCATACATCTGATTCCCATCCCTTCAACATGCCCATCAAAAGCTCTTGCCTTAAGGACCTTAGTGAAACGATCTATAGGTCATCACCTGATGCAATCTAGGCGGCAACAACTTCTCCTCGTTTATACGATTCCTCGTATTGGGTGGTACTTGCGCTCTATTGTGTTTACTTACCTTATAGACTTATGGTTTCTTCGAGTTTGCTACTGCACCAACATTATTACAATAAATTGTAATAATTTTTGGACAAACCAGAAATCATATCTAAGTCTATCTTGAGGTTATTGAGTCATTCAGCTTTTATGGCTACCTCAGAGGCTTGCCATATACTAAGCTTCTATGGTGGAGTTCAGAAAAACACCTATGCTTATCACTCTTCCATAGTTATGACTTTACCTCCTAAAGTAAACACAAAACCCCGAGGTTGACTTATTATTGTCCCTATCCGATTGGAAGTCTAAATCCATGCAACCCACAAGGACTAAATTAACTGCCTTGTAAGCTAGCATATAATCTCTAGTGCCTCTAAGGTACTTCAATATATGCTTTACTGCAGTCCACTGTCCTTGTCCAGGGTTACTTTGATATCTGCTAACTATGCCCTTGGCAAAACAGATTTCTGATCTCGTGCATAGCATACATTAGGCTTCCGACAGCCGAAGCATAAAGAACTGCCTTTATTTCCTTTATCTCCTTTGATGTCTACAGAGACATATCTTTAGATAAAGTTACTCCATCCTGAAAAGGTAAGAAACCTTTCTTGGAGTTTTGCATGCTTAAAACGAGCAAGGATTTTTCCGATGTATGAAGCTTGGGATAAGTAAAATATTCTTTTCTTGCGATCCCTTATTACTTTGATCTCAAGAATATATACATTCTCCCAAGTCCTTTATATCGAATTGTTTGGACAACCATACCCTTACTTCTGACAACATTTTGATATTGTTTCCAACTACCAAAAATGTTATCTAAGTATAGTACAAGAAATACCACCACGTTTCCATCACATCTTTTGTATACACAAGACTTATCCGGTACTAAATCCATAGATCTGGATTACTTTGATAAACCGGATGTTCCAAGACCTTGAAGCTTTGCCTCAGTCCATAGACTGATTGAGCTTGCACACAAGATGCTCTTAGCCCTTTGCAATGAACCCTTCTGGTTGCTTTATATGGATGTTTTCTTCAAGACTTCCATTAAGGAATGTTGTCTTGACATCCACTTGCCAAATAGATAAAAGAATCCGGATAGACTTAAGCATGGCTACCAGTGAAAAAGTTTCCTTTTTCATCTAGCCTTGCTTTGAAAGTTTCTACCTTCCTGTCTATCCCTCTTTTCCTAATATAGACCTTTTTACACCCAAAGGCTTTTATACCATTTGGTGGTTCTATAAGCTTCCAGATTTTATTAGAATACATATATTCTAATTCTGTTATTCATTACTCTTTGCCAAGATATTGCATCTTTATCTTGGAGTGCTTCGTCATATGTCCGGAGATCAGGTTCATGTCCTCCAGGGATCGAGTCCAAAAACTTTCCCAAAACATAAATCTTTTTAGGTTGCCTAACAACCCTCCCACTACGATGAGGCACTTTCTGCAATTGTGTATCATTTGTGATACGTGTTGCAGTTTCCTTGTGGTATCTCATCTTGTACAGTTGGTACTAGATTAGACATGTCTTTTATTATTTCCTTAAGAACAAATTTTCTTATGGCATGAGGTTTATTATATAGTCATTTTCTAAAAATCGGTCATTGATGCTAACAATAACCTTCTGATTTTTAAGACTATAAACCTACTTTCATTTCTCTAGGATAACCCACAAACAAGTGAATTCCTGTCCAACTTATCATTGTCTCTCTTCAGCATATGTGCTGGACTACCCGAATCCGAATATGCTTCAAAATAGGCTTACACCTATTCAGCAATTCTATATGAGTAGAGAGTTCTGACTTTGGAAGGTACTATGTTCACTTCCGTTTCCAGAGTATATCCTTAAAATGAATTTGGTAATTTTCTAAATAACTCATCATCAATCTACTTATTTCCATAAGAGTCCTATACCTTCCTTTTTCTACACCATTCTGTTGGGATATACCTAGGTGTAGTTAGTTGGAATTGAATCCCTACTTCTGATACGTGACTCCTAAATTCTCCCAAGAGGTACTTGCCACTACGATCTCACCGTAGTGTCTTGATACTTTTACCTTGACATTTCTCCACATCAGCCTCATACTCTTTGAACTAATCAAAGCACTTAGACTTGTGGCACATCAAGTAAATGTATCCGTATATCAAATAGTTGTCTATAAAATAGACGAAATATTTGAAACAACCTCTTGCTTGGATAGTCATAGGATCACACAAATCAGAATGAACCAATTTCAACATATCTTTGACTCCATACCCCTTAGACTTGAAAGCTTCTTGGTTATTTTTTCTTCCAAGTAAGACTCGCAGGTTGGAAAGATTTCCACTACTAATGAACCCAAAAGTTCATCAGCCACCAATGAATCCTATTCAAGTATAACCTAGCTTTAGATGCCAAAGATATAATTGGTTCATTTCCGAAGGTTGCTTTCTCTTAAAATTAGAAGATGTGTTACTAATTTCCATTTGTTGCATCGTGGGAGTTATTGGATTTATAAATTGCCAACCAACGTACCAGAACAGATAACTTCCCTCTTTTTCTTAATAACAACTTTGTTATTAAAAGAGGCAGAATATCATGTTCTTTGAATAGTTTAGAAACTGAAAACTAGTTCTTTCTAAACTTGGTGCGTAAAGACAATTACTCAAAAAATCCATGTTTTATTTTTATCAAAAGATAAACATCTCCCACTGCAACAGCTGCCACTTTTACAGCAGTGCCCATGTGGACGGTGTTTTTATTTTCATTTAGTTGTCGGGTTTCCTGGAACCCTGCAATGAATTACGGACATGATTAATGACATCTGTATCTACACTCCAGGTTCTGGTAGATAACACCACTAAACATGTTTCAACTAATGAATAAAATACACCTATATTGTTCTTAGTTCTAAGAGAACAGTCTACCTTAATGTCCAAATCCTATTTCCAATCAATTATAATTGGGACCACTAAGTCTATCCTAAAGTATATTAGCTAGGGATTGACCATCATCATAAGAATCACAAAAATATTTGGTTAAGACCAACTCCTTAAAAATCTCCATGAATTTTGTATGCCACGTTAGTGTGGACGTATACAAATTCAAAGAGGAAATTTTATCATTTAATTTTATTATCTCATCAACCTTACTTTATGACGAATAAAATTAATAGTTGGTCTATCTTTAATCAAATATTTGGTCAAGACTTCTAAATTTAAAATAATATTGATTCCTCTAACAATATTATTTAAATTTACCAACACCTCAAAACATCGTGAATTTTGCATGCCACGTTAGTGTGGACGTATACAAAATCAACATTTGTAAGAGGAGGGTTTTACCCATTAACTATCTTGTCAACGTAACTTTATGACAAATAAAATTATCTCAAACACCGTTAATTTTGTATGCCACGTTAGTGTGGACGTATACAAAATCAATCATTTGTAAGAGGGGTTTTAACCCTTTAATTTTATTATCTTGTCAACCTAGTTTTATGACAAATTAATAGTTGGTTTCATTTGGTCACACAAATAATAATGACTCGATGGGGAGGATACTATTAGATGTGTCTAAGTGTATACCATTACTTGACACTAAGTCCATTAATAAGATTATGCCCCTTCCGTTGGGGAAGATCACACGCTCTTAATTAACTTCCTATAGTCATCCAAAAATGGAAGTTTGTTCTAGTGATCTGCAAACTAGCTTATCCGTTATGGAGGAAGGCACTCAGAGCCAACGCGCAAGCTTGTTTGCATCACTTACAAACCAGTAATGGAGACCATGGGATTTACTTAAAAATCCCTCTCCCACTTAGTTATTTATTAATGAGGAATTTTAACTATGCTAGCCTACTAAACTTGTAAACTAACATGCACACACAGCACAATATAAAAGCAATAAATAGAAAATTTAATTTTCAACTATTATGGCTTTTATCTCTAGTTGTCCTCCGTGTGTGTGTGTTGTCATCCCAAGCTGCTGCCATATTTGGCCACCGCCACCGGGTCTAGCTGTCGCATCCATCTTGCTCCTTGTTCCGCTGCGCCTCTGGTCCTTAGAAGGTTCCACGCTTTGCAAGATTCGATCCGCGACATAAATAGAATTTTACAATTTTGATCCTATATTCCATAAAAGGAATGTACATGTATCTAGATCAAAAATAAAATCCTAATAAAACTAAATACAGCTCCTGCTGTATTTTATAATACAATCATGCACACACATATAAATGCCCTTGACATGTCCAAGGGTCCAATCACACACATAAAACTATAAGCCATAATAGTTGGATCCTGCATCCACAAAGTTAGCACATCCTACTATTATCCTGCCTAAATTATGTATGACATGTGCATAATTAAACTAATACCAAATACACAGAGGCAAAACCCTAGCTCTGATACCAATTGTTGGTTGCTACTCGGAAAGCCTAGAGGTTCCACTGTACAAAAATTTTGTACAAAGGTCTGAACCTTTTCCTAGCTACCATGTGTTCTTTTAAATTAAATTTTGGATCGCCTGCGGAACTTAACACGTTTGATCCAAAACTTAATCTATTTGTTCTTTTAGGTTTTGACTTGGATCTCCTGCGGAACTTAACACGTTCGACCCAAGTCACCTTAAGTTATTAATTCCATTAAATATTAATTTCCATAATCGGTTCCCAGTACTAACGTGGCGAGACACATGACCTTCTTGGATATGGGAGCAACCACCACCGACTAGACAAAACCTTTTATAGAAAGCTAATATTTAATTTCCTAAAATAACTTTAGGTTAACCGAAAAGAACAATCAAATCACAAGGAAAAGAAAAACAAAAGAACACTATATCGAAAACAAATTCGAAACTCTAGAATCGTATGCCTCTTGTATTTAGTATTATTTCCAAAAATAACTAGTATGATGCGGAAAGAAAAATTACTAGTTATACCTTTTAGAAAAACCTCTTGATCTTCTACCGTATTCCTCTTCTAACCTCGGACGTTGTGTGGGCAACGATCTTCCGAGATGAGAACCACCAAGCACCTTCTTCTTCCTTGCAAGTTTCGGCCATCAAAACTTCTCCTAGGATGAAGAGGTTCGGCCACCACCACCATGCTCCAAGGGATGCTAGAAACAAAGCTTTCTTTCTCTCCTTCTTCTTCTTCTTCTCTAAACTTGATCCGGCCACCATATGAGTCTCCACAAGAAGGATGAGGTTCGGCCATCAAAGAGAAGAAAGGAGGAGAGGATGGCCGGCCACACCAAGGAAGAAAAAGAGAGAGGAAAAATAATAGAGTTGTTAGCCATGAAGGCACCTCTACCCTCTCTTTTATAATCCTTGGCCTTGGTAAATAAGGAAATTTAAATAAAAAATTTCCTTAATTCTTTTTCCATTGATAAGGAAAATTTATTTAATTAAAAATAATTTGTTCTCATCAACAATGTGGCCGGCAACTTTAAACCAAGCAAAGGAAATTTAATTCAATCAAGAATTAAAACTTTCCTAATTTGTTTCCGGAAATTTTATAAAAAATTTCTCTAATAATTTTTCCCTTCATGATGGTCAATAAAAAGAAAATTTTATAAATTAAAATATTTCTTTTAAACATGTGGATAAAAAGAAAGTTATCTTTAAAAATTAAAATCTCTTCCAATTTACAAATAAGGAAAGATATCTAATCTTTTCTTAATCCTTGTAGAAGCTTTATAAAAGAGATATTTAATTTTTAAACTCTCTTTTAAATCATGAACATGATTAAAAGAAAAGTTTTTACCAAAATTAAAATCAACCTTTTAATCTACAAATAAGGAAAGAGATTTAACTCTTCTCTTAATCTTTTGTAGAATCTTATAAAAGGAAAGTTTTAAATTTTTAAACTCTCTTTTAAATCATGTTATCCACATGAGAAAAATTTAAAAAATAAAATTTCTTTTTATTTTAATAGGGCCGGCCACCTAAGCTTGAGTTCAAGCTAGGGTCGGCCACATGAATTCACCCATGAACCAAAACATGGCCGGCCCTAGCTTGGTCTCCAAGCTAGCTTGGCCGGCCCCCTATAGGATGGGTAAGAAGGTGGGTATAGGTGGGTATAGTACTCTATAATTAAGAGGCTATGATAGAGACCGAGAGGAGGAATTGGTTTTGGTCTCCCGATAAAATTAAGCATCCCGTGTTCGCCCTGAACACACAACTTAATTTTATCAATAATAATTCATTCCACTAGAGAATTATTATTGAACTACCGCACCAATCCCAAATTATATTTTTGGGCTCCTTCTTATTATGAGTGTGTTAGTCTCCCTATGTTTAAGATAACAAATGTCCACTAATTAAGTAAGTTACTGACAACTCACTTAATTAATATCTAGCTCCAAGAGTAGTACCACTCAACTAGGGCTGTAAACAAGCCGAGCCGAGCTGAGCTTTGGGGTGTTCAAGCTTGTTTGATAAGATAACCGAGCCGAGCCGAGCCAAGCTTAAAATGAACCAAGCTTTTGAAATGAGTGTTCAAGCTTGGCTTTGTTTATTTTTTATGAGGTTGAGCTTGTTTGAAGCTTGGCTTGAGCTTGGTTCGTTTAGATGTTATCAAGCTCTCAATTCAAGCTTGGCTTGAGCTTGGTTCGAGCTTGGCTTGAGCTTGGTTTGAGTTTGGTTCGTTTAGATGTTATCAAGCTCTCAATTCAAGTTTGGGTTGAGCTTGGTTCGAGCTTGGCTTGAGCTTGGTTCGAGCTTGGCTTGAGCTTGGTTTGAGCTTGATTCGTTTAGATGTTATCAAGCTCTCAATTCAAGCTTGTTTGATTGTTTGAAAGTTTAATTGTTTGATTGGTTATTAAGATTGATAATTTAAATTTATTTATTTATTTTATTTTATTTTATTTTATTATTTATTTAGCATATTGAAAAGAATTTTATTAATAAATATTGTTCGTGAATATTGTTCACGAACGTTGTTCACGAACGTTGTTCACGAACGTTAACGAGCTGAACACATATGTGTTCAAGCTTGTTTGTTTAGCTTAACGAGTTGTTCAAGCTTGTTTGTTTAATTAATCTAATGCATATTGAACGAACATAAACAAGCTCTTACCAAGCCGAACACCAAGCTTGTTCACGAACGCTTGGTTCATTTACAGCCCTACACTCAACTTCATCGTCATGTCTGACTAAGTCCACCTGCAGGGTTTAACATGACAATCCTTTTGAACTCCTCTTGGGGGCATTCTCAACCTAGTATCTCTAGGACACAGTTTCCTTCTATAATCAACAACACACACTATAAGTGATATCATTTCCCAACTTATCAGGCTTATTGATTCATCGAACTAAATCTCACCCATTGACAAATTAAAGAAATAAATATCAAATATATGTGCTTGTTATTATATTAGGATTAAGAGCACACACTTCCATAATAACTGAGGTCTTTGTTTCTTTATAAAGTCAGTGTAAAAGAAACGACCTCTAATGGTCCTACTCAATACACTCTAAGTGTACTAGTGTAATTATATAGTTAAGATAAACTAATACCTAATTACACTGCGACCTTCAAATGGTTTGTTCCTTTCCATCTTGGTCGTGAACTACTGTTTATAATTTATAAGGTACTGATAACATGATCCTCTGTGTGTGACACCACACACCATATTATCTACAATATAAATTAATTGAACAACTACATTTATCACAAATGTAGACATTTGACCAATGTGATTCTTATTTCTAGATAAATGTTTATACCAAAAGCTAGGCTTTTAGTATACACTCTAACAGACGAGCTGCCGAGCGGATGAAGATGGATTGACACTTGGATCCACCATGAAGCGCAAATTATCTCCAGCCTATCCGGGGCAGGGTGAAAGGTGCACCAATAGGATATGTGCTGTATATTTTCCGTTTGGTTGTATATTTGAAATGTAGAAGGCAAAATGTTATAATATGCGTAATTGACGTTACCGGCCGAGCGACCTATCTTCATGGTGTATAAGATCCGAGCCAAGCGCTCGAGAACGAAGGCCCCGAGCCGTTCGG
This sequence comes from Zingiber officinale, assembly GCF_018446385.1. Lineage (NCBI taxonomy): Eukaryota > Viridiplantae > Streptophyta > Magnoliopsida > Zingiberales > Zingiberaceae > Zingiber > Zingiber officinale. The sequence continues at coordinate 145,659,309 of NC_055990.1, read as the reverse complement.
CCGGAGGTATAATAACCGAGCTAAGCACTCGATAATGAAGGCCCCGAGCCATTCGGCCGGAGGTATAATATCTGAGCCAGGCGCTCGATGAAGAAGGCCCCGAGCCGTTCGGCTGGAGGTATAGTATCTGAGCCAAGCGCTTGATGACAAAGGCTCGTGGAGCAACGGGAGCAGAAGGCTCAAGTAAAAGGATAACGCAGCAGGGCGCCTCCACCTCTGGGTGGGCCGAGCGGCCATGGCGGACCGACCGGGGAGTTTCGCCATCCTCCTGGCCTTGATAAATTTCGACGAGTACACTGTATCCACCTCACTCCACGGGTATTCGGGAGTTGAGAAATTGAGTTAGATTTTATGCTGATCGGCAGGTTAGTTTTTCAGATATAGTTTCTTTCGGGCATAGAATTCATTATAATTTTCCGAAAGAAGGCCCGTGCCGATCGGCCAGGCGTATATCATCGAAGCCAAAGGCTTGATAATGAACGCCTCGAGCCGTTCGGCCGGAGGTATAATATTCGAGCCAAACGCTTGACGAAGAAGACCCCGAGCCGTTCGGCCGGGAGTATGTTATCCGAGCCAAGCGCTTGACGAAGAAGACCCCGAGCCGTTCGGCCGGGAGTACGTTATCCGAGCTGGATGAAAGGTGCACGAATGTAACTCATTTTTGTGTATATGCTAGTCGCCCGTGTCCTTGTAATGCAGGAAGCGAAATTAATTCAAAGGATGGCCAAGGGTTCCGCCGATCGGCAGTATCGAAGTTAGCCGTAAAGGCCGTCGAGCTCCGACGTTAAATATCGAGAGACAAGCCGGCGTTTATAAACGTCCGAGTGGAAGACCGTCGAGCTCCGACGTTAAATATCGAGAGACGAGCTGGCGTCTATAAACGTCCGAGCGGAAGACCGTCGAGCTCCAACGTTAAATATCGAGAGACGAGCCGGCGTCTATAAACGTCCGAGCGGAAGACCGTCGAGCTCCGACGTTAAATATCAAGAGACGAGCCGGCGTCTATAAACGTCCGAGCGGAAGAGCCATCCATGTAATATATTACGGCGGTAAGAAGCCGATCGACGACAAAGCTCGTTCTTTAAGACCTCTGAGTAGCCGAGCGGCTCGCATAGCAAAATCTATGGAAAACCCCTTTGAGGTAAGGCGCAAAGCAAAAGATGGTTAATTAGAATTAAATACGTGAGCACGTGAACGAATGACATTCGCGCGCCGAGCAGCTGCGCAATCGCATGGAGAAAGAAAAATGTCTTGCCAAAACAAAAATTGCAAGGAAGGGAAGATGATCCATTTACGCCAAGCACTGGGCAAACGAAAAAAGTTACAGCAAAAAATAAGCCTGGCCGAGCGGCCTAATGCAGTGATCATCGCTCAGTCAGATCGGCAGTCCAGTCAGTCGGACTTCGCCTCCTTTGACTAGACTCGAGGGGAAGGCAAGTGATCCGGTGGTAAGAGCCCGGGACTCCCTAACGAGGGGTCAACGCCACGTGGAGGTCAAAAGGCCAGGTGGTCCGTCGAAGAAGGGTGAGCCGACCGGACTCATGAGAAAAGGGCAAGCCGATCGGTCTGCCAGTAAACATCTGATAGTAAAAGGCGCCCTGACAGGGATCGAGGTTCCAACGCTCAATGAAACAGTAAATAATGACCGAGCGGAAGGCCTAAGAGAAGGCAGGACGTAATGGGCGCGCCGCCCGGCCGGCGCAGGGAATTAAAGCCTTCCGGACGGCGCTCTTCGTCTAGCCGGCCGGATGGACGTCCTGGCCGGCGGTGGGTAAATAGGGACAGGAACATCTGCTGACAGCCGTCAAGTTATATGGCTAAGTCATACTCCTAGTCTGACAACGGGATGCCCTGTTGTCCCATCGAAGGCGCGATGGGACTGTTGCAGTATGGCGTCAGGTAAGCTTGCTGACAAACACATACCGAGGTATGGGCTGCGGACGCGTACGCGCCTCGGTGGGCGCGTGGAGGCTCTTTCACCGCTCTATATAAATAGCCGCAGACTTCGCCGGAGGTACGCGTTCTACAAGCTTGGGAGCTACTTTTTCCACCACTTGCTTACCTGACTTGAGCGTCGGAGGGTCGTCGCCGGGAACCCCTTCCCGGCCCGACTTCTTTGCAGGTTCGCCGGAGCGTCGTTCGACCGGCCGGAGATCTACATCGGCGACCCGGAGAGCGCCACGTGCCCAGCGTCCGTTGATTCAGCGTTCGGACAGGATCACTCGATAAGCTCGTGAGCTATGAATATATTCGTTAAATAAAGCTCGAACTCGGCTCGATTATAAATGAACTAAACTCAAACATTCAAAAGTTCAACTTGTCTCGACTCGATTACACCCCTAATTTTAATAAAAGTAAAACTACTCTAATTTAATTAAAATATTTATTCTTTTAACTTACTCATAATTATACAAATTTCAACCTAAATATTTCAACTTTATCAAAATAATTTTGGTATTATAGTAGTTTTTTATAAATAAATATTTTTATATTAATAAAAAATAATGACAATGTTCACCTTTAACATCCTATCATATCTCATAGAGAAGTGTCAGATGTGTCTCTGTAAAATCTGAAAATTCATCTTCGGGATATTGTTAGTCGTAAGTGTTTGGAATAAAGTTATAGTCAAAATTTAACAAAGATTTCATCGTCTCTATATATCTAGCTCAGGCACTTGTCACTTGGACTTTTCCTCTTTATTTCTCCCAATGATAGTGGAGGACTTGGGGCTACTAATGTGACGGTTTCAGATTTTTTATTTCCTTTAAAATTTGAATGTCTCGGTATTATTATTCGAAAACTTTAATCATTCTCCTATAGATAATCAGAAGACCTTCTCCATAGCAAGCCTTGAATAGAGAGCACTTGAGAATAGATGCTCACGTGTTCTCTGTATCAACACAAAAGAGTAAGTTTTATCCTCTACAAACGACAAACAAATCAGATTGTAAGTTTACTGGATATTGTGGTGGTTGATTCGTCTCTGCTTAGTTTATTATCTATCTTTGATGTGCATGAATTTCTTAATGGTGGCTGCCTTCCATTTCCTTTTATATTTTTATTTTATTTCATTAACAACATAGATAAAGATGTAAATGTATAGAGTAAAAATTACATGAAATGTGATAAATATATGTAAATTTCTAACAAGTCCTAAGATGATCTCAAAAGAGATCAGATCATATCTATAAATACTTTATGCTAAACTGCAAGAGAAAATCATGATCTAAACTTTATTATTCCAAAAAAAATTTATACTACTGATCCCGTCCGAAAGCGTGAAACTGAAAAGTAAGAAATGTGAAAGTTCCGCTGACTAGATGAAGACCTCTCTCCTATCTGCAAAACAAACCAAACCAGGGAAGGGGTCCATGACGTTGGCCCTCCGATGCTCAAGTTAGAAACAGAAGAAGAGGAATAAAAAACAATAGGAATAGAGATGAATCTTGCCTTTTTTTATACCTAGCATACGCTTTTATACCTTTTGTAGTGATCTTCCATTTTCCCCTGTTTAATGATATTAATTATCGACAGAAGACATCTTTGTCTTGGCTTCTTTGCATTCAATGATAGATGGAGTGTTCTCTTTTTTTTTTCTTTCCCTTATTAAATATTTTAGTCTTTTCCTCTTTTATTATTTTATCAGTTTATTACTAATATATACGATGCTAATGCCATACCCCGAGCCAGACAGGTGGTCCGCTCGGTCGCTCTCCTGCCGACCGGGCTGATAAGACGCTGGCTTATCCAGATGCCCGGTCGGACAGTGGTTCCTCTGATCGGCCGATGTAGCCTTTTCCCTCTTGGGTTGTGCCCTGCTTACACCCTAGTGTTGACCGCCCTGATTTTGACCTACACCGTGGCAATTGACCCGTGCCAAGTAGGCTCCTCCTATAGGCTCTTCCTTATCACCGCATCACAAGCCTCCTCCTCAAATCTAGTCGAAGGATGCTGCAAGTCCGACTGACTGGACAGGTGGTGCCAGTCCGATTGGACTATGCTTGTCCAATCAGACTGTGCTCAGTTCTTAATTACCGATCAGCCTATAAGACAACGCCGCTCGACTTCATTTTGTCGTTGACAGTTTCAGCCTTGTGACCCATGCTTTGCGCCAATCGAGACGATGAGCAGCAACACTTGGCAAATTGCCATCCTTTTCTTTGCGCTTCCTTGGGAGAGCACGGTCTTGGCTGACATCATCCAAAATTTTCAAAAATCGTGTAAATTCCTGATAATTATGGTCGAGCATCGACCATACCTTTTAATTAAGTGTCTTAAATGCTGCCCGATGACCGAAGGACACGTGTCCCACACTACCGTCGCACGCTCGATGTGACAGGCAAATATCCACTTGCGACGCGACGTGCACTTTTTCAAATTCAACGGTTGGATATGCTCTTAGGTTTTTGTAATTCTGGATTGAACGGTTGAGGTTGATCGGTCGCGAGGTTTAATAAGCCTCGTGTGTGTCACCGTCATGTTCAATTCATGTGCCTTCGTCTTTGAGCTTCTCGTCGACGCCTTGCTTCTTCTTCCTCTCCGACGACTATTTCTGTAAGCTTCTGTTTCCTCACTTGAATTTTGTCGTTGTTCTTAGCGTCTTCTCGGTCAATCGAACTTTCTCATTGTTTCCTATCGACCTTTGTTTCTAATGGCAAGCTCCTCGCAACCTCTCGTCTTTGTCCCTGGGCTCTGGTACAAATCCATCGAGTCCAAGTTTGACGGAGGCAATGTTGAGATCTTGAGAGTCACTTTTAAAATTCCACCTGATTATCAAATCGGCCTTCCTTCGACCTTCGATCACTCGATCGAGCCGCCTCCAGGTTTTGTATCTTCTTTAGGGATCAATTCATCGCCAGTTTGCGGTTCCCTGTCCACCCCTTCTTTTCAGCAGTCTGTAAATACTTTCATATTTCTCTCCACCAATTAGTCTCGAATTCCTTTAGGTTGCTGTACGGGGGCATCATCCTTTTCTGTATGCACGACATTTGTTTGACCCCTCGGCTATCTACTACTTCTACTATCCTAAATTGTCCGAGTTGGAGACCTTCCTTTTCCAAGGCCGAGTGGGCTTGGCCTTCTTCGATAAGATGACGTCCTCCAATAAGCATTGGAAGGACTACTATTTTTTATTAAATTCCTCAAGCGGACCGATTTTCTGATTGACTAGTAGCTTGAAGTGGCAAACCCACCGGAACTCAAGAAGTATAAGAGCCGATCGGACTACCTCCATGCGGCTTCACACTTGGCCGGTCAGAAGTATCATATCCACAAGTTGCTGCATGAGGGGAGTCCTCTATGTGTTCGGCTTGAGTGCAATCCGCACAAAGTTCCTGTCCAACCTAAGTATGCTCTCCTTCTTATCCTTCATTGAATCTAACTAATGTTTTCTCTTTTTTTGCAGCTTACATCATGCTAAGGGCATGTCTGGCTAGCAAGAGCAAACTTGCAGATGCAGAGATCAACATGCGACCGTAGCCGAGGTGGAGAGCCTCGGTTTGCAGCCGGTCGGCTCCAACGAAGATATGCATGGAGAGAGCACGGGAGTGCCAACTCAAGGAAGCGAAGGAGTGGCCATCCGGACGACTACCGGTGAAACGATTGGTGTAGTGAATCCTCCACCAGAATGACTTTCGGTGATTTCGGTCGAGGGGGCTTTGGAATCGGCTTCCTTCAGGGAGTCACTGATCAGCCGAAAAAGGCACCGTGCGGGCACTACCTCCCGATCTGTTTCCTCTACGATGTGGTCCCCAGCCAGGACCAGCCCGCGCCTTCCTTCTAAGAGGGGTGAAACCTTAACGCCTATTGCTCAAACGGCAGCCATTCCCCATACGTCCCTGTCGTCTGATCGGATGCCTTCCTTGTTTCGGCTGTTATAAGGAACCATCTACGCGTCGCTGGTTGCTTTCATATCGCCTCCACTGCCGAAGGCTCAGAAGTCTCACATCCGACGGACGTCAATGTCTCAATCGGTCGGCAGAGCAACTTCAGCCTCATCCGCTCCGAGTGGCCGACATCATATAACAGCAGTTATCCATCTACCTACGAACGAGTGGCGTGATTTTGACAGCGCCGAATCTTGAGCCCCCGAACACCAAATAATTATCCAGGGACCGTTTGCACAGATATGGGCCGACGCCTAGGCTCGACCGACGGTTATGTCTCCAGGGTCGCTTGCTGACAATCATACCCAAATGTCTACTGAGGTAAGTATTTTACTTGTGTATTCCTATTTATCGCCGCTCGACCCTAATACAATTTTTTGCTTTCTCTCAATATTGGGTAGAAAGTCTGGCCATATGCCAAAGGCTCACCTTTTTGGAGCAAGAAGTTAAACAACTACGTGCCCTGAGTGGCCAGGCAACAACTTCTCAGGCACAGCTAGAGCAAATGAGCGCTAAGATGACTCAATTAAGGGTCGATTTGAGTAAGAACTCCGAGCAGCTGGAGCAGGAGAAGAGCAAAGGCGCCGAGCAGGCTGCTCAATTGGATCGACTTGATAAACAGGCCAACTCTTTCGACTACAATCTTAACTTGGCCAACACCAGGAAGTTTCAGGCCATCGAGGACTTGGAGATCAAAAGTAAGGAGTTTCGGGTGCTGGCTCAAAATCTAAAGGATGTGGAGGCCTCACTAAACGCCAAGAGGGAGAGCAGGTCAGCCGAACGCTCTGCCACGAAGACCCAGCTCGACGCAAAAGATGAAGAGCCGGCTAGGTTGAAGGAAGAGCTGAATTCCTCCCGAGCAACCTTAGAGATTTATCAGGGAGCCGAGTCAAGTAGGTTTGAGCTGCAGAACAAAGCCTACCTCGGCTCAAACGCTTTTAATAACAAGGTCATCGACCGGGCTCTCCGCCTCTTCAACCTCGCGATCGACGGGACGCTCGAACAATTTAGGGACGACGGCTACATTCTAGTTACTCTGACCAGCAAGGTCATCAGCTGAGATAAGCTGACTAAGTCGGTGGCCGATGATGTTTTAGATTATCTTGGGTGAGCCTGTCCGTGTGAGTTTTGCTTTTATAAGTTTTTGAAGTATCAATGAATGATCGTTCGTTTGGCGAACACTTTTCTTTGTCCCTTTTGTCGTTCGACATTTTTGATTTTGACTTGCATTTAGTTCACGCGTTGTCGTGCAAACTCGAGCGAAACTGAGAGTTGATTATACTCCCTAAGTGTGGCTTCATGCTCTTCCGATCGGCAACAGGCTATCTAATTTCATAGCCGATCGATCAGTTCTGAGTTTAAGGTCGCCGCTCAACCGTTAATGACGACAAGGGTTTAAGGTCGCCGCTCGACCGTTGATGGCAACAAGGGTTTAAGGTCGCCGCTCAAGAGTTTGGAAAACTTCCGTTGTTTATTCATGTCTGTCTTGTATCTAGAAGACATATACACAAGTACACTTATATTTACTCACACACCTCTCACCTGGCTCTGTAGGGTTGAAGATGATTTGCGCTCTATGGCCTCTTGAGCCATCTTCCATCTTTGTCCTCCAAATAGTAGGCCCCTGAACGGAGTTTCTGTATGATTTTGTAGGGTCCTCCGTAAGGTGCCTCGAGCTTGGTGACATCGTCGACCGACTTGATTTTCTTCCTCACCAGATCCCCAGCCTGCAAAGACCTCGGGATCACCCTTCGATTGTAGTTCTGCCTCATCCGATGCCGGTATGCCATTAGTCGGATGATGACTTTATCCTGTGATTCATCCACTAAGTCAAACTCCATTAACCTCTGCTCGACATTTCCTTAGTCGTACAGTTGCACCCGGTCAAATTCTACTCCAACCTCTACGGGGACAACCGCTTCTCCTCTATACACCAGCTGGAATGGTGTTACGCCAGTCGCATATTTTAGAGTCATGCGAAGTGCCCATAAGACACTTGGGAGCTCGTTGACCCAACTGCTCCCGGTGTGGTCGGGCCGAGCTCGTAAGCCTCTAAGGATCTCCCGATTTGCGACTTCCGCCTAACCGTTGCTCTAGGGATAGGCCACTGAGGTGAAGGCCTGCTGGATGTCATAGTCTTCGTACTACTCCCTGAGCCTTCAACCCGTAAACTGTCTTCCATTATCCGAGACGAGCCAGTGGGGGATACCAAACTGGCACAAGATGTTCTGTTAGAGGAATTTGATGACCATTTGCTCACTTATCCTTGCAAGTGGCTCGACTTCCGCCCATTTTGAGAAGTAGTTCACCACGACGAGCAGGAACCTTTGCTGACCAGTCGCCATGGAAAACGGTCCCATGATACTCATGCCCCATTGGTCGAACGGGCAAGACATCATGGACGTCTTCATATCCTCAGTTGGTCGATGCGGGATGTTGTGATACCTTTAGCAGGACATGCATGTGGCTACTGTCTGAGCAGCATCGTCTTGGAGAGTTGGCCAAAAATATCCAACCAGGAGGATCTTTCGAGCCAGCGAACGACCGCCCGGATGACTTTCACATGAGCCAAGATGTACTTCTTGGAGTATATACTTCATATCCTCTGGGGCCACACATTTGAGCAGCGCCTTTGAGAAAGATCTCTTAGAAAGTTGGTCTCCGATCAGGATGAATCATCCGACCCTCTTCTTTAATAATCGCGTCGCCTCTTGGTCAATCGGAGTACTACCCGATCAGAGGAATTCAATCAGCGGCGTTCTCTAGTCGCTCGAGAAGACCACCCCCTCCATCAGGTCGATATGTGCTACCAATGAAACCTGTTTGATCGGCTGGTTGATCACAATCGACGATAATGAACTAGCTAACTTAGCCAGTTCGTCCGTTGCTTGATTGTCCGTTCGGGAGATATTCTCTACAATAACCTCTTGAAAATTTGTCTTCAGCTTCTCAAAAGCTTTTGCATATAACTTGAATTGGGAGCTGCTAATCTCAAACGCCCTTGATAGCTGTTGGGCGACCAACTGAGAGTTCGAGTGAATGAAGACTTTTGTGGCTCCGACATACCGCGCTGCCTGTAAGCCGACTATCAAGGCTTCATACTCAGCTTTATTGTTGGTGGCCTTATAATGCAATAGGATGAAAAGTTACATCCGGTCTTCTTGTGGTGAAATAAGTAGAATGCCGATCTCGTTGCCTTATCGAGTGGACGAACCGTCAACATATATTCTCCAAGTTGCTTCTAGCTCAGCGTTCTAGACTTCTGTGACGAAATCAACCAAGCCCTGAACTTTGATCGCTATTTGGGGTTGATATTGAATATTAAACTCGCTTAGTTTGGTTGTCAATTTGATCAGTCGCCCGGACGCCTCTGGGTTGAGGAGGACTCTTCCCATGGCGCTGTTAGTCATCACGATGATCAGGTGAGCCAGGAAGTACGGGCGAAATCTCTGAGCGGCTAACACTAGTGCATAAGCCAACTTTTCAAGACAGGTGTAGCGGGACTCGACATCTTTCAATATGTGACTCAGAAAATACATGGGCAGCAATTCAGGACCGTTCTACTTTACTCATGCCGAACCAACCGCATACTCGATGGTCAACAAATAGATCTAGAGTGGCTCTCCAGCGCTCAGTTTAGCTAATACAAGTAATGAGTTTAGGTACTTCTTGAGCTCTTTTAATGCCCCGTCGCACTCCTTGTCCCATTGAAACTTTGTAACTCGGTGCAGAACCTTGAAGAATGAATGACTTCGGTCATATGACTTAGAGATGGACTTGGACAGTGCGGTGATCCGTCCGATCAACCGTTGGACCTCCTTCAAGTTGTAGGGTGGGGACATGCCTTGTAGCATCTTCAGCTTACTCGAATTCACCTTGATACCTCGTTCGATGATAATATATCTGAGGAAACGTCTGCTCGTAGCGCCGAACAGACACTTGCTCGGGTTCAGCTTCATCCCGTATGTCCTCAAGGTTTGTCATGTTTCTTCGATATCTACACACAGATCAATAGCTCGGATTGACTTTATTAATATGTCATTGACGTATACCTCTAAGTTATGGTCAATCTGCTTCCGAAACACCTTGTTCATGAGTCTCTGGTAGGTAGCGCCGACGTTCTTCAATTTGAACAACATAACATTGTAGCAGAATGTTTCGTCGGTCGTGATAAAGCTAACTTTTTCCTGATCTTCTTTGGTGAGCGACACTTGGTGGTAGCCTTAATATGTGTCGAGCATGTAGATCAACTCGTAGCCCACCGTAGAGTCCACCATATGGTCTATCCGGGGTAGTAGATAGAAATCTTTCGGGCACGCCTTATTCAAGTAGCGGAAGTCGATGTATACCCGTCATTTGTTGCTTGGCTTGGAGACCAGCATGACATTAGCGAGCTAGCTCGGGAACTGGACTTCCCGGATGTGGTCGACCTCTAGTAATTTCTCTATTTCCGCCCAGATGATCAGGTTTTGCTCCGCACTGAAGTCCCTTTTCCGATGTTTCACAGGCCAAGCGTTTGGTCGGATATGAAGTTCATGCTGTGCGACGCTCGATGAGATTCTGAGGAGCTCGTGGGTCGACTAGGCGAACATGTCATGGTTCCGCCTAAGGTAAGCAGACAACTCTACCTTTTTTCTCATTCTCCATATTGGTGGTAATGAAGGTGGTTGCTTCTAATCGGCTCAGGTGAATTTGTACCTCCTCATTTTCTTCATAAACCAGTGTAGGGGGCTTCTCAATGATGGTGTTCACCTCCAGACGTGGGTTTTTTCAAGCGATCCTCACTTCTGATTTGACCATCTCGACATAGCATCGTCGAGCGGCCAATTGGTAACCTTTGACTTCTCCCACCTTATCGTCCACCGAGAACTTAATCTTTTGGCAGTAGGAGGACATTACCATTCGGAATTCGTTGAGAGTCAGTCGACCTATGATAACATTGTAGGCTGACGGTGCGTCTACCACAATGAAGCTTATGGTCCTTGTCCCCTTTAGGGGCTCCTCGCCGAGTGAGATGGCCAGCTTGGTCTGGCCAATTGGCAACACTTCGTTACAAGTGAAATCGTAGAGCAGGGTCATCATCGGCAGTAGTTCGCTCTGGTCAATTTGCAACTGATCAAATGCCTTTTTGTATATGATGTTCACCAAGCTCCTTGTATCAATAAAAGTTCGATGGATTATATAATTGACAACTACCGCTCAGATGATTAGTGCATCGTCGTGATAAATTTCCACTCTCTCTAAATCTCTAGGGTCGAAACTGATTTCAAGTCCTTAAGGTCTCTCCCTGCTACAGCCAATAGTGTAGATCTCGAGTCGCCGAACATGCGACTTCCTTGCTTAGTTAGAGTCTCCTTTAGTCGGCCCACCGGTTATCATTCCTATCTCTCCCCGTGTGGCGTTACTACGATTCTCTTCCTCTCGCACTGACGATTTGTTTCGCTCGGCAGAGACTCGGGTGAGACTTCGATTGCTCCCACGCTTAGGTCGATGGTGGCGTGGTTCAACCGTTGTCTTGTCTTCTTGCCATCGACCGATTGATTGGTGCCTTTGTCGCCGATCAGGCAATGGGGATTGAAGACGATATCCCCGTAGGGCCGTCCTGCTAGCTGCCAGGTTGTAGCTGTTGGTGCGGCTAGCACTAACGATTTAACCTACGTTTTGATGAATGACAAATAGGTTAAGTTAGTCTTGTTGTTGTCTGACACTTTGATCGAGTGTGCAGGAGAAGTCCAGCTAGGTCGACGGGCTGACCGGATAGCTGGCGAGAAGTCCAAGCGGGTCGACGGGCTGACCGGACGCTTGGCAAGAAGTCCAGCTAGGTCGACGGGCTGACCGGATAGCTGGCAAGAAGTCCAAGCGGGTCAACGGGCTGACCGAACGCTTGGCGAGAAGTCCAGACGGGTCGACGGGCTGACCGGACGTCTAGCAGGTAAGTGAGGTAAGTCACTGGAGGGGAGTGACTGTGAGGACGCGTTCCCGGGAAGGGGACATTAGGCGTCGATCCGGCTTAGATCCATTTCGGATGTCTAAGTCGAGATCGTGACTAGATTCCGGTCTCGGAAAGACGGAATCTAAGTCATACTAACTTATGCTAATTCATACTATTACAAATGTGCTAATAATCTATTTTGCAGGATATATATTGCCTCGGACTAACTTTGTTTTGCAGGAAAAAGGAGATTTCTGGAACAAGGTGGTCAAGGCTGAGGTCCCGCCGAAGGATCCGGCGCCAAGGCGAATTCTATCCAGCCGAGTCGTCGCCACGGAGCATCATGGTTTGTGCAACTATGTCACATTCCAGGCGCGGAAGGGATCCAGGCGCTCGAACAACATATAAAAGAAGCCCTGCATGGAGCTTCGGACGAAACAATCAAGCCGAGAATTCTTCTGGCCGGTCTTGCCGCCAACGCTCAGCGACGCCAACAAAGCTCCGACACTACGCTCCATTCTTTTCCTTCTTGTCGGTATTTTGTTTTAGTTTTCATTAGCATTCACTATACGGTTCTTTTGTAATCATTATTTCAATTGCTAGTGATTGCCCAACGAAAGTGGTCAAGGACCACGGGCCTTCGAGTAGGAGTCAGGCTCCGAACGAAGTAAAACAACCGTGTCTAGTTTACTTTCGCTGCGCCTATACTCTTGTTTTTCGAATCGATATTCACCCCTCTATCGAATCTAACGGTCCTACAAGTGGTATCGAGTCAGTCGCCTCGATTTGGTGCAACCACCAATCGAGTAAGGGGTGTTTTTTTTATAATTAATTTTAAACTGGTGTTTCGTTAACTTAATATTTCACTAATCAATTTAAATTAGTGCAACACGAATCTAGATTTTTTTCTATTTTTCTCTTCCAAGATTACTAATCCAAGACCAAGTCTTGGGATATTTTTTGGTTATTTACCTGCACATAATGTCCCAACAAGAAGGATTCAACACACGACCTCCACTCTTCAACGGGACGACTTCCCTTACCGGAAGAAGCGCATGGAGGTCTACCTCAAAACAGACTTCGCAGTGGATGAGCATTACGAAACCTTACAAAATTCCGGTAGACACCGGAATCTAGTGGATCCTGAAGACTGGACAGCAGATCTCAAGAAAAAGCGTCAACAGAAAATAAAGCGATCAACACTCTACAGTGCGGATTGACAAGAGAAGAACTGAACAGAGTCGGTCCACACAAAAACGCTAAAGAGCTATGGGACAAGCTGATCGAACTGCACGAGGGAACGAGCGACGCTAAGGTAACAAAACGAGACCTGCTTCTAAATAAAAATTTTAATATAAAAATGCAGGAAGGAGAAACAGCGAATCAACTACACGCGAGGATCAAGGACATCCTCAACGGGCTTCATGCAATAGGCCACCAAATGGAGAACAGAGACTTAATAAGGTACGCTTTAAACGCTTTTCCACGTAATAGTTTGTGGGCATCAATAGTGGATGCCTACAAAATTTCTAAGAATCTTTCTAAATTAAAATTGGATGAGCTTTTCTGTGAATTAGAATTGCACGAACAAACTAATGCTGGAGCCGAGAAAGGTGTAGCCTTATTTGCAGGTTCCTCCAAGAAAAGCAAGCCTGAAGTTGAAGAAGAATCTGACCAAGACTCCGAAAACGAAGAACACCTGGTGAACTTGGTAAGAAAAATGTTCACCAGGAGAAAGAGGAGCTTCAGCAAAAAGGATCTTCAAAAGATCAGCTCTCCCTCAGAACAAAAGAACGTGACCTGCTACGGCTGCAACAAAAAGGGACATTACAAGAACGAATGTCCAAAACTAAAGTTCGACAAACCAAAGCCAACCAAAAAGAAGGCACTCAAAGCAACGTGGGACGACTCCTCGGACGAATCGGAGGAAGAAGAGCAGAAACATCAGAGCCACCTCGCACTGATGGCCCGCGAAGCCGAAACAGATAACGAGTCGGAAGATGAAGATGGGTCTGAACCCGAAACAAGCCACGAGTCCGTACTCGTTTCCGAAGGCCCGAATGAGGTATACTTTAATTTAAACAAAAAAATTTTTAGAATTATTTCCTGTTTAAATAGTAAATTAACTAAATTAGAAAATGAAAACAAATCACTTCTTGAGGAAAATCAAAACCTCAAGGAACAATTAAAGAATTCGAATCCAACTCAAGATCTAACACTTGAGGAAGAGAATTTATCATTAAAAAATGAAATAAACAATTTAAAAGAGATGTTAGAAAAATTCACAACAAGATCAAAAAATTTAAACTTAATCTTAAATAATCAAAAAGCATGTTATAATAAAACCGGACTAGGATACAAGTCGAATTCAAATAAAACCTTCAAATCATTAATAACCCAATACAAGTCAACCAATCTAGCTTGGGTTCCGAAAGCGTGTTTGACCACGCAAGTAGGACTTAATCAATATTATATACCTAAAGAAAAAATACATTATATAAAATTAAATAAACCAAACCAAAATCCAAAATACAAACCTAAATCAAATTCAAAATCTAAACAGTTTAAAAAACAACAAAATTATCACCAAGTTAACTATAACTATAAAAAGAATCGACACAAGCCTAAAACGAAAATCTAAATTAATGGCCAATAATTCAGGGGGAGGCTCCAGAATAGCTGGCACCTCCAAAACTAACCTACCCGACAGGGTAACCCAAAACTAACTAACCCGGCAGGGTAATTAGGATTAGTTAAAAAGAGACCAAGTTTAACTTGAATCTTGGTACTGGTGAAATTTTTGGATGATAGTACGTTAGGGAAGCTTGGGCATCGCATGTCTAGAAAGATATGGCTTCGATCTGGTGCATTTGGCCAAGTGGAACTGACCGAAGCTACCCTTAAACGAATCCTAACCAGTTAGACCAAGATTTAGTACTAAGTTCCGTGGATAGGACTATTCGGAAAACCTCGAAAGGTTGGTTACTTCTAATGATGTCCTTGTGACTCACCAAGCTTAGAAGTTTATCCGAAGAATGCCTATTTGTGGAAACCAAAGCTAAGTCTGAATCTAACACAAGTTAAACCAAAAGTCTGTAATCAAACCAATTTCATCTCACAAAATCATAAGATTCCCTGATTGATAATATAGATCGGGTGAGATGAATAAGGCTTAAATTTTAATTTCAAAATGTTAATTTGAAACTTAAAAATTAATTTCAAAATTTTTAATTTTAACTTAAAAATTAATTTGAAAATTTTTAATCTTAACTTAAAAATTAATTTCAAAATTTTTAATTTTAACTTAAAAATTAATTTGAAAATTTTTAATCTTAACTTAAAAATTAATTTCAAAATCTTAATTTTAACTTAAAAATTAATTTCAAAATTTTAATTTGAAACTTAAAAATTAATTTCAAAATTTTTAATTTTAACTTAAAAATTAATTTGAAAATTTTTAATCTTAACTTAAAAATTAATTTCAAAATTTTAATTCTAACTTCAAAATTAATTTCAAAATTTTAATTTGAAACTTAAAAATTAATTTCAAAATTTTTAATTTTAACTTAAAAATTAATTTGAAAATTTTTAATCTTAACTTAAAAATTAATTTCAAAATTTTTAATTTTAACTTAAAAATTAATTTCAAAATTTTAAATTTGAAACTTAAAAATTAATTTCAAATTTTTAATTTTAACTTAAAAATTAATTTCAAAAATTTTAATCTTAACTTAAAAATTAATTTCAAAATTTTAATTTTTAACTTAAAAAAAATTAATTTCAAAATTTTAATTTTAACTTAAAAATTAATTTCAAAATTTTTAATTTTAACTTAAAAATTATTTTCAAAATTTTAATTTTAAACTTAAAAATTAATTTCAAATTTTTAATTTTGACCAAAAAAAAAAATTAATTTGAAATTTTTTTTTAAATTAATTTCAAAAATTTTAATTTTAACTTAAAACTTAATTTCAAAATCTTAATTTTAAACTTAAATTAATGCATGCTCAAAAGACTAACTTCAAAATCCTACTTACTGTAGGAAACCAAGTGGATTTTGGACAGTGGTTGCTCCAAACATATATGACTGGAGATCACACCAAGTTCACTCAACTCACTTACAAAAGCCTAAGAACAGTTGCCTTTGGAAACAACGGCAAACTCAAGGTAATTGGTATAGGTAATATTGAATTAAAATTAGACTTTATAATTACAAATGTCTTACTTGTTGAAAACTTTAAATATAATCTTCTAAGTATAAGTCAATTGTGTGATACTAGGTATAAGGTCAAATTTCTATCTACAGAATGCTCAATCAAACATCTAGATAATCCTACCATAAGCCTAAAAGGCTTTAGAAAAGACAACATCTATGTCATCAACTTAACCATTTCTTCCATTAAGTGCTATTTAACACAAAAAGAAGAAACTTGGTTATGGCATAGGAGAATGTCTCACACCAACTTTAGAAATATAAGTAAACTAAATGGACTTGTAAAAGGCTTACCGAAGCTACCTAACTTAGATTCAACTATATGTAATGCTTGTCAACAAGGAAAACAAACTAAATCAACCCACAAACAAACAAATCAACCACAAACTAACTCAATCTTAGAACTTCTACATTTAGATCTTTTTGACTCCCATGGAGTCAAATCCATTAATGGAAACTTATATTGTTTAGTAATTATAGACGATTACTCTATGTTTACTTGGGTAAAATTCTTAAAACATAAAGATGAAACTTTTGAAATTCTTACAAATTTTTACAAACAGATTGAAAACGAAAAAGATATTAAAATTAAAAGAATTAGGAGTGACAATGGGGGAGAATTTAAAAATCACAACTTTAACAGTTTTTGTCTAGAAAACGGTTACCATCATGAGTTCTCATGCCCTAAAACCCCCCAACAAAATGGAATTGTAGAAAGAAAAAATAGAACCTTACTTGAAGCTTCTAGAACAATGTTAAATGAGTATAACCTACCTAAATACCGTTAGTACAGCCTGCTATGTACAGAACAGAACAACAATAAATAAAACTCATAACAAAACTTTCTTCAAAATATTTTATAATAAACAACCAAACATAAAATACTTTAAGGTATTTGGGTGCCCAGTTTTTATCTTAAATACAAGAGAACACTTAGGAAAATTCACCTCTAAAATTGAAAATGGAATTTTTGTAGGATATTCCCTAAATAGTAGAGGCTACAGAATTTATAATAAGGTTACCTTAAAAATTGAAGAAACTACTAATGTAAAATTTAAAGAAACTAAACAAGACATAGAACCTACACAACCACCAGAGTTTGTTCCAGAAATCAACCAAACTCTAAGTCATGAAGAAGAGGAACAACATCAAGAGAATCAAACTCCTAAAACAATAAGGGTAAACCCAAATTATCCAACTGATCAAATAATTGGTGACCCAGACTTAAGAGTTCAAACCAGATCATCTTTTAGAAACCTAAGTCAAATTTCATTAATTTCAAAAATAGAACCTAAAACTGTGGATGAATCCCTACTAGACCCAGATTGGATTATAGCTATGCAAGAAGAACTAGCCCAATTTGAGCGTAATGAGGTCTGGGACCTAGTCCCACCACCTAAGAATAAGAAAATAATAGAAACAAAATGGGTATTCAGAAACAAA
Organism: Zingiber officinale; assembly: GCF_018446385.1. Lineage (NCBI taxonomy): Eukaryota > Viridiplantae > Streptophyta > Magnoliopsida > Zingiberales > Zingiberaceae > Zingiber > Zingiber officinale. Next base: position 145,641,833 of record NC_055990.1, on the reverse strand, counting down.
CTAAGTGAAACTGGGGAAATTACTAGAAATAAGGCTAGGTTGGTTGCCAAAGGATTTAGTCAAGTTGAAGGACTTGACTATGACGAAACATATGCCCCAGTAGCCAGATTAGAATCCATTAGAATGTTACTAAGTTATGCAGCCCATAAGGGATTTAAACTATACCAAATGGATGTTAAGTCTGCCTTTCTTAATGGACTAATCAAAGAAGAAGTTTATGTAGGTCAGCCTCCTGGTTTTGAAAACTTAGAACACCCTGATTATGTTTTTAAATTAAAGAAAGCCCTATATGGACTTAAACAAGCACCCAGGGCGTGGTATGAGAGGCTAACATCTTACCTAACATCTAAAGGATTCAAACAAGGTCAAATTGACCCAACCTTGTTTGTTAAATCATTAAATACAAACATATTTATTGCACAAATATACGTGGATGACATAATATTTGGCTCAACAAATTCAGAATTTTTAGAAGAATTTATTAATCTAATGGAAAAAGAATTTGAAATGAGCTTAGTGGGAAAACTAACCTATTTCTTAGGATTACAAATCAAACAAACAAATGAAGGAAACTATATTTCTCAACATAAATACACCAAAGAATTACTTAAAAAATTCGGAATGGAAAATACAAAAGAAATAAAAACACCGATGGCTGTAAACACAATCTTAGATAGTGACCCAAATGGAAAACCAATTGATTTAAAATATTATAGAAGTGCAATAGGTAGCCTACTGTACTTAACTACAAGCTGACCTGATATTTTATTTGCAGTTAGTATGTGTGCTAGATACCAAACTTGTGCTAAGGAATCCCATTTGACACAGGTTAAAAGAATTCTTAGATATCTTAAAGGAACAACAAATGTAGGAATCTGGTATCCTAGGACAAATAATTTTGAACTAATAGGGTATTCTGACTCAGATTATGCTGGATGCAAATTAGACCGCAAAAGCACAAGTGGTGGATGCCAATTATTTGGTGCATCACTTGTTAGCTGGTTTAGTAGAAAGCAACATTGTGTTGCTCTGTCTACAACTGAGTCAGAATACATAGCTATAGGCGAATGTGTTGCACAAATATTATGGATGATGCATACTCTAAAAGATTTCAACTTAAATATCACAAATGTAAAAGTATTAATTGACAATATAAGCTCAATCAACTTAACCAAGAATCCTGTGCACCATTCAAGAACCAAACATATTGAAATAAGACACCACTTCATCAGGGATCATGTTACTAAAGGCGATATTGAACTCAAATATATTGAGTCCAAATCAAATTTAGCTGACATTTTTACAAAACCTCTCCCTGAAAGTGAATTTAGCAACTTACGACGAAAATTAGGGATGTGCTTAATAGACTAGGATCTTTCAAAAATACTTTCAAAAATGATTTTACCAACTTATAGGCTAAACTTGTTTGTTTTCAAACTTTCCATTTTTAGACTTTCAAAAACAGTTTTGGCCTTAGACTAGTTTTGAATCCTTAGAAAGCATGTACCCATAGGTCTAGTTCTTGAGCATCTCACCAACACCTTAGGTTTACCTTGCTTGTGTTTGATAAACATAGAAAGGGGTGAGATGCATAGGCCAACTGTCTAGACTTAAGATGCTTATTCCAGTGCATCAGCATAAGTCTGGACGTTAAATACAATTCAGATATTAATCAGATTAAAGTTCATCAGTCAAGTCAAACACTGACTGGTTATAATTAACTTAATCTGACTAACCAAGTGAAAGCTACTATCTTCTGATAGTTAGTTAGTACCTAATTGGTTAGACAGCTGGTTAGAGTTAAGTATCAAGTTCAGGGGGAGAATTAACTCAAATTTTGTGTGTTTGAAAAATGCTTTTTAAAACCTAACATATGTTTGAACACTGATTTACAAAAAGTTAAATTTAACTAAATATTTGAAAAATGTGAAAGTTTAATCCCACCTGATTTTCAAACCTGATTTGAAAAGTTAATTATTTCAAAATTTAGTTCTTATCAAATTAGCCTTAAAAATTAACTTTTGACAAAATTTTTTTTTGAAAAATTACTTAATTTTTTTTTGTTTGAAAAATCAAAGTTGAAAAACTTACCTTTTTGAAAAGTAGATAAAAATTTGAAAACCCTATTTTGAAAATTTCCACACGCTTGAAAGTTAAACTTGATTAACTTTAAATTTATACTTTTCAAAAACTACTTGTCTCCCCCAAGACAACTTGACTATTTTTTTTAACTTGGTGTTAAAAATTGCACTTTTATCTTTCAAATTTTGAACCAAACCTAGATATCTTTCAAAATTTGATTACCTGTCACAGTAACACTTCACTATGATTGTTTACCTTTGTTCATTTTTTGATGAATGCCAAAGGGGGAGGAGGGTTAGGTGGTTAAGTTAGCTAAACCAATTTGAAAACACAAACTAACTTTAAAACCACACAAATGCATGTTGTTTCTTGCATATGCTTTCACTAACTTAACCAGGTTGTCATTCCATCAAAAAGGGGGAAATTGTTGGTGCGGCTAGCACTAACGATTTAACCTAGGTTTTGATGAATGACAAATAGGTTAAGTTAGTCTTGTTGTTGTCTGACACTTTGATCGAGTGTGCAGGAGAAGTCCAGCTAGGTCGACGGGCTGACCGGATAGCTGGCGAGAAGTCCAAGCGGGTCGACGGGCTGACCGGACGCTTGGCGAGAAGTCCAGCTAGGTCGACGGGCTGACCGGATAGCTGGCAAGAAGTCCAAGCGGGTCGACGGGCTGACCGGACGCTTGGCGAGAAGTCCAGACGGGTCGACGGGCCGACCGGACGTCTGGCAGGTAAGAAAGGTAAGTCACTGGAAGGGAGTGACTATGAGGACGCGTTCCCGTGAAGGGGACATTAGGCGTCGATCCGGCTTAGATCCATTTCGGATGTCTAAGTCGAGATCGTGACTAGATTCCGGTCTCGGAAAGACGGAATCTAAGTCATACTAACTTATGCTAATTCATACTATTACAAATGTGCTAATAATCTGTTTTGCAGGATATATATTGCCTCGGACTAACTTTGTTTTGCAGGAAAAAGGAGATTTCTGGAACAAGGTGGTCCGGGTGCCTAGACCAGGTCCGGGATCCCGGATCGTGTTGAGCATCACTGGATGAGGCGCCCCCAGGGCGCCCAAGGGATCTAGGCACTGGAAAGATATAAAGAAGCCTGGACTTGGTCCAGACAACAAGCTGAGAATTCTTCTGCTGCTGGTCTTGCTGCTCAACGTTCAGTGCGACGCCAACAAAGCTCCGACACTACGCTCCATTCTTTTCCCTTCTTGTCGGTATTTTGTTTTTAGTTTTCATTAGCATTCATTGTACGGTTCTTTTGTAATCATTATTTCGAATTGCTAGTGATTGCCCAACAAAAGTGGTCAAGGACCACGGGCCTTCGAGTAGGAGTCGTCACAGGCTCCGAACGAAGTAAAACAACTGTGTCTAGTTTACTTTTCCGCTGCGCCTATACTCTTGTTTTTCGAATCGATATTCACCCCCCCTTTATCGAATCTAATTGTCCTACAGTAGCAGTCCCGGGTGTTGTACATTGTCGACTGGTGGAAGAAGCAGAACATCGACGTCCACATCTTGGCTTTTGCAGCCTTTGGACGAGCGATCACCACATATTGCACGACATATGTCCTAGGCTCATTCGGTAGGGCTCCTCCTAATCAAGGCCCCTTGGGGGGTTGATGACTGCTCGACTATCATTGTTTAGATACTCCTGCTGGCTCGACAAGCGTCTCCTTTTTCCTAACCATCTGAGCTTTTTCCACATTGATGTATTCATTGGCATTTTTTTGTAGGTGCCCAAAGTCCCTCGGTGGCCTCCGAATGAGCAATCAGAAGAACTCTTCTTCGGTGAGCCCTTGGGTGAAGGCGTTCACCGACACGTCCGAGGAGACTGTCGGGATGCCCATCACCACCTGATTGTAGCGCTGAATATAGGCCCTTAATGCCTCTCGGGGCCCCTTCTTCAGTGAGAATAGATTCACACTCATCTTCTAATGGTAGCGACTGCTAGCGAAGTGATACAAGAAGACTGCTCTGAAGTCTTTGAAGTTGTGGATCGAGTTGCTCGGTAACCACTTGAACCAACGTTGCGTTGATTAAGATAACGTAATGAAGAAGACTCGACATTTCACCCCATCCATGTACTGGTGAAGTGTGTTCGCATTATTAAACTTGGCCAAGTGGTTGTTAGAGTTGGTTCCATTATATTCCCCGATCGTCAATAGGGTGTAATGCTTTAGCAGAGGGGCATTTAGAATCCCTTCCAAAAATTGTGATTTACCCGTTCGGGCGAATTATCCTCTCTGGGTGCCTTCCTTTTCCTTGTATCTCGAGCGGATGCCTCATCCGAGGAAGATCCCCTGTTGCTGTCCGCTTGGGCCCTCTCTTCTAATGAAGTCCATAACAACGCTTGGTGGAATGGGTGGTGTTAGCCTTTTAGCATGTCACGAGGCTCACCAAATTGATAAAGATTGGAACTCACATAAACTAAATGAAACACGTGTAGTAAGGAGTCCCAAGTCGTATTTTTCCAAGGGTAACTAGTGTATGTGTGTAAATTCTAGATTCGGTTCCAATCATAATCTAATTTCAATTTGAATACATCTTCTGCCAAAATTAGACAACAACAATCAAAATCAAGATATAAGAAGATTCACTCTCATCTAAATCTGATTAAAATTCATCTCATTAAATTAAAAACAATTAAATTCGGATTCCTTGGTATCATCCAATCAAATGAATCAATTTCTTAATTCTTAACTCACAATCACAGAAATAACTAAATACAAAGCTCAAACAGAATTATAGAAACTGAGATAACATCCAATTCATAATCACATTCACTCCACAATTAAGCTCAACATCAAGACTACAATTCTCTACTTCATTCAGCATCGTTAAATAGAGATACACATCCAGAAACATCAAGTTAAACATTCAACAATTCAATTCAATCTCGGCACAAAGTATTCATTTGAAAGACAAAGAATTACTAAATTCAAGCATTAAAACTAAGCATGAACTTGTAGAAACGAAATAGGAAATTCATAGTAAAAAGTAAATTGCATCTAAACTATCAGATCCTCAGATCTGAGCAAGATAATGAATAATTCAAAAGAAAACAAAGATGCAGAAAATTAAACTGCAAAACTAAAATCTAAGTCATCTTCAATTCAAACTACTCTTCTAATGAATCTCTCCCTGCCGTCACACAAGGATCCTTAATGAAACCTCACTTCGGACTTGAAGAAGAAGCTCTCAAACACTAAACTCAATTCAGAATTCTCCAGCACCAAAGAACATCTTCCCGGAAAAGCTGGAGAAGATTGAATCTGCCAAACTCGAAATTCTGCAGATCTGAAATCTGGATTCTCTGGATCGATACTCTCAGATTGAGAGCGAACCACTATCAACTGAGAAACACCTCCGCTAATGGCTGAAACAGAGAGAATATCCGAACAAATCTAAGCTCCGGAGAGGAGATCGCCGGCGCGTGCAGAGGATCAGAACTTGGAAGTCAACGGATGGAAGCTCCGACGCCAATGAGACTCACTGAGAAGTAGATCTGGAAGAGGATGGGGAACACCGGCGTCGCAGCGGAGAAGAAGATCGCACTGTGGAGAAAATCGCGACGCCGAGCTCAGCTACTGTAGTTTCTCACGCGGGTTTTTAAACCTCCTCAGTTTTGATCGGACGGCTGAGGATTCTCGATGCTTGATCAACGGTGGAAAACATCTCAGATCTGGATCAAGAGGTACTGATCTTCATCTATGGTCCAGATGTACTCCTCATTAAATCGGATGGACCAGATGCTTGACGGATGGCTCAGATCTGCTTGATCTTCAATGGACGGTCTAAATCGATCCAGGTCTTGATCGCCTCATCTTGCCCTAGATTTGAGCCCAAGTATGGTCCAATCTGATCGGGTCCATGACCCTTTTGATGCCTACAAAATAATAAACAACTATTAGCACCAAAATACCATGAAAATAGACTAATTTACAATTAAGTCCAAGATCACATGCAAATTATGAAATGCAATCTAAATGTGAGATTATGCTGTGAATAGTCCAATAAAAACATGCATTATGATTCAAAATAATATAGCTAAAATCATGGTTATCAATGGGACCGGCGCATGAGGGGCTTCCCCATAGGTGCTGATCGACCTCTTGTTTGGTTCCCGAATGGAAAGTTGTTTCGCTCAGTCCCGTCGCTTATCCTAGCGACCTGCCGTGGAGGCTGCAAGCTCTTGCACTTGACGCTCGGGTAGCGCCTGTTGTTGTTGTTGTTCCACTATCTTCGCAGCTCAGACCTATATTAGCATGTTGAGCTCCTCTTGCATCAGCGTCACTGTTGTGATTCATCCAGCATCTTCCATTTTCTCATTCGAATGTAGGTGACGCTCCCACAGATGACGCTAAAATGATCCCGTCTGAAAGCGTAAAGCTAGAAAGCCGGGGATGTGACAGTTTCGCTGATTGGATGAAGACCTCGCTTCTATCTACAAAACAAACCAAACCAGGGAAGGAGTCCTTAGCGTTGGCCCTCCGACGCTCAAGTTAGAAACAGAAGAAGAGGAATCGAAAATAATAGGGACAGAGATGGATCTTGCCTTTCTTCATACCTAGCATACTCTATTATACCTTTTCATAGTAACCTTCAATTTTTCCTTGTTTAATGATATAAATTACCGACAGAAGACATCTTTGTCTTGGCTTCTTTGCATTCAATAATAGATGGAGTATTCTCTTTTGTTTTCTCTTCTCCTTATTAAATATCTCAGTCTTTTCTTCTTTTATTATTTTATCGGTTTATTACTAATATAGACGATACTAATGCTATACCTCGAGCCGGGCTCATCAGACGCTGGCTTATCCATACGGTCGTCCGGACAGTGGTTCCTCTGATCGACCTATATAGCCTTTTCCCGCTCGAGTCGTGCCCTGCTTACACCCTAGTGTTGACCACCCTAACTTTGACCTACACCATGACAATTGATTCATGCCAGGTAGGCTCCTTCTATAGGTTCCTCCTTATCACCGCATCAATCATATTTATAAATACTAAATGCTAAACAACAGTAGTAAATCATGATATTGTAATCCAAAATGTCCAACAAATAAATAAAATTCCATGAATGTTTTGAACTTTAAGTATGTACAACAATCAAAATAAAATTTTTATCTTTATTATCAAATATAGAGCAATAAATACATATTCCCACTAGATAAATTCTTCTTCCATAAGAAGGACTCTCATATCCACAACATATACATGAAATACCTTAGGCACTAAGCCTTTGGTGAGTGGATTGGTTAATATAAAATCTATGTTGATATGTTCTACCATCACCTGATGACTCTGGACTCTTTTTTTAACCTCTAGAAACTTGATGTCAATATACTTAGACTTCGACAAACTATGATTGTTCTTGACATAAAGTTTTGTGGCTTTATTATCAAAATAGATTCTCAGTGGCCTGTCAATGTCATCAATGATTTGTAATACTGTGATAAAGTTTCACAGTCAAATCCCGTGATTGGATGCTTTGTAGCATGCTACTAACTCTGCTTTCATAGTAGAAGTGGCTACTAGCATTTTCTTGATGTTCTTCCAAGATATAGCCCTACCAACAAGTATGAAAATATATTCACAATGGGTCTCCTGTTATCTATAAGCATCTAGCAAAATTAGAGTCTGAATATTCAATCACCTCCAAGCGATCTGATCTCTGATACATTAGTATATGTCCTTTAGTTATTTGCAAATATTGCATCACACTCTTAATCTCTTTCTAGTGCAACAGTCCTGGGTTACTTCCATATCTTCCTAACATCCCCACTATGAACGTTATATCTGGTCAAATACAAATTTGTAAATACATCAAACTTTTCACTGTTGATGTATATGAAAAGTGTTCCATTATCTTTATTTCAAGTTCAAGTCGTGGACAGTACTGTAAGCTGAACTTGTCATCTCTTAACACAAGTGTGTCATTAGGTATACAGTTCTACATGTCATATCTCATAAGCACCTTTTCAATATAGTCTTGTTATGAAAGTTCAAGAATGTCTCTTGAACGATCATGATAGATCTGTATGTTTAAAACAAAAGATGCTTCACCAAGATCTTCATTTCAAAATTATCAGATAGAAATGACTTGGCTTCATATAACAAACCCTTATTATTACTCGCAAATAATATATCGTCCATGTACAAAACAAGTATAACAAATTTGCTCCCACTAAATTTGATATATATGTATTAATCAACGAGGTTCTTCTTAAATCCAAATGAGATAACCATTTGATCAAAATTTTTGGTACCACTAATGGCCAATGGGACATCTGTTTCGAATTATAAATGAACTTTTTTAATCTACATACTATGTGCTTTGAGTTTGAGCACTCAAAGTTTTCCAGTTGTATCATATATATAGATTTCTCAATATATCTATTGGGAAATGTAGTCTTTATGTTCATTTGGTGTAGCTTCAATTCATAATGAGCTACAAATACCATGATTATTCTAAGGGAGTTTTTTTTCAACACAGGTGATAAAGTCTCCTAGCAATTAATATCTTCTTTTTGAGTGAATCCCTTGACAACAAAACGAGTTTTATACTTTTCGATATTGCCTCTTGAATCCCGCTTGGTTTAAATATCCATTTACAACCAACGAATTTTGAATCTTCAGGTAATTAGGCAAGTTCTCAAATGTCATTATCCGTCATAGACTTTAACTCTTCTTGCATGGTGTTAATCCACCTTTCAGGGTTAGAAAATTATTTGACTTTTTGAAAATATATAGAATTACTTTCCAACCCTATGTCAAAATCATGTCTTGAAGATAAACATAATTACAAGAATTTGTAGTTCTCCATTTCTTTATAGATCACCTTAAAGGTACTTGTATTTAAGGTTGTTGAAGTACTTGCTTCTAAAAATGAAGCAATACCTCAATTATAGTGGTAGACTCCTCAAATTACATTGGAGATATCACGAGAATATTTTGGTTTACTATGTTCACTGTATGTGCAATATCTATAATTGGTGGTATGGAAATCATACTACTACTAATTACATTAGTAGTGATAATAGGAGGATCATTAACGCTTTCCTCAAAAGATACTTTTCTAACCGTATCAATCCCATTAGTCTCAATAAATTTGGTGTTTTCAGTTTTGAAGAAGGATCTCTTAGAGGGATCATAAAATTTATACCCTCTTGATTTCTCAGAGTAACCTACAAAATTATAACTAAGTGTTCTTGAGTTCAATTTTCTTTTATTAGGCCAATAAAGCCTAGCCTCAACTGAATAACCTCAGACATGTAAATGTATAATGTTAGGCTGTCTACTCATCCACATCTCAAATGATGTTTTAGTTACTCTTTATTTGGTACTCTATTGCGTAGGTAAACTACAGTCTTGAGTGTCTCTCTCCACAAAACTCTAGTAGAAAAGTCAAGGTCATCATACTTATTGTTATATCTTTTAGAGTTCGACTGCGACACTCAGTTATACCATTCTAACTAGGTGTACTAGACATGGTATATTAAGGCACAATCTCGCACTTAGCAATGTAGTTCGCAAAAAGTCTCAAACGTTGTTCACCTGATCCATCATATCGACTGTAATATTCACCTCCACGATCGGATTAGACAACTTTAAATTTTTTACCTAGTAGATTTTCAACTTTAACTTTGAAAATTTTGAACATATCCAAAAACTACGACTTCTTATGAAAAAGGTATAAATAACTAAATTTGGAATAGTCATCTATGAAACTAATAAAATATGTGTGTTCATTCTAAGATACCTTAGGGAATGATCCACAAATGCCAGTATGTATTAGCTCCAAAACGTCACTACAACGGCTAGCCTCATTGTTCCTTTTGTTAGTGGTCTTCCCCTTAACACACATTTTATGCAGACATCAAAGTCTGACATGTCAAGGGAATCGAGAATTTCATGTGACATTAACCTTTCTAAGTGTTATTTGGATATATATGTCTAAACACATATGTCATAACATAGAAGAATTCTCATCGATTAATTTACATTTTGTACCTATATTATGTATTATTATGTTGTCAACCGTAGGAGTAAAGACATTCAATTGATAAAGTTTATCAATCAAGAAACCATTACCAATTAAAATTGAATTAAAATACTAAATATTCTATTTTCAAATAAATAAGAATAACCTGATTTGTCTAAATGAGAAATTGAAATTAAGTTCCATATGAAAGATGGTACAATAAAAATATTTTCTAAATTCAAATAGATATTAGCTCCTTAATAAAGCCTAAAAACACTAATAGACTTGACTGCAACCTTCTTTCTATTTCCCATATAGTTGACATACTTGAGGCAATCTCTTTTCGTATGACTTTTTTTTTACAAAAAAATAAGTTGATTCTTTATCCTGCTTCTTGTGCTCCTTATATCTATTGTCTCTAAAATCTGTAGTTTGTTTCCCTTTTCCTTTGTTATTTATTCTTTTTCACTTTTTCCTCGTGCTTTGAGAATCAGATGCTAAGTGAGCACTCTCAAATGTCTAATCTTCAGTCTCCTCTCTTCTTACACGCATTGATGAATGAGCTCATTCAATATTTATTTTTCTTTTTAGTATTATATGATATCTTAAAAGGAGTGATCGTGCATGCAAAGAGATCAAGACGAAATGTACTGACATACTCTCAAACATATTGAGTTTTAGTGTTTACAGACTTGTTGCTATATTGGACATCTCCATAATGTACTCCCTTATGTTTCCTTTATCATTGTGTCACATGATTAGCAACTTTGTAAGAAGTATGGTAGTCTTGACATTTTCATTTGAGGTGAATCAATCTGCTAGTTGGTTCAGAAAACTCCTATCATCTCCTCTCTCTATTATTGAGTCTTTTATTGATGCCAGTATCTAGGGACGGATCTAGGAATTAGAAGCGGGCTGGGTTGATCCTAAGTTAGTTGAGTACACCATTGTGGATGACACCTCGATCCAGTCATGATAGTCAAGGATAGCCATGTTGATGAATACACCTTTGGGGGTGATGGCCTAGCCATAAAGGAAATGGATGTGGTCGCAAGTGACTATAAAAAAAGGACATGAGGATGAATAAGTGAGGCAAAGGAAGGAGACAATATCAAGGAGGATGGGTGGAGGATGACATACATAGTAAATTAATTCACAAGTTCATTGTTTCATATGCCAATCCACAGATAAATCCATATATTCAATTTGCATTTTTTTATTAATGTAATAAAATTATTATATGATTTGATCGTTTATATGGTGGATAGAATTTTGTAAGGAGTGATTTTAAAGGACAAAATAATTAAAATGTCTTTTGTTATTTGATTCCGCACAGAAGAAAACGAATTGATTTAATAATTTTCTTGTATAATTTGTTCTTGGACTGCCTTGTTTTAATTTGATATTATTTAATCAACCAGCTACCCATACAAAAATGAATCATGAGTTATTTCACATGCATATGGAAAAGGTGATTTGTTCACCCCATACTCTCGTCAATTCGTTCTTAGATCAACATAGAAGAAGTAAAATCATGGATGACTACTAGCCATTAGTACAAGTAGCCAAGGTATGGGGAGGGCATGTTTGAACACGCCGAGTTTCGATCCCAAGATCTCATTTGACAACACTCTATGTCTCAACCACCGCACTACCTTGAGGAGAACCACACCATTTGGATTAATGGTATACTTGGGATGGGCTATAGCCCAGGGCTACTCCAACGTAAGTCTGTCTCTGTCAGTATAAAAAGTCTTATGATATTCATATACATACGTTTTGATTTCTTTCGAAACTGAAATTCAGCCCTCTGCTCTATAGTGCTAGCACTAGTCAGAAGTGTGGAGCGATTATTCTTTAATGTATAGTATAAGTCCATGCATTATCCAATCGATGGATACCTTATGATAATCGATTTGAAAACTATATTATATATACCTGATCCGATGTTAAGGGTCCACCGCTCAGAGGATCATGGTCATGGTGGAAGTCAAAGTCTAGGCGGTTAACATCCTTATGTCGTTGGCCGGTCGGACAACTCACTCGCCCGACCGGGATAAAGAAGTACCAATCAGATATCACAACAGCTTGGTCAGGCACCGAGCTTCCGACGCTCAAAACAAGAACTACGTTGAGCGGCCAGCTCGCTCGAACTTACATCGAACCTCGAAATGGGTGAAAAAGGATCGCAATATGACAACGGAGCTCTGACAGTGGAATGTTGGCCGAGCGACCACTCTGCTCGGCCAAAGAGCTAGACCACCCGTATGTGTGATCCAGTGATAAGGGCCCACCCCTCATAGGGTCATGACCACGGTGGAAGTCAAAGTCTAGGTGGTCAACGTCCCTATGTCGCTGGCCGGTCGAACAACTCACTCGCCCGATCGGGATAAAGAAGTACCGATCAGATATTACCGTAGCTCGGCTAGGCGTCGAGCTTTCGACACTCAAAACAAGACATACGTCGAGCGACCAACTTGCTCGAACTTACATCGAACCTCGGAACCAGTGAAAAAGGATTGCAGCACGACAACGGAGCTCTGACAATGGAATGTTGGCCGAGCGACCACAACGCTTGGCCAAAGGGCTAGACCACCCGAACGGCTAAGGGTTGGCCGAGCGGCTATCCCGCTCGGCCCACTAACAGACAAAAGGAGGATCAGCCGATATCCTCGTGGGAACTCATGCCATCGACAGATGGCATGGTTGGCGGCATGGATAGGCAGAGGATCGTACGGCGGAAGCTTCTGTTGGATCGTAAGCGTTCGATAGAGCGGAGGGGGGGTGAATATCGATTAAAAAATTATTGAGAATACGCAGCGGAAAGAGTAAAGTAAAGAGAAGTGACACAAGTAATTTTTTACTTGGTTCGGAGCCTATGTCGACTCCTACTCCAAGGCTCGCACACAAGAGTGCTTTCGGTGGGCAATCACTAATAATTTGAAATGAGAATTACAAAGAAAGTATAGGAATTATTAGAAAATGAAAAGACCGACAATAAAAAGAATACAAAGCAAACTAGCAATTTGTCGGAGAGCTTTTCGTAGCGTCGCAGGAGCACAGAAGATCAGATCGTGAGTTATTCTTCTGGCTCCAGCCTTGACCCTCCTTATATATAAGGTTCGGGTCGCCTGGAACCTTCAGAGCGTCCTAGATGTGACGTAGCCGAGCCAATCAGTGAGCTCCACTTGGCGAGGCGATGTTGGGGATAAGTTTTCACCTCCGGGCGCCCTGATCCATCCCGGGCGCCTGGACCCCAGTTTTCCAACAACTTCATTCCTGCAAGAAAATGTTAGTCCGGAGGCAAATATATAATACATATATCCTGCAAAACAAAGTGTTAGCACAGTTCAAGTATAGTATTAATTAGATTTCGTCTCTCCGAGATCGAAATCTAGTCAAGATCTCGACTTAGAGTTCTGAAATGGTTCTAAGTCGGATCGGCGTCTAAGTTCCCTTCCTGGGAATGCGTCCTCACAGTCACTCTCCTCTAGTGACTTACCTTTACTTACATGTCAGACGTCCGGTCAGCCCTTCGACCCGTTTAAGCTTCGTGCCAACTATCCAGTCAGCCCGTCGACCTAGCTGGACTTCATGCCAAACGTCCGGTCAGCCCGTCGACCCATTTGGACTTCGTGCCAGCTATTCGGTCCACCCGTCGACCTAGTTGGGCTTCATGCCAGACATCAGGTCAACCCGTCGACCTGTCTGGACTTCTCCTGTACACTTGATCAGAGTGTTAGATAACAACAAAACTAACTTAACCTATTTTGTCATTCATCAAAACTTGAGTTAGACCGTTAGTGCTAACCGCACCAACAATCTCTCACTTTTTGATGCAATGACAACCTAGTTAAGTTAGTGATAATTATGCATGTAAGAAACAAGCATAAGGTTGTTAAGTTTTTGAATTTTATTATGTTTTTGTTTGTTTAACTTCTAACTTAACCATCTAACCCTCCCCTTTGGCATTCATCAAAATAACATAGACCAGTAAGGTAACTTAAGAAAATGCAAGGTAAACGAAATTTAGAAATGTAAGTCAGATTATTTTGGGGGAGTATAAAAAATGACTTATGTTTAAAAAATAGCCGCTATTAATTTTTTAATAGGATTGATCCTGTCCGAGTGCTGAGTCGATGGTCGCTGGGGACGTGGCACTCTTGTTGACTCAACGTGGCCCTCTAAGTGATGTAAACCTCCGGCGAGAACCTGTAAACACAAAATCGGGTCGGGAAGGGGTTCCCGACGATGACCTTCCGACGCTCAAGTTAGCTCCTGGCGGTAAGAAATCGAAAGAGAGTGATGAGAACTATAGCTACAGTGATGAATCATGCATACCTCCGTTGGAGTCTGAAGGCCCTTATATAGGGCTTCTCAAGGGCGCGCACACGCTCACCGAGGCGTGCACGACCCTTAAAGCATACCTGGAATGAGCGTGTTAGAAAAGCGCGCCTATCTTCATACCTCAACAACACGAGCATATCTCTGACGTGACAGTGGAAGCTTCCACCGTACGATTCTCTGTCTGACCATGCCGCGGACTCTGCTGCTGACCATGCCTCCTGTCGACGGAACGAGTCTCTAGGAAGATATTGCTAACCATCTTTATCCTTTACCAGTTTGCGCAGACGGGCCGTTCAACAACGCCCTCCCTGGGCCAAGCGACTGTCACCTTGGCTAGTGCCCTCTCGAGGGATGTTCGCTCGGCCGGTTGTTTTATGTCCGAGTTCACCATTTCGGGCGAGTGATCTCGAACTGCAGGACTGATACCCCGTCTACCGTCAGCCGAGTGGGATGACCGTTTGGCCATTATCCTTTCCCGTTTTGCTTTAAGAGCGTCGGAAACTCGGCGTCGAGCCTAGCTGTCGAGATGTCGGGTTGGCTCTTCCTCCCGCCGATCGGGGCGGTAATTCGCCCGGTCGGCATATAGGGTGTTGACCACCTTGACCTCCTGCTGGATGGGCCCCCCCTTTACCACCGGATCACATGCCTTCCCTTCAAGTCTAGTCGAAGGAGGTTGAAAGTCCGGCTGACTGGACCAATAGTCGGGTGAGAGGTTAGCCGGTCGGCTAGTGGTCGAGCCAAATCCCGTTCGATTCCTACCGAACGGGCCTTTCTCCCCAGGTCGGTGCTTCGTGACTTTGTACTTTGGATATTTTCCCTTACTACCATCAAGAGGGTGCAGGTCGGCCAGCTAATGCTAACACCGTCCAAATCTCCTCGTGATGTGCGTAAATCCTTTCTGTTAAGGCCAAGCATGCGCCCATTAAATGTTATCCTATAGGGTGACGCCACGTGTCGACGGCGTAGTCGTCGCACGCTCGAGGTGACAGCTGCTGATGTGATGTTTGGCGGTTCGAATTCAACGGTCAGATGTGCACTCCGATTCTTGTGCCCTAGATCGAACAGCTCAGCTCGGCCAGACCCTATCTTTATAAAGTTGCCTCGCCGACTTCTGCTTCACAGTTAGTGCTCGTGTGCTCCGGCGGTTGCTTGCGTTCAATGTTCCGACGACCCCCGACCTTCTTCTCCAGCGTCCCATTTTCCTATAAGCTTTGCTCCCCGTTTCTTTCCTGTCTCGCCTTCTACTGTTTTTCGGCGTCCCGTTGTCTTGCCTAGCGTACTTCTGCGGGTTTTCCGACGATCTTCTAAGCGAACTCCTTTGTTTCTTGCCCATGGCTAGTTCTTCCCAACCGGTCGACCTCGCCCCGGGTCCCTAGTATACCACGATGGAGACTAGGTTTGACGCGGGCGACGCGACATATCTTATAAATGCCTTCGACCTCCTGTCCGATCACGAGCTTGTTCTGGCCGGACCAACCGATCGACCACACAACCCGCCGACCGACACTATTTGCTTCTTTCGAGACCAGTTCATGGCCGGTCTCTGGTTCCCTATCCATCCATTTATAACTGAAGTTTGTAATTTTTTCCGAATCCCGCTCGCCCAGCTTGTCCCTAATTCTTTCCGCCTGCTGTGCCGCGTGGTGGTGTTGTTCCGAGTGCACAACATCCCACTGACCTCTCAGGTCTTCCACTACTTTTACTATCCCAAACAATCCGAGCTGGGCACGTATCTCTTCCAATCCCGGATCGTCTTAGTGTTTTTCGATAGAATGTCTTCCTCCAACAATCACTAGAAGGAGTATTTCTTCTACATCAGATTCCCCGAGCGGCCCTGCTTTCGCACCCGATGGCAGACTACTCTGCCACCTCCGCCCAAACTAAAGAGGTACAAGACCCAGCCCGATTACCTCCACGCCGCTAACATGTTGGCCGGTCTGAAGTTCGATATCCACAAATTGCTTCCAGAGGGAGTAATGTACATCTTCGGTCTGAGTCCGAGCCGAGTGAAGCTCCCGAGCAGCCTAGGTAAAAAATTTCTTCAACCTTCTTCCTTTGAGTCTAACTAATTCTGTTTTTCTTTTGCAGCTAACATTATGATGCAAGCCTGAGTTTGCAAGCCTGAGTTGTCGGTATAATGAAGGCCAAGCAGGTCGAGATCGAGGCAGCTGCAGCCAAGGACATGGAACGGCTTGGCTTGACCCCGGTCAGCTCGCAGGAGGGCACGATTGGAGAAACTGCCACTGCGGGCGATGGGACCACCGAACAGACACCAAGCGTGGGTGGGACTATTGACCCAGGAGTGGCCCAAGAGGTGCCCCCCGTCATTCAAGTTGAGGGATCAGGGTCCTCGGGTGACGATGTGCCGCTCACCCGTAAGAGACGCCGAGCTGACGTGCCCTCCCGGTCCACCACGTCAGTCGTGCAAACTTCTGCGGGAGGCATCCCATCTGCAACCCTCACAACAGTGGAGGTTACCTCTTCCGATCGGACCCCATCTGTGGCCAAGTTGCAGGAGCCACTTCCCGTGCAACCACTCACCTCCCTTCCTCTGGTTGGGAGGAGGATAACTCGCTCATCCATTCATCCCATTCGTCCTGCCCAGTCCTCCGGTCCATCTGCCTCTGCCCAATCAGCGTTGGGCGGGAGACGATTCGTCACCGCCACCCTTTGTCTGCCGACCAAGGATCTTTGCTCGCCAGGCGACCAGGCCGAATCTCCCCAACATTAGGTCTACATCCGGGGTCGGCTCGCCCGTGTATGGGAGGAGGCGAGGGTGCGAGCAACCATGAAACCCCGGAGCCCATTGGCCGACAGTCATTTGGAGATGCCCACCGGGGTTAGTACTTTTGGTTATCACTTCATAACTTACCTCCGACTGGCACTAATATTCGTTTTGCAATACTAGGTGGAAAGCATCACCATGTGCCAGCGGCTGGCACAGGTGGAGGATGAGCTGAAGAAGCTCAAACTTTCGGGAGAAGGCTCTTCCTCCCGGGGGCCTTCACCCACTCGATTGAAGGTAGAGCTGGAGAAGGCCCAACAATTTCTAACGGAGGAGTAGCAGAAGTCGGCCAAACAGGCCAGTAGGCTGAGTCAGATCAAGGCTCAATTGAAGACCTATGATAGGAAGCTGGAGTTGACCTCCATGAGGAAGCAACGGGTTGTCGCCGACCTAGAAGAAAAGAACAAAGAAGCCAGGCGATTGGCCGAGAAGTTGAAGGAAGCAGAGAACTCCCTGGTTGCTAAGCGGGAGAGCCACTCGGCCAAGGAGACTGAGCTACAAGGCCACCTGAAGCACCTTGAAGATGAGCTACTGGAATCGCGTGCTGCTTTGAAGACCTATCAGGAGGCTGAGCCGGTTTGCTTTGCCGCCATGAAGCATCAATACCTCCGCTTGGATCCCTTTCTAGAGAAGGTGACAGACCGCTTGACTCTTGGGTTTAACATCGCCGCTTGACGGTTTTTCGGGTGGGGTATTTATGGTCGCCGCTCCGACCCTGGGGTTTATAGTCGTCGCTCGACTCTTGGGTTTAACGTCGCCGCTCGACGGTCTTCCAGGCGGGGTATTTATGGTCGCCGCTCAGACCCTGGGGTTTATAGTCGCCGTTCGACTCTTGGGTTTAATGTCACCGCTCGACAGTCTTCTGAGCGGGGTTTTTATAGTCGTCGCTCCGACTCTGGGGTTTATAGTCGCCGCTCGACTCTTGGGTTTAACGTCGCCGCGTCGACTCTAGGGTTTAAGATCACCGCTCGACGGTCTTCTGAGCGAGGTTTTTATAGTCGCCGCGTCGACTCTAGGGTTTAATGTCGCCACTCGACGGTCTTCTGGGCAGGGTATTTATGATCGCCGACCTTGGGGTTTATAGTCGCCGCTTGACTCTTGGGTTTAATGTCGTCGCTCGGCGGTCTTCTGAGCGGGGTTTTTATAGTCGCTGTCTCGACTCTAGGGTTTAACGTCGCCGCTCGACAGTCTTCCGGGCGGGGTATTTATGGTCGCCGCTCCGACCCTGGGGTTTAACGTTGCCACTCGACGGTCTTCAACTTTAAGCTTGCCGTTTGGCAATAATTTTGATAACTTCCACCTTTGATTCAGTCCTGCAATTTTGAAAGGGACAAGAACATAGGAGACACGACATTGATTACATCAGCGCACCTTTCATCTAGCTTAGTACGGCTGGAGATGGTTTGTGCTCCAAGGACGTTCAAGCCACCGCCCCTCCTCGTCCTCCAAGTAATAAGCGCCCGAGCGGAGCTTCTCCACAACTTTGAAAGGTCCGGCTCAGGGAGCCTCCAGCTTGGTGATGTCGCCGACCGGCTTGACTTTCTTCCAAACGATGTCACCGACCTGAAAGGATCTGGGTATCACTCACCTGCTGTAGTTCTGCTTCATTCTCTGTCGATACGCCATCAGCGGGACGACCGCCCTAGCTCGCGTCTCATCCACCAGGTCTAGCTCCAATTACCTCCGTTCGGCGTTGCCCTCGCTGTAGCGCTGGATCCGGTCGGACTCTATTCCGACTTTGACCGGTACAACGACTTCTCCCCTGTATACCAAGTCGAATGGAGTGACCCCCGTCCCTTCCTTAGCCATTGTGCGGATCACCCACAATACACCCGGCAGTTCGTCCACCTAGCTTCCCCCTTCGTGATCGAGCCGAGCTCGAAGAATCCGTAAGATTTCCCGATTCGCTACCTCGGCTTGCCCGTTACTCTGTGGGTATGCTATAGAGGTGAAGGCCTGTTGGATGTCGTACCCTTTGCACCATTCCTTCAGTTGCTGACCTGAGAACTGCCTCCCGTTGTCCGAAATGAGTTGACGGGGAATGCCGAACCGACAGATGATATGATGCCAGATGAACTTTTTGACCATCTGTTCTGTTATTTTCGCTAACGGCTCAGCCTCGACCCACTTGGAGAAATAGTCAACCGCTACCAGTAAGAATTTTTGCTGTCTGGGTGCCATAGGAAACGACCCTACGATGTCCGTGCCCATTGGTCGAACGGGCATGACACGGTGGAGGCCTTCATTTCTTCCGTCGGTCGATGTGAGAAGCTATGGTATTTTTGGCAGGACAGGTAGGTGCTGACTATCCGATCGGCATCTTCCTGGAGTGTCGGCCAAATGTACCCGGCTAAAAGGACTTTTCTTGCTAATGATCGACCACTCGGATGTCCTCCGCAAGACCCTTGATGCACCTCTTGTAGTATATAGTCGACATCTTCCGGACCGACGCACTTAAGTAAAGGCCTGGAAAATGCTTTCTTATAAAGCTGTTCTCCGATAAGGACGAAACGACTAGCCCTTCTTCGAAGCAGATGTGCTTCCTACCGATCGGAGGGTGTGGCCTCGGACTTCAAGAACTCCGTTATGGCCGTCCGCCAATCATGGGGAAAGGTGAGCCCTTCCATCCTGTCTACGTGAGCTACTAGGGTTACCTGTTCGACCGGTTACTAAATGACAACTGGTGATATAGAACTGGCGAGCTTGGCTAAATCATCAGCAACTTGATTTTCTGATCGGGGAATCTTCTATATGATCACTTCCTCGAAATTGCCCTTTAGCCTCTCAAATGCCTCGGCATAGAGTCTGAGCCTTGGGTTGCTTATCTCAAAGTTCCCGGCAAGCTGTTGAGCGGCTAGCTGAGAATCTGAGTGGATCAAAACTTTAACGGCTCCCACATGTCGAGCGGCCTATAAGCCAGCTATGAGGGCCTCATACTCAGCCTTGTTATTGGTTGCCCGATAGTCTAGCCGGACGGCCAGATGCATCCGTTCGTTCAGAGGAGAAACTAGCAGTACACCAACTCCACCTCCTCGCCGAGTGGACGACCCCGTCCACATATATCTGCCACGTGGCCTCGGGTTCGGGGTTTTGCACCTCGGTGATGAAATCTGCTAAAGACTGCGCCTTAATTGACGTTCGGGATTGATACTGGATGTCGAATTCGCTAAGCTCTGTTGTTCACTTGATCAACCGTCCGGACGCTTCTGGGTTGAGGAGGACTCGTCCCAGAGGACTGTTGGTCCTTACTATGATAGTGTGCGTGAGGAAGTATGGGTGAAGCCTCCGAATGACTAGAATTAATGCAAATGCGAGCTTTTCGAGACCGGTGTAGCGAGATTCAGTGTCTTCCAGTATATGGCTCAAGAAGTATACAGGATGCTCCTCATAGTTCGACCTTACAAGAGTTGAGTCGACCGCATGCTCGGTCGAGGATAGGTAAATCCTTAGGGGCTCACCCGCAATCGGCTTGGCGAGTACAGGCAAAGAATTGAGATAAGACTTGAGTTCTTCGAACGCCCGATCACATTCTTCGTCCCATTGAAACTTTGTGGCTCGGCGTAGGAGTTTGAAAAAGGGCAAGTTCCAGTCGGCAGATTTTGAGATGAACCTCGATAAAGCTATTATCCGTCCGGTAAGACGTTGGGCTTCTTTCAGATTTCTTGGAGGCAACATATCTTGGAGTGCTTTTACTTTGCTAGTGTTGGCCTCAATCGCCCGCTCTGTGACTATATATCCCAAGAAACGCCCGCTCCTCGACCGAATAGACACTTCTGAGGATTCAGCTTGATTCCATACGCTCGGAGGGTCTAGCAGGTCTCCTTGATATCTGCGCAAAGATCAGCAGGTCGGAGGGATTTAATTAGGATATCATCGATGTATACCTCCATATTGCGGTCGATCTGCCCTTGAACACCTTATTCATGAGCCGTTGGTAGGTAGCTTCCGCGTTTTTCAGTCCGAACGACATTACGTTGTAGCAATATGTGTCGTTCGCCATGATGAAGCTTACCTTCTCTTGATCTTCCCGAGCGAGTGTCACTTGATGGTATCCTTGGTATGCATCCAGCATGCATATCAGCTTGCACCCAATGGTTGAGTCCACCATCTGATCGATTCTGGATAGGGGATAGAAGCCCTTCGGACACGCTTTGTTTAGGTCTTGAAAGTCGATGCAGACCCTCCACTTGTTGTTCGGCTTGGAGACGAGTATTACGTTTGCTAGCCAGGTCGGGAACTGGACTTTCTGTATATGGCCAGCCTCCAACAGCTTCTCGACCTCTGCCCGGATAATCTGGTTCTGCTCGGTGCTGAAATATCTCTTTCTTTGCTTCACTAGCCGGGCATCTGATCAGACATGGAGCTTGTTAGAATGTATACTAAAAGCCTAGCTTTTGGTATAAAACATTTATCTAGAAATAAGAATCACATTGGTCAAATGTCTACATTTGTGATAAATGTAGTTGTTCAATTAATTTATATTGT